>NC_143486.1:3883116-5083116 GCF_027475165.1 Benincasa hispida
TTACAACCAATAGGGTGAACCCTATCAGGATGATCTACAAGATCCCATACTGAGTTGAAGTACTTCGACTCCATCTTGAGATCCATGGCCTTGACCCATTCATCCCGGTGAACATCCTTCATCGCCTTCTTATAAGACAACAGATCCTCAATGTCGCCATCTGCTACCATAGCAAGGATTTCCGTGAAACCTAGATAGCGAACGGACGGATTCGTAACCCTCCCACTATGTCGAGGTTCCCTCAACTCTTGAGGTGGAACTGACCTACTGGATGAACTCCCATCAACAACTCTTGCTAATGTAGCAGGCTCTTCAACAACTCTTGTTGAAGTTTCAGTAGTTTCATTGGAAAGCTCACATAACATGACTTTGCTTCGTCGACTGTGCTCCCTTATATGATCCTCCTCCAAGAAAGTAACGTTTTTTTGAAACAAACACCTATTTTTCGTTGGATCATAAAAATAACCCCCTCGTGTACCTTTGGGGTAGCCTACAAAGAGGCATAACCTCGACCGTTGTTCCAACTTCTTGGGATTAGCCTTAAGCACATGTGCAGGGCAACCCCAAATGTGGAAGTGACTTAAACTAGCTTTACACCCGTTCCACAACTCCAGAGTTGTTCTAGTAATAATCTTGGAGGGAACACAATTGAGTATGTATACCGTAGTCTCCACTGCGAAACCCCAAAACGAGTCCGATAAGGAAGCGTAACTCATCATCGAGCGAACTATGTCTAATAAGGTCCTATTTATCCTCTCTGCTACACCATTCTATTGAGGTGTACCCAGCGCTGAGAGTTGGAAAAGGATTCCATGTTCTATCAAATAGTTCTGGAATGCCGAGTCCAAAAACTCTCCACCTCGATCCGATCGAAGAGTTTTAATCCGTCTATCCAATGCATTTTTAACTTCAGCCTTGAACTCTTTGAACTTTTCAAAGGATTCAGACTTCCTTTGCATAAGATAAACATACCCGTACCTGGAGTAATCATCAGTAAAACTGAAAAAATACTCAAAGCCACCTCAGACTCGCATATTCATAGGACCACAAAGGTCAGAATGTACTAACTCAAGAGGCTCCTTGGCTCTATAACCTTTTTTAGTAAAAGGTCGTTTAGACATCTTACCCTCAAGGCAAGATTCGCACACTGGTAAAGAATTTTCTTCTAACTCATTTAGAAGTCCATTCTTCACCAATCTTTCAATCCTATTGAGATTGATGTGCCCTAAACGTAGATTCCAAAGTTGGGCATTTTCTTTTGGAGAAATCCGTCGACGTTTTGATTGAGTTACAATAGTTCTGAACAATTCAGTATTATGGAGGGAATTAATGGCTAACAGCCTTAGCACATATAAATTCGATTCCAGATTTGTTGTCAAATAAAAACACCATCTTTATGAATAAACATTTTACCCACATTAAACGAGATAGTATATTTACATTGCAATAAACACTTTACAGAAATTAGGTTCCTCTTTAGTTCGGGAATAATATATACATCATGTAAAACAAGAAACCTATTCTGTAAAGCTAACTGAAGTCCTCCCACTGGCATAGTTGAGATGACGTGCCTGGTGCCTACTCACATCGTCATCTCACCAGCCTCCAATTGTCTCCAAGATCTAATCCCCTGAAAAAAAAGAACAATCATGGTTAGTGGCACCTGAATCAATTATCCAGGCAGAATCATCATTCTCCACTAAACAAGTTTCAAGAACAAGTAAATCACATTTACCTTTATCAGCCTTGGCCTTAGCCTTTGCTACTTTCTTCTCTTTCAAATATTGAGGACGGTTCCTCTTCCAGTGTCCATCTTGATTGCAGTGGAAACACTTTCCCTTAGCAACCTGTGGACACCTCCTTGGGGCGACAAGCGATGGGTTAGCAGGTGCTTTCCCTTTTCCCTTACCACCCTTCTTCTTCTTCCCCTTTACAAAGTTAGAAGCAGAAGGTGCAGACTTCGTTCTTGAGGTCGAACCTCTATGGAACATCCTGGAGGATGAAGCAACATTTGCCTCACCCTTCTACCTCTCCTTACTTTTCAGTAAAGATTGATATGTCTGCAACTCGTGAGGAGAGTTGTAAGGTTATATTTCACTTTCTTAAGAATCATATTGCTAAGAAAGTGTAGGAAGCTCTCCGGTAAAGAGTGCAGGATTATGCTAACCTGGTTTCCTTCATCGATGGTAGACCCATTCAACTCCGCCACATTAAAGTGGACCATCATGTTTAGCATGTTTTCACGAACAGAGGTGCCTTCTTCCATTTTGGAGTTGAATATGTATTTAAGAGACTCATGCATAAGTTGCTTAGACGGTTGTCCAAACATCCCCAGCAAGGATTCGATGATCTCATGCGTTGAGACCATAAGCTCATGTTTCTTTGCCAAGACTTCAGAAATGCACATCATTATAGGCCTTTTATTTAGAATTATGAGGGCTATTAAGTAGAATATGCGGTGATTATGTTAGGAATTCATGAGAAAACGAGTTTGCGTCGATCTACATTAAGAATCTCAGCTAACCCACTATTATACATTATTATGCATTCAATTGTTTATTTTTTTAGCAACCGCAGAAATCGATCGCATACGAGGGAGCCAGGCTATTGCAGAGACGATCGCATGCGCGATTGCATACACTCGACGCATGGATATTACGCCCATCTACTGCATGCGCCCATCACATGGATGTTGCAGCCATCGACCGCATGCGTCCATCTCATAGAAGTTGTGGCCATCAAGCGAATGCGGTCATCGCAGAGAGATTGCGGCTACATAATGATGACCATAATAGAAAAGCAACCGCAAGGTTGGTGGAATGCAACATGAACGCATACCTCGGGAGTATCAAAATATGATGTTGACATTTCACCTACCCCGCCATTAGTAGCAAAGATTCAGAAAAGGACCATCGCGCCGCAAGTGTCAGATTCAGAGCAGGTTCATTAATGTTGTCAGCGATAAAGCTCTATAAATAGAAGCCGATGAGCAGAATTTTAGATCATCCAAGGTTTTTCGCCTGAGGCTCCCTACCTTAGGGCGGATCCTTGTGATCTAGATGAAAGCTTGAGAAGAAAGCTTGAGAGTTCTTCATCTCCTTCATCCATTCCGAGTGACGACCGGAGCCTTTGCTAGAGTTAGAGCTCGAGAGAGCCTGCTCCACCGCCCATCCATGGCACCATCGGCAAACTTGACACACATCTGCTGGAAGCAAGCTGGCCCTCCATTTCTCTTCTTTCCTTATATTGTATTGTATTACATTTTGGCTTAAGGAATTAATACATTTCGTGATCAATACATTTCTATATTTTCCTTCGACTCCATCTTCATCTTCATTTACTTAGCATCCTTAACTTTCATTGTATCACTTAGTGAGACTGTTAGGGTATCACATACTTAATCATGCGGCATAGAGATATGAAGCATGTAGCAAACCATCGGGAGGTGTGCGTTGCGCGAGTGTTGTGAGAAAACCTTATTTGCTTAATGTGAAGTTGTAGCAATGCTTGTCTATAAGCGAACGCAATGCTTGTCTATGAGTAGAATCAGCAGCAACTAACTACCCGGGAGGGTAAGTGGTTAGTCGCATTAAGCAATGTAAGCAAGTGTTCACTAGAGATAGGAATAATCTTACGTCAGCCAAGTTTATGCGTTTACCTTGTTTTATGAGTGCATTATTCATCATTTAGGCATACCTAGGAGAGTAGTCTAAAAAACAAATCTAAGACTTGAGAGAGCGGATTGGATCGTATAAGCAAGAATGGGGAACTTAGAGATAAGCTTCGTTTGCTACTACACAGCGTATGCACCCTTTAAGTAGGTTATGGTGGTATGCGGTCACTGTTGGATCGATATGGCAACCCTAGACGGGGGGTGAATAGGTTTTAATTAAACTTTTTTTTAAAATTAACCTAATTAAACTAATTAATACACTTTTTATAAATAATAAGAAAAATTCAATTTATGCAACAAATAAGATGACAAAAATGTGATAATTTAATTCTATCAAATTTTAGCAAATAAATAAGAACAAACTAAAACATACAATAAATTGCTTAAATTAATTGTAAAAATAAAAAAAAAGAGTTAGAGAAGAAGACACCGTAATTTTTATAGTGGTTCGGTCAAACTCGACCTACTCCACTCCCTAAGCGCCTCTTGGGAATTTGAATAAAATCTATCCGACTCTTTCCACGGATTAGAGCCCAACCGTTACACCACCACTCCTTTTACGGGTTCAAGAGCAAATCCGATCCTTTCCACGGTTTAGTGTCAAACTGTTACAAATGTTGGAATTTTTGAAGAATACAATACAACTCCCACTAGAGTGGATTTACAAGTTTAAGCACTCAACAAGTTTATCCTCACAATACAATAACACTCTCTCAAGAATAAGATGAAAAGAAAAATTTGGAACTTAGAGAGAGTAACAATAGAACTTTTGAGTTTTGGAGGATTATGAAATGTAAAATTTGTTGGTTTAAAAATTTGGAGAAGAATATGGTTTATATAGAGATGAAAAAATTTTTAGAAACCACAATTAATTTGGACCATTAGATTTTGGAAAAGAAAAATCAATGGTGGAGATTTTAAACTAAACTAGTCGTTAGATACAAACAAAATATAATATTAAATTCATTTTCTTTTTAAAATTAATCCAAAAAAAAAACATACCATGGGTAAAAAACTAGTCGTTAGACACAACATAAAATAATATTAAATTTATTTTCCTTTTAATTTTTTTTTTAATTTCAATTTTTTTTATTTTAAATCAATCCAAAAATAAAAAGTCCATCATATGTTAATATCTTAATGATCCACCATTCAACCAATATGCTGCCACATGTCTACATGCAAATGGTCTGGTTATGCCATGTCATCCACCACGGTATTTTCTCTATAGACTTGTTTCGGTCATATCGCCTTCGTTTTAGCTCCGATTTGAGTGATTCAAGAGGTGTTGGAATCGTTATTCCGAGCTCTACGCTATGGACATATTAAAACACTAAGATTTTTAGTAATTAAAAAATGAGTTTGTTATCATCAAAACATTGATTAATTAATTAAAAATTAATTAATTTGAGATTAAGGGCCAAAAAGCCAATAGTCATATGGAGGCTTAGAAATAGGCTTCTAGATAGTATCACATATACATTACATGCGTCTACATCAAGTGTGTATAGCATGATCGTATAGCTTGCGTTGGCTGGGGTTGCCCTTGCGGTCAAGCTCGGTGTTGCAGTGAAGACATCCTCACATTTTATCTATTTCTCCATGCATTTTACTACGCGTCAACAGTTGTCGTGTCTCTACCTCTCAGTCATATTCCTAACGCTTAATCTGTTAGTTAGGAGTAGGAGTAGTTTATAGCTTATAACCCCCATCATTCTTTTATTTATCCGCCTCAACACATCACCGCATACCCTTTAGCTACAAGTCCCTGAGTTCGACCTCGGATCACCCGAAAAACTTGCATTCTTGTTATACTTGGCGAGAGCGTAATAAAACTTGTGACAGGAATGCATGGTCATTGCATATGAGTTCAACGCATACATTCCATTCCAACGCATGACCACCGACGCATGAGAACCAACGCATAACTTAAGACAGCATAGCATATTGCATTCACTAATTTTCGTCATCACCTTCTCATTCGCCCTTGTCCATTGCTCATATGTCTCTTGAACATTTCGAGCGGCATTAGTTGCTGGAATAGGAGGACAAGCCTCCGTGAGAGCGAATATGAGATCCTCGATGATCAGGATCATCGTGATCATGTGTTTCCATGTTGCGAAATTATCGCCAATAAGTTTTTCGGCACTTAGTAATGCCAACGTGGTTGTTGCCATTTTGAAAAAGTTGTTGAAAATATGAACAAAACTTTATTAGAATTTGCTAAACCACTTTTAAACCAATTAGTTTTGCCAAACAGTTTCAAGTACCCTAAGTTATAGACTTCTATTTTGCAATGATGCCCCAGTGAGGCAGGACAAATGTCACCGGTGGGATGATCAGTTGCCCCTTTGCTGGGATGAGACATTCTCCACCATTAGGAAGAACCAACTCTTGGAACTGAACCAAAAAACCAACATTTTTTTGGTCCATAATCGTTAACCTTTAACTATTCCGCATAAGTGTAACCCCTCGCTTTCAGTGCCAGAGTCCCACCCTAATGAGTCCACCATAGAGAAGAAGCAGATTAGAATAAGAGACTAAGTTACTTTATCCTCTTATAGGAGATCAAATAAAGAAACGCGCAAAACTGCCATTCTTTAGGGGGACACTCCTAGGGTGCCTCGAGGTGATGTGCAGTAACTTTATTCAACCTAATGAGGGAGACCGAGGGATATGCTGTTGCATTTCCCGCTCCCACTTACTATGAACACTCTCTCTATCCACCTTGATATTGACCTACCTAAACACCATCCGTTAGGGGGACACACCAAAAGTGCCGCAAGGCCGAGGGTAGATCTCACGGTGTGGACTATTTAAGAGAAATGTGAAAGGTTTAAGTGAAGCACCTTATTCCCCAAGTACCTCCCACTGAATGTTCTACCTAGGGATTATTAACTTAGACAATCCGACTACTGATTTTAGTCTAAGTCGTCTTTTAAACTCTGCACATAAAGAACGTTTGTCTATGGAATATGAACAAGTTCAAGTAGTCACATTTAAACACTTTAATGGACTGTCCTTAACTTACATGCATGCATCAAATCTATCTAATTCACCTTTCCAAGTAAGTTCCCGGGTAGGAGTGTTATGTTTCCGTCAACTTAAATACCCCAGCCTAGATAGAACCCGCCTTAAACAAAAGGTCCCTTATAGATAGATTTGCTACACTTTAACCTTTTATTAGTCAATTTAATCCTATTAAACTGATTAAAAGATTAAAGCCTTAGGGTTGCTAATCGTATTAGAACCGTGATCTTAGGTCTATGTGATCCAAGTTTTAAACACTTTAAAACCATGAATTCAACCTAAGTGAGTATGCATGTCTTTCTTATTTCTTTTAGTTTTAATTTCTCTTTAACTTTTAAAAAGAAACAACTAAAACCATTGTGCACAACGAGGTGTTTATAAGATTTATAAAATAACCTATGTGTCATGCTTCATGCAATGTCCGATCATTACTATATATAACTTTTATATAACGCATAACAACAAAGCAAACATGCTATCATTCACCCTTATACTATAACAATTATAATATAAAGATGATGCGTGTAAATGCTTTTTATGCATGCATAAATATAACTCTTATATTATATGATGCATGAGCATACTCTTACATAATTAAAATCATGCTTCTCTAAATTATAACAATTATAATAAAGAAATGATGCATGACCATTGCATAACCTAAAGTGGGATTTACTATATGTGCATATCATATGACATATAAAAACATACATCGCATGTAATAAATAAAGGATTAATGGACCGAGATGAGCCTATACAAAATCCAAAATGAAAAAACCCTATCTATTACATTTTTCATTGAGAAAACCGGTTCAGAGGTGAACCGGGTCTTGAACCGCCAGGAGGTCTTCATCAGTAGCAAACGTCGCAGGTAGACGATCGTTCAGCGTGCACTAGACGATAGAAGCATAATTAAACAATCGCATAGACGACGACGAGGCAGCAAAGCCTGATCGTCTATGCGATCGCGTAGCGCAATGACAGGTAAACGATTTACCTTGCGTTACTAAGCGATCGTTTAGTCAGTTACTAAGATGAAGCTTGTTGACCTAAACGATCATCTACCGTGCGCGTTAAACGATACGCGAGTATTTCATCGTCTAACCAATGCGTGCAACCAAGTAAACAATTTATTAGCCACAGCTCGTATTCATTCAGTCATTTTACCCCTTCTTCATTCTTGAAAGAATAAACATCTTGGGATTTGCCATCCGAAGAACGCAATTTACCTTGCATTACTAAGCGATCGTTTAGTCAGTTACTAAGCGATGAAGCTTGCTGACCCAAACGATCGTCCAGTTCGCGTGCACATTAAACGATACGCGAGCATCTCATCGTCTACACGACCCAATACTCTGCGATCGCGTACCCGATCGTCAATACGATACCATCAACTTTTGATCACATACCTTATCATTTAACCGATGCGTTCAATAGTGATCGCATACTCCATCGTCTTTACAATGCGATCAACAGCGAACGCGTACCACATCTTCTGCACGATGCGATCAACCCTAGATCGCCTCCTTCCTCGAAGAACCACAACGCTTGCACAGATATGCTTCTTCGAACGACTTAAAACTTCAAACAAACTTTGAATACTGACTCGATTACGATTATTAATTCCCAAAAATGCAGAAGCCTTTACAAACAATTGCAAATGTAAAAGGATCTATATCAAACTGAGGCTAATCATCCCGAAAACATCCATTAATCCCGTACATCCATAAAAAAATTTAACCATTAAACAGTGTAGAAATGCACCCACCAAGAACATAATTGTCATTTCATTGCAACAGATGAAATCGGAGTATCAGAACCTGACTCTGATACCAATTGAAGGAACTCTTACCGAAAAGTTCCATGAGCACGTTCGGGTCGCTCCGATATCATAGTGACCGAAATACAATAATATACATTCAAACACACAGTTATGTAAACAAAACTTAATTAACGGCATGCTATGAACAAGATATAACAAGGGAATGAGTTGCCATACCAGTTGAAGACAGCCTTCGAACTTTGGAACTCAGTGCAGTGGAAACCTCCACCCAATCATCAACGTAGCAGCATCAACAACAGCAGCACGAACAACCGCACGAAACGAACGCTACGGGGACGACACCACTAGAAAAGAGCCCCAGGTATTCTCAGAGTGAGAACCCAAAGCGTGGTCTTTGGTGAATTTGGTAGAGGAAGGAGGAAGCACAGATCGTGTAGGCGATAAGTAAGTGGGAGGGAAAAAGGCATTATCGCATAGCAAAATGCTTATCATTTAGGAGAAGCTACACGATCGTGTAGGTTTTACTGAACGATCGTTTATGAAATGGCATACGATCGTTTAGCAAAATCAACACACTATATGATCATTTAGAGAAGCTATACGATCATGTAGGAAATAGTGTGTGATCGTTTAGGCGCGAGGTGGACGATCGTTTAAGCGGAGAGTAACTATCGTATAGGCTCTTGCTTTTCTTAAGCGATCATTTTCTATTCTACCAACGCGCACTTCACTTTTTCTTTTGGACGACTGTGATGAACGATTCAAAAATGAAACAATTTCATTTTTATTTCATTGGTTACAATAACCGAGTCATTCCCACTAACCCACGTCCATACGTGATTTTTTGGCTTAATTATCATATAATTAACCAATTAATTAATTAATTAATATAATCATATTATATTTTTGTCCTATAGTTTGATATCACATATCTACTATAGTATTTTGTCCTCTACTTGATATAAATAATATTTATATCTAATTTCCTCTAAAATAATGTATCTCATACATTTAGCCAATTATATCATATATAATTAACCAGTCCAATTATATCATATATAATCGAACCTCCTCTTGTCAATTTGAATATTTCAAATTAACCCAAATACTGATTCTCGACTTTATCCAAGCTACCCAGGAGACCTAATGGACCTGTGGCTCGAAGCTTCAACAGACCGTGAATAGCTGACTATACTCTTTAGCCACGAGATCCACCATCTGTTAACTGTTAGCCATTTCATTGAAGACCAATAACTGAACTCTTCTTACCACAGATATATTTCGCTGTCTATCGGATATAACCAATCATGAGTACGATGACCCTTCACAAATGCTCGTAAGTATAGCTGGCCCAAATTATCGTTTTGCCTCTATAGTTACATCTCACTCCTTAAGTACCATTGGTTCCTCTAATGAACAATACAACATAGTCCAACTATGTGTGAATACCTCTCGAGCCAAGAGAAAGTGTGTGGCGCCACATCGTTCAATCCCCGGAATCAGCCCTTAAGGGAGTTATCTATCTACTTACCCCTGCCTCGAGGAAGGAGTGAATTCCATCTTGTGTAGCTGAATTCCCAGCTCCCAAATCAGACGAATCCCCAAAATGGTAGGTTTGAATCGGCGACATGGTCACTCGCACCCATACAAATCAAAAGATCGCCCTCAATGGCACGAGTTCCCAACTCACTTGAGATTAAGGTCATGTTACCTATGGTCATCCTAGTAAAGTGAAGTGTCTGCCATGAACGGTGTTATATAACGTGACGTTAACACTTCATGGTCAGGTCTTATACAAACTCTTTGTATACGACGCCCCCACTCACATGCCCCAACACATATGATCAGGATCAGACCATCTGTGACAAGTCACAATACTTGTGACCATTCCACAAAGCGGGCCGCATCTGTAGCGTTACCAGGATAAGGTTTCCCTCATCTATCTATATACTACAGACCATTTTGGTTATCACTCAAGACATGATCCACTTGTATGTCATCAAACCCAACAACGATAACCCTTCACAAATCGATCGTAAGTAAAGTTGGGCCAATTTACCGTTTTGCCCCTATAGTTACATCTAACTCCTTAAGTACCACTGATTGCTTTAATGAACAATAAGTCATAGTCCTACTATGATTGAGTCCTCTCTTCCAAAGAGATAGTATGACCACTATTTCAAGACCTGGAATCATCTCTTAAGGGAGCAATTTATGTACTTACCCCTACTTCGGGGAGGGAGTGAATTATGTCTTGTGTAGCTGAGTTCTTAATTCCCCAATCAGACGAATCCCCAAAAAGGTAGGCTTGTTGAGTTGGCAATCTAGCCACTCTCACTCATACTAATCAAAGGATCTCCCTCATAGGTAGGAGTTCCGAACTCACTCAGGATTAAGTTCATGTCACCTATGGTCATTTTAGAAAAATGTAAGCCTCAATTATCAACGGCATTATATAAAGAGACTATTCATCTCGTGGTCTGGTCTTATACAAACTCTTTGTATAGGATACCCCCGCTCGCATGTCTCCACATGAATGTCAAGATCAGATCATTTGCAGCACTTTACAACACTTGTAAATATCTACAAAGCGGATTGTATCCGTAGTGTCACCAGGATAAGGTATCCCTCATTTATCCATATACTACAAACCATTTAGGTTATTACTTAAGGCATGATCAACTTGTATGTTTCACGTACATGCTTAAGGTACATTAAATATCCGCATATCTTAGTTTATTAGATATGAGTAAATGCAAATAAAATAACATTTATTTTATTAATAATAATGTGTACAAAATGTTTACAAACTACGAAACCACCGGGAGAATTAGGACACCAATCCCAACATGTGTCATCGTTTACTCGATCGTCTCTTCTTACTCTCTAAATCTTCCCTTTAACCAAAATAAGCCAGAGCTCACCACTCTTGGATTCTCACACTGAGAGTGCCAAGTTAATCTTGTGGTAATGTCTGGTCTGTTCGAGGATCGAGTGCCTACTCGCTGCTGTTCGAGGGAGATCGTCTTACTCGTTGCGTTCGCGTCTAATCGAGGGATATATTTGAAGAAAGGTTCTTTAAAGGTATAGTTTCTTGATCTTTTATTTTTATTTCAAGAAGCATATTGTAATTTAACTTATGTGTATATTCTGTTCTGTTTAACTGTAAATGTATGATTTCTTTCACAATGGAGTTTGGACGATTTGCTTCCGCTCAAAGGTCCTTTGTAATTAGAGTTCCTTCAATTCCATGTTCTATCATATGGTTTTGGAATCTGAAGTCCATATACTCTCCACCACGATCAGATCGTAGTGTTTTTATCTTTTTCCTAACAAGTTTTCAACTTCAGTCTTATACTCCTTGAACTTTTCAAGTGCTTCAGACTTATGTTGCATTAGGTATAAATACCCATATCTAGAATAATCATCTATGAAAGAGATGAAATATTCATACCCTGCTCGTGCTCTTACATTCATTGGACTATAGAGATCTAAATGCATAAGCTCCAAGGTCTCTTTGGCTCTATAACCTTTTCCAATATAAGGTCGTTTTGTCATTTTTCCTTCAAGGCATGACTCGCATACAAGTAAAGAGTTTTCTTCTAAACCATTTAGAAGTCCACTTTTCACCATCTCTCAATCCTATTGAGATTTATGTGACCTAATCTTAGATACCAAAGATGGGCATTTTATTTAGGAAAAACTCTCGGTCTTTTAACAGTTGTTGCCGTTTTGAACATTTTAGTATTTAGCACGACTTTTGTAACTAACGGCCTTAATGTTGGGTTTTATGTCCTAAAACTCGTGGTTTGTAAACAATAAATTAATTTTTGTAAATCGATAAAATTGTTATTGAATATATGAATTGCTTAATTCGTTTTATAAATAAATCCAATAAACTAAAAGATCCATGACTATTACATAAGTACTTGAACTTTATATGGAGACATTAGAGTAGATCAGGTTCGAGTAAATAGTCAAAATGATTTATAGTATACGAATAAGGTTGTGTGCCTTATTCTGGTAACACTATCAGATGCGACCCACTCTGTAGTTGTTACAAGTAGTTGTAAAGTGCTACAAACAAAGTGATCCTGATTCGTTCATGTGGTGACATAAGGAGTGGAGGCGTCATGTGCAATGAGTTTTCATAAGATCAGACCAAGAAAGAAGTCACTCTTACTTTATACCATTGTTTATTGTTTAAGACTAACTATTTTAAAACGATGACCTAGGTAACTTAACCTTAATCTTGAGCTAACTATGAACTCCTGTTTATTTGGGATTATCTTTAGATATGCATGGATGAGGGTCAGCTCAACAGTGTTGGCTCAATAAGCCTCCCATTTCAGCGGTAATACCAGGTAGATAGCTGAGGACATAGGGTGCAAGATGGAATTCGCTCCTACCCACTTTCAAGGATAGTAGAGAGGTTTTTCCCTTAAGTGTTGATTTTGGGTCTTGAACAAGGGGCCCCACCCTCTCATTGATTAGATTAGATCACAAACAAATTGTTCATTAGAGGATCAGTGGAACTTAAGGAACAAGAGGTAATCTCGAGGGTAAAATAGTCATTTGACCCTGTCGTTATTACGAACAACCTGTGAAGGGTTAACTTACTAATTATAGTTATATCAAGTGGACACAATATATCTACAATGAGGGGAGTGCAACTACTGAGCTTTAGTGGAGTGACCTGGTAATTAACGAATGAAGGTTAATTCGGTGTAACCAATAAATCTCGAATCGTTGAAGCTCATGATCTCTAGATCCATTAGGTCCCCCTACTAGTTCACAAATGGAATTAGCCTTAGAATAGCGTGATAAGTTGATTTGAAACATTCAAATTTGAATTAAGGGAATTAGTAATTATATGTGATATAATTTCATGTTTAATTTTGAAATTAAACATAATTGGAGAATCGATTAATATATAAATATGATTTAAATATTAATTTTATGAATAGGGATTCATGGTAAGGATCGTTTAATGTCCTCTTTCTTCCCGGTGGGTTCTTCCCAACCTCAGGGCCTCTAGCGATAGGGTTAGTATTCCTAACTCCTGTCTGCTTACTCTTTCTGCCACTTTGCCTCGGCATTCCACCTATTAAAATGTACACATGTTAGGGACGTAGACTTATGTATGAACTTTCCCTCTCATTCCCAAAACTTTAAGCTCTGATACCAACTTGTCACACCCCCTCCCAGATTACCCTTTTAACATGGAAGAAGATGTGACGGTAGCAGTTACTAGCCCTGTTGCCAGCAATTACCACCTTAACCCTCTAACCTGAGTGTCAACCTGATAAACATTATTAATGTATACAAACAGCTCGCCTCCAGAAGACTCCACGTAATTTTATATGATCACAAGCAAACAGTCATGACATAACATCTACAGGTAAAATATTTACAGTTGGGCCCAAACTTCATTAACAAAGCCCTGATCCCCCTCAAAACACGTGTACATAGATATAGACCAACAACCTAAGTTCTTTTTAACTAGTCGGGCCTTTCATTGGCAAGTAGTAGCAGGATTAACCTTGAGGAATCTGACCGCTACCTGGGAAAGGAAAACATAGGAAAACTGTGAGCTAGTTGCCCAGTAAGTGACTATAAATTCATATTATGCCATGCTTTACATCATTATAAGCATATAAACATATTGAGAAACATTTAAAGCAACTTCCTTAAAAAAACATAAACATGGTCATAACATCAAGTTTCTGAGAAGAAAACTTGTTAAATATCAATAAACATCCTTAAACATCATACTTCGGCCTCTCATTCAAAACTATCTACATGCACGTGGAGTTTTCTAAGTATCGTCAACACCTTAGGTACTACTACCCAGATACCTTCTCCGTGTCCTTCAGTACCATATTCTTCTTTAGCATCAAATCAAGCTTTAATAGTAAAACAATTACATTAAGAGTCATTCTATCATAGCCTTTCTCTAGAAACGCATGCTTCATCATAGAAACTTAACTTTTTATAATGAATTTACATTATACTTTGGCATGCGATAAAACATATACAAGCTGGAGAAGAAATGCTATGCAATTTATAAAACATTTGTTGCTTAAGAGCGTATAAACTCATCGTCTATATTACTGAAAATTGCACGGTCTTTTATACACAAACATTGAAAACATTAAGTTCATTTTAGTCACTCACAACTCGTCGGGGCTCTTAATGGTCTGTAAGCTTTTCCTAGCTCCTCTTGGCCTGAAGCGACATAACTCCTGGTTAGATTCCTTAGAATTTCCCATCAAGATGCTTCAAGTGATTTGTTTACTAGTGAAACCTTCATCAACAAGATCATTATTACTAGCGAGATTATCATCATGAGTGAGACCTTCTCCATGAGCAAGATCAAGAATTTCACTAGCAAGACTTCATCCTAGCGAGACTTACCAATACTAGTGAGATTTATATCAATACCAGCGAGATTTTCTTCTTGAGTGAGATTCGGCACAAAACTCGAGATTATCATCCTGAGCGAGATTCACATCTTCTTTGTCTCGCTCTCACTCTTTATGGTGAGCTGCTTGCTTGATCTTCCCAAGCAGCTGCCTGTTTACGCACCAAATTCCTATTTCAACTTCAAAAATCCATAACTCAAAATCCTTTCAAGAAACTTCATTCTACAAACTTGTTTATAATTGAGTTAATTTTCTTACATTACATTTTCAGCCCTAAATTCTTTATAATTTGGCCTGGAGCTTCCAATATTCACCCCTGGCCTTGATTAATCTGAGAACCTGACCCTTCTGCAAATTCTTTACTTTTCATCCTTCTTCCTGTGAGATCTTTCTCCGGTAGACCAACCTCAAAAACTAGATTCTCACAGCTTTCAAATGGCACTGATCTCACTTAATTCGCTTGAGTCATTTGCCAAAATCGAGCTTCTGAAGTTCATCTTCTTTTTTATACTTCCGGCCACCTCCCATGAATGAATATCAAACCGCCACCTCACCCAGCAGTAATTTAATGCTTTTTGGCCAAACTCAATTAATAAATCTCTTTAATTTTTTTTTTCTTTCCTTCATTCGTAATTCCCTGTAATTAAACCATAGATTTTCACTTATCAATTAATTAACATAATATCCTCATGGCTAAACCTACTTATATAGAAAATGTAGAATTCGGGGTTTACAATTGATTTCTTGTCGCCCGTCATTTTTAGCACGTCATTAAAAGTTTTTAACTACCGTCTGTCATCATTTGTGCAATTTTTAAAGAGTATCATGAATGCTCACTTATAGCATTCTTTTCAAGGGCTGGGTTATTTTACTGTTGTTCTATAAGTAGATTGTCATCTGTTGTTTCTTTCTATCTTATTATAGGTAAAATTATTTTCAAGGGTTGGGTTTGAATAATTGTTGCGAAAAGTTCTATTATGAGATATTGAGCCTATTTGGAATTGATCCTATTTCTTTTAAATTGGTGTCTGAGTTGTATTACTTTAACTATTAAGTAGCAGATCATTTTGTTAAGTGAATGTTAAAATGAGTTCGAATAGGGGGTGTTATTAATTAGGGTTGGCAAAAAACCCCGCGGGGACCCGACCCGTTCGGGTCGAGGATTCCCTGGTTTAACTGGGGTGGGGTCAAACCAGAGAAATTAATCGGAGCCCCATCCAGGGACTAGGAAGGGATAGGGACAGTATCCAAGCCTGACCCCGACCCCGATTTTATATATATTTTTTATAAATATATATTTAAAATAATTAATTTATATATATGTCTATAATTTGAAGCCAAGAAGGTCTTAAAAAAAGCCCAAAATTAAAAACTAAAAAACCCAAAAGGAAAAGCCCATTTCTCCTCTCCTTCTTCTTCCTTCCCTAATTACCTTCTCTTCTGTTCACACTGTTCTGACCGAAAAGTCCCCATTCCCCACTCCCCAGCCGCCCCTTCCCTTCCCCTACTTTTCCCTTCCGGCCTTCTCGGCTTTCGCTTTCCCTAATACCCAGCCGCCTGTCGCCCCTACTTGAGTCCCCAGGCCAGCACCCAGCGTCAGCGAGGCTTTCGCTTTCCGAAAACGCAAGGCGTGTCGTGCCCAAGTACCCGTGAGCCGCAACTGTCGAAAATGAAAACGCGACCGCCGTTTGCCAGCCCGACTCCACCGTCCGCCGAAAACTAAAAGTCTCTAATCTCTAACGCGACCGCCCAGTCGTGAAGTCGGTAAAAATTTCCTTTCATTTTCCTTTCGACGTTTTTTTCCCATGAATTTCTTAGTTTTCTTCTTTAGATTTTTTTTTTTTGTTTTTTAATTAAGTATAAATATGTTCAAAGTCCACAATGGTAAAAGTATAAATATGTTAATTAAGATTTGTTTGTGTGTTAATTAAGATTTGTTTGTGTGCTTGGTTTGTTTGTGTGTTAATTAAGATTTGTTAGTGTGTTTGGTTTCAAAGTCCACAATGGTAAAAGTCTCTTGAAGGAGAGATGATGGCCAAGTAGAAATGAGAAAGATTTCTCACAATAAGATAAAAGGATATAGTGCTTATTCAATTTTGATTTTTCCAAGTAGTAGAGAACTTTTTCACTCAACTTTCAAACTTTTTGTAATACTAACATTTTGTAAAATCTTTTATGTCAAAATCAATAACAAATTGAGTGGTTTACGTATAAGTAGACATTTTCTCCTATAAGGATTCCATTTCTCTAGTTCAAGATATGACCTAAAGACTAAAGAGGGATTTTTAAATTAAATCTTTGCTCGGTTGAAAACAATGTCTTCATCACCTTCTACAAATAAAGGTTCTCCAAGTCCAATCGTAGATCCAACCCCAGATTCAACCCCAAATTTAACTCCATGCTCTTTGAATGATGATTTGAATGTTGATAATTGTGTTATTCTTGGTGAGAATATTGAGAAGGAATCTTTAAAGAGAAGATTGACATCGGTTGTTTGGAACCATTTTAAGAAACAAAAAATAGATGGAGTAGACAAGGTGGTTTGTAATTATTGCAAACTAAAATCAGGGGGTGAAAGTAGAAATAGAACCAAACATTTGCATGATCATATTAAGATATGTCCATATAAAGGACAAAAGGACATACGACAATCCACATTGAATCCTAATAGGGAGAAGAACAATACATTGAGTTTATATAACTTCGATCAGGAAGCTGCAAAAAAAGCATTAGCTAGGATGATAATAAGCCATGAATATCCTCTCTCAATAGTTGAGCATGAAGGTTTTAGGGAATTTTGTAATGTCATCCAACTATTATTTAAAATGGTGTCAAGAAACACAATAAAGAAGGAGATTTTGAAAATTTATGAGACTGTTTGAAAACCATGACATTGTTAAATGAGATCAAAGGAAAAATTGCCCTTACAATGGACATGTGGACTTTCAACTACCAAACAAAAGGTTATATGATTGTCACTGCTCATTTTGTTGATGATAGTTGGGTTTTGCAAAACAAAATAATCAGGTTTATATATGTCCCTTTTCCATATACTTTTGAGATGCTTCATGAAGGAATAATGGAATGTCTGTTAGATTGGAATATTGATCGAAAATTGTCATTTATAACTGTAGATAATTGTAGTACAAATGACTCTATGGTTAATATGCTTGTTGATAGTTTGTGTGGAAACTTAATATTGGATGGGAGTTTATTTCATATGCAGTGCTCATATTCTGAACTTGATTGTGAAAGATGGGTTGGCAGTGATAGGAGATGGGATCAAAAGAGTACATAGTAGTGTGTCTTTTTGGGTGCATACACAAAAAAAATGAGAAATTTGAGGAAACTACTCGACAGTTGAATGTTTATGATGGTCTAGGTAGAATTCTACATATTTTATGTTAGTCACTGCGAGAACCAAAATACAAGTGTTTGTCTTTGGATCAAGATTGGGTGTTAGCAAAAGAGATATATGAGAAACTGAAAATATTTCATGACGTGACTGAAATATTTTCTGGATCCAAATATCCTACTGCTAATCTTTTTTCTCCAAAAATTTGTAAATTGAAATTGGCTATTTCTAAGTGGACTAATTCTGGCATTCAAGAGATAAGAGACATGACTTCAAATATGATGTCAAAGTTTGATAAGTATTGGAAGAAAATTCATAGGGTAATGGCCATAGCTGTAGTTTTAGATCCACGTTACAAATTGAAGTTGATTGAGTTTTACTTCCCTAGAATTTACGGAGATAGTTTTTTTCTTGAAGTGGAAAGGATTAAAAAAATTTATTCAGATTTGGAAATAGAATAGCAACTGAAGCATGAAAGTGAAGGTGATGATTATCACGCTAGAAATTTAGATGGAACCTCACAAAATATAGAATTTGATGATTTTAATGATTATGACTTGTTTGTATCAAATTCCAATAATAAGAATCCGAATCAACAATTTGATGCATATTTGGATGAACCTATTTTACCTCGAACATCTGATTTTGACATTTTGAGTTGGTGGAAATTGAATGGTATCAAGTATCCAATTTTACAAGAAATTGCAAGAGACATATTAGCCATCCCGTTATCTAGTGTTGCATTAGAGTCGGCTTTTAGTACCTGTGGTAGGATTGTAAGCTCACATCGTAACAAACTTCATCTGAAGATGATAGAGGCTTTGATGTGCGCTCAAAATTGGATTGCAACTGAAGTTTTGACAGATTAGTTTGTTTATTTTGTTTTACCTCTTTTTAGCATTTAATATATTTATAAATATTTGACAATATAAGGTACTAGCATGAGAAAAGAAATAGTTAAATATTTAACAACTGTTTTGGAAGATGTACACGATTCTGATGAAGATGGCGTGGTGACTAAGGTATGCTCAAGGATTAACATTATTTTGTGGTCTAGCTTCTTTTTTTTTGTGACATTATTTATTTATTACATTTTAAATGTAGTAATGAATAATGCTCACAACTAAGGATGGGATGATGCCAAGAAAGGATAAAGATTTGATTGTGAAGTCATCGTTGAAGAGAAAGACGAGCTTTATTGAATCTTAAGTTGTAAACTTATTTGGATGTATAACACTTTTGCCTTTAATTGACTTCTTTATTCAAACTTTATTGAATTTTAAGTTGTAAATTTATTTCATTATTAGTTTTTAAATTGTGTTTATTTGAATGTATAAGATGTTGTGCACTAGTCAAATTTCAAATAAACTTATTTAATGAATTTTTTGTGGGCTAATCAAATTTTAATTAAAAAAGAATAGGGAATCCCCACCCTCGTCCCCGCCTACAAATGGCGGAGATGGGGGAGAATTTCCCCCACGGGGTCGAGGACGGAGGACCCCCCCCCCCCCCCGGTTCCGTCCCGGCCCCGTTACTAACCCTATTATTAATGGATATTCCCATTGGTGATTAATTTTATTTGAAACTGAAATGGGTTCAAACCCGATTAGCTCACTCTGTGAAGTCGTTTGCGAAATTTTTTAGAAACACTTGGTCACTCTTAGTGCTAGAATTTATCATTAATAGTTGTTATCAGTTAACATATTATCAATGATAACTTCTATCACCGATAACATGATATTAGTGATACTATCAGTGGTAGCTTTCATCACTAATAACATATTAACAAAATCAAACAATCTCTCTAGTAGTCATTTCATCTCAAATGCTATCAGCCCTATCCTTCTACATTGATAGCAATATAAGAATGTTACTGATAATAGTTATCAATGATATCCTTTATGGCTATCAATGTAGAAGGATATCATTCTATACTTATATGCATCGATAACATACAAACAAACTACATGTATCAACATATTAATCAAAAGACCCCGATTATTTATAGTGTATTAATGATAGTCATTGATAACTGATAGAAAATCGAAAGCTAATATTAAAGGTTGTATTCATATTTCTCAAATTGAAAGCTATCCTTTGTGCTACATATTTTATTATTTCGGGCTTGAATGTCATTTATGCAATAATCCATTGTTAAAATCAACTTTTGTCATATTGAAAATCACACTGAAACATGCTTTAATCACTTAAAATTAATTTAGTATTTAATTTTACATTTTTAAAAGCAATTTCATATCATGAAAATATATTTTGAATGAATAAAAACATGTTTTAAGTGATTTTAAAAATGTTAAAGTAAGTTTTTTTTTGTCAAATTCAAAATCACAGTGATACATGATTTAATCACTCAAAATTAATTTAATATTTAATTTTACATTTTTAAAAGCAATTCCATATCATGTAGATTAGTTTTAAATGATTAAAAATATGTTTTAAGTGATTTTCAAAATGTTAAAATAATTTTTTGTCATATTCAAAATCACACTAAAACATGCTTTAATCACACGAAATTGATTTACTATTTATTTTTACATTTTTAAAAGTAATTTCATATCATGAAAGTTACTTTTGAATGATTAAAAACATGTTTTACGTTATTTGAAAAATGATTAAAAATATGCATAGATTATAATTGTCAATTTTATTAATTCGAGACACATGTAAGAATTGACACGTAGACGATTTTTAAAAGTAATCTTGATCTATATTGATTAATTTATGACAAAGTGTGAGTTTAATTGAAACAATTATAGGTCTATATTTCACCACGATCTAAAGAAGAAAATAAATGAATACTCTCTAGAAAGTTAAGATTTTAAACGAATATAATTATTAGTTCATGATTTTTATTGACAAGAGTCCAAAATTTAGAGACATAATGTAACATCCCGTGCATTTTTAATTATTAATAATGTAATTTTTCCTTTTCAGTAATTGTCCTTAGTGGAGGGCACGTTTAGAATTTTTTAATTTAAAGTATAAGTGCGAGGATTTAAGTGTTGGCCTGGAAATTATTTAAATTCTTTTCAATTGTCAAACTCAATTTGGAAATTTATGGCAAGAATTTATTTTCTTGGAAAAGGAAAGAAATTTAAATGGTATAAGGTGGAATAAGGAAAAGATTTAATTATAATTGTACTATTTTTCCTATTATTATTATTATTATTATTATTATTATTATTATTATTATTATTATTATTATTATTATTATTATTATTATTATTATTATTATTATTATTATTATTATTATTATTATTTTTATTATTATTATTATTATTATTATTATTATTATTATTATTATTATTTTTATTTATTATCTATAATTATTCTTATTATTATTTATTATTATTATTATTATTATTATTATTATTTATATTATTTTTTATTATTATTATATTATTACTTATTATTATATTATTATTTTTATCTATTATAATGATCTATAATTATTATAATTATTATAATTATTATTTTATTATTATTATTATTATTATATTATTATGATTAGTATTATTATTATTATTATTATTATTATTATTATTATATTATTTATATGTATTATTATTATTATTATTATTATTATTATTATTATTTTTATTATTATTATTATTATTATTATTATATTATTCATTATTATTATTATTATTATTATATTATTATTATTATTATTATTATTATTTTTTTTATTATTTTTTTTTTTTTTTTAAAAAATTTATAAAAAATTATTTATTTATTTTGAGTCCTTATTTTCAAATAAACTGGGCGTCGTTTTAAATTATGTGCATGCATTTATTTTAGTAACGGCCTTTCCTAAGTCCTAGGGGGTCAGGACATTACAGTTGGTATCAGAGCCCATGTTTTGGGTTCTGTAGACTGACTTACTACATAAGTCTAGATAGTCCCTGTGACCATTAACGGATTCCTCGTCATCGCCAGGTACGTTATACTAATGAAAGTTTCAATGCATATGTGAGAACAGTGATGTAGTGTTTTAAATACATGATGCCTGAGAAAGTCCCAGAAATAGTTAGTTAACGTACGAATTTGTGACAGAACATGGCACCTAAACGTAGAACAAGGAAAACAATTAGAGAAGAAATGCAAGTAGAGAAAGAGGGGAGTAGTCAAACTACTCTGGCGGCGCTAATTCCGCCTGTGACCCAGATAGATGAAAAGGCAATGGAAGCCCGAATTAGTGAAGTTGTTGCAACCGCTCTGATAGGGAAACTACAGGAACTGATCCATAGCACGATGGCAGGACAGCCTACCCAGACACAGGCTCAAGAGGAACTGGTGCCACCCAAGCCGTTACGACAGACCCATCCGCAGGGCAAGGACACACTGGGCCTATCTCTCGAGGCCAAATATTTTAGGGATTTCCGAAAGTATGACCCTCGCCCCTTTGATGGATCGTTAGGGGACCCCACCAAGGCAGAAATGTGGTTGTCATCCATCGAGACAATTTTCCATTTTATGAGGTGCCCGAAAGAGCACAAACTGCAATGCGCAATCTTCATGCTGACTAGTAACGCGGCAATCTGATGGCGTTCGGCAGAAAAGATGATCGATATTGGAGGTGAACTTGCAACCTGGGAACAATTCAAGGAATGCTTTTATGAGAAGTACTTTTCGGCCAACACCTGATATAATAAGCAAACAGAATTCTTGAACTTAAAGCAGGGCGTTATGTTAGTGGAGGAATACGAGCAAAAGTTCGATAACTTGTCTTGTTTTGCCCCTGAGCTATTGGCCACCGAGGCAGCGAGGACTAAGAGATTTATCCAGGGCCTGAGAAGCGGGTTGCGAGGGATGGTGCATGCCTTGGATCTCAAGATGTATGCTGTGGCGCTGCGAGACACTGTGAGGATCGATGCTGACTTCCAGGGGGAGAGGAATACAGAAGGTCACTTGGGATTGGGACCTCCATAGGTCAAAAAAGGAAGGCTGGGCATGGGACTCTTGATCCTCAGCAGAGAGGTCAGAACACAGTACAAGCTCTACGTCAGCGGGGACAAAAGAGTACCCAGGCTGGGAATGGAAGGGAAGATAGACCGATATGCACCACTTGCGGTAAGTAGCACTTGGGACGTTGTTTAGCCGGCTCTGGGATTTGTTTCCGTTGTGGCCAGAAGAGGCATATGGCAGATAGATGCCCAAGAAGGAATGCGCCTGAACACAGGAGCCAGCCCGCAGGCTCATTCTAGGGAGGCTCGAACCGCCAGCAAAAACAACAAGGAAGGGTATTTTCTACCACTCGACGTGAGGCCGAGAAATCCGGCATCGTGGTGACAGGTACACTTCCCATTTTGGGACACCATGCTTTTGTTTTATTTTACTCTGGCTCTTCGCACTCGTTTTTATCTGCTGTATTTGTAAGACATGCCATGTTAGACTCAGAACCGTTGCCATTTGCATTGTCTATTTCCACTCCATTAGGAGAGGTCATGTTAGCTACAGAAAAGATAAAAGCATGTCAAGTAAAGGTAGCCAATTGCGCATTAGATGTAACCCTGATAATTTTAGATATGCGTGATTTTGATGTTAGATTAGGCATGGATTGGTTAGCTGCTAACCATGCCAACATAGATTGCTCCCGTAAGGAGGTCATCTTCAACCCTCCTACAGGAGCCAATTTTAAGTTTAAAGGGATTGGGACCGTAGTCCTACCCAAAGTGATATCTGCATTGAAGGCCAGTAAGCTATTCGACCAAGGAGCCTGAGGCTTTATAGCTAGTGTGGTGGACACCATGGAGAATGAAGTTACCTTGACTTCGGAGCCAATAGTAAGAGATTTTCCAGATGTGTTTCCATAAGATCTTCCCGGACTGCCCCCTGCAGTGGGAGATAGATTTTGCCATTGAATTGGAGCCAGGCACAACCCCTATTTCGAGGGCTCCGTATAGAATGGCCCCGGCAGAGTTGAAGAAACTGAAGGTCCAATTGCAGGAGTTATTGGACAAGGGTTTCATACGCCCTAGCGTGTCACCATGGGGTGCACCTATTTTGTTTGTGAAAAAGAATGATGGATCGTTACGTCTGTGCATTGGTTACATATAGTTGAACAAGGTGATCGTCAAGAACAAATATCCCCTTCCCAGGATCGATGATTTGTTTGACCAGTTACAAGAAGCTACGGTATTCTCTAAGATTGATCTCCGACCAGGATACCACAAGTTGAGGATAAAAGACAGTGACATACCCAAGACAGCTTTCCGTTCGAGGTATAGGCATTATGAGTTCATAGTGATGTCATTCAGTCTAACGAATGCACCAGCAGTGTTCATGGATCTGATGAATAGAGTGTTCAAGAAATTCCTCAACATCTTCGTGATTGTTTTTATTGATGATATCTTGATTTATTCCAAGACAGAGGCCGAATATGAGGAGCATTTACAGAAAGTTCTAGAGACGTTGAGGGCCAATAAGCTATATGCTAAGTTTTCTAAGTGTGAATTTTGGTTGAAGCAGATGTCCTTTCTAGGGCATGTGGTATCTAAGGAAGGTGTCTCAGCAGATCCTGCAAAGGTGGAGGCAGTTACGAGTTAGGCTCATCCAACCATGGTCAGTGAGGTGCGCAGTTTCCCGGGGTTAGCAGGCTACTACAGACGGTTTGTGAAGGACTTCTCTCGCATAGCCGGCCCATTAACTCAGTTGACCCGAAAGGGAGCAGCATTAGTTTGGAATGAGGCTTGTGAAGACAATTTCCAGGACCTCAAGTAGAGACTAGTTACAACCCCAGTTCTTACAGTACTGGAAGGATCAAGTGGTTTCGTCATTTACAGTGATGCATCCAAGAAGGGGTTGGGATGCGTATTGATGCAGCAGGGTAGAGTAGTTGCTTACGCTTCATGTCAGCTGAAAAAGCATGAACAGAATTATCCCACGCATGACTTGGAGTTAGTAGCGGTGGTTTTTGCCCTCAAGATCTAGAGACATTACTTGTATGGAGAAAGGATACAGATATTCACCGACCACAAGAGTTTGAAGTACTTTTTCACTTAGAAGGAGTTAAACATGAGGCAAAGAAGGTGGTTGGAGCTAGTAAAGGATTATGACTATGAAATTTTGTACCACCCGGGGAAAGAAAACGTAGTGGCTGATGCTTTAAGCAGAAAGGTGGCCCATTCCGTAGCTCTCATTACCAGATAGACTCACTTATGCAGGGAACTGGAGAGGGCAGAGATTACAGTAGTTGTGGGAAAGGTCACGGCACAGATAGCACAGTTGTCGGTGCAACCAAGCCTAAGGCAAAAGATTATTGATGCGCAGCGAGATAACTCTTATCTGGAAGAGAGAGTTCGTAGAGTGGAGTCAGGCCAGGATAGCAAATTCTCAGTGTCGACAGAAGGTGGCCTCCTTTATCAAGGGCGTCTGTGCGTGCCAGTGGTTAGTGACATTAAGAGTGAGTTGTTGTCAGAGGCTCATAGTTCCCTATTTTCGATCCACCCCAGCAGCACCAAGATGTATCAGGATCTGAAGCGTTACTATTAGTGGAATGATATGAAAATAGAGGTTGCAGAGTTTGTCAGTAAGTGTCTGGTGTGCCAGCAGGTGAAAGCCCCGAGGCAGAGGCCAGCAGGCTTGTTACAACCATTGATTATACCAGAATGGAAGTGGGAGCATGTGTCTATGGACTTTATTGTGGGGTTGCCTCGAACAATCAAAGGTTTAACTGTGATATGGGTCATGGTAAACAGACTTACGAAGCTAGCACATTTCATACATAGAAAATCCATCTTTTTAGTGAATAAGTGGGCACAGATATACATGAAGGAAGTGATAAGATTGCATGGAGTGCCCGTGTCCATTGTGTCGGATAAAGACCCTCGTTTCACGTTTAACTTCTGGAAAAGTCTCCAGGCGACCTTAGGGATCCGATTAGACTTCAGTAAGGCTTTCCACCCTCAGACGGATGGGAAAACAGAGAGATTGAATAAGATACTGGAAGACATGTTGCGTGCCTGTGCCATAGAGTTTTCAGGAAGCTGGGATGCTCACTTGCACTTAATGGAGTTTGCTTATAATAACAGCTACCAGTCCACTATTGGGGTGTCACCCTTTGAGGCCCTATATGGGAAGAGTTGCAGGTCCTTAGTATGTTGGGATGAGGTAGGAGAGAGGATGTTGTTAGGACCTGAATTAGTACAAACCACGAATGAGGCAATACAAAAGATCAGGGCTCGTATGCAAACAGCCTAGAGCAGACAGAAGAGCTATGTCAATGTAAGACGTAAGGACCTGGAATTTAAGACATGGGTGAAAGTTTCTTAAAGGTGGAACCCATGAAAGGTATTCTGAGATTTGCCAAGAAAGGAAAGTTGAGTCCGAGATTTATCGAACCTTTCGAGGTCCTGGAACGAGTTGGCCCTGTAGCTTACCGTTTGGCTTTGCCCCAGTATTGTCTTCAGTTCATAATGTCTTCCATGTTTCGATGCTAAGGAAGTATATGACAGATTCGTCCCACGTAGTCGACTATGAGCCCTTGCGATTGAATGATAACTTGAGCTACGAGGAGAAGCTCATAGAGATCCTTGCCAGAGAAGTAAAGGCATTACGCCGATAGGAAATTTCTTTTGTGAAAGTCTTATGGCAGAATCACCAGTTCAGGGAGGCCACCTGGAAGCGAGAGGATAAGATGAAGGCCCAGTACCCAGAGCTTTTTCAAGGATGAACTTTCGAGGACGAAAGTTCTTTGAAAGGGGAAGAATGTAACATCCCACGCCTTTTATTTATTAATAATGTAATTTTTCCTTTTCAGTAATTGTCTTTAGTGGAAGGGCACATTTGGAATTTTTGAATTTAAAGTATAAGTGTGAGGATTTAAGTGTTGGCGTGGAAATTATTCAAATTCTTTTCAATTGTCAAACTCAATTTAGAAATTTATGGCAAAAAATTATTTTCTTGGAAAAGGAAAGAAATTTAAATGGTATAAGGTGGAATAAGGAAAGGATTTAATTATAATTGTACTATTTTTCCTTTTATTATTATTTTTTTTATTTAAAAAATAAAAAGAAGAGCCTTCTCCCTCACGCCTCACTCTCACGCGAACCCCCCCTTTGTTTTTCTTCTCCTTCACCGCAAGCGTCGTTCAGACGCCCTGTTAGTCACTCCACTCTAGCCGCCGGTCAGATGCCCCGTTAGTCGCTCCACTTCAGTCGCCAGTCGCCCAAATCCTATCGGTCAGACATGCCGGCAGTCACCCAACTCCAACCGCGCCTCCCTACCGTCTTCACGTCGACTGCCGCCCCCTGTTCACCGTCCACCACTGCCATGGTCTTGCTCTCGCTAGATTCTCAAGATTTGGATTTCAAACCACATCTTGGGTAACAATAGTTTGGTTTAACTTTGGTAAGTTTGGAGGTTTCAAAACCATTTTGTTTTGGTTGCTGTTGCTGTAAAATTTGGACTTGGAACCTTAATAATGGTTTATGTTTAGGTTGGCTTTGTCTGCAAAGTTTGGGAGCGAGTTCAGATTAAACTTCAGCTTTGGGACTTTGATCCAAGATTATTCCATTCTAAGGAGAAGATAATCTTGTTGGTTATTTTGGGCTTAAGTCTGAGGTAAGTAATCTTACCACTGGAACTGCCCACGGGCCAGACTTTATTTGTATGCTAGCGTGATGAGTGTATGTTATGGTAAATGTTAGTATGTTGCCTGATAGTATGACCTGAATCAAGTATGTTTTGGCACGAGTTCTGTTTTGTTTAAAGACACACCTAGGCACGTGATCATTAGTATGTGAGGGTATGTGTTTTCATATGTTGATATCTGATCTGTTGATGTTGAGGCATACTTGTATGTTGTGGAATTTTAATGATTAAGGTATACATGAATGTTGTAGAATATATTGTTGAGGATTATGTGTATGTGATAGAGCCATGGTATCAAGGATTACAGGTATGTCATAGAATCATACGGTGTTGAATTTTTGAACATTGAGACTGTATGAATATCCCCATTGATTAGTTAGATGCTCACTAGTTTTTTGTTTCCTTCGGGATTAACCAGTTTTGTGTTTCCTTCGGGATTCACCAGTTTATGTCTCCTTCGGGATTCACCAGTTTATGTCTCCTTCGGGATTCACCAGTTTATGTCTCCTTCGAATTCACCATTTTTTCGTGTCCTTCGGGATTCACCAGTTTGTGTTTCCTTCAGGATTCACCAGTTTGTGTTTCCTTCGGGATTCACCAGTTTTGTGGGCATACTTAACTACAATAGGATAGGACTCAGTCTCTTACCTGTTTCATGTATTTATGTGCCATAGGTGGGTATCTAGAGAACATAGATGCCTAGCCTGACCCCAGTGGCGGGGTTACTTACTGATTATTTCATACTCATCCTTTCTTATGTTGATGTTTCAGAAAAAGGTAAAGATGCACCGGCGATGGCGCAGCGGAATTCGTGATCGTGTCACTGGGACTAGACTTTTTCGCTTCCGCATCTTAAAATTTGAGTCCTTATTTTCCCCTTAATATTTAGTTTTACTATTTGAAATTTATTTCTAAGGATTATTTCTTTTATATACTTTTGTTAGTCTTTAAGAATTTGGGTACCCTATTATTTGTTTTAACAATTGCATTTAATAAATGCCTTTTGAACTTCTCTTGTTTAAGTAGCATTTATTTCAAATCAACTGGGCGTCGTTTTAAATATGTGCCTGCATTTATTTTAGTAACGGCCTTACCTAAGTCCTAGGGGGTCGGGTCGTTATACATAAATTGATATTTTTATTCTACTTATCCTTTCTATAATAAAATAAATTGAATTAAGTTGCATTATTTTTAGAATTAAAAAAGAAAAATAAAAAGAAAGATAAATGAAAAGAGGGAGACAGAGTCAGAAATTGATCCAGGGCTAACAAGAGGAATGACAATCTTTAAAGTCACATTTGAAGGTCTAACAAACTGATTTCAGGTTTTTGAAAAGTAGCAAAATGATTAAATTAATAATTTGTGAATGTCATAAATACCCTCTTCTTCGATAGATTACATTTTTTTTAAATACCCAAATTTGTTAATGCTAATGAAAAAATATTCTCTCTTCTATATTAGGTTGTAACTAACTAATCGAATCTCAACTAAATGGTAAAAATAGATAACACACAACAAATCAAAAGCTAGAAAAAAGAAACTCATAAAAATTTAATGTATAAAATGGATCAAACCTCTCTCGATTGTTTTCGCATAGGATACTAATTGGAACATACCACAAATACTATTTGTGACCATCAAACTATACTAACTATTGTATGATAACAACAAATGTGAACATAATTACTATGTATTTATAATCTAGAACTGAAGCTCTATATAAATAGTTAAAAAAAAATGGTGGATGGACGATTCTTAGTTCAAAATCGTAAATAATAAATACAAATACTTAATCAAATATAACAAATTCTTGACAAGTTTTATGATAATGCAATAATAATAATAATAATAATAATTAAATAGGAAAAATATAAAGTGATATTTGAAAATAACATAACATTAGAAAAAAGAAGAAAGGATAAATGGAAATAGAAGTGGAGTGAAATTTCAAAAGAAAGATTAAAATGGTATGATGTTGTACAACCCAACTTCCCTCTTCCTTAATAGAAGTTTATTAAAACGGAATTACACCTTGTAAAAGGAAAAGAAAGAAGCAAATAATGAATTTCTTAAAATCATTATTCATTAGTCAATTACATTGTTGAAGAAAAATTGGTGAACAATAAAATAAACAAATAAATGTGAAATAAATGATTGAAAATGTTGAGAAGAAAAAAAATAATTATCCACTAATTATTTATCTTTTCATCTTCTGGTTTCGAATTTACCATCTCTATCTTACATCGTCAAGCTTCCGTCGCACTTTGTCCTATCAACAAGCTCGTCCAGAAAGGTTTGTTGCTTCATCTAAATCTCTTAGAGCTAGGACGATAAGTTCAAAGCATAATACGATGATATCTATACGTTGAAGAATCATAATAATGACAATTCCAATCTTAATTTACAAAAATCGATTAAGAAGAGCAAATACTTCTCACTATCAAGATTTTATATGATGTTCAGAAAAGAATTGACGAAGAATAATCCAGAGAATGAAAATGTATTATGACCACACTAAAAAAAAAAAATGAGCTCCCAGGAAGTATTTAGGCAATAACTCTGGGAAAGAAAACAAATTGAGAGTGCCATCACACTGATTTTCAATAATTTGAGATATCAAATAAGAAGTAAAATAAATGTATAAAATAAAAGGAAAAATGAAATAATAAGGATGATACAAGATTTGAAAGAAATACAAAAAAAGAAAACAAAAAACAAAAAAAGAAGAATCGGGACGGAAAATATGAGATTTGGAAAAAAGAAAATACAAAAAAGAGAGAGAAAAGAATTTGAAAATTTGAGATGAAGTGAGATTTGAAAACAAAGATTTGACATTATCTCAAGATTCAAATAAATAGTGGAGATTTTGTAGACTATATTGGGTTATTCAATCTTTTCTAGGCACAATTATTCAAGATCAACACAGAGATGGTGAATAAATGGCTGAGAAAGATTCTGTCAAATTCTTGATGCTAGATATTTGATACTCGATTAGTTTCTGCTCGATAATCAATCGAAATTTCCTTCTATCCTCGAAAATTTTCCGTTCTTGCTTGATAGAACATGGTGAGTGCTGATTGATACTCGACTCTACTCGACGAGTCTTAATCTTTACTTGAAGCAACTCGAAGACGAAAACCCTTGACTCAATGCTACTCAATAGAAGAAAATCGATACGCGATTCAACTCGATACTCTAAAATTCGATACGATTTGATAACAAGATTGTATTTTCATGATTTGCAAAAAGATTGATGTCGATTGAAAGAAGAAGATAATGAAAAGAAGAAGAAACACACAAGATTACGTGGTTCGACTAATATGCCTACGTCCATGGGAAGATTCACGTTTTTTTTTCATTTGAAGATTGCGTACAACTTGTTTTGTTTAAAGAAAAATATAAATTATGTAAAATACTTGTTTGTTTTCTGATCAGTGGTATTTATAACACATACCAACAAATCGTTACAAGATAAAATTAGTTATGAACTAAACTAGCTGAGGTATTTGAGTCACAGTTTCTTCAAATTCTCCACCTTGACTCTAATGCCTGAAATCTTTTGATCTTCCTGATTCTGATCATTCATTTACCCTGTGTCTAGAAGTTCGAAACCAACCTGTTCTAGACATTTGACCAATTTAAGTTTTAAAATTGGATTTGTTAACATGTGTGTTGCATTATCTGATGTGTGAACCTTTAAGATTTCTATTTCCCCTTTTTCTACTTTGTCTATGATGAAATGATACTTTATATCAATGTGTTTAGTTCTAGTGTGATATTGTGGATTTCAGGATAAATGGATAGCACTTTGGTTGTCACAGTAGAGTTTTTTACCACTGTTTGACTTATTTCAAAGTCTTTTAGCAACCCTTTAAGTCACAATGCCTCTTTAATTGCTTCTGTTAAAGTCATATACTCAGCTTCTGTAGTAGATAAAGTTACTATAGGTTGTAGTGTTCTTTCCAACTGATTAGATTAGGACCATAAAGAAATAGGTATCCTGTTAGGGACCTCCTTTTGTCCAAATCACCAGCATAGTCAACATCCACATATCCATATAGTTCTAAGTTTGGTTCAGCTGATTTTTGGTAGATTAATCTTAAGTTTCTGGACCAAACTAGGTATCTTATGATCCATTTAGTAGCCTCCCAATGTCTCTTACCTGGGCTAGACATATATCTACTAACAAAGCTAGCTGAATATGAGAGATCAGGTCTGGTAGAAATCGTTAAATACATAAGGCTTATGACTGCCTGACTATAGGGTATAACTGACATTTGTTTTTTATGATCTTGGTCAGAATCTTTAGGAGAGTTGGCTGAGGATAACTTGAAGTGCCAAGCAATAGGCAAGCTTACAGGTTTAGCATCACTCATATTGAACCTTTTTAGGATCTTCTCACAATAGTTAAATTGGTTGATGCTTGAAACAGACTCCTCCTCGTTCCTTAGGATTTCAATCCCTAGGACTTTGCTTGCTTCTCCCAAGTCCTTCATATCAAACTCCCTTTTTAAGAGGTTTTTAACACAGGTTAAATCTTCCTTGGACCTATCTGTTAGTAACGTATCATCCACATATATGAGTAGGTAAACCTTGTCCTTGTAGGAACCTATATTTACATAAACACATACGTCAAATGAACTTCTTTTGAATCCAATGCTACATATATAGTCATTGAACCTTCTATACCAACATCTAAGTGATTGTTTTTACCCATAGATTGACTTGTTGAGTAAGCAATAGAGATTCTCTTTTCTTTTAACTTCAAATCCCTTAGGTTACGTCATGTAGATTGTCTTCTAGATGTCCATGAAGGAAGACAATTTTCACATCTAGTTGATACAATTCTAAATTATTTTGAGCAACCGATAGAAGTATTATGGAGGTTTGTTTGACAACTGGAGAGAAAATCTAAGTAGTTTATTCCTTCTCTTTGTGTAAATCCCTTTGCAACCAAACTTGCCTTATACCTAGGTTTCTGATCACATAATGGACATTCCTTAAGTTTGAAAACCCATTTAGAGCCAACTGGTTTATAACCCTTAGGCATAGGAACTAAAGACCAAGTATCATTCACATTTAGTGAATGCATTTCCTCATTCATAGCTTCTATCCAATCCCTTGCATCAACACAACTTGTTGCTCCTTCAAAGGTTATTGGTTCTTGGTCAGTAGAAGCCACAATAGCATTTAGAACCAAATTCATATAGTTCATTTCAGTATATCTAGCTGGAGGGATAATTGTTCTCCTTTATCTATCCCTAGCTAAGACATACTGAGTCAAGTCAGGCTGCTTATTAACAATCTCCTCTTGTTCCCTTGCATCTTCCTCAACTTCTCCTGTGTCACTAGGTAGGTTAGATTCTGTTGGTTGCTCAATAGGTAGCTCCACCTCAATTCTTGTGGTCAGCTTCATCCTCAAGTCTTTTCTCCTTTTTCATAAACATCTCCTCTAAAGGAAATCAAACATGAGGATTTCCATAAGTAGCAGAAGGGAACGTTCCAAATTCCATTCGAACTGGACACAAAACAATTACAGTCTAAACAGAAATTAACAGGTCATGCACAACTAGAAATTATAGCATGCTAAACGATGATACAAGAGATAGAGGAAGCATATCTTTGAAGAACCATTCTTCACGAATCCCTTGATCAATCTACAAGCGTCCAAGAACAACACACTCGAACGCAACGGCCGGTACAACCAACGAACACGAACACAACGAACGGCCAACAGCTCCTCAAATCCAATTGAGTTTAACTCGATCCACGAATAGAGCGAGGATGATAACTTGTAAAATATAAGTTATCTTTGCTCTTAAATTAGAACAATTAGGATTTTTAATGATAAACTCTCCTCGTGTTTAATAGAGACACATGGATTTACTTAAACAATAGCAATTTCATGTAAAAGAAGTTTATCACTAAAAATCGCGGCACTAATGCACTACTTTGCAGGATTTCAACGCAAGAACTGACAATAACGCATTAGACAAGTGCCGCAGGAAACGCACTAACACATGAGCCATGTGTCGGAGGGAATTCAACGCATAGAAGATTCATTGCTCCGACTGATTGTGTCACATCACCACTTGCAAGCATGGGCACCTGCAATAGGCGGCGTCTGAAAAGCTTCCAGAGGTCAGGCGACAAACCAGAACATAAAGTTTAATGCTGACCAGGGCATGGACTTAAATGCAGGCCATCCTTCAAGTGGATGAGACCAACGCCTATAAATACTTGAAGACCCTCCTGAATTAAGAGTGCAGACAATTAGAAGCTCCATACTCTCTGTAAATTTGTAGACTTAGTTTTAATTTGTACAAGCTGTGCCGAGGTGTAAGACGATCGAAGGTGCTGAGAACTACCACCACCGCTGGCCAGAGAGTGAAGAAAGTTATTCTTGAGAAAGATACTCTGTCTTCGCCTCTTTAAAGTGATTGTACACAACAAGATTGAGCCAAAGAACTACAAGATATTGTATTCTTTGGCTTGACTCATTTTCTCTCTTAATATCATTTTCATTTCATTTTGATTGAATACAGTTCTTTGTAAAGACTCATTGATCCTTTATAAAATTCATATATTTGATCATCACTTTTGCTATTGTTTATCTTCTGTTGAAAGCATTAGTACTTCATGCATAATTCTATTCCAACGCCTAAACCAACTTGACAACTTGGTGAAAGCTTTTTTACTTAGTTGTTCAAAAGAATAGCTAAGCCGCATTAAGTAGAACGCCTAGTACAACTAGAGATAAACTTACTGGTGTTTCTTGCATTCTAAGTTAGACACATGCACCCTAGAGATAGGCTCGTATGTTATTCGCATTGAGAAGTGTTGAATGATGTCTAATGCATGAACAGAAAGATAAGCAACCCATCCCATTTCATCCACATTACATCAGTTGTGTGCAATTATCTTTAACCAGCACGTCCACCTACTTAAATTCCATTTTTACATGATCCTTCATTTTCCACTCAACTCTTTTGTATTGTCTTGCACAGGCATAGCATGTCAGTGTAAATAATACATCTTTCACATTTATTTAGGGAAAACCTCCTACTGCAAGTACAACACATAATCTGTGTTAGTGAAACTGAATCCCTGTGATCGACCCTGGACTTGCCAGGGACCTAGATTAGATTTATACTTGGGTTTAATCTAGGAAAATTTGAACGTTATTATAAGGAGTTGTATGCCTTTTATGCATAATACTAACGCCCCAACGCGTTGCATTCATTTAAACGCATCAAGGCAGAACGCATCACTTAGACTTTATCCTTCCAATCTGTTTTACTTTATACACTCCTAAAGCATCTCACGATAGCAAGCGAACAGAAGACACCACCACAATGGTTATCTTGGTATTCTCGATGTGAGAATCCAGGAGTTGTGGGCTCTGTATGATATTGGCTTGGGGAAAAGACTGGAGGTCTACGATTGAGCAAGTGGGAGATAAGAACACAGTCTAACGGATAGACGATGTGCTCGATCATTCAGTCAACGACAACCTATTGTATAGACCAAGCCACTAGACCGTGTAACAACGATCAGCTGAATGACTATCGTATAGTCAAAGGTAAGTGATCGCTTAGCTGATCGTGTAGTCTCTCAATGCTATCGCTTAATGAAACTCTTTCACTTGATAGCTTATCCATGAGTAACTTTCCGAATGAAGTAACTTCTAATTTCAGGAAAACCAATTTCCTTTTATCTCAAGGTTACCATAAAACCACCAATATCCTCCCACTCAATTAGTTATTAGAGAAAAAGAATTAATTATCATATAATTAATATATTATAAATAAATATGATAACCTACTTATCATATTATATTTATAACCTAAAGTTTTAATATTTCATCTCATGAAATATACAAGCCATAGTCCTTTTCTTATTTTATGGTACTTAATGTAAACCATATTCACATTAATTCCTCCACTTGATGTATCTTATACATCACACCAATTATATCATATATAACTAAATTTCCTCTTGTTAATTTGAACAATTCAAACTAACCCCAAGAACCGATTCTCAACTTGAACCCATTGAGCTACAAAGTGGACCTCATGGACTTGTAGCTTGAAGCTCCAACGGTACGTGAATAATTGACTAAACTCTTTAGTCACGGGATTCACCATCCGTTAACTATTTGGCACTCCATTAAAGATCGACAACTGCACTTTTCTCACTACAGGTATATTTTTGTGTCCATATTAACCGAGTGTGACAACTCTTCACATATCGATCATAAGTACAGTTGGGCCAATTTACCGTTTTTTCCCTGTAGTTACATCTAGCTTCTTAAGTACCACTGATTCCTCTAATGAACAATAAGTCATAGTCCTACCATGACTGGGTCCTCTCTTCCAAAGAGAGTATGTGGCCACTATGTTCAAGACCCAAAATTAGCTCTTAAGAAAGCAATCTGTCTATTTACCCCTACTTTGGGGAATGAGTGAATTTTGTCTTGTGTAACTGAGTTCCCAGCTCCCCAATCAGATAAATCCCCAAAAAGGTAGGCTTGTTGAGTTGGCAATCTGGCCACTCTCACCCATACTAATCAAAGGACCGCCCTAGCAGAAGTTTCTAAAACACTCAGGATTAAGGTCATGTCACCTATGGTCGTTTTAGTGAGATGTAAGTCTCAATTATCAACGACATTATATAAAGAGACTAATAATCTTGTGGTCCAGACTTATACAAACTCTTTGTATAGGACACCCTCGCTCGCTTGTCTCCACATGAATGATCAAGATCAGACCATCTGTAGTAGTTCACAACACTTGCAAACCTCTACAAAGCGGGTCGTATCTGTAGTGTCACCAGGATAAGGTATCCCTCATTAATCCATATACTACAGACCATTTAGGTTATTACTTAAGGCATGATCCACTTGTATATCTCATATACATGCTTGAGTTTACATAAAATAATCATGGTTCTTTGTTTATTGGATATGAGTAAATGCAAATAAAATAACTCTTAATTTATTAATAACAATGTGTACAAAGTTTACAAACTATGAGACTCTGGGAGAATTAGGACACCAATCCCGACATCCCCTTCTCTAAAGGTGATGTCTTTGCTAATTATGAACTTCCTCTCTACCAGATGCCACATTTTATACCATTTAACACCCTCTGTGAAGCCTACAAACATGCACTTAACTGCTCTAGCTTTCAACTTTCCCTTATTTTGGTGAACAAACCCTACAGACCCAAAAACCCTAAGGTTGTCTAGATGAGGAGGATGATTAATCCACTTCTCCTTAGGGGTAAACAACTCTAGAGATGTGTGAGGGAACCTATTCAAGGTATACACTGTGTAGGCTGTAGCTTATGCTCAATAGTTTTCACTTAGGATAGCACCAGAAAGCAAACATCTTACCCTTTCCATTATATTTCTATTTAACCTTTATGTATCCCCATTTTGTCGAGGTGTATACCTCACAGTTCTATGCCTAGTTATACCGTTCTCACTACGGTATTTGTCAAGCCTTTATTGCAAAACTCAAGTCCATTGTCGGTTCTAAAGTATTTTAACCTTTTAGACGTTTGTGTTTCTATCATAGCTTTCCATTCTTTACACTTCCCAAAAACTTGGTTCTTAGTTTTAAGAAAGTATATCCAGCTATTCCTAGAAAAGTCATCTATAACGATTAGAAAATACCTTGAGCCACTAAGGCTTGGTATAGGAGATGGTCCTCATAGGTCAGAATGAACGTAATCCAATGTTTCTTGGGTGGTATGCTAAGATTTTGTGAAGCTTTATCTGGTTGCTTTCCCTATAATACAGTGTTTACATAAGAAAAGATGCTCACTGATCCCTTTAGGTAGTATGCCTTGTTTAGACAGTGCTTGCATCCCTTTTTCACTAATATGGGATAGTCTTTTGTGCCACAAGTCTGCCTCTATTAAGCTTGCTGTTGAAACAATGTAGGCACTAGTCATCATCTATACTCCTCTTACTATATAGTGATCATTGACCTTTTTACCAACCAACACTACCTTAGAATCCTTAATCACCTCTAGGATTTCATCCTTTCCTCTACACTCATACCTAATGGAGTCGAGCATACCCAGAGATATCAAATTTCTCTTGAGTAAAGGTACATGTCTCACATTTATGAGAAACTTGATTAATCCATCTTTTAGCTTTAAGGATACTGAACCAACCCCTTTGATTTTATAGGCTTCATTGTTCCCCATATACATAGATTCTTCATCCACATCCCTGTAGGTATTAACTAAGGTCTAAAGGGTGTCACATGATAGGTACAGCCAGAGTCAAGTTCCCAATCATGCTTCCCAATAGGACTCATTTGGTTGGTTTTGTTTCTAGTAGAGGTTAAGGCATTAGAATAGAAGTAGGTCCCTTCAACCATTGAAGCTTCTGGCTGTTTTCCTTTATGATCCTTCTCTTTTTCCTAATTTTTCCATTTTAAGCTAGCAATCCCTCATTGAGCATCCTTTCTTCTTGCAGTAATTACATTTCGATATGGTTTTAGGTTTATGCTCTTCACCATACTGATTTTTAGTCCCTTAAGACTGATTTTGCTGGTTCTTGCCCTTGACAAATAGCCCTTTTGCACTAGGCTGGTTCTTTTTGACTGACTAAAGCTCCAACTCTCTAGTTCTCAATGCTGAAATAATGGCATCAGTGGTAACTGACTCTCTACCATATTTTAAGGCACTCTTTACCTCCTTATAGGCTTTGGGTAGAGAGTTCAACAAGACAAAGGCTTCATTCTCATCGTCAATCTTTTCACCAAGGCTCTTAAACTCAGAAACTATCCTTTTAAACTCATCTAGATTGTCTGATAGTGGTTTAGCATAATCCATCTTAAAAGTGAAGAATTTTTTCCTTAAGCACATCTTGTTGGGGAGATCCTTAGTTGCATAGAGACCTTCCAACTTGACCCACATTTCGTAGGCAGTGTCTTGATCGATCACCTGTCTCAAGATGCTATCACTAAGATTAAGAACTAAAGTTCCATATCTTCCCTCTCTTGAGCTATTAATGTAGGTGGCAAAGTGGCTGGTTTAAAAGGATTTTATGAGCTCTCTGTTGTCTAAGAATAGCTTTCAAGACCAAAATCACCTTTTCCATCGAACTTTTCTATCTCAAATCTAACAAAAACCATAACTGGCCTGAAAGAATATCGAGAATGGTTTCCTTGAGTATCTTAATACTCCAAGAATGTTGATCTCAAATGCTCTGATACCAGAAATTGTTGAGTAATTCAATCTTTTCTAGGTCCAATTACTCAAGATCAACACAGAGATGGTGAAGAAATGGTTGAGAAAGGCTCTGTCAAATCCTCGATGCTAGATACTCGATACCCCATTAGTTTATGCTCGATATTCAATGGAAATTTCCTTCTATTCTCGACGAGTTTATGTTCTTGCTCGATAGAACACGATGAGTGCTGATCGATACTCGACTCTACTCGATGAGTTTTAATCTTTACTCGAAGCAACTCAAAGACGAAAACCTCTGACTTGATGCTACTCAATAGAAGACAATCTGTACACGATTCAACTCGATACTCTGAAATTCGATACAACTTGACAACAAGATTGTATTTTTGTGATTTGTAGAAAGATTGATGTCAATTGAAAGAAGAAGATAAAAAGAAGAAGAAACACACATGATTACGTGGTTCGGCCAATATGCCTACGTCCACGAGAAGATTCACATTCTTTTCACTTGAAGATTGCATGCAACTTGTTTTGTTTAAAAGAAAAATAGGAATTATGTAAAACACTTCTTTGTTTTCTGATCAGTGGTATTTATAACACATACCAACAGACCGTTACAAGATAAAGTTGGTTATAAACTAAACTAGTTGAGGTATTTGAGTCACAGTTTCCTCAGACTATAATATAGGAGTCCAAAGTTTAATTACGATATAATAAGATATTGTTGAAGGCATTAGGATTAACAAAAAAAAAAACATATCATATGTAATGGAGACTTTTGTCATAATGCAAAAGAATTCTATAGATATTTTTTAAAATGATAGTATAATTATTAATATATGCCTGAATATCTCATTGGATCATAAGACTAACAAAAGTCCAACCCATTCCATCTGTCCTCTTTTAACTCGATAAATCGAGTCCGTTCTTCTTGTAATCCTTAGGCTTCGCGCCAATTCCAAGTTACCGCGATATTCCTCATCTCTCTCCCGGTCTCGTTTTGTAGAGCTTTCTACTTTCCCGCCATTATACTAAGCAAGTGCTCGAGTTCCTATCATCTTTCTTGCGGTTGCGGCTTCTCTCATTCTCCACTCCATGAATCGCAGGTACGTGTTTCAATCGGTCAAGGAGTAAATAAAGAAACGAAGGTTAGGAAACTGCAGGATTAGTTTTCGTTCTTGAAATTACTGATTATTTGTTGAAACGGGTCGTATGCCTAGGTGTTGCAGTGGAGTTTTTGGAGAATACCCGATCTCGTTTAGTTGAAATCTTAAATTATCTGCTATTCTCCGCCCTGGCGGCCTCGGAAGTTCTGAATCTAAGTGATTTTTTCGAACTTGACGCGATTGTGACTGATATTACTGTTGTTGCAGTTTCGCTCAGGAAATGACGATCCGTTTGGTTTCTCTCAGTTCGCGGTTTCTCCTTTTCTTCTTCCTTGTCGCTACCGCATCTTCTGGTGTGTAAGTAACGCTATCGCGTCTTGTTTCCTTTTGAATTGATCGTGTGGTTGATTAGGTGTGTGTAGAGGAACCTAATATTTGTCATCAGCATCGATAATCGTATCGTTTTCGTTTGATTAGAGATAGAAACAAAAGCTTACTTGGTACATACTGACATCATTTTCTTGTATCTTAAAATAGAATTCGTGTTAGATGATTTAGGTAATCGGACGTATATCCAATTGTTAATGATGGAAATTAAAAAAAAAAAAAAGTAGGAAAAAGATATTAAAAAGATCCTGGTTGGAAATTTCTGTTAGCTATAGATGATTCTGTTGAGCAGTTTTCGGAACAGATTTAATTATTACTTCTAAATTCAAGGACATTAAGCACTTAGTCTCTTGTTTTGGTTGTGCTATCTTCTCTTGAAGACTCTTGTTACGAGCATCAAAATTACGTCGTCCGAATCTCCTTATTTTCATCAACTATATTTACATCGCGATATTTGGAGTGACACTATACTGTATCAATTTACTTTGACCTGTCTATCTTACTCTAACATGTCTACTCATGCTAGTTTGATAACATTTTGTTTTTTAAATTAAGCTTATAAACATTACTTCCACCTATCAATGGGTTTTGTCATCCACCTTTTACTAAGGTTGTAAAAAACTTAGCCAAGTTTTGAAAAATAGAAAAATTGTTTTCAAATTTTTTTTTTTTAAGAATTTATTAAAAGTACTGATTTATTATAGAAATTGTGAAGAAATAAATATAAATTTAAAAAGCAAAAAATTAAAAACAAAACCGTTACAATGGGGACTTATTTTTATGTTTATGCAGATCTTTTTCTCTTTTACATGATAAATAATTTTTAAAATATCATTGCCCTGATTGTAGGTTTGCAAGTAATGGAGGTATGAAAATAGAGAGAACTTTGGCTATGATAAAGCCAGATGGATTGCGTGGTAACTTCACCGATAGAATTAAAGGGGCCATTGTGGGGTCAGGGTTCAGGATTTTGGAGGAAAGAATAGTTGAATTGGATGAAGATAGAGCAAGTCGTTTTTACGCTGAACATTCGTCAAAAAGCTTTTTTTTTAGTCTGGTCAAATACATGACAAGGTATGTGTCATCTTTGAAATGTTGCTAAGTTTCCTCTGCAAATACTCATTTGCATAATTTCATATGCTCCGTGGTACTGGTGTATCAATGCTGATGTGAACCTTCTTGTGTCTTTGTTCCTGCATTTTTATGCCTGCATCTGAGCTGCTTTCCTGTGCATTAATTTGCTAGTAAGTGGTGGATAAGCTTGTCACTTATGCAATTTATGCAGCCATCACACCGCCATCTGCATGCACTCAAACAAAAATTTGAAAGTGCTATAACGGTTTAGCTAATTCATGCGATGATTTTGACTATGTAGCTTACTTTCTTTTCTAGCAATTTCAGTTAAAGCATTAGCAACTTAGACATGAAAAGGTTTCAAACTACTTTGACTATTCATGCAATGACTTTGACTACTAATTCATGGTGGACTTCTAATCTGATTTTTGTAGCCATATGTAAAGGTTTCAAACAACCATGAAATCTCTCTAGAATTGTGCGATTGTGCATTTTAGTTCTTGCATAATGGTGTTCTTCCTTTGTCTAACACTGCTTATCAGTGGTCCAGTATGCATTATGGTGTTGGAGAAACAGAATGCAATCGCGGATTGGCGTGCTCTGATTGGGCCAACAGATGCAGTGAAAGCTAAGGCTACGCATCCTAATAGGTCATAAAAATTTTATTGTTCGTCTTTATGTATACTTTACCTCCAGAAGTTCGAGACATGAATTCCGTACTGATCATGCACTTGCTACCTGTTCAATCTGAGTTTTAATAATGGTCTCTTGCATGATTTCAGCATTAGGGCAATGTGTGGGTTGGATTCAGAGAAAAATTGTGTTCATGGTTCAGATTCTCTTCTATCAGCTCAAAGAGAGATCTCATTTTTCTTTGGAGAAGAAACTGGTAAAATTTACTCCCTCTCTATATATAATGCATACTTTTATTTGCTTGTGCATGATCTACTTTCGTTTTTTTTTACAAGTGCAATATTTTTTACTGTCACATTTATGATGTTCACACCATCTTTTGATCTATATGGGAAAACATATAGCTATCCGTTAATATCATAATCTTATAAATGAAAGTAGAGATTCCATATTGATTGATGTTGAAATAAATGTTGTACCCCTAGAATCAGAAGTTGTAAAATCTAGATAGGAGGGTGGGGGTGGAGAACAAACGAGAAGCTAGATTATCAGCCATTCACCACAAAAAAATGCATATGTTTAGATTATAAAGATACTTATTTTTACTTTTATTTTTTTTCTTATAGAAAATGACAAAACGTAACTTTTCTTAAGTTCTTCTCCCATAAGGCACGTCTGTTTCTTGGTCCTCAAAAGCGAACTTTCTTTTCTGTCACTGTACTCTTAACAGGTGAAATGGTTGGAAAACATGATGAATTATAATCATTAAGCAGTCCGTGTATAAACACGACTAGGTCTTATACAGGACTCTTTATTTTGATTAATCTCAAATTCCAAAAGTGGATTGCTGCCAGCCCTGACCCAATTTTCATCTAGAAGTTGGCAAGCCGATACATTGTACACACGCTCATCTGTATATCTGTGTGCTACTTGTGGATGTTACATGTATGCTCAGTGTCTGTATTAGAAATTTAGAACCTGTTCTCTAATGACCTGTTTGTCAGTTTTATTATCTTTTGTTACCTTTAAGACGGTTTTGCTACTATTAGGAAGATAAAACCATTGGTTGGTGATGAAGGGTCTGTGGCTTCTTACGATCTTATTTAGACAAGATTTGTTCTATAGGCTGTATAATTGTGTCCTTGAATTCTAAGAAGGATCCGGTGGTTTCTTTAGTTTATTAAGTTTTAGGTTCTCTATTTGTTTTTATAGTTTTAGTTAGACATGCCGCACCTGTGATTGTTCCTTTTTGCCCTGATAACAGACGTAGGCCTACAAATTAATTTTTTTGTGAAAACCTGCTTTTCTATCAGTGAAAACTTCAATATTTGTGCTTCACCTGTGATTGGTCCTGTTTTAGTTAGTAATGATAATATATGAAAAATCCAAGTTCTGTTATCATCGATCCTCATGATTTTCTTCCTTAGGACATGCCTTGAATTTAAAATTCGTCAAGTGATGAGTGTGTTTTTCTCTACCGTTTTCATTTCTTGCTCTCTCACCTTTCTTTTAATATTTATTTGAAACCATCTGTCTGATTTATAAGCAATGTTTTAAAAAGCACCTTTCTTTTAATTCGTCTCTAATTTTTTAAACAGTATGTTCCTCGCAAAACAATAATGATGAGGACAACGACACCTTCACCATCTTAACAATGATATGATATTATTCGCTTTGAGATAAATCTTCAAGCTTTATTTTTGGAACCACCAACCTCACACCGATTGAGATAATTGTCTTCACTTATATACCCATGACTAGTTTGTTCCCTAACCAATGTGGGACTTTATTTGTACCTAACATCCTCGAACAAAGTACCACTTTGAATCTTCCCTTATTCGTCCACTCTCGATCGCCTACGAAAGCTTGCCCATATCAAGCTAGATAGAGCATAATTATGAATAATTTTTATGGAATACACTTGGTGTAAACCACCTATACACACCTTAATCTCCTCCCCTTGAACAAAGATCTAGTTCTCTACCAATGTGCTTGATAAAGTTATCACTTGCTTGCCTCTATATGCACTTTTTGTTCGAACTAGGGATTCATCTACAAGATTCACTACTTTTGTTCGAAATCGCTAAGGGGATCTCACCCACACAGCTAGGTTTAAACCATGACTTTGACCAATTGATAATGATAATAGAACCTCCACTTATCTCCACAATGGTATGATATTGTTCACTTTGGGGATAAACCCTCATGATTTTGTTTTTGGAATCACCCAAAAGACATCATACCAATGAAGATCATTGCCCTCACTTATGTACCCATGATCACTTTGGACTTTAACCAATGTGAGATTTTTTTTGCACTTAATATGTTTGTTGTGATACTTATCGGGTTCTTGGTGATGGTCGTCATGCTAGCTTTTGACATGATTTATGGTGCCAAGGAGCTGACCTTGCTTCTCTTCATCTGCGGTTGGTTTGATAATCTATAATCCAAACACATAAACTCTAAACTCGAACAACAATAATCTATGTCTCAAACAGAGACTTTGAACCCAGCACCCGAAACATAAACTTTTTACCCAGGCTAAATTAGTTTGCACTCCAAATAAAGACTTTCTACTCAGATTAAAATAGTTTGCACTCCAAACACAGACTACCTAAATCTAGACTAAAATAGTCTGCACCCAAATATAAAACTATTCAACTTTACATACTATTATAATCCAATAGATTATAACAAACTACAAACTATTAGAACCAACTCAATGCTCTGAACAGTCCTTACTCTTTCTCATTTAGTTTCTTATCGATAAACTTTCATGTAATCCACCGATAGTGGGGGCATGCATCAATGAAATTTCTCTCTACAAAAAATTATACGAAGAGTAAGGGAGAGTACAAACCAAAGAGCAAGGGAGATTGTCAGAAGGTAAAATCTGAGAAGAAGGAGAAAATAACAAAGAAAGTGTGAGGCTCCCAATTATTTACACTTATGAGAGGAAGGGTAAGAGTGGAAATTCAGGGAGCGATAGACCGTTAGTGGCACGCGAAAAGTATCTTGGCATTTTAGGGGGGACCATGTTGTTGAAGGGTTTTAGGAGGGGTTTGGGATTTGAAGAAAGGTGTGAAGATTTTGGTGGAGCTTGAGGCTTCTTGTGGAGAATTGTTCAGCTCTCTCGAATGTTCTGAGTTGCTAGTTTTATCTTTCCTTTCCTCTTGATTGTTATTCCATTTTTCATTGTAATCATTGAAATTGTTAATTTTTCGTAAAGTGAATATATAATAAATACTGGGAAAGATTATCCGATCTCTCGAAAGTTCTTGTTGGATTATTTTTCTATGTGGGAAGAAGAGGAACCTTACAAAAAGAAAAGATGTAAGAAATTCCATCTTAATTACAAGAAATGTAACTTAGGACTTGGGTGCCAAAATGAGCACAAATTATTGGTAATTGACATGTACGTTTTCCTTTAATTTGAACATAGCATATGGCTTTTCTATTTCCAGAACCCACTCAAGGACCCAAATATTGTTCAAGACTTTTACTTGCGTAAATGACTTGCGTACAGGTGTAGGTTTCTAATTCAAAGTGAGGCATGGAATTATCTATTTTGCCCCACTCAATCGTAATGGACCTACGTATGTATTATATGGTAGTAAAATGTACATAAAGTATGGGCCTTTGGAACCCTATCCGTGCCATTATTTGATCTTCTGTGTGTAAACTGTGATGGGCCTATGCTATGGCATCATTTGTAGATGCAAATCAAAGGTTATAGAACTAGTGATACAAAGACGCCCTTTCAGTTTTCATCAAGGGGCATTTTTTGGATGCTTTTTGCCCCAATTTTTTAGGTGATATTTGTGGATATCATAGCTAGAAGTTTCCATTTGATTAAAAGATCAGATTTAATGAAAAGCGAGCTAGTCAAACCATTGGATGATACAAGTCCACGCAATACCAAGTCTTAGTTTATGGTTGCCAACCGCAATATTTGCCTTCCAGAATTAGGAAGTCTTGCCATATCGTTTCTCTTTTCAGCTTGGGTTTCTAAACCCTAGACATCTACTAGATGCATCGCTCACATGGTTTCTTATCTTTCTTTTTAAATAAGCTATGTCTTGGTTGGAGTGATTCTTTTCTGACTTTCCCCCTTCATATTTTATACCACTTTTATGATTTCCTTTTCACCTCTTCCTTTTCCCTGCATCTCGAGGAACTTTTGTGGCATTAGACTAAAATGACGAACCTAGTGACGATTGTGATGTAAAGATATTTAAGCTTCGGATATTTTTTTTTTGCTAGTTTGGTCACGGAGTTCGTCATCTCAATTATTTTCACTAGTTTTTGCTTCCCTTTCCGTTATTTTGAATCCATTTTAATATATCAGTCCAACATATGTTAAATTATATCTCCAATTATCAATATTTAAATCAGTATATAAGACACCAATTATCATTCTATATATTGATAGTTCAACCTTCTCTCTTAAAATTAAAGTTGAAACTTTTAATCTCAGGATTCTAACTTTTAATCTATTAATGAGATTACTGATTAAAGCATATAAAACATCAATTATCATTCTATAGATTTATTTGACTGTTTATGAAATTTCATTGGAGACTTAAATAAATAGTGGTTTTAACTTTAATTAGCTAGATATTGTAAATTAAAATTTTTGAAAAAAAACTGCACGAAATACAAAGCACTGAGGGTATTCTGCGCCCTTATAGCGACACGACAGAACGTTTTAAACAAAGTATATAAAAACTAATCAGTACAGTGATGAAGAATTTCAAAGCCTCTTGGTTAGTAGAAGATATTATTGGTATTGGCAACGGTAATAATTTATGGTGTTAAGAGGTAAGAACTTGTGGCTGGAATGAATCCAAAAGGGTGGATGTTAGTTTCTCATTCTGTTGAAAAGAACGTGGAGAGATCCGAAAGCTGGCTTGGTTTGTGGCATCTTTGAAGGAGCAAAGGCTCCGAGGAAGGAATAAAGCTACGGATTATTATTCATTATGTGATTAACTTTGTCGTGGGACGTGGCCACGAGGTTTCAGACTTGCCACTTGCTGGGTGTTTCTAGGGACTTTGATAGTGGTTTATTGTCGAAATTGGAAAATTTTCTTCAACTCTAGAATATTCAAGTCAAATAGTTTCAGATATATGACCTGCAAGCAAAATGCTTGCGGATAAGATTGATAGTATGATGCTTGAATTTGGTCAATTTATATTGGAGTCACAAGTTTGGAAATAATGATGTAAGAAGTTCGTCAAATTTTTGGATTGTTCAAAAGTGGATTTGTGATGTCGACCCTATAATACAAAATCAAGCCCCCCCTGTATTAAGTTCAAGTTGAGAAGTGAGAGAAAGATTAGTCGGAGTCCAAGTGAAAAGGTACTTAAAGACAGATATTAGAACAATTTACTAGGCCATGGCGATGCCGCAATAATTTTGTTTGAGCCTTGAGGGGCTAGAATTCTTATATCTAGTCAAGTCAATTCATGGTATTTGGGTGCCATGGTGCAAAAGAGCTAATAGTAGCTTAAATAAAATCTCTCTTGACCTGGATCATGGTAGAGCTTGGTTTTGTAGCCATAGAGGTATCCATCAACTTATCAAAATTTGTGGAGAATGAAGGAACCCTTGAGTTAGGCTAGCATTATGAGCAACTTGTAAGAATTATGAGGATTGAGTTGAAAGCCTTTATTAGTGTTCTATGACTCTTTTCTTTTTTTACCCTTGTACTTCACTGTTTATTACTATTGTCTGTTGAATTTGTAAAAGGAGAATTTAGGGTATACATGCTTCTAAATTTCATCCATTTAGATGTTCATTAAATTTAGGTTAAATTATAAGTTTAGTCCTTTATAGGTCTTTAAAATGTTTAGATTTGTATTTATTTAGTCCCTAAATGTTAAAAGTTTCTAATAAGTTTAATACGGTTCTTTTAGCATAAATTAGTGATTTAAACGTGTAATTTAACCTTAAATTTAATGAATTAAAATACCACTAATTTGGATGTATAAGAAATTAAGACTTTCTTCCTCAGTAACGTTATTTGTAGTAATTTGAAGAATGTTGGTCGAAGTTGAAGATACAACTAACTTCCATATGGACATGGACAATCACAATAAACATGACATAACTAGTGTGCTATCTGCAATTCATTTTTCTTTAGTAGAATAGTTGGAATGGATAGAGAAAGAGAACCCCACTTTCTATTTTCGAGTATTGGAGTTCCTAGATCTATAAACAGTTCACTACAGGCTTACTACAGGCTTATAGGGGAAATGGCCAAAAAATAACCCCATCTAAGTTTTCCTTTTCAAAATTAGTGTACTTTTTGAAAACTCGTTAAATTATTATTTTTTCAATCCTTTTAGATTGAGATCGACTACAGAGATTTAGTTAAAAATTTATTTTTTTTCATTTTGATAACCATTTAGTTTTTGGTTTTTAGGTTTCGAAAATTAAACCTAAAAACATTCATTCCATCTCTAAAATTTTTGCTTTAATATCTACTTTTTATCAAAATTTAAAAAATCAAGCTAAATTTTGAAGAAAAAAACTAGAATTTTTAGAAATTTATTTTAGTTTTTGAAATTTGACTACAAATTCAGCTCTTGTGTTAAGAAAAATTCAAATCATTGTAAAAAATTGAAAGGAAATAGAGTTGATTTGCAAACTTTATAATTTGTGAATGAAATTAGGGAAATAATGTCTTAAGGAGTAAGTTCAGGGGTCGTGTGTACCTGGACATATTGGTGCTGTGTATTGCTAGTATATACCTAAAAGGATATCATGTTTCTTAAAACTGAACCATGCCAGATTTTGAGTACCGAAGATTTTTTTTTTCATTTTCTTTCGTATTTAGCAACAATCCTTGAGTATTTTCCTCGCAAGCTTTTGGATTGCGCTGTGTATAAGCACTATAAGAAGCTTTATGCCTTCACTTCATGGTGGGAGGTGATTGGTTTATACCGCCGATTGATTTGTTTATATAAACTTTTGGAACATGTGTCCTGAATAAACAACGTGTCGACATGATCACTAGTAAACCATCAGATTCCATTAGCGGCTGTTGGTTTAAATACCATTTTTAGTTTTGATATTCTGGGACTTAAAAAAAACAAATTAGTCGGTATATTTCAAAGGTCTAAATTCACGTCTACAGTAAATCTTAAAATTAGTATTTATTATTAGTTTAGTGTTATTTTTCTAAAAAAAAAAACCTGTTTTAGGACATGTTCGGAAGAATCCTTTTATTTAAACTTTGGATAAAATCAAAATTTAAAATATATTTTGAAAGTGTTTTAAAAGTTATTTTGAGTGATTTGTAGCACTTCAATTTTTTAAAAATTAATTTGTTTTTAAAATTAAAGACTTAAAAAATTAAATTAAACACTCTTAGTATTCACTCTTTAAATTTTGGAAACAGATTCAATGAATGTAAATTATTATATTGTTATTTTAATTACAAAAATCGATTCCTCAAATTTCTACAAGCATTAAAATTACTAGCGTTTACTTTGGGAAAACATGTACACTTTAGGGAAGATTGATGTGGAACCAGGTTTGTGTGGAGAGTGATAAAGTAGGTATAGGGAGAAGTTTGGGGAATAATTTCATCATGTTGTGACAAAAACAGAAGAATATGGCCCTGTGGGAATAAGTTACATCCAAAAGAAACAAATTTCAATTTTTAGAGAATAATCACATCAACATACTTTATTTTAAAAGTATGTAGTCGTTATGAAAACATTCTTTCACACAGCTTTAAAATGTATGTTAAAAATATTTGTAGAAATAATGCAATTTTTTTTTCTCTCTGAAAAGATCATTTCTTAGTTTTCTGATTATATTATTGAAATTTGAGATGAGCATATCTTTTTGTTCATTCATTTAATCAATAAATATTTACAAGTCAAGCCACGCATGTGATATGTTTTTTTTTCCCTTTTAAGTTCGCACATGTGATATGTTAAAATGTTATTTCAGAATAGATTTGCATATTTTATTAAAATAAATAATTATGGTAAAGTGCTACGAAAATACAATATTAGAAAAATAAAATAAGAATCTAAATGGAAGATCCACATAAAATAAATTTCAAAGATGCATGGTTCAAGATGAACCCTACTTCGAGGAATTTCCTTGGCTCGAATTTTTTTGGTATTTCCAAATGAGGAAGTCCCAACTTCGTGCAATTTTCAGAAAAAATTGCTATAATTGTTCCTGAATGAGCCACGATGTGGACTCTTGAGGATTTCTTTGGAAAATGGCCAAGAATGTAATATTATCAATTTCTCGGAAAAGGATGCCAACGTCTTCGAATTCCGATTGGCTGAGTATTTTATATGCAAGTGCTAGAATTTATATATATATATATATTTTGTTTAACTTAATGATTTTAAATTAAAATTTACTTAAATAAGATTTTTTTAAAAAATTATCTGTGAATTGGGTTTTAAAAAAATGGTTTCACAAGAAATGTTGTGCTTAGAAATTCTTTTCCTTTGACGATGGGCTTCTTTTTTTAAGTGGAAATAATTCCAATTTTAATGTTGCTAAATCATAAGTTTGAATCTCTCGGAACTAAAAAAAATATAATAACATTTTAAATAAATATCATTTTATCTTTAAACTTTAGGAATTGTATTAGTTTAAACCCTAAGCTTAGAATTGTATCAATTTAAACTTTAAATTTTGGAGGTTGTATTAATTTAAATTTTGAACTTTAGGATTTGTATCAATTTAAATCCCAAACTAATAATTGTATCAATTTAAACACTGAACTTTTATAAGTATATCAATTTAAACTATGAATTTTTACAATTTAAACTTTGAACTTTCATAAATAATATTAACTTAAATCTTGAACTTTCATAAATGTTCCAAATAAAACATAATGAAGGGTTTAAGTTGATACAATTATAAAAGTTTAGGGTTTAAATTGATATACTTATAAAAGTTTAAGGTTTAAATTGATATAATTATTAGTTTAGGGTTTAAGTTGATACAAGCCCTAAAGTTTAGGATTTAAATTAATACAATTATTAGTTCAGAGTTTAAGTTATACAATTCTTAAAGTTCAGGGTTTAAAATGATATAATTATTGGTTTAAGGTTTAAATTGATACAATATGTAAAGTTCAAGGATATAAATTGATATTTTTTCTAACATTTTTTAGAAATATATTAACAATTTAAAAGTTATAATTATATACCCTAAATAATCAAGTTTTTTAGTTTTTTTATCAATGGTGTTTTTTAATGTTATTTATTCTAAATTACACTAGTTAAAATTCAAAGTTTTATTTTATTTTTTTATATTTGATAAAAAAAAATGTCATACTCCTAATGAGAATTTTAAATAATCAAAAGTTTTTTTTTCCCTGTTCAACAAAATGTGGGAGGAGAATAATTGAACCTCTATTTAAATCTTAAACCAGTTTAACTACGTTCTTAGTGTCAGAAAAAGTACTAAAAAAAAAGAGTGGCATCAAGGGTGGGAGGTTAAATTATTATTTATATAATCACTACGCTTTCTTATTTATTGTTTTTTTTTTTAAAAAAAATAATTATGCTTGCTTATTTGAAATTAAGTATGCATTGGGAACAATATATTTGATGGTTTATATTCGGTTAACATATTAGTTTCATGGTCAAATAGCTCAACTTAATTGACATTAAGAAGTTAAAGATTCGATCCCGATTAGATCGTTTCGATTTAAATTCAGTTCTAAGTCAAAATTTGACTAGTTCAGTATAGTCTAACTCATTCATTAATTGGATCGGTTATGGATCACTCCTTTAAAGATTGAGTTGGCTATCTATATATATGTTATATTTGTTATACTTTTAATATATTTTTTTATAATGTTATAAATAGTCTTGTTTTGTAGATTGACATCTCATTTTCATTTTTCAAAATGAGTTTAATTCAACGATAATTAACATAACTTTATTTCTTAGAAGTCGAAGGTTTAATCTCCTATCACATAGGTGTTGTATTTTAAAAAATAAAATAAAATAAACCCATTTACATTTGGTCTTATTGTTATATCAATGTGATAAAAAAAAAAACCTGACAAATTATATAGAATTAAAATCTTTTATAGTTTAAAAAAAAAGTAATACTTAGCTGTTAGTTGGAGTACAACTATTTTTTACCGTCCATCTATATGTCCTAATTACATTGGGATAATCACGGAAAAAGTCATAAGTGTTAATTTGTATTATCACATATTGTAATGCTTAAAGAAAATAAAATTAAGTAAACCACTCAACGGTAAAATCTCCTATTGTTTTTTTTTCTTTGGGGATGGAATTTGCAAAACTGCATAGTTGGATTTATTTATGATGGGTGAGTGACTCAGTGTAACAATGGCTCTAAATATTGAAAGCCAACCTCGTGTAGTTCTCATTACCATTAGATTAAAGACGTATGGGGATCAACTCCACCTTTTCTACTTAGCAGTTGTCTTAGGATTTGCATCTCAAGATCTGACGGACAAAATTTTGACACGGTCTGTTGTATAGAGGATGTTCCAGAATTGAACCCGCAGAATCCTCCTTTTGTAGTCTTATTAAATTACAGGAATTAAAGTATTCAATTTTCTAGAGAATGTTTTTCATGCTAGTGGTGTATGTGCATTTGAGCTGTATAAGAGGAAGAATCAGCATTAACTTTCAGGAGTGGAGGATCTTGAGTGGGAACTGATCGGAGAGCTCTGTTTGGGAACTTGAACCAATATTAACTTGCTGCAACTGAGCAAGCTTCACCATCAAACTTGCCAAAATTCTACACTTAATTTTGATCATCCCAATACTCGCTTGGCTTTTAAGATCTGGTTCTGAACTTCTCAGTGTTGTAGATAACCCATAACTTTCTTCTTCGCACCCTCTTCAATTTTTCTTGGCATTTTCAAATTGTATCGTTGGTTGAAGATGAAGGTGAGCTTGTTTCACTTAACTGGTTGTGCACTTCTTCTGGTTTGGCATTCATCTTCATCTTATGCATGATTTTGACTTTTTCATTTATTCAATGCAGTTCTTCAGCTGGATGCAGACTAAACTAAATGGCAAACAGGAGAAGAAAATCCCAGATACACTCTCTACTTCTCGTAAGTTTTCTCCTCTCTTCTGTTTCCCATGATAGGATAGAATCAAAGACTTGTAATCTTAAATCTTGTTTCATAATCAAGCAGAGATTGTATTGTAATGGATTAATTGCTTAAGGGGCTAAGTTAGATATCAGGTTGGTGAGAAAAGACAATGTTATTGAAATTAGATTCTGTGAAATGGTTTTGGTTGGATCCGAAATTTAGTTAGCTGGATCAAGATCCCAATGCAAACGGGGACATGATTCAAAAAGGTAACCTGAATCACCAACCTGCAAACTTGGGTCCATGTGCTTTGTTGGCTTGTTCCCTCGACCCTTTAAAAAAATAAATATTAAATATACAAAATTTTCCATTGTTTTACTTTTACATTCCCTATTTTGTCCACTTTCATTAGAAGTTTAAGGGTGCAAATCAACCACTAGTCAGATCCAAGAACTCCAAATATATTATATATTCTTAATTCTTTTATATTTAAAATCACATTGAGAAAAAGGAAGTTACTTGATACTTGGTTGTGTATAAATTGAATATGTTCTTTCTCCAACTTTGCAGAGCATAAAAAACAAGAGTCTCGTGAGGAGTTTAGTGATTGGCCTCATGGGTTGCTTGCAATTGGAACTTTTGGCAACAATGAGATTAAAGATGATTCTGAGAGACAAGACATAGAGGAGGAGAATCCATCTTCTTCAGAAGAGATAGTTGATTTCTCTCCTGAAGAAGTTGGTAAACTACAGAAAGAGTTGACAAAACTTTTATCTCGAAAACCGAATGCCGAAAAGCAGGTTGCAGATCTTCCATTGGATAGATTTCTCAACTGTCCCTCAAGCTTGGAGGTTGACAGGAGAATTAGCAATCCACTTTGCAGTGATTCAGATGATAAAGACGAAGATATTGAAAGAACCATTAGTCTTATCATTGGTAAATGTAAAGACATTTGCGCCGATAGTAAAAAGAAAGCGATCGGGAAGAAATCGATCTCCTTTCTCCTTAAAAAGTTGTTTGTTTGTAGAACTGGCTTCACTCCTATGCCACCACCAAGTTTAAGAGAAACTCTACAAGAGTCCAGAATGGAAAAGGTACATACATACATACATACATACAAGAAAATATTTTTGTTCATATTCATTATTAAATCCTTAAGATTCAAGTCTGCTTTTGAAATCTGATAACCTTTCCATTACAATGACAGCTTTTAAGAACAATTCTCCAAAAGAAAATCTCCCCACAAAACGCCTCTCGATCTTCATCATTGAAGAGGTACATAGAGGAAAAACAATCAGCAAAAAACAGAAATGATGGAGAAGAAGACCAGAAAAAAAATGCTAAAGATGGATCCAAATGGGTCAAGACTGATTCTGAATGTAAGTTCTTAACTTTATATGAACATAAATTCATGATTCTTTTCCAAATCACCATATTTTTCCTTTCTAACAAGCTTTTTTATTTTTTTCAACAATTACAGATATTGTTCTTGAGATATAGTTCCCTCTCCTTTTCTAATCAATCTGCCATCTAACTGATTTGAAGGTAACACTAACACTAACACCTTCCTTTCCTCACTTTTTTTCCCATATGTTTATCATCTTACACATCAATAACTGATCTTCAAATTTCATGTCTTTTGTAGACTTTCAATCTCCACCCTTTGTTTTGATATGGATCGAACGGTTGAGGTGTTGTTCATCACAGCAAAGAAAAAACTATACATATCTTATTGACGGTGCTTACTCTTCTTTCATTTTTTTCATGGTTGTATGTTTATGAAAACAATGCAACTCATGTTATGAAACATCGTCAAAAAGAGATTGTTTGATGAACAGAGGGCTTTGCATTTTTCACTTTTATTTTACTTCATAATTCTTCTTCTTCTTCTTCTTCGATGTTGTTGGAGTCTCTCTTTTGTAACATATTTTAGGCAAATAACATTTTGTATTGTTATAAAGTTGCCATTCCCAAAGACAATTATTGTTGGGCTCTGTTTCCTCCCAACTTTTTACTCACTTGGCTTTATTGGCTAATTGTGGTCGATTTTGGATCTCACATCACCTTGGTCGCTTTATATGTGCAATAGTTGGATGTAAATTAGGTTGTGGGAATGGAAATTTAAACAATAATATTCCTTTTTTTTATTTTCTTGAGTTTGGATGAAAATTGGGTGCCTATGCTCGGTTAATATACATGTGGTTCAAATTCCTTTACCTTCAATTATATTAAAAAAATCATAATAACATTTTAATCGACCGTGTTATGTGCAAGTTGGTAATGTAATTTAAATATATTTATATAACTATATATATCTCAACTTAGAGAGACTATGTATTTTTCTTTTTTTCTTTTATTAGGTTATTGAGCGTGGATAATTTAGAAATTACATGTAATTGTGCATTTAATGAAACATGATGTAATTTTTTTTTGTTTAATACAAAATTATATCCAAGTTTAAACCTACAGTTTCTTAACAAAAGTAGAAATACGTTATAGTTAAGCCATACTTATGTCTGGTACATCATTTTTTTTCTTTTCTTACAATTAGATATATGATTTATTAAACATGACTATAACATTATTTTAAAAACATTATTTATTTAAAATGATAAAGATTAAAGACATTTGAATTATAGTTTAGGTTAAATTAATTTAATCTAATATTAAGAGGTCGAACTTATATTCAACGCATTAGCTTATGAATCATAAATTAGAATATTAGTGCATAAATTTCTATATTGCAAAAAATTCAAGTTTTACAAATTAAAAAACACATAAATTAAATTTAAAGTATCCATAATCTATTAATTTCCCGTTTCTTTAAAAAGAGGAAAAAAATCACAATTCAACACACAAAATTATTCGAGAACAAATTTTCTATCCCCGTAATTGTTAATTTTACCCTAAAAAAGTCTCTCATAATTTTCTACTTAAATTTCCTAAAATAAATAAATAAATAATAAAGGCCTACGTATTCGAAGTATGAGATGAATCTAAAATTGTAAGTACAAACTGAAAACCAAAAACCGGACCAACACACAGCAGCTCGAGCTTGAATCTGACGAAGCCCTAACTTTTTTTTTTTTCCCTTTCAATTTTTTCTTCAATTTCATCTTCACTTTTACGGTAGGACTTGAATTGGATCTCAGCGCTTCCTTACCCTTTTCGATTCGCTTTGTTCGTGTTTGCATTTTTTGTTTTTAATCTTAATCAGACTGGAAAGTGCGTCCTTTGAATCGTTTGTTCCCAGTTTCGAGGAACTTTCTGGATCGTGAAGATAGTTTTTTTTAGGAAATTCCCGAAGGATTTTCAGGGATTGGTTGAGGATTGGCCGGAATCTAGGCAGCCAATGCTATTACTTTTGTTTCGAGTTGAAAGAAGTTTTCGGTGATTTTTGATATACCGGAAAAGTGTTGGGAGTTCGCCAATGTCTTGGGCAAGCGCGGAAGATATCTACCTTTCAACTTCTCTTGCCAATTACCTTGACAGTATGTTCCTTCTCTTTCAATGCTTTCAGTTTTGTTTATCAGATAGAACGGGAAATTAGAAAACAGTACTCGTTTTTCTATTTCTTTGAAATTTTAGTGCAACTGAATTCGTGGGTTTTGCTACATTGTGATAGATATTTGGCTCTTGATTGTCTTTGGGTTTTCCTATCAAATTGTTCTGTACTGCAACTATTTGATTGAGAATGCTGTCTGACTTGATTGTTGTTTTTCAATCGTAATGTTGTAACCTTGCATAGGCATTGCTGATTAGCATAATAGGGGTTTGTATGTTGACCGATTGTCATTGATATGAAATTCTTTATGAAATTTTGAAGTATAAGTGTTGTTTTTACATTTATATTCAACCAAAGTTTTTGAGAGCACTATTAAAGTGAATAGTTTTTTGTTTACCTTGATTTGAGTCATGCCCATCAATGTGTCACTAAATGATGTGAAGCTTGTTTTTCTAAAATCAGTAGGGTATAATAGACATATGAGAACAAATTGTAATACAGTCTGGCTTGAAATACATAAATGAGGGTCAATTTTTCTTTTCTAGCGACATTAGCAAAGATTCGAGTCTAAGTGCACTTTGAAAAGAATTTAATACAAGTATGTTTTTATTTGGTGAATGGCTTTCATTCCCTCTTCCTTTCCAAGAGATAATGGATAAGAAGAGTACATCTCCATGATATTGTACTTAAAGAAATATGAACATTAGTTTTTTCACCAATGTATTGAAGATATGACCAAGGTGACACCTCTTTGAAACAGCTTTACATGGTCAACTGTTGGCATAGGTGACTCATCTCTTCACCTTGCCTATCACCGTATGCAATTATCTAGCTCTGCCTTGAAAATCATCATTTCAACTTTGATTTGATATGATCAAATGGGAGGATTTTAGAGGATAGAAAATAAGCTGCCCTTATTACGTGGATAATATCTTAGTAAAGAGCTAGTTTAACAATCAGTACTGGTCTCTTCCCTGTACCAAATGCTGAAAGGCTGTTGTACAGCTACTTCTAAAGGGTTGTTTTGCTGTAGAATTCTGTAAAAGAATTGAGAATGGAATAAGAGATTGCTATAGTTCTTCTAACATTGCACCAATTGTATGATTGGAGAAAGTCAGAAAACCTAAACCATATCATTTAGAAATTTCAGCATGTTTGCATTCTTTAAATTATATGGAAAAGGTTTGAGAAAGTCAGTGTTGCAACTCATGGCATGACGATTTAGGAATTTCATCATCCTAGATATAGTTGCCAATTATTTAGCTAAATCATACATCTGTATTTTGTTTTCTTATATTTGTAGAGTTGCTGTTCTAATGATAATTTCAATCTATAGAGAAGGTTCTTGTACTACTTCGAGATGGTCGGAAGCTATTAGGGATACTCCGTTCATTTGATCAATTTGGTATATTCTTCTTGCACTTTTATATGGTTTTGTATTTTATCCTGTTAACATTTGCCTGGAGCTTGAAGAACTAATTAATTGTTTCTATTCAGCTAATGCTGTTCTTGAAGGATCCTGCGAAAGGGTGATCGTTGGTGATCTTTACAGTGATATTCCTTTAGGTCTCTATGTAATTCGAGGGGAAAACGTTGTTTTACTTGGCGAGCTGGTAAGAGAAATTGTAGATTTTCTTGGTTTCCTTTATTATTTGTCTTTCAGCCATCCAACCCCCTCCCACCTCTTAAAAACTTTCTTTTGGACTTGATAGGATTTGGAGAAGGAGGAGCTCCCTCCACACATGACTCATGTTTCTGCTGTGGAGATTAAAAGGGTAAGTGATATTGACTCTTCTATTTTCTTAAATCTTTCTCTAGACTCTTCCTTTGGCTTTACATCAATGGAGAAAACACATAGTAGATTTAGATTTTGCTTATGTCTGCAGTTAGTCTTCTGTGGCTTGGTAATATTTGTAGAAACTAGCATGCACCTTTTTGCTTCTGTAGTTGCCGATAAAATTTCTTGGTATTTACAAACTAGAATCTATTATTACAGGCTCAAAAAGCAGAGAGAGAAGCTACAGATCTTAAAGGTACAATTAGGAAAAGACTGGAATTCCTTGATCTGGATTAATAGCTGTGTTTCAAAATCTTGGATTTGTTAGCTTTCTTGTTTGCAAGTTCTTCTCCAGCCGCTTGCTCATTGCCCAGTAAGTCAATCTGCTCACATACTGGTTGTGTATGGACAATTCAGAGTATTTTTTTGGCCACTAGAATCTTAACATTATGTTGTTGACCTTCAATTTCTCGTGTAATATTTTATTCGATAAATAAAAACTCTTTCCTCTTAATCCCCCACCCACCAGATCATGATCTCTTTTAACTTAAAGCCTTCTTATTAAGGCTAGCCAAATTTGGGTTCTCTTTTCTTTTGAGTGACGGGTGGGTGCTTCCTTATTGAGAACTTAGAAAGTATTATTAAATTTATTGATGTCGTATAAAATTTCTTGAGCCAAATTTGGGTTCTCTTTGATGTCTATAAGGTATTTGTACCTTTGATGTCGTATGTTCGAACCTTCGAACTTTGAGTGAGTTTAAAATGTGCAGACCTTTTAGGACTATTTGATATCTATCAAAATATTTGAGTTTTAGATGTCGTATGTTTAAGCCTTGAGTGGGTTTAACACGTAAGAAGCTTTCAACTTTTGAGTGAGTAGAATGATTGAACCTTAGATGTCGGAAGTTCGAACCTTTGGGCCTTGAGGGAGTTTAACATGTACAAAGCTTTCAACTTTATGAACCTAAAAACTTTGATCTCAGATTTGAGCCTTAGATGTTGCATGTTTGAATGTGTGAGTTCAACATGTTGGGACCTCTACATCTTTGGGTGGGTTCGATAAGAAATATCTTTCATCTCTTTCTCCTGATAGCATTCCTAGCTTGCTCAAAGCTTTTTCTTGCGAGTGTGGTTCAAACTTCTAACCGTCAAAGATTTATTTACCTTTTATGTTGATAGATATATAGTGACAAATAAGTACAAATTTTGTAATTTAATTTTTATTATGTTTTAAAGGTTAATTCGAAAGTTTTAGTTGTTAGGTCTTTTTATGTATTAAAAATACATAATAGTTGAGTAATTATTCTCGTTATTTATTTATTCACTTGTTTGATCCGAACTATCGCTATACATTGAAATAAAATGACCCAGGCAATGTCTCAACAATTTTTCGGAAAAACAAAAAAAAAATGACAACGATGTTTATTTAATTTCTTTTTTTTAAAAAAATATTTCAATTATAAATTCTCAATCGGGCTCAAATAGTATAAAACTTATGTTATGACCTTAGGGGTCATTTGATTGGAAGATCTTCTGTATGAGAATTGATACATGCATAGAATAAGCTATATTCCCTGACATTCTCATTTTTCTATAAACAAGCACTTTTTATTTTCTTTTAAAATTATGGTTCTCTCTATTCCATTTTCTATCTGTTTTTTTTTAATTTTTTTTATATAATTTCATTTTAAATATAGTTATTTATTTATTTAATTTATATTAATTTTTAAAAATTAATATAAATATTTATTTTAACAAATCAATGATAATTATTAAAATATTTATCTAACTTATTTTTACAATAAAAATTTATTAAATGCAATTACTTTTTTTTTACATAAACAATCAATTAATTAGCTAACAATATCTTAGATATATTTAATTAGTAAATTAGACTTACTTAAATTTAGTTGGTACAAAAATTTATTGTCAGTAATTATAATTAACTTTTTATAATCAAATAATTATTTATTGGGATTAATTTTAATTTGATCTTTCATAATAAACCTATAAATTTTTTTTTAGTATTCTTTATTAATATATCATATTTTTATCTCGTTTTTCACTTTCTATATAATATGTTATTTATTAAAATAAATTTTATTATATTATTTAATTAAAACTAAAATTACTAATGTTGAATTTATTTATTATAGAAATGATTAGGAAAATTATTTTAAATGACAAAGCTGTTGAAAATATTCACAAATAATAGCAAAATATCACACTCTATCTACGACTATGGTCTTTTGTCTATTATAACATAGATAGATGTATATAGTAGTCTATCGCGGTTTATCGCAGATAGACAATAAAGTTTTGTTATATTTGTAAACATTTTAGTTTATTTTTCTATATTTGAAAATAACTCAAATGATTGAGTATTAGATTATAATTAATATGATATTTATTTAATATATTAATTGGTTGATTTTAATTAATTAAGAATCAATAATAATTTTAATTATAAATTACTTAATTTTCAAATATTTATAATTAAAATGAGTTGGTTATTAATCTTTGGGTTATAATAGTCGAGTAGGAAATACTAGACATGGTAAAAAAAAAGATGGGAAGGAAATAGTAAGTACCTAATAAAGTAATAAAGAGAGGTTTGAAATAGTAATATTATATTTAATTGTAAATTATAATTGTTGAAAATAGGAACTATTATTATTGAAGTCCCAAACATGGAGCACCCACTTTAAGTTGAGGACCCAAACACCTCGTGAATGTTTTATAATTATTTTTGTTTTTACACAATTTCATTTTCATCTTTTTCTTAAATATTTGAATTCTTAGCCAATTTTAAAAATAGAAAATATTATTTTTTATTTAACTGTGAAAACTCCTTGGATTTTAAACGGAATAAAAAACTTCTAAAAATAATAAATATTTATAAATTTAGTTTTCAAAACTAAAATAAAAATAAAATGGTGTTAAGTTATATTTTGATTTTTTTAAACTTCAAACCTTTAAACATAGAGAATAATAATTGTTTTATCCAATTTTTAAAATATCTCTTTTCTTCTTGAAAGTGAATAGAAAAATAATGTTTATAAATTCTTTTTTTTTAAAAAAAGAAAATAATATATAAAAAATTTGAAAATATGTCTATTTGATTATATACTCTCAAAGAAAAAAGAAAAAATTAATTCTCAATAGTCTAATAGATAATCCCATTTCATTTTACAAATTAGACAACCATAATTAATTTTGTTTAGATCGTAAGAAATTAAAATTGCTCACTCTCAATATATTTAATTAAAAGCTTCAAATGCATGGAATCGGAACTGTCCGAAAATAGGAATTTTCTATTTTCGTTTTTTTTTTTGTTTTTGGAGGAAAAGTAGGATAAGAATTAAATTATCAACATTACATGTCTCATCAAAATAAAAGAAAGTTCTTATGATAGGCAGATTCTGATTTAATTATTATTTATTGTTATACACCGACAGTGAAGCCAGCCTGACAAATCCAGTAGTAAATCTGACGGCTCATAAAAGGAAAAGAGACACCAATCGAACGGTCGCGACACACACACGTGTCCCTTCCAAAATTTGATTCTCAGCACAAAATTTTAAATTCTCAATTAAAATTAATATTAAAAAAAATTTACACTCTCGGCATTGAAACTTCTTACACAGTCACAGATCTGGCAAAGCAAGCAAGAATTTGGCAGATCCACGCTCTTTGCTGCTGCCAATCTTCTTCTCTCTTCCGATTTAGGGTTCCAAGCTCCATTTCTTGGAATCTCGGACTGAAAATCCATGTCTTTTTCTTGTTGTTCTAATCACCTACTGCTTTCCTTCATTCTACTACTATGTTTTTCCTCTCTTTGCATTCACGCTTCAGTTCACCACTATTCTGCTGAGAAATTCATTAACAAAGGCAATGCGTTTGTCGTTCATGGAGGTAGCGAGGGAATTCGCTCCTCCATGGTTGACCCCAATGATGGCGATGTGGATTCTTCTTCCAATCGCGAATCCTATATTCGGTATGTGTTTTTCTGATTCTCCGTTATTTTGATGTTTTTGTTTGTTCGCTAGGGATGGCGTTCATTGTTTTTGCTTTTATTTCGATCAATGTTGGAAATTACGAGTTAATTTCGGAATTGGGTTTCTCGTTTAGTGCCTATTGTTTTGCAATTTAGTCTTATTTTGGTTTCCATCTTCGCTGACATGTATGAATTCTGTAATGTGTGGTTTTCGGTATCCTGTAAACGCTTTGAGGAAGTCTTGATAGCTTGTTAAGATTTGTTGGGATTTATTTATCCTTGGTTGAGGTTTGCCTGCTGTGGCGTTAGTATATCTTTTCTTATGTCTTTGTTGTGATAGATACCTTATTCTATAGTGTACTGTCAAACCAGCTTCGAAAAAATTACATTTCGGAGACCCGAGGAGTTTTCGAACTTCAGCTCAGGACCATTGCATGCAATTGTGTTTGAGGTGGAAGATAGAGAGATGGTTGGAGGTTCGGCCTATGGTGGCCAAAGGGCAATATGCTGTACTGTAGATCTTGCTAAACTAGGTGTTTGTTCAGAAGGAGAAGTTATTTACCGGCCTTCGTCGAAAAATTCTGGTTGGCCTCAAGTTTATGGAGTCTCTTTCAACACAGATGAGCAAGTTGCGACCCTGGCGACAAAATCAATTCAGATTACTAAAACAGGGATGTATAATTTGTATTTCATCCATTGTGATCCAAAGCTTCAAAATGTGGTCGTGGAGGGGAAAACCATATGGAAAAACCCTTCTGGATACTTACCGGGTAGAATGGCACCCCTGATGAAATTTTATTTGTATATGTCTTTTGCTTATGTGTTGCTTGGAATCTTTTGGTTCTCACAGTATGCAAGATTCTGGAAAGAGGTTTTCCCATTGCAGAATTGTATTACGGTTGTTATTACATTGGGGATGTTTGAGATGGCTATGTGGTATTTTGAGTATGCTGAATTCAACCAGAGTGGGATTAGACCAACAGGGATTACTATGTGGGCTGTCACCTTTGGAGTTGTTAAACGTACAATTGCACGTCTGATCATTTTGATGGTTTCAATGGGTTATGGTGTTGTCAGACCAACTCTAGGTGGACTGACATCAAAGGTTCTCATGCTTGGATTAACCTTCTTTCTGGCATCTGAAGTTCTTGAATTGGTTGAGAATGTGGGTGCTGTAAGTGATCTTTCAGGAAAAGCAAGACTTTTCTTGGTACTACCTGTGGCAATCTTGGATGCTTTCTTCATTCTTTGGATATTTACCTCCCTCTCTGCAACTTTAAGCAAGCTTCAGGTATCTGTTTTTCTGTCCTCCTGGTTTTTGTTGTTTGCATTTTAGATTGATTTCCTCCTGGCAAGTTGTTTTCTGAAGAATATTGTGAAATAATCTTCTTCTAATCAAATTATAATTCGATGGAGTAGGTTAGTAGAGTACCAGGGAAAGCATGGTCTTATAAATTGAGCTTCCAATTTAATTATTTATTTAGTGGAAGCAGATTTATTTGCTGCTAAAATATGCTTGCTCCTTGTTCGTATCCCTGCCCGAATCTAATTTTATCCAATACCTTTGTTTTATGTTAATGCTGCAACTTTTTTCTGCATTTTTTGTGGTATAACTTCTACTGATTGGCTTTTCTTCATTATTGCTAATGTCACAGGCTAGACGATTGTCAACTAAATTGGACATTTACAGAAAATTCACAAATGCATTGGCCGTAACTGTTATTGTATCTGTGGGTTGGATGTGTTATGAGGTAATTTGTGCATGAAGACTTGTTTCTATTATCGTAAAAACGCGTTTAGACATGGGCCATTGACGCATAGGTTTTGGAAAGAAATGAACATTTTTTTGAAACTGCAGCAGGTTCATGGTAACAGAGTCACTTGTCGTTTTTTATTACTTTGTCCCAGACCCTCATCATCAGTTGTTGCTGACTGCAATTTCTCAAATGTAATCTTGCAGCTTTATTTCAAATCGAACGACATTTACAATGAGCAGTGGCAAAATGCGTGGATTATCCCTGCCTTCTGGCAAGTCTTATCATTTTCTCTACTGTGTGTTATTTGTGCTCTCTGGGCTCCCTCTCAAAACTCAATGCGGTATGTTTCAACACTCGGTTTCTCGGTTTTTCTTCCCGCTGCCTCTTACTGTTGTACATTGCTTCATCATCTATTTTTCTCAGGTATGCATACTCTGAGGACGCACACGAAGAGTTTGACAAGGATGATACAAATCTTACACTCATAAGACCATCTCCGATTTCCTCACCTTCAAAGGACGTTCGGAGTGTACCAGACATAAAACCGCTGCGTGGAAGCGACAATCCAGCTGGCGATTTAGAAGAAGATAAAACAGAGTAAAATTGGAATTACAGGTCCTACTTTTTGGTACCATAAATAGCCATAAGTTCATTTACTTCGTTAGCTCTATTTCCTGGGAAATTCTGGTAGTCTAATTTCCACGGGCAAAAATACTATTAAAAGTAAAGACAGCTATTTCATTTTTGCTCTTTTGGGTTGTTCTTCCTAATAGCCTGATGTAATAGTAGACTAGAGTGTTGTAGTTCCCTCTCATGTAGTTTTTATCATTTGTTCCACAATAATCATTCTTGTAACTGTGCCTGATTTTGATATGATTTTGATATTTAATACCTCAACCACCTGCCAAAATCTTCCAATATGATATGATACATCCTGTTTCTATAGAATACTTTTCTAGTTCTATTGAGAATGTCAGCAATAGGGATGTCCACGGTTGAGTTGGGTTGGAGGGTTTTTGTACCCATCCGAAAATTTGGGTTGGTCGGGGTTGGCTATTCGAGACACGAACTGAGTCTCCAACCCAACCCTTGAAATTCAGGTTATATATATATATATATTATGCCTTAATCCTAATCAGACTTGGTTTAGGAGATATTTAATTATTTATTTAACTCTTTTCCTTCATCGCCTTGGGTTCGGAGAAGTGTACTATATAAACTCTTTAACCCTATAGAGCATTGTTTATTCTATAGATTATGTATTTTTTGTAACATTTTCTTTAATAAAATTGTTCTCCGTCTGCCTTGTGGGCGTAGTGGTTAACACACTGTTAGTGACTCATGTAAATATGTGTTGATCTTCTCTATTCTTTTATGTTTTTTTTTATTCTTTAATTGTCGATTTTGTAACAAACTGGTATTAGAGCATAATCGTTTGGGTTTTGAAATTTTGCATTTGTTCGACAATTAAAGATGTCCGGCGTGAACGTAAAAATCGACAAATTCATCGAGAGGAACAATTTTGGTCTGTGACAGGTCTAGATATGATCCCTACTGAAGTAGCAAGGGTTGTGGGCTTCGTTGTACTAGACTTGATGCCATCTGCCTTCTTGCTAATTCGTATAGGGCCATTGAATCGGCCCAACCAGCCACAACAATTTGTGAAACATTTCTAAGTCTTTCTTGGTCATATGCACTAACGACACTAATTGCTTTAGGTTGTGGATGTTGTATATCAAAACTGTTCGTGGGTTACCCACAACCAAGATTGGCACCAGTCAGTCGACGATCAACTACCCCAGATTCGCATCACTTGTGGGTTCCTCAGTATGCCTCTCTCAATCTGCCCTCGTTAAAATTCTGCCCAGATACACCTAGCCACGACTAGCCCTACTCCGGTATATTTTCATCGTGGGTTTCAACCTTTGATTATGTTCATGGGTTTTTCAATCGCACATACGTGTTCACTGCCCGTGGTTCGCAACTGTTGGGTGTCACGCTCATGCTTGCCCAAGACGTGTTGCTCATGGCCGCATATCCGCCTCCACCTCTTTTTACCATGCTTTCATCCTATGTATTTCATTTTGCTAGTTAGTTTACTTTCTATGTATGACCGCTCGTCCGTTTTCATATGCAAGGGTGGCAAATGTCTTTTTATTCAAAATGCACTATACGGGAGTAAGACTAATCATCATATCCTCATACTCTGAGTGGTATGCTATAAATTCGTTGATGCTTATTGCTTTCTAGCCTAGTACAATCTTTCTTGGATCAAATCATGCTTTCAAACGTTTGTGAAAACTTTTTCCTCTAAATTTGTTTTCTAAAATCGTTTTCTCCGAAATGGGGGTCGAGGTTGTGAGAGGCACTCGATGTGCCATTGGCGATCCGAATTCGAATTGGCTGACCTATTCTTGAGCGAGAACAAGGGGCACACAATCGCTAAGTGAAGCTTTCGAAAGGGCGATTGTGACAGTTGGTATTAGATCCAAGTCGGCTCGTGAAGTTGAGAAGTTGTGATCATGTCTGCTACGAAACAGTTGAGCAAGTCCCATGTTGACCAATTGGTCGAGATAGAAGAGCAAATGCTCTATCTGATAGAAGTCCCTTATCAGGTTTGGTTCCTAGAAACTCGGTTACAAGAAGTCTCTGACAAGGCTAATGAAATCGACGCGGTGGCTGGCCACTTGGACCTGCCCGTCAAGGAATTGTTAACAAGGGTTGAGACCCTAGAAGCAAAAGCTATGAGAATTTAATTTCGAGCGTGGGGAAGGCTTGTTGGGCTTTATTGCCTCAATGGAAGAGCGTGTTGAAAAACTAAATAGCTCGTAGAAAGCGATAATTCAGATGGTGACTGAGTTATCCAAAGACTTTCAAGCCACTCTCGATGTCGTCCGAGAATAGATCGTGGACATCAGTGCAAGAGTTAACCTCACCATAAGAGCGATGGGAAATCAGATCCTAGCTGGGGGCGCAATCCAATTCAACGGAGTATTACCCGAGCCTAAGCCCTTTTGTGGGGCTCGTGACGCGAAAGAGCTAGAAAATTTTATCTTTGATATGAAGCAATATTTCAGAGCTATGAACGTAGCTACTGAAGAGTCAAATATCACTTTGGTGACGATGCAAGAGGGTCGGTGCCAAATTATGGTGGAGGTCACATTTCCTGGACATCCAAGAGGGTCGATGCACCATCGACACATGGGAGAGACTGAAATAGGAATTGCGTTCTCAGTTCTTTCCGGAAAATGTTGAAATTTTGATAAGACATAAGCTACAAGAATTGAAACATACTGGTACTATTAGGGACTATGTGAAACAATTTTCTAAGTTGATGTTGGACATATAGGATATGTTCGAAAAAGACAAAGTTTTCTATTTTGTAGAAAATCTTGAACCGTGGGCAAAAACAAAATTATATGAATAAAGAATACAGGATCTCCCAGCCGCATACACAGCAGTCGAACGATTGTTCAACTTAACTGATAAATCTCAAAAGATGAAACAACACTCGAGATCCCCAACTAAAGGGAGTAAGAGCAACTATTCAAGCCCATCGAGAAATAGTGAGGGAGGCAAAGACACTAGTGGGGATGGCAAACCACTTCAACCAATGATTGGAAATACGTGGCGAGGGCCAAATCAACATTATTTTTATCGGCCCCCATTCTGTTATATATGCAAGGGGCAACACAAGGCAAGCTAGTGTCCGAAACGAGCAACTTTTATTGCTTTCAAGCCTCAGACTCGAAAGGCAAAGTTGTTCAGATAGAGGACGAGAATATACAAGTAGGGAAGATGAAACCCCACGAATTAGAGCCCTAATATTCTTAGTTGCCCTCCAGAGGAATATGGGAGAAACAAAAGAACCCCAAAAAGGTGGATTGATGTACGTAGATGCTTGGGTCAACCATAGATCGGCCAAGAGTACTATGGTCGACTCTGGAGCCACTTATAATTTTATATCTGAAACAAAAGCCAGACGATTGAATCTCCATTGGGAAGGAGGTGTAAGAAAAATGAAAGCAGTGAACTCTGCGACATTGCATATTACAGGAATGGTAAAGAAAACAATTGTAAAGTTGGGGAATTGGAGTGACCTTTCATGATTGTTAAAATGGACGACTTTGACGTGGTGTTGTGGATGAAATTCTTGCTCGAGAACAAGGTAAAACCGATACCCATCATCAAATGCTTAGTGATCACACGGTCTACGCTCACCATTGTGCATGTTGGGATTAAAAATCCGAATGGGATAAAGATGATCTCAACCCTCTAGTTAGAGAGGGACCTTACCCACGAGTTAGTTGAAATCATGAAAGGGAAGTCCCTCGAGACATTCAGGGTGTCTTGAAAAACTGTCGCGTTGTCGATTCGAACAGCTTACACAAGTCCTTACCTTCAAAGAGGAGAAAAAGGAAGCAAAGACACTGAGAGTTCTTACCAGGGGACAAAGTTCGAGTAAGATTGCGCCTAGAACAGTTTCGATTACAACGCCAAAGAGAACGTTGTCGCAAGCAGATGTGAAGGACTGGTGGAAGTCATTGAAAAGGTTGGGAAAGCCTATTATCGGGTGCAATTACGGTCGTGGTTGGAGATTCATCCTGTCATCCATGTAAGTAGATTAAAGCCTTATCACCCCGACCATGCTGATGAGCGATGTAGTGTTGTGACATGTCCACTTGCCACGACGAAGAGAACGACAGAGGAAGAAGTCAATGAGAGACTTGCTGCAAGAAGCAACAGAGTTAGATGACCATGATAAGGTTTGGAAGAGTCCCTGGAGAGGTGGAAAAGCCTCCAAGGCATAGAAGTTTGTCTGGAGCGCACAAAAGACCTTAAAGCAACTGCTCAACAATTTGTTGAGTTCGAGCAGAGTCGGTTGACAAGGACATCAACCAATTGGAAGAATGTCACGGTCATGCTTGTCCAGGACGTGTTGCCCATGGCCGCATGTTTGCCTCCACCTCTTTTTACCATACTTTCATCCTATGTATTTCATTTTACTAATTAGTTTACTTTTTTTGTACTTTTCTTTATATATGACCGCTCCTCGTTTCTATATGCAATGGTGGCGAATGTCTTCTTGTTCAGAATGCACTATATGGTGGTAAGATTACTCATCATATCTTCATACCCGAAGTGGTATGTTATAAAGTCATTGTTGTTGCTTATTGTTTTCTAGCCTACTACAATTTTTCTTTGGTCAAATCATGTTTTCAAATGTTTGTGGAAACCTTTTCCTCTAAACTTGTTTTCTGAAACCGTCTTCTCCAAAACGGAAGTGGAGGTTGTGAAAGGCACTCGGTGTGCCATCGGTGATCTGAATTCGAATTGGCTGACTTGTTCTTGAACGGGAACAAGTGCCACACAATCGTTAAATGAAGCTTCCGAAAGGGAAATTGTGACATTGGGCGTCTATTTTCTATTTGGAGTCTGTCGTGGGTGTTCGCCAACGCCATTCGTGGCTCTCAATCGCTGTTCATGTTTGTTGTTTGTGGTTCGCAGCCGTCGTTTGTGAATTGTGTTGTTTGTGATTCATATGTGGTTTTGCACATATCTAAGAATTAGACCTGCCCATCCATGGTTTAGTGGGTCTGTGTTTGGTTTTTTCCAATATGCTCAACGTTTGTATTTGTCAACATTGTTTGTAGTTCAACGCCTCAAATCCCGTCTTCTTTGTTGGGGCTACAACCAAACCATCTGTTGCCTACCCCTTACCGTGAGCCTCATACGAAGAAGGGGAATGAAGGTGGATCTAAAGTGGTTAACTCAATTCATTTTGGTTCAAATAAATTGTCTCGATTCCATAATTTGGTTCAGTTTTGACTCAACCGGCTTGGTCCAATTCTGTTAAAAAAATGTTTATTTTTTATTTGGTCTGGTTCGGTTAGTCTAATCCAGTTCGGTTCTATAAGACTACTTTGGTTTTGGTTTGGTCTAATTTGATTTGTTTTTGTCCAATTTGGTTTATTTGCAAATATGGCAAATCCACTTTTGCACAAATAGACTTTTATGGATCTTTGTTCCGTTTTTAAATTAATCGTTTGTGGATTCTGTTTTAGATCTCTCTATGATGATCTTTGTTTCTAGTCCAGAAGTTTGTTTTAGTTCTTCATGGGTTTTGTTTCTAGCCCAGAAGGTCTCTCTTTCATGGGTCTTTGTTTTCAACCTAGATTTGTTATGATTTGATTTAGAAGTTCGCTTCAGTTTCTGGTACATCATTGTTTGGACTTGCTTAATGGTTTTTTGTGGAACACTTTGAGGCACGAGGAAAAAGTCTGAGTATATTTGACAACGTGTTTTATATTACATTTGGTGCATCTGTTATATGTGAAAGAATTCAAGTTAAGGTGGAGATTTGTTGGAATGTCTTGAATTCTAATCAAAATTGGTTTATGAGATTTCAAGTTAAGGTGGAGATTTGTTAGAATATTTCGAATCCTAATCAGACTTGGTTTAAGAGATGTTTAATTATTTATTTAATTCTTTTCCTTTTTCGCTTTGGATTTAGAGAAATACACTATATAAACACTCTAACTCTACCGGCATTACTCATTCGGTAGATTATGTATGTTTTGTAATATTCTTTTTTATAAAATTGTTCTCCTTCGGTCTCATAAACGTAGCTAACACATTATTAGTGAACCACTTGTCGATTGTAAAGATTATTATATATAGATTTATATATAACACAATTATATTTGGATATTAATCATTTATCTCTTAATTATTTCTTTAGAACTCGTTTCCTTTTGCAATTAGTTTCCTTATAATTTCTCTTGTATTATATTTCTCTATTAATGGGTTCTTTTAAAAAATATGAAAAATATTATTTCTCTAGAGGTAGACATCATTGTAGCTTTCAATTTCGTTCACCAAATAATAGCCAAGGAAATTACTCCTTTTGGCCCTTGGTTGGATTTGCTCTATTATTATTCAATAAAAGGTTTGGGGGCTGAAATCAATGTCTTTTTCCTCTCTCCCTGTTCAGTGTTAACTACGTGGCTGCCTTCTTGTGGATAAATTCAAAATTTCGCCGCCAATTTCCTGTAGTCGAGCTTCTCGGTCAATAAAATAATAATAATAATAATAATAAAATAAAAAGAATAAATTCAATTTTTAGTGTCATAATAAATTTCGATGGATGGTTCTATAAGATTAATTGAGGTGTTCATAAACTATTCTCAATATCTATATATATATATATATATATATATATATATATAAATAAAAACAGTAACTTTGCTCAACAATTTTTTCCGGTTCAAAACATATTTAACTATTAGTTAAGTTAGTGAGAAAAAAAAAAGTGTATATTTATTAGGGGTGTTCAAAAAACTCGATGACCCAAAAAAATTGATCAACTCAATCCAACCCGTGCGGTTTGGGTTAGGTTATCAACTCATTTGAGTTGGGTTGGGTTCAAATAAATGAAAATTTTAGGGGTAGGGTTGGTTCATGGTTCATCTAATATAACCCAAACCAACCCAAATTTATTATTAACTTTAAAATATATATTTTTTTATTACTTATAACAGAATTATTTATACATATATTGATTTTAGTTTTATTTACTTTCTATATTTTTTGAATAATTTATTTTTCAACAACTATTAAAATAGTTTATTTGCACTTTAGAAAGAAAATTTTCACTATAAATTGAAATTGAGTTGTTAATCTTAATTCAATATATGAAAATAATTAAATTAGATTTTTACATATTTACGTTTTGCTTCTTTTTAGAACAATACTTTAAATAAATGACTCGATTAACCCGAACCAACCCAACTCAAATATTTCATGGTTGGGTTGGGTTGGGTTCATTTTTTAATAAGGGTTATTTGGGTTTAAAAAAATTACAACCCGAACAATTGGGTTGGGTCTAAAAAACCTTTCAACCCAACCCAACCCATGAACACCCCTAATATTTATGACTTTTTTTCTTTTGGTTTTTAATTTTTGACATAAATCTCATTTTTTTACTTTCAAATTTATAAGTTATTTTCATTTGATGAGTTATTGGCGGGGCGGATTTAGCATGGGTCCAAGGGATTTGAGTACCCTAGCTTTATAATCTTTATATATATATAAATTGTCACCGTATCAAAACCACTAGCTAGTCATATCTATCCTTCAAACCCTTTTAGACATTTATTTTTATGAAATTATATAAAACCTTCCGTCAACAAAATTTCTGGATCTACCACTAGTTTGTGGGTAGACAATTTGAACATATGATCTCTTAGTCAAAATTATATACATCATATCACTTAAGTCCGAAATAATTGATGAATGAATCTTTAACTGGAATATCTCTTTAGACCTCGGATAAATAGAGATGAGTATTTCCTTTTTTGGTAATTTGAAATAAGAAATTGTGACCATTTAAAATCGTTTAAGTTCATTTGGTTATTTCTATAAAAGTCAGAAAATGATTGAAAGATATATTTTGGAATTTTGAAAAAAGAAAAATCCCTTCAAAATTCAAGAAAAATAAAGGGATTTAAAACATGTTATGTCAAAGAAATAAGAAAGTTTAATTTGAGGGCATATCATTCCCGTCACGTAACTTGTTTATTTTAATAATTGCTCTTCACATTTTTTTTTAATAAACAAAAAAATAGCTGGCAATAACCTTTTTTTTTTCAATGGCTAACTAAATTAAATTGGTATGTTAAAAAAAATTAAATTTATTTTATTTTATCACGACGTTAATTGGTCTTTTATTTTCCAGCTGGGGCTCAAATTTTGATGAAATTCCAATGAGTTGACTGATTAATTTGCAATAAGTTATGAATATGGTATTAGTTTATAAATTCAATCACTTCTGCTATTATTTAATTTATCATATGGTCCATGTGCAGAAATTGTGGTAATAACCATTCAAGAAAACCATGTCTAGTTCCATATTCTATTATCTATATTTTTCATTTTTAACTTTTTTACTCGTTTTGTTGTTTTGTATATTGTATACAGATTTCCTATTTAATTCGTATCCATATCAAGAGTGTTCAAATAACCCGACAATCAGAACAATCTGGACTACCCAACTCAAAATATAAGGGTTGGGTTGAATTGGGTTAGTTTTGTTTTTGCGTTGGATTGGGTTAAATTTTTTCTATTTTTGTTGGATTGGATTGGGTCATGGGTTGGCTAAAAAGAATTTGGATTGATCCAACCCAACCCGATTTTTTATATATATATAAATAAAATATGCCATATATATTTCTCTTTGTTTGAAATTTGATTACTTTGCATTGATTAATTTGTGAATTTTAAATATTTTTATTTTAAAATTATTATGATATTTGTCTTTATTTGAAGTTTGCAATAAATATCTTAGATATAATTGGTATTTAGCACCTTGAATTTTGAGATTTTAGTTATTAGTCAGTATATAAATTTACATATTTTTAATTAAAAAGAAAAAAGAACAAATTATAACCCAACAATCCAATCCAACTCAACTCAACCTATGTACACCCCTATCCATATCTGATTAAGAGATCATATTTCTTAAGAATGAATTTTCAAATCTCCACTTTCATATTATTGAATCTATATATGTAGAAATGGTTGAGTAAATAAATGGTGTCATTGAATTAAATATTAGTTCTTCGTATTAATTATATGAAAAGAAATGTAAATTTGAGATTTTGAGATCAATAAATACTTAAAAAAAGGTTTTTATACCTACTTTGAGACTAAGCAATGTTATCACACTATTTTGGATTTCAAATACAAAGGTAAAGTTTGGTATTAAAAATTAGTCATGATTGTAAGGTTGACAAGAGTGTACTGATCTTGGAAAAATTTTTTTTTTTTTTTTTTTTTTTTTTTTTGAGTAAAGGTACAAAAGAACCACCAACCACATAACTACAATCTTACTTTTTCGTCTAAGATGATAAGAAGAATATTATCTCGAAAAATATTGCACTAGATCAAAGAATAATTTGGGAGGATCTCAAAGTTGCAATAGCATAAACAGATCTGTTCTTCTGTCGAGGAACATGACAAAAAGAAGTGAAATTAATGTCATGCCAATAAAAAAGATATCCTCAATTAAAACCCAAATTTCAAATGATAAAGACCCTTCCCCATTGAGAAGCTTGATGACCTAATGCATTGAACTCAACAATTAAAGGCGAATTTTTCCCTTGATAGTGACGGTACCTTCCACAATATCTTCAGCTTCCAAGAGGCTAATATCTCTATCGTTGTTGGTAATCTATGAAACACAGATACTTTATGTGAGGCAAAGAATCCGTATCAGACACGTATCAGTTACCAATACTTCACAGATACGTATCTGACACGCGATTTGACGTATTTATTTCTATACGTACCTTTTTTAAAGAAAAAAAACAAGCAACTCATCTAATATTTCCCAATCTAAAACTAGGCAACCTATTTAAAAAGCTCATTACTCGAGTCCAAAACTAAAAGAAAAAAATAAATAAAAGACCAAACCCTATAATCATCTTCACATTTAAGTCCCCACAAAGTCCACCAAAATACAAACCATTTGGTTATCTTCAACAATTTAATGAAGAAGTTCTTCGTTTATCTTCATATTTGTCCCTCTAATCTTCTTATTCTTTGTAATATGAGTCACTTTTCTATTGCATTTTGTTAACTATATCCTAGATTCTTTTAAGAAAAAGAAAAGGTATCTCCAACATATCAACACAAGATTGAAATCCTCTTGCAAGTAGTGGCTTCTCTTTTGGTATCTCCAAAAACTCGTATCAATTGAGAACATTGTCCTCGCTTATATACTTATGATCATTTCCTTTTCTAATCAATGTGGGACTTTGTACTTTTTTCCACTCTCTATGAGGAAATACAAGACATGAATTTAACTAAATGTTAGCACACTAAAACGTAAAGTGTTTCTAATTGAGATAATTTGAAATCAAAGTCATAGGCTCTTCTCTTGGTACTTAGAACCAATCACTTCCTTTAATCTTTTCAACGTGGGACAACTACTCTTTTAACTTTTAGCTAAAATCCAACAAAATACTCTCCATTAAAAAGTCATGTGTTCAAATTCTCGTCTTCATATATTGATTTTAAAAATTAACAATCTTTTAAACAAAATAAGTTAACACTTAAAAGTACTTTATTAAAGTGTAAATCTAAATATAACATAATTTATTAGGGGGTATTTGGACTAAGAAGTTGGAAGGTATGAAATTGTGAACTTCACTCTTTATTTAGACTAAAGAATTCGTGGGTCCTACTATTAAAAAAAACATTAATTTTATATCATATTAACTCTTTATACTGTAATAAGTCCTAAGAGTTCACAACTCCCCAACTTCACGATTCCTTCGAGTTTACAAGTACTTATTACCTCATACACCCCTATGAATGCATTAAACTATTTTTCTAAAACAACTTCCAATCACATCGTTGTTAATAGTTTTTCATATGCTAGGGGTGTGTAACAGTTATCTATTTTATGTTTTTGGAATATAATCCATTTTGTAATATATTTTTTAATAATATGAATTGAAATTGAGTTACTCATCTTATTTGTATGTTTTGAAAATAAATAAATTGGATGGTTAGATATTAACAGTTCACTTTTTATAAAATAATAATAAGAGTAATAAAATGACTTGAACAATCCGAACCAATCCAATCTAACTATTTCGAGTATTTAGTTCATTGTTTTATCTTATAACAATTGTTTAGGTTCAAAAAATTTACAATCTGAACAATTTAAATGAGTCTAAAAGCTACTTTAACCCAACTAGCCTTTTAGACCAAGTCATGAACACATCATAGTTTTGGAGTTAAATTTTATATATGGTTTAAATTTCACAATTTTAAGGGATTATTATAGTTCACTCCATATTTGGGGCACCAAATATAATAGTAGTATTTACAACTATTTATAACCTATAATTAAGTATAGTAAATATTATTTCAAAATTCTTTTTGCTGTGATATTTACTATTTCTCACTCATCTTCTCATTTCTTCTTTACTATTTCTTATCCAAATAAAAATAGTTTGCACTCTAAACACAAACTATTATAACCGAGACTAAAATAGTTTGTGCTTTAAACACAAACTATTATAATTCATTGACTATAATAACCACCAATTATAATAACAAACTAAACACCTCAAATGATCCCTAAACTTCCACTACTATTTAAAGATTGTTTTTAAACTTTCAAAATGCCTATTAAACCATTTTCAAAATATTAAATGTGGCTATGGGTTGGAGCCACATAGCTCTCTAAGACAAAGTAAGGTAGTGGGATAGTAGAGGGCAAAAGAGAGAGTTTTTTTTTTTTTTTTTTTAACATTTTCTAACACCTAATTGACTAAAAATAGGCATAACAAGTTTTAATTGGAAAAATCACAAATCATCCTTGCAACTACCACATTAGGTACAAGACACATGTTTATTTATATAAAACAATCCAATGTTCCAATATAGCTTATTGAGTGTACAAGGGTTTAATGCTCATGAATGAAGTACAGTTGTTTGATAAGAAAGAACATCCAAGTGTCGCACGGTTGGTCGTCTCAAATACTGACCCCATGACATTATGCTCTTCTTTTTTAACATAGTAAAAATAAAATAAAATAATTTATTTATTCTTTTAAATAATTGCTTGATAGCACATTTGCATTGGGTGCACTTTGAGTTGCAAGTTGCACCCAAGTTTTTTCATTAATAAATAAAGAAAGGAATATGATAGCAACAAATTAATTTTGTAAGATTTAATCAAACTACAAAGAAATCATCTTTTTCCACTGCAAAGTTGGAGATTCAAATATTTGTTTTTAACATGTTAAACTAAAAGAAATATATATGATGTGGATCATAGAATTATAGAGTGAACTCGAAATTAAACCCTAATCGTAGTGACTAAGAGCCTATTTTGAATGACTAAAAAAAAGTATTTCTTGAAAGAAAAACATTTTTATTTAAACTATTTTGAGGAAAACGGTTTAAAATAAACTTTGAGAATGTCTCAAAAACTATTTTGAGTGATTGACAAATACATCACTTTTTTTTTTTTTTTTTCTAAAATGACTTGTTTTCAAAAATAAATAATTGAAAAGTTAAATAAAAAAAACTTTAAATTTAAAATATAGGAAATAGTCTTCTAGCCATGTTATGTGGTTGTGTAAGTTCTAAAGAAACAGTGTGACGTGAATATTTCTCCAACTTATATGATTCCTTTGATTCTTGTAGGGAAGAATGGTCGACTTTGGATCTTTGGGCTTGGATTGTGAGCAAGTTGAGGATTGAGGATCTTCCAAAGGCTATTATTGTTTTATGGAATATTTGGAACTACAAAAGTCACTTTTTGAATTCGGATGCTCGTTGCAATAAGTCTAATGTTTTTCATGTGTTCAATCTTATTGACAATTATCTTCCTTTCTCTTCAGGTGGTGCCAATGTGTTCCCAAATCCGGTGAGTTTTGAGAACCGTGTGAATCATGAAATCTGAATCCCTTCCCCTGGTAGTTTTTGGAAGCTCAACGTTGATGCATCTTGGTGTAGTGAAAAAAGGATTGATGGTCTAGGTTGAGTCATTCGTGACTCTCGATGATCTCCTATCTGCGCCAAATACAAGCATGTTGATTACAGGTTGTGGTCCATCAAAGCTCTAGAAGGTGAGGCTATCATAGTTGGTTTAGCTTCTCTACTTCAGCTTAGAGGAGAGTTGTTGCAGCATTTGGTTGTGGAATCAAACTCGGCAAATATCAACTGTGCCCTTAATGAGTCGTCCGTTGATATCTTTGAAACAAAAAATGTGGTAGATGTCTCGTCAGTTCTTGTGTGTCTGGTTGGTGAGCAATCTTTTGTTAAGTGTAATCATATATGTAATTTTGTTATTCACACTTTAGTGCGTGTTGTAATTAATTTTGTTGCTCAATCTTCTTCCTCTAGTTTGAAAGATTACAAGATTTGTTGGTTTTCTTCTTATCTTAATTGGATGTCCTATGCATCTAACGAGGATTTTGCCGGTAAATCTATTTAGTCGTAATGAAGTTCCTTAAAAATAATAATAATAATAATGAATTAAGATGTACGATTTACAATAATTACGGGGACTTGGTTAGAGAGAGAAAGTGCACGTGAAACATCTGGATAGGCTGAATGGAGGTAAAGTAGGAATAGTTAATTAAATAATAAAAATAAAATAAAATAAAGTTGCTTTTATGAGGATTGGACTAAAAGCTCTGTGCTGAATAAGCCATCCACCCAACTCGCCAAACACGTGCTACCATTGCCCCTACCAATTTTCAAATCTTCAATTTAAGGGCAGCGGGCAGGGGTAGTATGGGAATAAAGAAAAATTCGGTATCCAATAGAAACCTTTTTTCTTTAATTCTCTTTATTTTCCTGGGAGAGAGAGAAAGAATTATATATTATATTACTTTCAAATAAAACGTGTTTGTTTTTCAATGAGTTTTTTACTCTTCTTTGGTGGGACCCACTTCCTCCTCGGCTGCCTCTGTCGGCAACCAACACCCATGTCTCTCTCCCTCTCAAATCTTGTTTTGTTCCCAAAAATATGAATTTTATTCTATTTTTATCCTTAAATTTTTACAAATATTCGTTTAAGTGTCTAAATTTTTAAAAAACATTTACTTTAAGTTTATATTAACTCTTTAAATATGAAATTTATTTAAGAATAAAATTACATCTAATATGGATTGAGCATGATGAAGGTAAAATAAAATATCAACAATCAACGTGCCAAAATAGTGAACGACCAAAATCTTAGAGGCAAAATGACTTTTGAGATCTCCAATGAAAATCATTTTGCCATCTAATTCAAAATTGAAACCCTAGATTTTTTAGTATGACTAATTTATTTGACAGTCTAGTCATCCACAAATAAGTCATCACACCATTATGTATAAGTGTTAACGGAATTTTAATAGTAGAGACCAAAATAAACATGCTTTTAAAGTTTAGGAACTATAACAAATGTTTTTTAAAGTTTAGGAACCAAAACAGAACTCGATTTAAAGTTTAGAGACCAAAATATAATTTAAACATCTTTTTCCCACTTTTCCTCGTCTAAAAAATATTTGTTGCGTCTCGAATTATATTTATCTTTTTGCAACTAATTTAAGTGTCTATCATAAATTTTGTCACATGAAAATTTATTACTTTCTTAATATTTTCTCCCTAAACCGTTCAACTTTAATGTTGGCTTTAATTGTATTTATTGACTTATCATTAAAAGAAAAAAAAAACCATTAACTTTCACGTATCTCAATAGTGAATTTGTAATCTATATGGTATGATTTTTTTCTTAATCTTAATAAGTAAAATTAGAGTTGATTGATCAAATGATTAGTTAGTTGTGGATTTATTTGAGTATGAGTTTGACATTTTTTTAATGGTCTTCAACCGCCTAGCCTATTTCATTTGATCTAAATTTGCCCATAATAATATTGGTCCATATTCTTGCAGTCTAAAATTAGAATTATAAGTTCAAGTTTACATTAGAAGTCTCTTAATTTAGAAAAATGTATAATACGTCTCTAAAATTTTAATTTAATGTGTATAGTTTTATGACATTATTGAAAATTTTAAGACTTCCCTAATTTATTAAATATAAGATCGAAGCTTTTAATTTTGTGTCTGATAGGTTTATAAATTTTGAAAAAAGTCGAATAGATTAAAGATCTATTAGATATAAATTTGAAAATTCAATGATCTATTAGATTCAAAGATAAAATCGATTCAAACCTAAAATGTTCAAGGGCTAAATCATGTAGTTTAACATTGATAAACGTCTCTCTTGTCAAAAATTTTGTTAAAAAAAATATGGTGGTGGTGAGGTTGAAAGTAACTTTTAATTATACTATTATCGTTACAAGTCACTACGAGAGAAAGATATTCTTCTGACATCTAACATCGTTAGGAAATAGCTAGAAAATCTCCGTCGGGAAACTTACTCCCGATGCTGGTCATCTCCCCATTGGGAGTTTAAACTAACTCCTCACGCCGTATGTACAACGTTGAGAGTTAGTTTAAACTTCCGACTTGGTGGCTACTGGCGTCGGGAGTTCATTATATCTAAATTGCTCATAAATCTCCTGATGAGGTGTTAACCCATCGGGAGATTCTTATTTTTTTTATAGAATATTTATTATTAATTTAATTATTTTTAATGTTGATCTTCATAACCTAAAAGTTAGGATCCACATCGATAATAATTGAGCAAAGGAAAAGTTTTCACATATATTAAAAAGCAACCAAGATTGTTGTTAGTATTGTTGTTACATATAAAAGAGATAGGTGTACTAGAGAATAATTAATGTTTACATATATAGAGAGTACAAGAGAAGTGTGTTTACATGCGGCTTGTGACTCCTAAAAACACCTTCAAAGCATCAAATTTGCCTACAATATAATTAAGTTCATCAAATTTACCTACAATATAATTTAGTTGAGATATTAGAGCATATTATATTATCAACCCATTTCAATGAATATTACAAACAATTCCAAGATACCAAACAAGTCCAAATCATGAACATTTCACACCCACCCCTCCACAAACATACAAAAACAAACTTACACTTACTAACGATCAACCCACTTCGATGAATCCTACGAACAATTTTAAAACACCAAACAATACCAAATCATTAACATTTCACACTCACCCCTCCACAAACACACAAAAACAAAGATACACCATGAAATTTGTGTCTAAATTAACCAAATCATTACCCAAACAGAAACTCCAACAAAAACCCACAAGGATAACAGAGTTAAGACTACCCTACTGAGATCAGTAGACGATGGTGACAGCTGGATCTACACCAAAAACACGAAGGCTAGTGGCTAGACGGTGCTTAGGCCGGTGGTTGGCAACGGACAGAGATCGAGTGATAGAGAGATCAACAAAGAAGAGAGAGAACTGACGTGCATCACGTGGACGAGCTCGATCTAACCAACATCCTAGATTGGGTAAGAGAGAGATCAACAAATGAATTGCGACTGCTGGACGTCGATGCTTCACGAACTAGTTGCTGGTGTGATTGGGACATCTGTCGCGATTGAAGTGATGGAGAGACGAAGGGACATCGAATAGAGAGACGAAGAGGCAGAGAGGAAAAGCCCTAGTTTTTAATTGTTTGTCGATTTCAAATATGGGGTTTTAAACCCCATTACCTGATGGTCTATTGAACCCGTCAAGAGTTATCAAACACCTCCTGACGTCCTAATGTTAAGCGACGGGAGATTGAGACTAACTCCCGACGGTCATATATGACATTGGGAGTTAGTTTACTCTCCTGACGCCAACTTTACAATGTCGAGAGTTAGTCTAACTCCCACTATTAAACTTCTAATGGTTGTTCCTGGTGTCAGGAGAGTTTTTATTTTCTTGTAGTAAGTGTCTCATTTTAACTAGCTAAACTTTCAAAATCGTTCATAATAGTCTTTAATATTAGTTCTTTTTTAAAAAAATAAAAAAATAAAAAGATATGACGTGGGGACAATATGTATACAAAATGGAAAGACCTTAGTTCATTCATAATGGTGTCATCTAAAAGGTACTGACATTTTAATTTGACCAACGTTAAGACAATATCATTGTTTCTTTGTTCTATCATATCCGTGTGTACATTTTTAATGTGTCATTCTATGAGAAATAGTTTAGAAGTTTGTAATAAATTATTCTTCCTACTCTAGAAAAAATTTGTAGGGATAGGCAAATATATCATAGACGATAAGAAAATTTTAGGGTGTTCCCTCTCATTCAATTAACAAAAATGAGGACTAAGACATGAGGGGAAAAAGGGGAAGAGACAAATAGGTAAACCTAAGAATCACGTTTATGCTTGGTAAGTAAATTTCTTCCATTTGAAGATGAAAACGTCTCACTTTTTTTTTTCTTACAATATGTATGGTGGGAGAATTGAAGCTCCAACTTCAAGAGTGATCCATGTCAGTTGAGTTATGCTCATTGTGACATCTTACTTTATAAATCAAGGACTCATTTGACATCGATTTCATTTATTAGTTTTCTATTTTTGATATACATGATTATTTCCATCTAATTTTCATACAATTGTCATTATTTCTTAAAGAAACCTCATATATGATTTCTAATCAAATTCTATAAACAAAAACAAAAGGTTAGAAAAACTATTTTTTTTTCTTTCAAAACTTAGTTTTAATTTTTAATATAGTAAAAAAAAATTATAAAAATAATATTTATAAACTTAATTTAGAAGCCAAATAATTATGAAACGGATCTAACCATTTCACTTTTTTTTATTCTCATCGTTTCTTCGAACATGTGATTTTCACCTATCTCGCTCTTTTCACAAATTTTTCTCTCAAGCATTTATTCCTTCTGCAGATATTTTTCTCCACCCCTAAGAAAAAATTACAAAAACTAGCAATATGTTTAGTTTTTTTATTTTAGTAGTGTCATTTTTCTCAAAGCGTGGTCCTTTCAACTATGCTAACTTTGATGGAAACATGGCCCTAAATATTCTTTAATCTCCATCATGTTGAATCTTCCATTTTTCCATTTTTACCATTTCTCGATATTTTCATTGATATTTTAATGAAGAATTTAATAAAATGGTTGTTCTAAAACAATTTTCACGATTTTTTAGCAAAATTTTTTTTATTAAAATAATAGATTTTTTGTCAGTAAATTTTAGGTTTAATTTCCATTTAGTTTATGAGTTTCAGAATGTTACACTTTAGTATTTGAGTTTTAAATTTGATTTTAATTTAGTCATACGTTTCAAAATATCGCAACTTTACCTTTGAGACTTGAATTTTGTTTCAATTTGGTTCCTAAGTTTCAAAATGTACACTTTTAACCTATATATTTTTTTCTTTTAATTAAATATTCACTTTTAGTATTTAGCGTAAACATGTATTAATTAATTTAAAATGATAATAAGATAAATGTTTAGAATCAATTTGAATATTGATGTAATGAAATTTAAGTAATTATAATACTTTTATTTCTTTTAAATTAACTGATATTAATGCTAGGGGTAGAAAGTGAATCTTTAATAATAAAAAAAATCGAAGTTAAAATTGTAATTTTTGAAATATAGAGACTAAATTAAAACACAATTAAAATTTCAATAGTAAAATTATAACATTTTGAAATTTAAGGACTAAACGGAAATTAAACTCAAAACTTAAAAACTAAAATTATATCATTTTTATCCTCGTGATCAAATAGAAATTTGATCAAAATCGAAGGACCAACGAAAAAGTAGTTTTCCTAAAAAAATTCGAAACGTTAAATGTTAAAATGAAAATTTTCAAATAATAGAATTATATTGAAACTTATCCAAAGTGTCATCGCATAATTAAAACTACATATGTCTACATGTATCGCTTTTTTCCCGTAAAAAATCTAGAAAAAGGAAACCGACCAAGGGCTTTTTTGAAATAATTTGAAAGATTTGTGTAAAAATGATTTTATTAAAACCTATTTTAAAAATTTTTAAACAATGAAGATTAAGTTGAAAAATAATCTAACATCAGCTTAATTTTAATCAATTGTTTATTTCAAGGCTAGGTGTTAGTAAATTATTCTTCATTTAATGAAAGTTAGTCAACTTTACCACACTTCAATAATGTTAAAAATTAAAAACAATAATAATAAAAAAAACCTACACTTACACAAAAAGACTACAATAAAATAATCTTTTCTTTCTTTTTCTGCTCATACATTATTAGTACATGTCTATTTTGTCATTTGTTGATGAAACGTACTATTTGGATGTACATGTCTTTTAAGTTATTTTCCACTTCTTGATAGGAAGCGATTGTTCGAATGTAAGTATCTTTTAAGTCCAATAAGTGCACTTAACATCGATGGGACGTGCTTATTCAGGTGGAGGTGATTACATGTCAAACCAGTGTATCCATTCTTGTATGGGTACAATCCACATAAAATTTGAAAAACCTATCAAAAGTGTATATAAAAAAAATGCAAACTAAATCACTTGAAGCGATTGATTCATTGATGCATTTTTGTATGTTGTTTCCATGAATCTCTTCCTTTTTTATGTTTAGCTTCATTTTTGCCTATTTGTTTGTAATTTAAAAATTATAACACAGTGCTTTGTTATGGAGTATCGAAGTTATGCGGCGGTATTATATAATGATCTATTATTGTTACATTCTTTAAGATAATTTTCAAGATTTATTAAAGTTCACTAGAATGTAAGAAAATTTAAAAAGTTCTTCACAAGTACAACCTCTAACTTCTCTCCAAAATTCTACGTTCTTCATCAATTTCTTTAACTTAATATGGTTATGTCGCCTATGGCAAAATTTTATTTACTATGTATCATTCCTATATATTGAATCTTATCTTGGTCTTCTATATAGTTAAAAATAATTTATTTTACTATTATTAAAGATTTATGATCGTAAAAACTAAGTTTAGATATTGTTTATTTATTATACCTAAAATTTTATACAAAAGTTAAATACTATTTTTAAACTTTAAAATAAAACTTCATTGCTACTAAAAAAAATTAAAACATCAACCTTCTACGTGTAATACGTAATTATTAATTATTACGAGTAATGAAAAAGGGGAAGAAAAAAAAAGTGAAAAAAAAAAAAGTAAACCCGAATATATAGCCAAAGTAATAATCTCACATAGGCAATTCAAACTTTCATACCTTTTTTTTTTTTTTTTGGTAGATTCAAACATTTTGTTTCATCTTTTGGAAATGTAATATTGTGAAAATTGAGTTGGAAAGTTTATTTAGAAGGAGAAAACTCGTAACTAATATGTTAGGGTTACATTGACTTCTCAATAAACGTAATCAATCAATCGTAATATAAAAAGTGGGGTAATTTAAATTATATAGTTCCAACAAATTAATTAACAATATTTTTGTAAATTATGAATAATAAAAAAATATGGTATGAATTCAATAATTATAGAGATAAAGAATCGAGCAATTGACTTTTGAAATTGTAATATGTATCTGATCTATTGAGTTTTACTTAGGTTAGCTTTTAAATTTTGTTTCCATGCATTTTTAAATATTTTGGCTACTAATTAAATCCTAAATTTTAAGGTCATATTCGGTAATTATTTGGCTTTGAGTTTTTTTAAATTTTTTTTTTTAAAATTAAGCTTATATGCACATTTTCCAATTCTAAATTATTTATTTTGTTATACATATATACTTTTTTTTCTAATATTCTAAAAAATCAAGCTAAGTTTTGAAAAAAAAGAATAAAAGTAATTTTTTTAAAAAAAAAAATTGATTAAGAGTTCAACTCTTTTATTTAAGAAAGATCTAAAATATAGTAAAAAATTGAGAGGAAATAGGCTTAATTTTAAAAACTAAGGTTCATTTGATAACTATTTTGTTTTTTTTATTTTTGAAAATTAAGCTTATTTCCTTCTAATTTTTTTTTTTTTATTATGATTTGCATTTTTCTTCGGTACAATTATTGAATTTTTAGTTAAATTTCAAAAGTAAAAATAAGTTTTTAAAAGTTACTTTTTAAAAATTTTAAAATTTTGGCTTAGTTTTTTAAACTATTGGTAAAAATAGAAATAATTGTAGAAATTTGGAGATGGAAGTAGTATGTCTATGTGCTTAATTTTCGAAAACAAAAAAATCAAAAATTAAAATCCCGTTTGGTAACCATTTTGTTTTTGAAAATTAAGCCTGCGAAAACTACTTTCACATCCAAATTTTTTTCTTTTGTTATTACCTTTTCACCAATAGTTTAAAAAATCAAGCTAAATTTTGAGAACTAAAAAAAGTTATTTTCAAAAAATTGTTTTTGGAATTTGGAATTTGGCTAAGAATTCAATCATTTACTAAATAATTATAAGAAATGTGGATAATATAGGCTTTATTTTTAAAAATAAAAATAAAAAAACTAAATAATTACCAAACGAGACCTAAATAATTATTAAATAGGACCTAAATGATTATTTGATAAATTTGAAAAATCTCAATAAATTGCTAGATGGAATATTGGCACGATATGAAATTATGAGATTAGTAAGTGAAATTTGAATAAAGTGAGATGAATGGACAATTAGTTTGACAATTGCTCACTTCATAAAAAGTTTACCATCCATCTTATAATCTTCACATCACATCATCCAAACTTATTAAATGGAGTCACAAATCAATGTTTCATTTATTGAGGTTAACAACAATCAATTAAAGATACAAACGATTCAAATTTAAGGTTGAATTTGATTTTTTTAAAGTTACATTTTGACTTATAAATTTCAAATGTTGTTTCATTTTAGTTGTACTTCAAATTAGATAATCTTTCGTTCTTGATCTTTATAAAGGTTACAATTTCAAAATTTAAGAAGTATTTTAGTCATCGATTTGAAGTTGATAATATGGACTAAATGTTTGGAGTCTCGATTATAATAGTTGGTATTTCTAACTATTATAACCTCCATTTAACTACAGTGTCGCTATTTCATTGTTTATTATTTTCTATCAATACTAAAATAGTCTTAATTCAAATACAGGTTATTATAACTTAGACTAAAATAGTTTGCATCCCACTTAAATATAAACTATTGTAACCTACAAATAATAGTTCAGAAACTCAAACGGTCCTAAATGTTCAAAATGCTTATTTAGTTTCCTAACTTTCTAAATGTAATCGTACTAGTCTATGGAACATCATTATTTTTTTTACTTACCTAATATTCGTTTATATATGTCAAGTCTAATATATTGAATAGAAGAATAAAAACTAAAGACTAAAATCGTTATTATTCTAAAGTGGAGAGAATAAAATTGATACTTACAAAACTTAGATTGACCAAAACAAAACCAATCTTAAAGTTAAAAAGACCAAATGAAATTAACATTAGTCTATACAAATAAAGTGAGATTTAGACAAAGTTTTCATAACGAATGTAGTTTGTAATAGATTAAATTCTCTGTTTAGTGCATAAACGTTCATAACTTATCTAATAAATTCATATACTTTAGAGAGTATTTAACCTTTCATTTAACTTTTAAAATATCAAATAAGTCCGTCAACTTACAATTTCGAATCAAAATTATTTTGGTATGTTTGACATGTTTAAAAATTTAACAATTACATTAGTCGTGATATTGAATTTTCTATCGAATAGAACATTAAGCTTTCACTTCTTTTGTCTAATACATTCATGAATTTAAAATGTTGACCAAATAAATGCTTTATAGACCAAATTTAAGAGTCCAAAGATTTTGTTAGCGTGGGAAACTCACATACTGACTTCGAGTGCTTATCCAACCCACTCCTCTGGTCCAAATGCATCATTGGAGCTGACTTGCATGAAAGTACTCTCATGTAGATGTGGTATCGAGCCAAGTACACTATGATGCCTAAGTTAATATAAGGAGCATTTAGGTCAATAAAGCACAGGGAAAATTACTTATCCCTTGATGTTGTTTGTGTGGGTAACACTCCTTTGACACTCGTTTGGGGTTACATATAATGTTGGTGGTGTTAAGTAGGTGTGGGGTTACATATAATGTTGGTGGTGTTAAGTAGGTGTGACCCTCGAGGTTGCAAAATGCCAACGGTGAGTTCAACTTAATCATTTTCCCTTTGGTAAAACTACACGGGCTCAGTCGGTCAACCTATAATCCGAGAATTTGATTTTCTCTTTTGGGATGAGTGGACTCTTATGTTGGTCCCTATTTTCCTGTTTGGGCCACCTATGAACCTCGAACCTTGCATAAGACAACCTTCAATATAATAACAAATTTAAAAGAGAAAAACATAGACAACTTAAAATTTTATTTGACAATTTTTTTAAAATTTACGATTTATTGAACATAAAATAAGAGGATAATTATTTTAAATGACAAAATTACTTGAATTATTTTCAAGTATAACAAAATACTACTGATAAATATTAGTGTCAACGGTAGACACTGATGGTATATTGATAAATGTCTATCAATGTCCATCACAGATAAACAGTGAAATTTTACTATATTTTATAAATAAATTAGTCTATTTTTCTATATTTGAAAACAACCCAAATTAAAAGTTTGTCAGATAATTTTAATGTTTTGATACCTACTTACAAAAAAATCTAAAAATTTCATAATCAAAAGGATTTACTTGTAATTTACCTTCCATAGTTAAGGGAAATATAAAAGACACGAGGCGAAAAAAGGCTTTATTAATGAAGATTGAAGACCCGTGCTCGACTCAACCCAACAAGAAAATCGGTATCATCTAACGTCCACTCTCCTCCTCACGCGCTTTTTCTTTTTCAGTTTATTTTATTTTTAATTTAAAGGACGTGCTCTCATTTTTTCCAATAACCGAATTCAATCAGCTTATTTTGAGCTTTAAATTTCCATAATAATATCATTTTTTATTGTTAAGGAATTACTTGGGACGTCGAGTTAAGATAAGATGTATGAAGTTCATATATTTCTAGATGTCTGTGATTATAATGTAGAGTTGAGTTCATATATTTAAGTATCTGATGCAATTTTTTGAACTCTAAATAATATGTTTTTATGATTACTATTTTTGTTTTGAAACTTTTTTATGCAATAATTCTATCGATCTTTCTTTAAATGAAATATGAATTGCATTTTTTAAAATTTTTTTAAAACTTTTCTTTCTTTCTTTTTTTGGCAATGAACAATAATTAATCCATTACATTTCTAATCGAAATATGGTTAAATAAAATGATAAACTAAAGCGAAATCAAAACTTTTGATTCTAGCTAATTTTTCTCCATGAATTTCATTATCATCTTTTTTTTTTCCTTCTTCCTATTGTTGCTCTATACTTTTACTATGTCGTGAATTTTTTTAATTAAATCTCCCTTATCATCGTAACAACCAATGGAATGTCACCACATTCTTTCAACAGTTTCACCTTCATTTCCTCTAAATTTGGAGGATCATCAAATAACAAGTCTCTATTTTTTTACTAGTTCTAGCTAGAAAATGTTTCAGGAAAAAAAATTCATTTTATGGTTTTTCTGTTAAATGTTACATACTTTTTATCTAAATATTCTTAACACTCATTTGATATGTAAATTCATTACATATAAATATTGCATCTAATGTAGACAAGATAATATTTTGTATATAATCAACAACCTTACAATATACTTTAAAAGTCATCAGTTTTATAGTAGCCGAAAGTGGTTGTCGAAGTTGATTATCGAAGACGATTTTTACTGGAGTTTGTAGTCAGAGGTGATTGTCGAAACCTGAAGTTGGTCATATGAAGGTGTATTGGAGTTGGTTATCAAAGTTTGTCATCGGAGGTGGCTTTCGAATCTCGTAGTTGGTCGGGCGAAAGTGGTCATTGAAGTTGATCATCGAAGATGATTCTCGTTGGAGATTTATAGTTAGAGGTGACTATCGGAGCCCAAAGTTAGTGCATGAAGGTGGTATTAGAGTTAGTTGTCGGAGTTTATCGTCAAAAATGGTTGTCGAAGTCTTGAGTTGGTTGTCGAAGTTGCTCGGTGAAAGGTGATCATTGAAGATGGTTTTCATTGGAGTTTGTAGTCAGAGGTGGTTGTCGGAACCTATGAAGGTGATTGTCGGAGTTGGTCATTGGAGTTTGTTGTCAGAGTCAATTGGTCGTCGAAGTTGGTAGCACGAAGGTGGTTGTCGGAGTTGGGTTACTAAAAGTGGTTGTCGGATGCCATAATTGGTTGTCGGAGTTGGTCGCCGGAACTGTCATCGGAGGTGGTTATCAGATTTCGGATTTCGTCATTGGAATGTCATTGGAGGTAGTTGTTGGAGCCCAGAGTTGGTCGTTGGAGTTGTTAATGGAGGTGGTTGTCAGGGCCCAAAGTTGGTCGTCGGAGTTGTCATTAGAACTGGTCGTTGGAGTCTAGGGTTAGTTCTTGGAGTGTGACAGTGGGCGATGGGTGGAACCCTATGAAGCATAAACACTTCATGTGAGGCAAAGAATCAGTATCAGACATGTATCGCATACCGATACTTCCAGATACTTTCCAAATACGTATCTGACACGCGATTTGACATATCTATTTCTACGCATATTTTTTTTTTTTTGAAAAAAAAGACAGACAACTCATATAATCTTTCCCTATCTAAAACTAAACAACCTATTTAGAAAACTCACTACTCAAATTCAAAACTAAACGGAAAAAATAAATAAATAATGGACCAAACCCTAGACTATAATCGTCTAATCTCCATCTTTACATTTGAGTCTCCACAAAGTCCACTAAAATATAAATCATTTGGATATCTTCAACAATTCAATGAAGATTTTTTTCGTTTATCTTCATATTTTTCCCTCTAATCTTCTTCTTCTTATTTGCAATACGAGTTACTTTTCTATTGCATTTTATTAACTGTTGTACTTCAACATCTTAGATGTTTTTTTTTTTTTTTTTTTTTTTATTGTATTTCAATATTTGTTTTTTATTTTGTGCTATTGTTATTAACTTGTATGCTAAATTTATCTATATCCTAGATTTTTTTTTACAGAAAAAGAAAATGTATCTTCAACGTATCAGTATCCTCGTTTTTTTAGAAATATATATATTAAAAAAATATATAAAAAATAACGTCCTTAGATGTATTCGTATATTAGTTTTTCAAAAATTGACGAATCGCCGTATTCGATCGTATTCGTATCATGTAGCCGTATCTATATCTGTGCTTCATAGGTGGAGCCACTAAAAATATGGAAAGAAAGGAAAGTTTGGGTCAGTGGTAAAATATACCAACTCAACTCCACCAACTTAACATTTAAAGTTGGTGGACCAAATAATGAGTCAAACACCCTCTAAATTTTTAAGATATTTATTTAATTAATTAAACTTTTGTATATATTTCATTTTCATTCTAAAACTTTTAAAATACCTATTTTAATGCATGAATTTTTAAATGATAGCTAATTTAGTCCCTTTTTTTCTTTTTCTTTTCAATCACTGAGTATGTGTATTGGCATGTTCATACGAATGTGATTTTACAACATAAATTGAAGTTGAACAATGAACATGTGAAAATTAGATAAAAAAATAATTTAGCAAATCAAAAGGTAAATTATTGTTTTTAGAAAGGTCTAAGAACTAAATAAATTTTTATGAAAGCTTAGGAATTAAAACAGAATAAACACCAAGGTTTTAGGTATCAAAATAAATATTTTGAAAATTTAAAGATTACGTGTGTGTTTGATATTAATTTTGGGAGGTTAAACTTGATTTTGAAATGATCCTAACAATTTTTTTATGTTTGGTAAAATAAATTGTAATTAGATCTATCAAAATCACCTTTTAAACGCATGTTTATATCATGCAGGTTTGAAAATCGGTTCCCTACTAACTTTTAAATTCTTGTAAAATTAGAAGTAATTTAAGTCCTGATTGGTAATTATTTTGATTTTTGTTTTTGTTTTTTTTTTTTTTTTAAATTAAGTCAATGGACACTACTTGAACCTCGAAATTTCTTTATTTGTTATCTACATTTTACCCTAGTTTAAAAAATCAAGCCAAATTTTGAGAACTCACACAAAGTAGTTTTCAAAATGTAGCTTTTAGAAGTTGGAATTTAACTAAGAATTTAACCATTATACTTAATAAAGATACAAATTATTATGGTAAAAAATATGATAAAATGAACTTATTTTTCAAAAACAAAAGACAAAAATCAAATGGCTAACAAACGAAGCTTTAATTTTTAATTTTCAATTTTATCCTTCCAAAGAATATATTTCTTGCATAACCGAAATCTACATTCGAATTTTTTGTAGTAGATTTGCAACCATTTTTTTTTTAAAAAAATCACACCGTATTGATTTTTGAAAAAAAAAAAAAAGTCTTTCCTTACTACTTAACAACTAATCCGACCCAAACAAAATATAATATTTTAAAAAAATTATTTAAAATCTATAAATTATAAAGAAAATTGCAAATTTCCGTAATAAGTACAATAATTTAGTATTACCAAATATATGCTAACCAACTTATTCAAGTCTAAAGTTGATATTTAACCAATATTAAATCGATAACAACTATTTAAAAAATTATAACAATTCCAAACCAAGCATAAAAGAGAACCCCTTAAATATTCAGGGCCAAAATATGTTTAACAACATATATTATACAGAGGTTGAAATAAAATTCTTTGAAAATTAAAATATGATGCAAGATCATATAACATGACATTGTAGCTTTTTAAAAATAATAATAATAATAACAACAACATTGACCCCAATTATGAAATAAAATTCATATTTTTGCCAATTCAACACCACCACATGTTTATTATTTTCACACAACAAGAGAGAGAAAAAGATAGAGGCTTCCAGTTTCCTCCTCCAGCCCATGTGCTTAGCAGAAATGAAAGATGGAGGGTAAAATCTGGCCCACCATAAATTATGATATTATATTTATTATTTTTATAAAGGATATTTTTTTAGTACTATTAAAGTCTAAATTTAATACATTACTAATAGACTAAATTTATCAATCATAAGTCTTTTATCCTGTCTCAATCTAAATCTTTTGGAATTTTCAACTTCATTTTTACAAAAATTGATAAACATATGTCCAATAAATAAATAAATAAAGGTAGATTTTTACCGATAGAAAAAATATCAAACTATTTATATAAATAATAAAAAATACTAATAGACTTCTATTAGTCTCTATTAAAGAATATTAAATTTGTGTTATTTTGTGTAAATAGGTTCTCTTATTTTTTATTTTTGAAAATCTCCTATAAATAAAACTAGTTGACATATTTGAATACATCAATCTGTCACTTTAAAATTTTAATTTTATTAACAGGTGATTCAATTTCTTAATATTTTGTGTTAAATAATAGTCAAGTAGCATAGTAATAAAAAAATATATATAATTCTTTTGTAGTACAAAAGGTATGGAGCAATCTCTCTCTCTCTCTCTCTCTCTCTCTTTTTTTTTTTTTTTTTTTTTTTTTTTTTTAATTATTAATCACCTTACATCAACTGAGTTAAACTCATTTTGATATATTAAACTAATTTTTAACAAATTTTAAATATTTGGACCAATGGCATAAATCACCTTTAAAATATAATCACAATCACAATTATACATCAAATTTACACTGAAAGAATAGAGCACTTAAATTTATAGAAGTGGTTTTTGCTTTTCTTTTCCTTTTCCTTTTTTTTTTTTTTTTTTTTTTTTCCATTTGGGGTGTTATTAATTTTTTTAGGATTAGAGTTTTTATGTTTATGGTTTTCTTGAAAAAAAAAATTAGAATTGAATAAGTGTTAAAATTAGAGTTTTACATTTACATAATAATCAAAATTGTAACTTTGAGGATCCACTTTTTTTTATTTTATAATTAAAATTTGGAGATGTAATTGCAACTACTATCATTTATTGAATTATTTTTTAAGAAAGGTTTAAATTAAGCATCAAATTGAAAATTATGGAAAAAAAAGGGTCTTGGTCATGGTCACAGTTCTTTCCTTGGACTTTTATTCTGGCAATAGCAAAGGAAAAAAATAATAAAAAAAAGAATTTGCTCCAAAAAAACGTGCTTAAAACTCCTCATTTTTTTTATTGCTAAGTAATACTTTTTCAAAGCCACAGACAGAGAGAGAAAGAGATACCAATTCCTTTACCAATTGGAAATGTGAAGAAACTTGACCTGTTATATTCCCCGTCTTCTTCATCTCTGCCGTCTCTGTCCACCGGAGCACGGCGTTTCTCTCGCCGGCAAAACCTTCATTACTCACTTCTTCAATCGTAAGGTTCAGCAACCACCGGGTAGATTTTGGAGCTTCTGATTCATTCTTATTCTTTTTGTTGTTGTTTGTCATGTCGAATCCATCTGACGCTGACGGAGATGGGAGATTTTCCGACCGGCAGCAGCTGGCGAAGCGGCTGGAGAAATCGAATTTTGCTCAGACCTGTAGCCTGTTGAGCCGGTTCTTGAAGGAGAAACGGACTCTCACCAATTTGAGCTCCGATATGGCTCCCAGGAAGAAGCCGAGAGGTATTATTGATTTGGTTATTGTTTGGTTTGAAGGAACAAATTGGTTTCTGTTTTTTTTTTTTTTTTTAAGAATTTTGAAAAACCCTCAGAATTTTTAGATCTTCGCCGAGATAATCGAATTCCACTCCTCTTGAACTTACCCGAGATTTCCCCCTCCCTTTTTCGGGATACGATATAGATGAACTCGAAAAGGCCAAGCCGTCGCCGCCGCCTCCGCCGCCGTCGACCGCGAATACGGACAATTCTTCCGACGCTACACTGCAGCCAAAAGATAACCTGGCGAAGTTCGTCGGATTTCCTTCCTCGGGGTTCTCCAATAACGGCATCAATAAGGGCGAGTTCAGGTGCTTTAGTATCCCCCAACTTTTAGGGCTAATTTCCGTTTTCAATTGAATGAATTTTAAATTTATTAGAAAAGTATCGAAATGAAGAAGAAAATTAGGTTAAATTATATCCCTATAAAACGGAGTTCTAATTTCTGATTAAAATGGAGTTCTAATTTCTGATTATTTTCATGGCGATTGATTTAGGAGACCGGCCACACCGGAGCCTGCAACTGCTCAAATGACCATATTCTACGCCGGAAAAGTTTTGGTGTTCGATGATTTTCCTAACGAAAGGGCTAAGGAGATCATGGCCTTGGCCGATAAAGGAAGCCGCAGCTCCACCTCCGCCACTGCTCCTCCAGCTGCCATCGCCCCCTCCGCGACCGCCGCCCCTAACAGATTCTGTTCTGCTTTGGAAAAACCTAACAGTAATTCTCCCACCGGCGAGCCAAATCTGGTGTCCAAAACTCAAGCTTCGGTGAAGCCGGCACCGGAACAGCAACTGAAACCGCATACGGAAGCAAAAAAATCTTCTGGTAATAACCGCCATGAACATAGAAATTTCAAATATGAATTCTGGTTGATTATCTTGATTTGGTGTTCTTAATTGGATCTGTTTTTTTTTTTTTTTTTTTCCTTTTTCTTTTTTGATCGAGCAGATTTACCCATTGCTAGGAGGGCTTCCCTTCACCGATTTCTTGAGAAGAGAAAAGACAGGTATGTTCTTTTATATATATATATATATTTCCCCCCCTTCTTTTTCCCTCTTTATTTATTGAAATTGAAGAGAGCACTCTGGTTACCATTTTGTCTATTTGTTTCACTAAAATTGTTGTTTAATATTTAGATCCTGATTTGGTTTTCTATTCCCTTTTAGCGAAAATAGTGTTTGGTTGGTTTTCGATATTATGATAAATTTACTATTTTTTATCACTTCATCCTAGATATGATTTATTATACCTATTATCAATCAAGTTTTAAGTAGGATTTACTTGGAACCCTGTTTTCTAGATCCTAAATTACACAAAACACCCTAACTTTCATTTATTTGAAAAATACTCCTATTTTTTCAAAAGTTATTATATTGATTCTTTCATTCATAAATATTTCTATTTATAATATTGTGTTGTTGTTCGAGTTTTCGAGTTATTATCACACGTCATTTTAAATCACGATTTTCGTCTATTTAATGGATTCTCGGAGACTCAAAGATTTGAAACTTTTAAAATAATAGAGGTATATTTTTTTAATCAAATGGAAAAGAGGATGGTGCTTCTTATATTTTAGATTTTAGTCTTTATTTAATAAATCATGTGAATCAGACAGGATTTATTTAAAACTTTTTTTAAAATCTTTGGAACCAAAACTTTTTTTTTTTGGTGTACCTACCAAATTATCCGATTCTTTTTTTTTTCTCTCTATTTTTAATTCTAAGTCATTTTAAATATTTTCTAAGGAATTTGGCCCAAAAGTCTTTCCAGTGGCCAAGTAGAAATTGAAAAAGGACAAGGAAAATCTTACCCAATTCAGGTAACATAGAAGAAGAAGAAAAAATGGAATTCAGTCTATGTGACAAGATTTTAGCCATATAAACATGATGAGAAGTAAAAGATGGTAAAAGTTAAGGGTCAATTTGTAGATGTTTGCCTTGTTACACAGAAATGATTCACTGTAGAGGTTGAAAATGTTTGGTAATTGCTTCTGAAAATGTGTTCCCAAACAATGAAAGTGGAGTTTAAAAGCCAACGAACAATTTTTAACCCAAAGCTGAACATTGAAAATTAGAAAAATACTGTTTTCAAGGTATTGGGAAAAAAAAAAAAAAGAAACAAATAACTCTCCTTCTTTATCCTTGTTTCCCCCCAATAAAATAGCAAATATAAGGATTTTACCATAGGACCATTGCACTTTCAATTTGAGAAATTATCTCCCTTTTCAAATCCCTCATTATTACAAGATTGATAGTATTTCTTTTAATATGTGGGGAGGAATAAACTGAATTTCTAACATGAATGTCGTTAGTGCAAACTTTATATCAATTGAGTTAGATTCGTTTTGACTTAAAGATTGATAGTTGGGTTTGTTTTTGATGTGATCACAACTATTAATCATTATAGGTCGAGAGTTTAATGAATAATTTCTACGTGTTTTCAAGTTTTTTTCTAAAATCATTATAACATTATGAAAGTTCGAGGGGTTAATTATAACCACTATTCTATTCTTAAGGACATAGTTTTATTATTGCCATATTTTTGTTCATGAGATTGATTAAGCAGTGTTGTTTATGATTAGGGCTGTAATAAGAGCACCATACCAAGTGAACCAACAACCTGAGGCTGCTTCTAAAGCAAGTGGAAGCAGCTCAGCCAATGAGCCTGAGCCTGAAGCTGAAGCTGAAGAAGGTTTTCCAAGGCATTTGGATCTCAACTTATGACATGGTTTTGCTTTTACCATAGGTTAATTGTTTTATCTCTCTAAATTTGGTTGCTATTTTGTGTTATATATTACACTTATAGTTCATTAATCTCCCACTCTTCCAACAATTATGCCTTCCTAACAAATATTATCCCAATCATAATATGTATTTTTTTCCCCCCTTAAAGAAATTTTCGATGCAATATGAAAGAATAGTTGACCTTATGCTTAGGTTATGTATGTTTACAGTTCATTTTTTTGATATTAACAAAAGAATATTCGAGATATTATGTTCAAGTAAGTAGACGTGAAACATATAGAATCAAACTTCTTGTCAAATTATATTCTTAATATTTGTTGTTCTTTGATTTCGTAAATGTTTGTGAATTGTAGCTGAGTTTTAGAAATTCTTTCTACATGCTTTTGTAAATTAGTGAGAGCTTTAATGGTATGCTTTTCACATTCAAATAAGCACGTGAGGATTATATTAACTTTTTTACAGAGTGATTAAGAACAAAACATATTTTTCAACCCCAAAAGTTTGCTTTTGAGAGCTTATCTTTTTGTTTACTAGTGAAAAAAAATAAAAGACAAATATAAATGGACAAATATGTCTCGATGAAATAGAAAATTGTTTACCAACCAAACCATAACTTTCAATAATCTACCAAAATTGTTCTTTACTCCTCACCTTTAAACTTTATACTAACATTATTGTATCTATCTTTATCCATCTCTCTGCTTTTCTCACCACTAAATGTGGGGTAGGATTTGGAGCTTTTTCACATGAATAAATCATCATCCCTTTATTTGCATTCAATGAATTAGATGTGGGGAAATAAAAAATACAAAAGAATAAATAAATAAATAAAATATGACGAGTAAGATTAAAAAAAAAAAAGAGAAAATGAATGGATTTTGAACATTTTGTCTAATATTGGTCTTCTCTAGTGTGTGATCTAAAAATACCATAGGGGAGAAAAAACTAGATTGTGCCTGGGTTTATGACAGATTCAATATATTTTAAAGTAGTTTTAAGAGAAACTGCTCTATGTTGATAAATATTAACAAATAATGTTTACTAAAAAGTCGCCTCAATGAAATATATGGCGGGTTATAGGTGATTTTAGACCAAAGAACCAAATTCATAAGCAACCAAACTAGGAAAGGGCTTGCCTCGAGCTAAAACCACATTATGTTTACCCAAATGAGCTTGGAGGAGAGGTTGCTCACCCTTGATGTTGGCCATCGCCCCGATGTTTAGTAAATGAAGCATGCCCAATGCATTCTCAACCCTAATGAATTGAGAATCAACCTAACCCAATTTTTGAAACCCTAATTTGGATGTCCTATGGTCTATAGATACGTCGATATGACTTGAATAGAGTAAGCGTCTCGCTCTCAAATATTGAAACTTCCACTCTCATCATTATTTGACATAAGCAATGTGGTGTGTGACAAATAACACACCAGTATGTAGGTTTGTCTTACTTTATATGGGATTTTTATATGGATGACCCACTTTCAGGGGATCCAATGAAAAAAGTCACCTACTGGAAATCAAACAAAAATTGACCTTTTGCTTGCATCAACCCTATGGGAGTTTACCATTTCGCCCTTGAAATCCACCTGCTAGCCTGCACATTGAGAGGCCACTCGATTCACGATACATGATTACTCATTACACGATGCTCGATAAATGATGACCTTCATTGATGCTCACCACATCATCCTCAATTCACCGTACACGATCTTTGATCACTCGATATACGATCCTCACTCCTCGATGCATGTGCGAGCACATGTTTATTCTATTTTATAATTAATGCAATTGTACGAACATACACAAATTGGGAAAAATTCCTGATAATTCCCACAATCCTTTCCAATCAGTTTAATGAGAAGTGAATTAATTTTCTGTTAACAAAGACAAAACAAAAGGAACACAATACACCATTTGAAAATTACTCCCAAAGAATTGAAACTCATTCACATTCCCTCCAAAAAAGCACACCTGCAATATTGTGAAGAAATCAACAGATAGGAAGCCATTTGGAAAAACTATAGACTATCAATCTTGCACGTCAAGTAAGTAAATGTTTCATGCAAGCTTTTTTTTTTTTTGTTCCTCTCGACATTATGTGAAACATTTAAATGTAGCTAAGAGAGTGAGTGTGTGCGTGTGAGGGTGCATTTTGATCATCAGTGAGTAACTATTGCAAGTATGAGAGTGGAAAGAAAAAAGTGTAAAGCCTCATAATATATTGAGTAACGTGCAAATAGTATTGTGTATCGCGTATCCTGCATCGTACATCATGAATCATGCATCGAGTATCGTGTAACATGTAGCGTGTCCCAAGTACCAAGGATTTTGTAGGAACCTATATTTTCTTCTAACTGCTATCTTTCTGCATGTTTTTTAAAAGCATGGACAAGAAGTATCTATTCATGCGATATGGTGGTACATGGGACAACATGGAGCAATGTTATGATGGAGGTTGCTTGAAGGGTATGCCAGTCTCGAGCACACTGATGTATACAGAATTGAGTAATTTGGCATATAAACTTACAAAGATTAGGGTGAAATACAAGTTGGATATTGACTCTCCTCTAGTACGCGTAGTGGATGACGATGATGTCCATTTTTTCATTTCTGAGTATGAGCATAATATATTTTTGTAAGTATTGATAAGATCCATCAAGAAATAACTTTTAATAACACGGAGAGAGAACAACAACCCATGTGCGAAGTTGATGTTAAGGAGCTGAATTTTTTTTCCATTGGAGTCTCATTAGAAAACACGACAACAATGCACGGGAGAGTTATGTTACTGAACATCTGTATGAGACAATAAAAGAGGTTGTAAATGGCAGTGGTGTTGATACAAGTATGGATGATATTAGCTTTCTATCTATCTGTATTGGTCTTTCCGCTCCTATGCGGATTTCTTATTCCTTAGCAATGTCAACCAAGATTCATAGAACCAAAGGAGTAGAAGCATTCAGAAACATCCTAACCACTTGGGCCACAGGTTGATCCTATTGCATGCACCTATGATGATATCATCTACCTACTTTCAAGGAAAATGGAGCAAGGCAAGTGAGAACCTGGTAAATCAAGATCTAGGCTACTTAAAGGCTTTCAAGGACTGAACATAAACTGATACTAGAAAAGACCATTCACTTCACATCTTGAAAGTCTAGGGAGGATCGGTCTTAACATGTGAGGGGAAGACTAGTAAAAGATTAAAGTTGTAAACTCGCAATATAGATATAAAAAGGAAGGAGACGGAAAATGAACATCTCAGCCATTGGCGAGAAATTCGCCCGCATCTGATCCTCAATTCTTATTCACCCCCGATGATCGTGTTGGGTGAATTGTGACCTCGTACGATCGTGTCGGGTGGTTTGGCCTATCTCTGTGGGAACTTCGATGGAAGTCTAAGGCTCTTCCTCCTTCGTTTTTATAGATATTCAGGTTTGTACGGTAACTCCACTTTGAGTATGGGCAAAAACCTATCTTTTCTCAAGCTTGATTTGTAATAGCTATCTGTTAAAGTAGGAGAGTCCGCCTTTAAATGGCTAAATTAACCACACTTATAGAATGGAAGGGATCAACCCCACATTCAGCTCAAGAGAAGCAAAGGAAAGCAAAGATGGAAGATGGTAAAACAATGATGGCCCCTTCGAGGTCTTCGGGAGCATCAAGCTCGACTGCAACCAATCATGTTCGTCAAGTGGTGGAAAATAGAAATTATGCTATTTCTCAAGATGGTCTTTTTGATGCAGTGGAAGTATAACAGTTCGGAGGGATCATGTTAGCTCTAAAAAAGACCTAATATTCCTAGCTTAATTCGGGCTCGTTAGTGGATTTTATGTGTTTATTTCTCAATTTTGTAGGTATCGAGCAATCAAGAGGTAGAACTAATCATTTGGTGCAGAACGGAGTTAATTTGAAGCAATTTGGAATCAATTTGAACATTCGGGCTTCAAAGGAGTTGAAAAGATAAAAAACCCATAGAGTTTCACCAAGTTTGAGGTAGTCATCTAGCACCATTGAGTAAAAGGCTGTCAAGTAATCAAGAAAACGCTACCAAGTGAATGAGGATCAAGTATTGAGTAGCGAGTTTCTGGCAGTGGGCGCAACGTTGCAATGCTCCAGATTTTCACCAACACAAGCGTTACAATGCATCGCAACGCTTCAGCCCAATGCTTGTGGATAAAACGCTCAATGTTGCAACGCCTTTCTAGAGCGTTGCAACGCTACAGCATTTGATGGAAGAGTATGGGGTGCGCACGTAAGTGAGCATTGCAATGCTATTCCAAGCGTTGCAATGCTGCAATGGATTCCTATAAATACCTCTCCTCAACCCTAGGTTAAAGAGGTTGAATTTTGGGGGGTTTAGGCCGACTCTTGGAGCTGAAGCATGGAGGCCGAAGTCAGGCTTTCTTCCTTCTTCTATTCCCTTTAATTTTTAGTGTCCTTAGTTTAGATTTATTTTATTTTCGGATTATAAGCATGTATTGGATTGTATCTCATTAGTTTATCCATGAATCAATGAGGTAATCTTTTAATTAGTTCTTGGATTAAGCATTTTTTGTATTTTGACGAGTTTCAGTTCAATTTTTATGCTTTTATCTAGAATTATGTTTTTCTTAAACCTTGTCTGATTTAGATTTTCTTTTATATGTGGATTGACGCCCTTATCATGAATGCATGTCTTTGCTAGTTAAATCTAAGCTCGCACGCATCCTTGTATCATCCATGCTTTGAATTTACCCTTATGGCACAGATTAGATGAGCATGCTTAGGTTTATAGGTTGGTCTTGAATCTTTGCATCGCACGTTTAGTCCAGATTTAAGGAACATATTGATTATTTGAACACGACTTTCATGACATCTAATCAACATAGTTGAATCCTGAATCTTAATGCATGTGTTTCTAGTTCTTTATGGTCGCTGAGGACCCAATTGCATCTAGAAGCATGTAGGATAGTTAGGGCACGACTTTCCAACCTCGACTACGAATTAGGACGCTTGATCGATTTAGATTAATTGATTTTCGGGCTTATAGAGATTAGTTAATTCGCGCCGATTTAGTAGCTATGCATGCATAATTCAAATCTAGGATATTTTGGCTGAAAACAATGATTTAGTGTACATTGAATGGGTACTCGATCTGAGAACTAAACAAATCCGTCATCGTTTCATATACCCATCGCACTTTACTTTTTACCTGTATGTTTTCAATCTCAAAACCACAAACCAAAACCCATTTTTACTGTTTTTTCACGGTCAAATCTATCCCAAAAGAAATTAATTCTTCGCTTCTCCGTGGTTCGACCCTGCACTTACCACTATTTCTACGTTTTAGTAGTGATAGGATTAGTTCGATAATTATAAATTTTTCTTTTGACCAGAACTGAAGCTTATTAACGACGTAGGTTTTGGTACTGTAAAAAATGACGCCACAGTCGAGGAAGCAAGCCAATTAATATCTTTTAGTTAGAGTTGACTGTTAAATTTTAAAAACGTTAAAAATATTTTCTTTCTTTTGTGTCTACTTGTTTTTCAATGGCAGAAAATTTAAACATTTATGCGCTTCAAGAGAGATACACGGAACAATGGGAAACACCAGAGGTAAGAGAGATCAAATTTCTAAACTAACCTCTATTGTACAAGTCATGGCTAATATGCAGATTTAGAATTCGCATGTTCTTAAGTGCGAATACTATCCTCCTTGGGAGTTGGCTAGCCAAACGTTATTGTCGATGCCATATCAATATGCCAATTTAGGTATTTCTTTAGAGGATATAGTTAGGGAATTTTCTAATCGCTCTAGTGAGTTTGTGCAGGAATGTCCCTACTATTATCAAGAACCCAACAGTCTCCAGCAAGATGATCTCTATTTTGAACGTGAGGTTAGAGCTGAGCTTTAGAGTATGAGTGACCAATTCGCTCAGATCGCTGAATCAGTTAGGAAACTGGAGGAGTCTTGGGAATCATCTTCTGAGGATACCAAGTTGTGCAGCGAAGTTACAAGCATCATTAATTTCGCAGAGAAGCTGGTTCCTAATATTTCTGATTAGGGTAAGGCATTGGATTATTTAAATTGTGAACGTACTAATGATTTTTTTGAGTGTGCAGGAAATCATTTAGAGCCATCCCGCATCTGTGGCACTGAGGCCGACCTTGTGATGGAATATCTGTGGACCGATTCAGATGACGATGTTCATCTTCTGCCATGCCAAGAGTAAGTTTGTGAGGTTAAGTATGAGTATGGACTTAATTTGGAAGAATCTCAGATAAAAGAGTCAGAGGCTCCCAAGCCTCGTCCTGGTCCGTGTCCTGGTATTTCTCTTATTTTTGAATTTTGCTCACCTTCACCTCACGAGTTAATTGAGTCAAAATCTTTATTTTCAATTGAGCCAGTCCCGAAGTCTTTTATTTTATTTCCTTTTACAAAAATTAAAATACAAAATTCGACCTGTCTGGTTCTTTTCAAAAGATGGGAACCCTTATGACTTTATTGGGCCATATCGACTCATCTAAGAAAGAACTAGAGAAATTCGATAATTTCTTTGTACCTTGATAGAGGACTGGTCACGTCGAGCAACCGATGTTAAAAATTTGCGCTTCCTAGAGGTAGCTAGGTTTTAAAATATTTTCCTTTTTTTGTTTTATTAGGATAGATTTTTATTTCCCTTTCCCTTTTTATATTTAGGATATATATTTTGTTTTATTTTTCTTTTAGGTTAGCTTTAACAAAAAAAAAAAAAAAAAAAAAAGAAGCCAAAATTAGGACACAGCATCGCGACGCTGCAATCGCAGCGTTGCAATGCTGCGCAACAGAACATTTGGCTGACACTACATATTCACATAAGCAGCAAGTGACACTGCACAGTCTCCTCACCTATTGGGCCTATAAACCCCAAACTCCCAGACTATTCAAATAGCCATAAGTATTTATGTGAAATGAATACGAAATCTTGATTGAGAAGATTATGCCTTATTCAGCAAATCACGAAACCCTCTAAATACTTAATGGCTATGTGAATATGCAATGTCAACCTCTTAAAGGGCGAAGCACTTTACTTTTCTTTATAGGGTTCATCTTCAAGTTCTATTACCTAAATGTATTTACATTCATTTTCTTTTATTTTCAACGTGTCTTTTCAGAGTCAAACCATTGATTAGTCTTTTCGGGTAGCAGCTTCACATGACACCTTGGAAGCTGAGTAGTTGTCAGAAAGATTAGTTAATGGATCACCTGGTAATTGCTGGGATTTCATATTCTACTTAGAAAGCTATGCTTGAGAACGCTTTCCTTCTAACTAAGGCAATTGGTCTCTTACGATGGATATAGATAGGCCGACGTTGCCAATGCAAGTTAAGTGAGCAAACGACCTTCAGATTGGTGTTGGCATTAGGAGAAGCAAGCTGATAATGGAACTAGTGGCATTCCTTTTCGGATAAGAAAGTGACCTCGTCGGCCCTGAATTTTCCCCTCATTTTTGTGATTCAACATCTGTAGCGTCATCAAAGCATAGCGAGACAATGAGTTTTGTTCCTTCAAGTTCGGGATGGATTGTGTGCTAATGATGAAATATACGAAAAAGGCCTCGAGGTATCCTAGAACCCTTCCTCCCTCATAGGACGTGCGAAACCTGTTGTTGTCTTTGGTATTCTCAATGAAGCCTATATATACACCCATATAAAGCTAGGAGACCACGTAAAACAACAAGCCATTTCTCCCGCTCCTTAAAAGCCCACAGGAATGGAGTTGATGCTTCCAAATCTATAGCATGAGTAGTTAAAGCAAGTGAATGATTTGAAATTCAAGTTATTTCATTGAATAACACTTGTATATATTGAGCTCGTAATGGTACCTCGCAACTCAAAAGACGTATTGGCCGAATGCTCTGAATGAATAAGAAATAGACAATAAAGGGAATCAATGATTCTTATTCCACCAGGTTGAAGCTAGCAACATGTTGATTACACACCGAAGGACCTAAAGCAAGGCTATTGCTTCAAAGCATGGTTGGCTAAAGACATTCTCGATCATCAATTCCATCAAAGATGGTGACAACTCCTTCCTGCCCCTTGGAAGGCTTGAAAAAGGACCTGCGAGAAGCCTTTCGCACCAAAATGAAAAAATCGGCTTGGATCATAATCCACATTTTTTTTTCTTTCAAAACCTCTTGATTTCAGCTTCTACGACATAATCTTTAAAGAAGAGAGCTATCAATCATAAGAATCTTTTATTTTCCCTGTTCCAAACGATCACCATCTCTGATGCTTTCTTCTATGTGTGGTAGATATGATTTTTTGTGTATTAGCATATAGAAGGCATTTTGGTGTGGTCAATTCTCCATACTGTCGAGAAGTGACGCTTACACTTGTTCACTAATTATGACGGTTCACCAGGATCTCTTTCCTCCTCCTTTTTCTGCTCACTCGTAGGGTCTGGACCCCCACAAAGGGGGACGGAGTCAGCTGAACATCTCAACCATTGGCGGGAATTTCGCTCACATCCAATCCCCAATTCTTGTTCACTCTCGATGATCTTGTTAGGTGAATTGTGACCTCGTATGATTATGTCGAGTGAGCAACAACCGCTACCCTTGCTTGAGTTTGGGTAAGCCTTAATTGCAAAAGGGAATTGTAGTTAGCTATTGGATTTAGAATCTCTTCTCAGGGGCGAATAGGCTAATGGCATTTTTCTCTTTTCTTCCTGGACAAGGGCGAACATTTCGACAGCCTGGCTTGGTCAGTACCTAGCCAGGTTTTTTTTGTTCCAATGAATCGTAGATAAAATAAGTCAGGTCAAGGGGCTTGGCTTGGTTCACCCTCTCTGGTACATCCTAGACTCCTTCCTTTCCCCTACATAGCTGTGTTAGCAGGTATTATGACTGTATTTAACTCAAAACAACTTTGAGATTTTGTAACATTGCGATGTTCCTATTGTGCGGCCTTTTCTTGAGACTGACTTCATCTTCCCACCATGCTATAGCAGGGTTAAATCTCTGATAAGTGTTGGTGCTCTAAGTAGCTGAGTCTGGGTTGGAGGTCTAGTGAGTCTAGAGACCTACGAGTACGACTTGTTGCTCTAACACCATGATTTTCACTGAATGAGCGAAAAAAGTAATGGAACAGAAGCATGCTTGTTCACTGCTAGTTGTTGTCTGTCTTCTTTAGAAAGCCATACACAACCTTCAACATCCACCGGTGACTTTCTCAGGGCATAGCAGAAGAAGAAAGAAGGGTCTGGGTGTTGGTTGAGATAGGTTGGGTAGGGCCTCAAAGGTAGTTGCCCTATCTCTCTTCCACCCTTTCCCGTGATATAGAGTCTCGCAAAATTTCGAAGGGCTAGCTTTTGCAGCTTATCCTTAATCTTTTGCTGCTCAAAGCCTTAGCTTTCATGCCGACTTTTGACAAGTGCATCGGAAAAGAATGGGAACTGAGTTGATCTATATGGGGAATCATCTGAAGCATAACTGGAAAACCTTGGTTGTCCTTTGGACTTTAGTTAACATCGAGCCGGAAGAATAGGAAAGAGAAGAGTTTCAATATTGAAGCAACAGATTCCAACCCAACATACTTTGGTGAATGGGTCGAGAGAGATAGAGAGGGATATGGGATAGAGGAAATCGCATCTGGACGGGCAGATGAAATGGATGAGCGAAAGGTGCCATGCAATAGAGCGTGGAATATCCTAAATCTCATGTAACACAACAAAATGCACCTTGGAGAGGCATCCTTCTGGATGGATAGAAAAAAGAAAATGTTCATCCTCTTCGTCCTCGTTTTCACAGTTTAGGCTGCTCCCATTTTGCTTGCCACTACTACGGGAATCACGTTTGCTTTCTTTTCCTCTGGTTGGGAGCAAAGAGCAAGAGAGTAAGAAAGCAAGTTAAAGGAAGAGCCTACGCATACATCTTCCTAAGGTAAGAAACTTATACTAGTTTCTAGGGGACGAGCCTCGATTAGGCCAGCATTGATGAAAAAATAACAAAAGAGAAACTTCTTCCATCGCATCATTAACCGGTGTGGGATTAAAGATCAAGTCTAGGATTCGCAATCTCTAAAAGCATTTTCCTTCCTCATCGAGGTCCGAGAACAAGGTGCAGGCGAAGGAGGATTTTCCTTCCCTTGTCATGAGCAACAATTAACTAACCTTGCTATCTACGAGACAACATAGCTGGGTTGGGTGGGATGTGAAGAAATGGAAATAGCATGCATTCCCCTTGCATGATCACTTCTTCCAAAGCATCCTGTTTGTTCCACTCGTAACAATTCAATTAGTTCTCCAGGTGAAAAACATTAGACATTCCATTTCTTAAACAAAAGGTCCTTTACTTCGATTCTCGCCCTATTAGCATCTTCACAAATTCCTGACTGGAGGGCTGAGAATGAACACAAGGCTTTGAAGACCAGACTCAAGAAAGCAATGGGAAGCCCTAAATAAGTAAAGAAAGGAGCAGACAATCACTAAAATGACGAGACCTTGAATGCAGCCTTTTCAAGTGTCAGTAGCAGGACGTTCTATTGTAACTGGCTCATCTATCCAAAGTCTACACATTGAATGCTAAGATTATGCATTGAGTTTTTGGTAGTAGATCCATAATAATAATAAAAAAAAGTGTTCGTGATTGTTCCAAAAGAAATGAAACAAAAGATACGGTAGAGCTAGGATAGTTATCCACAGACCTTATCATGAACTTCTTCAAGTCTCTTTGCTCCTTCAATGCATTGATTGTTACTTCAACAATCTTATTGATTAATGTGCCTGTTGTATTTGTTTCTTCTGATGGTTGGTTGGGTAACAAAAATGTTGTATTTTCCGGTACCTCATTATGGATTGCGTTAGTCTTTCTAGTGGGTATCCTTAATTCTCTTATCTCTTGAAACACTTCATTCTCGATACAAAAATGAAACGACCCTTCCCTAATTCTTTCAAATTGTGAGACACATTAAAATGCAAGGTGTTGGATGTTTTATATATACGCTAACGCTGAGATGTATGATTGATGATGTTCTATGCTCGAAATGATGCGATACTACCACTAGATATGCGTTAATTATGGATGTTCACGTAGTATGTCATGCGTTGTCACAAATTTTCTTACGATGGAACCAAGTGTAATTCCATTGCAAGTTTCTCGGTGTGATCCGAGGTCGAACACGGGGACTGATTTAGGTTATTGTGATATGTTCATGATATATGCGACCAGGTTTTCAATCTTTAAAAGTTTGGTTTGTACAGGTATATAAATTTCAATAAAGTAAAGTAAAGCAGTAAAGGTGCGATAATAAAATAAAAATACAATAACCTAAGCTAGATGATACAAAATACAGGCTTCATGTTACAAGATGCTGGGGTCAAGCTAGCTGTGGAAGTTATACAAAGAACATGGAATGCAGCGGCAAGTCTTATGAACAGAATAGAAAGACAAAGACAAAGAATATAACAACACAAGTTTTCAATTGCGTTGAAGCTACAAATGTTGTTCCACTCTTCTCTTGGCGTACACCTTTTAGTGATTGGCCGTGCTCCCACATATCTGTGGTGAAACAGAGACTAACGTAATGAACGCAAGGTTGCTTCCATGTCTGGAAATACTACTCGCTTTAGTTAACGCATTCTTCTGACCTTCTCTCGATAGATCAAAATGACATCTTTACTTTTTCAATCACAGGTGAAGATGCCGTCTAGCATGCCTTAGCTAAACACATTTTATATCTTTAACACAGTTTAAGTACTTGGTTAATTCATATTGCTTATCAGGGTATTAAGAAGACATCATGAAGAAAGTGATTGACGGGTGAATGGAAATAGACAGAAAATGATAATGAAAGCTATCGAAACATTTAGTATCTTTATTAAGCATCTGATACATGGTGTGAATGAAGAGGTAAAGAGGCAGGGAAATACAACGATGAAAGAGATAGCAGATACAAACAAGTGCCAATGTCTTGGCACTGATTCGATTGAGATCTGCTTGCCGGATAAGATGGATTTGATGGTAGGAAGAGCTTCCCTCTCAGGCCTTCTCCACCGGTAGCAGGGATCTTTACATAGAGCTTTCAATCGAGTGTTTGGCAGATTAGATTTCTTGGCCTTATTTCGTCTTCTTCCCAGATTTCTTCACTTAAGCACTCAGCTCAGCCTTTTCTCTCAACAATTTTGCAGCACTTACCCCGTATCCGGTAGCATAAGTTTTCTCTGAAATCTGTGGGGTATTTATAGATGCATGTCTTTGACTCCTGCCTTGTAGTCCCCACTGATTGTTATGGTAATTCCGAAGATGGAGGGATATTATTCCTTCTGTTATGCAATCAGACCGTCTCTGCACAACCGTTAGTTGTACACATGTTTTCATCTGCCATTTTTGCATTGCTCAGTTGCATCTTTCAATCTTGAATCTGCGTGCGGTGTTGTTTTTATTACCAAATGCGGTTGAAAGGTAGCTCTGGATCGACTGTTGCATTGCGCCGTCATTGCGGTAATCGTCTCTTCATTGTTGATTGACGGGCGCAATGTGACAGAGATGCGTTGATTAGTCTCTCGTGAGCCTTGAGCGTAAGCAGTGACTTGGTCTCCTGCAAAACAGAGTAGAATTCGGCTTGTCGTCCATCTTTATGGTGTTAGTGGGTGTAATTGCTATCATTTCTAATTATTGTAATTCTAAACTAATTTTCATACAATTCGGCGCATATTTACTAACTTTTAGCTGCAAAATCTAGATAAGGTGGCATAAATAACTTGTATTTCTACAAGTTATCACAAGGCTAATACGAGCCGATTAGAAGAAGCAAGGCTTAGATTACCAGATCTTGGACACAATCTTCCAGAAATGGAGAGCCCCTTGCCTCCCCCTCTTTGGCTAGTTGCGCGATAAGCAGGAAAGCATACCAAGTAGGGAAAGAAAGTCTATCAATCTTCTATAAGGCCAACCCTCAATGGCGAGCTCACAAGGCAATGCTATAAGTCTGATAGAAGTCCAAGGTTTCTTCTACTACAGACCAAGAAGCTCTTGGAGCCTTCCATTTTTGTCAAATGACCCGACCTTCCCTAGCTCTTCCAACGTCCAAGCTCTCTTTCCCTTCTATGTTATGCTCCCTCAGCATAGGCCTACCATGCTTCACACCTATGGTGTTATCGGGGCCTCCCTCTTTAAGAATATTAGTATAGGCGTCTGAGCTTATCTCTTGTTATAGGAAGGGGCCTTTTCTTGCTCGTTAGCATCCCTTTCTTCTCTTGTCAAAGAAAGATCACAACATTAGCACGAATTGCTCCCGTGTGGAGTCTACACATCCCAGTCTGGAAGAGAAGATAGCTGTTGGGAGATCTCTATTCATTACACCCCTTGTATAGGTTGGGGAAAACGAAGTGCACTCTTGCGCACCATTGTTTCTTTGGCACTCAAAGAAGAGTGGATATAGTCCTATATAGGAGAGGGTTTTTCACTAACACTTTCGACCCAATGCCAATAAAATAATCTTGTATTTCATTCTTAAGAAAACGAGATGTTTCGTGAGATTGAAAGACAAGTATTAACTTAGATAACTTATTAATTTGTGTTTATGATAATTTGTAAAATAAATATGATTGCGAAGAGTATGATAAGTCCCAAAAGATCTTTCCATTTTTATTATTAATATTGGTGTTCGCCTCGTGATTTGAGTCTAATGAAAATGGAGAATAGTGATATGTGGATAAGATGAATGAAGATGTATGACAGATTAACTTCTTTCTAAGTGAGAAAGGTAGGTGATGCGTTGGGGTGAATGCAAGCACACTTGTAATTGGTACAAGCTTTCCTAAATCAGGTCAAAGTATAAATCTAACTCAGGTTTCCTAGTTAGTCTAGGGTCGAACACAGGGATTTTATGACAGTTTAATGCATACTTTGCATTTATCTCAATTGTAGAGTTCCTAAATTAATGTAAGTGAAGATTATTTACACACATCCTCAATGCACATATACAAGAAGATTTAGGAGTTCAGAAGACAAAAGGGGGAAGTTATGGTTGAATAGTGCTAAGTTATGGCGATATGCGTTGATTACAAGTGGGTTGAACAAGCCAATGTAAGCGCAATGAAGATAAGATGAAGATGATATAAATCATTGTTTACAAACTGAATGTATGTGTTATGTGTTGGAGTTTCTGTTCCTTACATCATAATTAGTTCAACATTTTTCAATGCAGATGCCACATGTATTCCTATCTCTAGGGTGCATGCGTTGGTCACAGAAACAGACAAAAACACAAGTAATTTTATCTCTAAACCTACTATGTGCTATGACTCGATGCGTTATATAGTTGTTATTTTTAATGGTTTAACTACTTGATAACTTCAATCAACTGATCAGGATGATTGACGCATGGAATTCAAGCATTCATCAAGTTAAAAAAAAAAAAAATCAGCAACCATATACAAATTTAAATGTAAACAGATGAACAAATTGTTGGGGTTTGTGCCCTAAAGTCTCGTGTCCAGTAGTTTATAAACAACTTTGTACGAACACTTGTGATGTATAATACAAATGATATTTACTTCACTACTTGACTTTGCACATTTAGATGTTTTTCATTTTACCACAAACCAATAAACTTAATATCCCTGGTTATCTGTATGTAACTTAAGCATGTATGTGGTGACATACACGTGGATCATGTCTTGAGTGATAACCAAAATGGTCTATAGTATATGGATATAAGAGGAAAACCTTATCATGGTAACGCTACGGATGCGACCCGTTTTGTGGAATAGTCATAATTGTTGTGACTTGTCACAGATGGTCTGATTCTGATCATTTGTGTAGGGGACATGCGAGCGGGGGCATCCTATACAAAGAGTTTGTATAAGACCTGACCACGAAGTGTTAACGTCTCATTATATAACACCGTTCATGACTGACACTTCACTTTAGTAGGATGACAATAGGTAACATGACCTCAATCCTGAGTGAGTTGGGAACTCCTGCTATTGAGGGCGGTTCTTTGATTTGCATAGGTGTGAGTGGCCAGAACGTCGACTCAAACCTACCATTTTAAGGATTCGTCTGATTTGGGAGCTGGAAACTCAGCTTCACAAAATGGAGTTCACTCCTTCCCCAAAGTTGGGTTAAGTAGATAGATTGCTTTCTTAAGGGCTGGTCTCGAGGCTTGAACGATGTGGCGTCATGCACCTTCTCATGGCCCGAGAGGTGTTCACACATAGTAGGACTATGTTGTATTGTTCATTAAAGGGAACAGTGGTACTTAAGGAGGAAGATGTAATTACAGGGGCAAAACGGTAAATTGGCCTGGTGTAATTACGAGCATTTGTGAAGGGTCATCGTACTGATGATTGGTTATATCCAATGGACATAGAAATATATCTATGGCAAGAAGAGTTCAATTGTCTGTCTTTAGTGGAATGCTTAGTAGTTAACGGATGGTGGATATCGTGACTAAAGAGTTTAATCAGCTATTCACTTACCATTGGAGCTTCAAACCATAGGTGCATAAGGTCCTCTTGGTAGCTTGGATACAAGTTGAGAATCAGTTTTTGGGTCAGTTTGAAATGTTCAAATTGACAAGAGGGAGTTCGATTATATATGATATAATTGAACGAGATAATTAAATATGATATAATTAATTTTATGTATGAGATACATTAATTTGGAGGAAATTGGATATAAATATGATTTATATCTAGTAGAGAAAAATATTATAATTAATATATGATATTAATTATATGTTATGAATATGATAAGATCACATTCATTGGACGGTTATAAAGGAAATGGGAAGGTGCCTCTTCGTTCTAAATAACGAATGAGTGCATTATAAATAGTGGACGATGTGTTGATCTCGGAGTGCACGAACATTGCGAAAAGATAGTGTCATCGTTTAGAAAATCAGTGCCTATACGATAGTGACTGCACGATTGCTTACATATACGATATTGCTATCGATTACACCGTCGCACGCTATTATCTAAACGACCGTTTACCTTTTTCCTAAGCAATCGTTTAGCTCCCGGTATTTACTAAACGATCGTATAGACGATTGTTTAGTTTTTCCTATGCGATCGTTCAGACGATCGCTCACTTTTCCTACACGATCATTTACCTTTTCTTACACGATCGTTTACTTTTCCTACACGATCATATATTTTACCTAAATGATCAAGCATTTTGTCTATGCGATAGACGACCTCTTCTCCCACTTGCTTGATTATTGTGTACGGTCTCTCTTCCTCCTCCCTTCTACCAAATTCGAACAAAGCCTACACTTTGGATTCTCAATCTACTGAGGGCTCTAAGTGGTGTTGTCTTCTCCGTTTCCTTCTGTCTTAGTGGTGATTGTTTGAGGTAGACGGTTGGGCTTCAGACTCGCTGTGAAGAAGAAATCTTCATCTGGTATGATTTCTTGATCTCTTTAGCATTATGAAAGTATGTTTGAATGTATATGCAGTAATTCTGTCACAATGAATTGGAAAGATCCGCTTCTGCTCGTAGGTACTCTTGAATAAGAATTCCTTCACAAATGATGAGTGATTAAAGGTAAGATTGAATTAAAAATAGCAAATGTTTTTATAGCAATCTCATTTTAATTAAATGGAATGATAAATGAAAGTAAGGCGAAAAAAGAAAGAAGTCAAGCTGCAGAGTTCAATCTCTTGTCCTCTTTGGCTCGATTTAATGCTTGTTTCAACAACTTGGTGAAGAAATAATGAAGAATCCTCTCTTGAGCTTAATCTCCAACAACTCCTCTTTTATCAACAACGACAATGGATCTTTCCTCCTATCTCCTTCTTGCAAAAGGTAGAGCTCTACTAGCTATCTGATTTCTCTAGGTTATCTAATTTTCTCCCATTTCTTTTCACTTAGCAACAAGCTTCCCTTTTTGTAGGCATTTCTTTAGCAACTTGTGACAAGACGTATTAAATTCCATACCTTGGTTAGCCGCCTGCCATCTTTGAGGTTTTCAGATGCCGCTAGTCAGATGTCCAAACCTTCAAGTGCTGATTTGATAGAAAAAGTGTGAACCAATGTATTTCTTTTATGTCAAACATCTTTGAACGCATGTCCTTGCGTTAGCCTGGTCTGCAACACTAAGTAAAATTTCTCGAAATCCATCAATAAGATGCATTAGTGAAGCGAATTTTAACAGAAAGACTACTTTTGTATGAGTTAACAATGTGTAAGGAATTCTATGCATTTTTCCTTAGAATGAATGCATTTTCATCACTAAAGATCTTAATTGTCTCAACTTTTAAGAGACAATAACTTATATTTTTACAAGTTATCAATTGGAAAGTGACTTTTTTATAGTTGAAATAAAGTGAATTAAACTTTGATTTGTTCCCTTCCCAAAAGCGAAAGGAAGAACGTGAAATTCTTTTTCCTTTCTCCGGACTAGAAGATTTGAAAAAAAAAAAAATCTTAGAATGTCTAAGGTTGGGTCAAAGCTTGACTAATAAGTCAGGGTGCTCCCACTCAAGCTAACTCCCCGATCCGTTATTCTATTATTTCAAAGTCTCGCCAAAAGTGAAGATCAATTGTCAATCTCTTCATGAAAGGATTAGTAAAGGTCCTCCTTTTTCTTTTTACTAACCAATGACCTAATACTATGTAGGCTCATCAAGCAGTTCTTTTTAGCTTTCTTAAGGATTTGGCCCGAACTGTTCGACAGATTCCCATCGGTTACGCACTTGTTCGCCACTTTGTTCTCAATTGTTCCCACCGCTTTTGAAAGGCGAGACAATATACCTTTAGCTAAGAGCCTTTTTTCCTTCCGTCTCATTGCTCTAAAGTCTTAAACAGAAATCCAGAGTGAGAGAAAATCTGTCTGAATCTAAGACATCCAACTCAGAGGATAGATTCAACTCCCGGAGTCATGCCAGACGAAATAATTGAGCTACTAAGCTAAGTAGCTATTGTGGAACTCGGTAGAAGCTATTTGCTTCTTCTGCCTTTGACTGCTTCACAATAGCTCCCCCTATCTCAAATGAAAAATAAGTTTTCTCCCCTCCACAAGAGGAAATCTGAAAGGTCGATCTGATTTTCCCTAGCTCTATAATCCACCCGTCTTCCCTATTCCCATCAAGCCCTCCTTTCCTGGGCCTAGACCAAATGACGTATGACTTGAGAAAGTGAGATCTCCAATCTATTTTCAGGAAAAGGGACTTAACGTCATTCTCAAGTCACCTGCAACGGCCTTAGTCGATTTGGTAGTTTGCTCCCTCTCTTGACCTTCTCTCTCTCCTTATTCTGCTTTCTTTCTCTTCATTCCATACAGGTTGACCTACAACCATGATATTTAGTCCTCTAGTCCTAGTAGCTAGGAAGGGGGACTTTTCAATTACTTTGGAATAAGCTAATAAAATCTGATTGATTGGACTTTACCAGGCATGAACTACTATCTTCTAAATCGGGTGGAATGTGATTCACCATCAGTGATCCTTGCTTTATATCCGACATGAGTTCTTTCTCCTTATGGGGCATGAAATCTAAGGCTTTGAGCAGCAACATATTAAGGATAACTGCAAGATCTAGGATTGGCAAACATTCAACCTCCTCATTACGATTCGAGTCGGGCAATGGAATGAAACCTTTGATGTTAATCCTAGGTTCACGAATCCGAACAAATCAAACAGACTTACTGTCCTCAGAGCTGCAGCTTTATGAGTTTGCTCGAAACCAATCGATTCCTAAGCCATTTGTTCTCCCCTCTTGGTTGGCTTTTGCCAGCCACTAGAGCAAGTAAGAGAACAATTAGTGAATGAACAACGAGAACACTAGATATTGGCCGAATTGTACACCTTTGTGTCTAGCTATGTATATGGATATGCATAAAGAAAGGACGGGACATCGTAGAAGCAAGATACTAAAATTTGAATTGATTCAAGTATGGAAACGACATCTTCCAAGATGTGTGGTGTATATGCCATTCCAAAGTGATCTATTAATCTACTAATAAGTCGTTTAATGGCAGTTCCACCTATCACTTTATTGTGAAAGACCAGATCGGCCTGTTCTACCATAATTACCTCTATATTACGCTGAGTAGGGTTATGGTTTAAGTAGTGATTTTAAAACTTCCTTTTTGATTCACGTAGATCTCTAAAAGAAAAAGCTAGCCCATTCGACGAAGCAATCTTGGACCCTCTTAGTCTGAGGTTCTCATCTAGGCTAATTCCTTTTGTTTTTAAGTTAGGATTCTTTGCTTTACATGCTTCCACATGTCCAAAAGTGAACTTTTTTCTTGCTTTAAAGATGTTTGTTTGTCAATTATACATAATTGGTAAATAATATTATTAAGGGTTGCCAGTTCAATCTCGATGGCTGTGTCAACCCCTTCATTTTTGCCAACTAGAGGCAAGGGTAGGCAGAAGACCGGGGGTTTAAAGTGCACTACTAAAGGGATGTACATAAAAAGGTACGGGGAAAGTCCAGGTCGTGCCTAAAGCAGCAAACTCTGTCGGTTCTTTGTTAGAAAGTAAGACTTCTCTATTCGATTAAATATCGTCGAATGGAATGCTATGAATGTTATTCGAGCTGCTTCTGGCCCATTCCCTGAAAGAAGTTTTTATGGGATCCCTATCTATCAAAATTTTGACTTCTGGTTCAGGCGAACAAATAATCATTGAGTCCTCCTCTTTCCAGACCACAAAGCACCAAATTTGATGACTTATTAAGGGAAAGACAAAGTAAGAGCATGCTATTGATTACATTGAAAAAGTAAGAGCATCCTATTGATTACATTGCAACATATGTCAGAAAGGACTCCACTGATTGTGTACAAAAAAAATATGAGTCCAAAGGCAGGGTAAAAGAGAGTTTAGCTAATGGAGATATTAACTCTTTTATGAACTAGTAATGCGTAAACCATGTCAAACCAAGACCGATCAATATTCGAACGCCTATAACGGACAGGGCTTAACCATTCACATTGTTGATTGATGGCAATTCAAGACCTTTGGATTTCTTCCATCTGGTGGAAAAGTGGCTATTTTGAGAGGGCCAATGAACTTGCACTTGGCTTACTAACTATACCTGGTGTCGTAGCTAATCGAGTAGCTCTAGAAGCATGTGTACAAGCCCGTAATGAGTGACGTGATCTTGCACGTGAGGGTAATGAAATTATCTGTGAGGATAGTAAATGGAGTCCCAAACTAGCTGTTGCTTGTGAAGTATGAAAGGAGATCAAATTTGAATTTGAGGCAATGTGATAACTTGTAGAAATACAGGTTATTGTCCCTTAAAAGTTAGGACAATTGGGATCTTTAGTGATAAAAACGCATTCATTCTAAGGAAAAATGCATAGGATTCCTCACACATTGTTAACTTATACGAAAGTAGCCTTTCTATTAAAATCTGCTTCACTTATACAAAAGTTTGCAGACCAGGCTAACGCATAGACATGCATCTAAAAATATTCGACGCAGAAGAGATACGTTGGTTCGTGCTTTTTCTATCAAATCACCATTTGCAGGTATGAGCATCTGATTGGCAGCGTTTGAATGTCTCAGAGGTGGCAAATGGCTGACTCAGGGTATGGAATTTAATGCGTCTTATCACAAGTTGGTTGGAGTTGCCTATTAGAGGGGAAGTCAGCTGCTGAAGAAAAAGGGTTACAGAGTTAAACAATCAAACACTTAGACGTTTTAGAGAGCCAAATAGTTAGCATTTTTAGTTCAATTTTTCTATTTGCAAGAAGGAGATAGGAGGGAAGGTTCCATTTTCACAGTTGATCAAGAGGAGTTGTTGGAGATAAAGCTCGAAAGAGGAATCTTCATCACTTCTTTACCAAGTTGGTTGAAATGAGCATTAAAATCGAGCCACAGAGAACAAGATATTAAATTTTGCGGCTTGACTTCTCTCTTTTTACATCTTATTTCCATTTCTCACTTCATTTTGTTAAGCTAAGATTGTTGTACAAACATTTTCTATCTTTAATTTAATCTTGTCTTTGGTCATTCATTATTTATCCATCTGTTTACGCTTGAATATGTTTGTGTTTGCTAGTTCTCTGACTTAATGAATACTTGAAATCCCTGCTTAAATCATCATGATCAACTGATTAAAGTTACTAAGTAGTTGAACCAGTTGAGAGAGCAATTTAACTACAGAACGCAAGACAGAGTGCATAGTAGGTTTAGAGATAAAGTCACTTGCATCCTTAATCTATTCTTTTTACCCAACGCATGCACCCTAGAGATAGGAATGAAGGAAATCGGACATGAGAATTTCTATAAGCAACGGAAGGATCGTTCCAAATTTCAATCGTATATGAACATACACAATTACAGTCATAAACGGAAACAACAAGTTATGCATAAATCGAAATTACAACATGTTTTACTAAATGATCAAGGGAAGAATTCACATACCTTTGAAGACTCATCTTCAACACCCTTGATCACGAATGCTCGAAAACTTGCAAGTCTGTACTTGTAGACCACGACCGCTACACTACACGATCACAGCGAACTCGAACAGAGCGATCTTCAAGATCACAAACACCATGAACACAACAAACAGCCTTCACAGAACCTCGACTAGTGTCGAGTTAAGTATGACACCACCACAATGGTTACCTTGGTATTCTCGGTGTGAGAATCGAGAAGTGTGGGCTCTATGTGGACTTAGAGGACGAGATCGGAGGAGAACAATTGTGTAAACGATTGAGCAAGTGGGAGATTGATTCGTGGTTAATGCGATGAAATAATGGTGTAGAATGTGATGGTGGAGTATGTATTGTGCATGCAAGTTTTCTTAGCAAGATCCAAGTATAAACCCTACTAAGTTGCCTGGTAAGCCCAAGGTCGAACACAGGGATTATGGAAACAGTATGTGACGGTGATTTCTGATGACTTTGCGATGACAAATAAAAAATGCGTTGGTTGGTATGTTTGTTTAATGTATAAATTCTATGCGGCGGAATTGAGAAAAGAGTCAATAACAACAAAAGTTGTAATGAGTATGCGGGGTAATGAGTTGAGAAGGTATTTAGCTAGTGTTTCCTAAAATTGCGTTCAAGCTATGCGATCATGCTACATACATACAACAACAATTCATCTTCCAATGTAAATGTTATAGTTCTTAATTTAAGAACGCGTGCGATGTATGCGACGATGTCTATAGAACTTATTTCTAAGTCTATATTTCTTGCCTATGTGATGATGAATGATGCACACAGGTACAAGGTGACCGCATACCATCATATCCTATCTGTAGGGTGCATGCAATGCGTTAATAGCAAATAGAACTTATTCCTAAGCTTCTATCTCTTGATTATGCGGTTCTAATCTGACTCTCCCAAGCCTAGATTCTAATATGACTTTTCCAAGCCTAGATTCTATCCTTAGACCACCCTTCTGAGCATCTCTAAAGGACGAATGACATATACATAATATAAGATGATCGCCTAAAGTGAAGATCTCAGGTCATGTTAGCTAAGTACTTCTCAACCCATTCGTCAGTTTAGTTACTCATGCGTAATGTAAAGAGAGTGAACAGATATAGAGATGCAAATTTCATTTTATAAATAAGATCAGAATACAGAATGACAATGGAAAATAAGGATAGAAAGTTTGGTTGCAATGTCTTGCATCCCAAGGCTTTTACACTGAGTCTCTCTACTATGCTCGAAGAATGTTCTTGCTTCTGCAAGAGTTGGCCCTCTCTCTGTTCTTAACACTTCCGAGCACTCTTCCGAGTTAACCAGGACAATCTTTCGGTGTATTCTCCCTTCACTCGTTTCCGCCTTTTAAGTATATAAAATCTAAGTATATGGTGAAGACGAACTCTAAATTTTGAATAGCAGAACCGAACTCCTTTAACGAAGGTGGCATTCGATATTTATAGAGCTTCAGGGTGAATAGCTTTTCTCTCAAATGATTGCATTGATGGGATCTCATTAATTCTATGTCTGATACGCTGATTAATTGTCACAAAAAAGATGAGTGTACTTGCAATAATGTGTCGTTAACGGCTTGTCAACTTAATTCGGAATAGATTGTCATAAGCTTTTCCATTGTGATTTATTAAGCTTCCACCTTGATGCGTCGTCTCAATGCAGCCACCTTCTTGAGCAGATCTTCACGAACGCATATGATCGCATAACCTTGCGGTCGTAATCTTTTATGCGTTCGGACGCTAATTTCCTTGGATCGCAATTCCGCTTTGCGCCAGTGCATTTTCCTGCATAAAATACATAAGTTATTTTCTTTAATGCGATGGACGCATGCGATCACAATGTTCTAAACTTAATGCTTTTGGATGCAATTTTTTATATTTTTACCGTCGCAATCCTTCATTGTTTTATATCTTTGCACTGTAATAACGTGCATTTTTGCCCGTTATCAGAGATGTCAAAGTCTATTGTATAGACGATGCCCAATCATTTAACAAATGCTATGTGATCGTTTAACTAAAGTTGCACGTTCGTTTAGCTCATTGGTCAGCTGAGTGTCTATCGTATAGAAACACTCCACGATCGTCTAGTCTCTCCAAGCTGTCGTTTAGTAAATCTAATTTACTTGACAATCTTTCCATGAGTAATTTCCGAGAATGGAAATCTCAATTCAACAACTTCTAAATTTAGGAAAACATTTTTCCTTTTATCTCACGGTTACCATGAAACCACCAATAATTTTCCACTCAATTGGTTATTAGAGAAAAAGAGATAATTATCGAATAATTAATATTATTATAAATATATATGATAACCAACTTACCATATTATATTTATAACCTATAGTTTTAATATTTCATCTCATGAAACATATAAACCATAGCTATTTTTCTATTCCATGGTTCTTAATGTAAATCTCATTTATATTAACCTTCCACTTGATGTATCTCATACATCATGTCAATCATATCATATATAATCAAATTACCTCTTGTCAATTTGAACATTTCAAATCAACACCAAGAACTGATCCTCAACTTGAATCCTCTGAGCTACCAAGGGGACCTTATGAACCTGTAGCTCGAAACTCCAACGGTACGTGAATAACTGACTAAACTCTTTAGTCAAGGGATCCATCATTCGTTAACTGCCAGGCACTCCACTAAAGACAGACAGCTGAACTCTCCTTACTGCAGATATATTATGTGTCCATCTTAACCAATTAATAGTGCAATAACCCTTCACAGATCGCTCGTAAGTACAACTCAGCCCATAACCGTTATGCGCCTACAGTTACATCTAACTCCGTAAGTACCACTGATCCCTCTAATGAACATAAGTCATAGTTCTACTATGATTGAGCCCTCTCTTCCAAAGAGAAGTTATGACCATTATGTTCAAGCCCCGGAATCAGCCCTTAAGGGAGCAATCTATCTACTTACTCCTACTTTGGGGAATGAGTGAATTTTATCTTGTGTAATTGAGTTCCCAGCTCCCAAATCAGACAAGTCCTCAAAATGGTAGGCATGCTGAGTTAGCAATCTAGCCACTCTCACCCATACTAATCAAAAGACTGCCCTCAAAGGCAGAAGTTCCCAAAACACTCAAGATTGAGGTCATGCCTATGGTCGTTTGGTAAAATGTAAGTCTCCATTATTAATGGTGTTATATACAGAGACAAATCATCTCGTGGTTCGATCTTAAACAAACTCTTTGTATAGGACACCCCCGCCCGCATTTCTTCACATGAATGGTCAGGATATACCATCTATAGTAGTTTACAACACTTACAAACCTCTACAAACTGGGTCGTATCCTTAGTGTCACCAAGATCAGGTATCCCACATTAATCCTTATACTACAGACCTATTTAGGTTATCACTTAAGGCATGATCCACTTGTATATCTCATATACATGCTTAAGTTTACATACGATAACCATGGAGCTTTGTTTATTGGATATGAGTAAATGCCAGAATGAAATAACTCTTATTTTATTCATAAACAATGTGTATACATTACAAACAACGAGACTTCGGGAGAATTAGGATACCAATCCTAACAAGAAATACATGTGGCATTTGCATTGAGAAATGTTGAACTAATTATAAATTAAGGAATAAAAACTCCAACGTATAACACATACACTTAGTTTGTAATCAAGCATTCATATCATCTTCGTCTCACTTTCACCGCACTCACACAAGCTTGTTAATCCCACTTGGAATCAACACATATCATCATCACTTAAAACCATTCATCCATAATTTCTCTTTTTCCCTCTAAACTCCTATTTCTTCTTGTATGCATGCATTTAGGATTAGTGTAAATAACTCACACTTAAACTAAATCAAGAACCCTCTGCACTAGAACTGAAAACAAAACTTGCGTTAGATTACCCTAGAATCCTTTCATTCGACCTCGGACTTACAAGAAAACCTAAGGTAGATTTATACTTGGATCCGATTTAGGAAAGCTTGTATGCATTTACAAGTTGTGCTTACATCCACTCAGACACATTTCCTATTTTTCTTACTTAGAGAGAAGTTAATCCACCATTCATCTCCACTCATCTTATCCACTTATCACTATTCTTCATTTTCATTTAAAACACTCATCTTATCCACTTTTAGACTCAAATCATGAGGCGAACACAATAGATACTTGTATTTGAACATTTTAACTATATCAAATACAATAAATAGAAACCTTAATTGAATTTGAACATTTCAAATTCTAAACCCTAATTTCAAATCTTATCAAGATTACTCAATTTACTAATCCAAATTATGAGCTCCAACGATTTGTAATTAATTGATTAAACTCTTTAAACTGAATTAATTACTATTCCTTAACTATCAAGACATTCCACTATAGCTCGATAGTTGCACTCCCTTCACTGTAGATATATTTCTGTTCGTTTTAACCATAACATTTTATTGATAAATAGAATATGTTAATAACATTTACAAACTACGAGTTTAGGTCATTTCCAACAATCTCCCACTTGGACTAACAATCCAGTGAGATAAACATATAAATATATAATGTTTACAATGTTGAGAAATAAAGAGAGAAAAATACAATAAATTAGGGCATCCAAAATACCATTTGATATTATCCCATTTGCCCTAGGTTATGTTGCTCGTAGTCCTAGTCTAACCAGGTGGCCCTCGAACACTTTAGCTGAGAGGGCCTTCGTAAACGGATCAGCAAGGTTGCCTTTTGAGGCTATCTGCGTGTCTATCACGTCTCCTTGGTGTACAATCTCTCTGATGAGATTTCTTTCGATATGTTTTCCACGTTTGTGACTTCTAAGTTCTTTGGAATTAGCAACTACACCACTATTGTCATAATGCTGAGTAATGGGTAGGTGCATATTTGGAATGACTTCCAAATCTGTTAGGAACTTGCGCAGCCACATTGCTTCTTTAGCTGCTTTGCATGCAACTACATATTCTGCTTCCATCGTGGAATCAGCTATACAACTTTATTTAATGCTTTTTTATACCATAGCTTCTCCATTAAGAGTGAAAAACTAATCCTGAGGTAGATTTCCTAGAATCTACATCAGTCTGAAAATCAGAATCAGTGTATCTTGTAAGGATCAAATCCTTAGGTCCATACACAAACGTATAGTTCCTCGTTCTTTTGAGATACTTGAGGATGTTTTTGACAGCTGTCTAATGACTGTGGCCTGGGTCAGATTGGAACTTGCTGACAATTCCAACTGTAAAGCATATTCAGGACGTGTACACAACATAGCATACATCAAACTCCCAACTGTCAATGCATATGGAATTCTTTTCATTTTCTCAACTTCTTGAGGTGTCATAGGTGACTTTTCTTTTGACAGATGAATTCCATGTCTAAAAGATAACATACACTTTTTGGAATTTTGCATATTATATTTTGACAACATTTTGTTAATATAAGATGTCTGAGATTGTGTTAAGGTTCTGTTATTTCGATTTTGAAAAATCTGAATCCCAAGAACATATTGAGCATCTCCTAAATCTTTCATTTGGAATTGCAATGCTCACCATCTCTTTACGTTGGCAAGGTAACTTGTCTCATTCTCAATGAGCAAGATATCATCAACATAAAGGACTAAGAATGCTACAGTTTTATTGACTATCTTTTTGTATACACAAGGTTCGTCAACATTCTATTCAAATCCATAAGATTTGATTGCAGTGTCAAATCTTATATTCCAAGATTTAGAAGCTTGCTTCAACCCTGGATTTCTTAAGCTTACAAACCTTTTGTTCTTGACCCTGTTTAATGAACCCTTCTGGTTGAGACATAAAAATACTTTCATTAAGATGGTCATTCGAAAAAGATGTCATGACATCCATTTTCCATATCTCATAGTCATAATATGTGGTAATGGGTAAAAGTATTCTAATTGATTGTATCATGGCAACAAGAGAGAAGGTTTGTTCATAGTCAATCCCCTCCCTTTGGGTAAAACCTTTTGTCACGAGTATGGCTTTATAGGTTTGTACCTTACAAGTTTGGTCTCTTTTCTTTTTGTAGATCCATTTAAAACCTATAGGTTTAACCTCATGTGGTTGATCTACAAGATCCCAAACAGTATTGAAATACATGACTCCACTTCTACGTCTATGGCTTTTTTCCATTGTTCCCTATCAATGTCTTCCATTGATTATTTAAAAGTCAATGGATCCTCTAGACCATCATAAACTATGATGTCTTGGGTTTCTGTTAAACCCATGTAGTGTTCAGGTTGATGAACAATCACCCCACTACGTCGAGGCATTCTCAACTCTTGAGAAGAATGTGAAGGAGAAACAACCATTGTTGATGAACCAGCTTCATCAACAACTTTTTTTCACTTATTTGTAGTATCTTTGGTCATTTATTTCAATATTAGCTTACTGCAAGGTTGATGACTTCTAATAGGATCTTCTTCCAATAATGTAGCATTTTTCAAAACAAATACTTTATCTTCTTGGGGATCATAGAACAATCCTCCTTTTGTTTCTTTTTGGGAATCTAACAAAGAAGCATAACTTCGAACGTCGTTCCAATTTCTTAGGGTTTTGTACCAACACATGTGTCGGACATCCCCAGACCTGAAAGTAACGTAAACTACCTTTATGTCCTTTCCATAAATCATATGGTGTTTCTTAAATACTTTCTGAGGGAACCATGCTAAGAATATATACCGCAGTTTGTACTGCATACCCCTAAAAGAATTGAGGTAACTGAGCAAAACTCATCATGGATTGAACCATGTCTGACAAGGTTTGGTTTCTCCTTTCTGCAACACCATTCTGCAGTGGTGTTCTAGGTGCTGTGAGTTGGGATTGAATTCCATGATCTACCAAATAGTTCTTAAATTATAAATCCATATACTCACCACCTCAATTTGATTGAAATGTTCTAATTCTTTTACCTAATAAGTTTTTTTGTTTCGGTCTTGAATTCCCTGAACTTTTCAAGAGTTTCAGACTTGTGACTTATTATGTAAATATAGCCATATCTAGAATAGTCATCAAGAAAACTGACAAAATATTCATATCTTCCTCGTGCTCTTACATTCATCGGACCACAAAGGTCTGAATGTATAAGTTCGAGGGTTTTTTTTTGGCATGAAGACCTTTTCCAATAAAAGATCTTTTAGTCATTTCCCCTCAAAATATGACACACAAGGAGGTAAAGAACTGTCTTCTAACTGATTTAGATGATCGTTTTTAACAAATCTCTCAATCTTGTTGAGATTTATGTGACCAAGTATGAGATGCAGAAGATAGGCATTAGGAGAAATCTTCGATTTTTTTATTTTGAGTTTCAGCTGTTTTAAACATCTCTATATTTAAAATGGCTTTTACTTCGGTTGGTTTTAACACATACAATTTATTCTCAAGTCTAGTAGAACAAATATGAACACCTCTTGAAAAAACGAACACTTCATTAACTTCAAAAGATACTTTATACATATTTTCAAGTAGACAAGAAATGGAGATTAAGTTTCTTTTCATCTTTGGTACATAATATACATTTCTTAACAAGACAAAAGAATCTCCAAAAAATAACTTGAAATCTCTCACTGCTTCTGCTGAAATGACTTTCCTCGTTCCCACCTTTATAGTCATTTCATACTCTGAGAGTTGTTTCCAAGAACTAATTTCCTATAGAAAAGTGCAAACATTGTTAGCGGATCCTGAATCTAATATCCAGGTCAAGTAAGAATTTTCAACTAAACATGTTTAAAAAACAAGTAAATCTGATTTACCTTGGTTTGCCTTTTCTATAGGATTGTATCAATTGAAGAGGAAGAACAAGGATTATCTAAGCATTCAAATTCACTAATTTTGGCATAATATAAAGCATGCTTCTGCAGGAAAAATGGGTTTCAAGACATACCTTTTGTAGAACTTCTTCAAAGCTCCATCTCCAACTGCTATCTTCTCCATATCTTATTGTAGACCACCTCATGATCTTCCCCACTATTCTCTTGGTGCTCTAGAATGAGTTGTGGGACTCAAAACAAGCTTGAATCAAGGGATGAAGGAGAAAGCTCACTGTAGCAACCTTTGTTGAATGACCTTTCTTCAAACCAAATTTTCTCTCAAAACTCTGTAGATTGCATGCCCGATTTTCACTCCAATCTTCTCATTATATTGCAGATCAACATGAAAAGAGAAGAGTTTCATGATTTGTAGCTGCTTGGAGAAGACAAGGAAAATATATTGCTTCATGTGTGAGCTAGTTTAATGATGGATAATGGAAAAAACCATTTTTCTATTTAAGTGTGTTTTAATTTTCCAATTTTTCAATTTTATCTAAAAATCAAATTTTGATTTAAAAATCTATTTTATTTTTAAAAAGGAAAAAAAATTAATTTCATAAATTAATTATTAAATAAAACTTAATTAATTTAATATCAAATATTAAATTAATTTTAACACATATCCATCTTTATATATTTAAATCATATTTAAATATATAAATTCTCCTATTCCGTTTAATTCTAAACTTAAACATAATTATATTTCATATAATTACAAATTCCCTTAATTCTTGAACATTTCAAATTAACTTATCACGCTGTTCTAGAGTTAGTCCGTTACAAGCTAGTAGGGGGACCTCGCGGACCTACAGATCATGGGTTCCAACAATCCGAGATTAATTGGCTAAACTCATTAGACCAAATTAATCTCCATTTGTTAAATAATGGGTCACTTCACTAAAGCCCATAGTTGCACTCCCCTCACTGTAGATATATTATATCCACATGATTTAACCATAATCAGTAAGTTGATGCTTCACAGGTTATTCGTTATAACGACAGGGTCAAATATCTGTTTTACCCCTGAGATTACGTCTTATTCCTAAAGTCCCTACCGATCCTCTATGAACAACTGGTTTGTGATCCAATCACCAAACCAAACTCTCTCAGCCCAGTGAGAGGGTGGGGCCCCTTGTTCAAGACCTAGATTCAGTACTTGAGAGAACAACCTTTCTCCTATCCCTTGTTTAGGCGTGAACTCTGTCTTGCACCCTATGTCTCCAGCTATCTATCCAGTATTACCCCTGAAATGGGAGTCTCATTGAGCTGACGCTGTTGAGTTAACCCTCAACTATACAAATCTAAGGACAATCTCGAATAAACAAGAGTTCATGCTCGGGATTAAGATCGAGTTAACTAGGTCATCTAGGTGAAATAGTCAATCTTAAATAGTAAATAGCGTTATAAAGTAAGAGTGACTTATTTCTTGGTCCTGATCTTATGCAAACTCATTGCATAGGACGCCCCCACTCCTCATGTCATAACATGTATGAATTAAGATCACATCATATGTAGCACTTTACAACTCTTTGTAACAAATACAGAGTAGGCCGCATCCAATGGTGTTACTAGAATAAGATACCCAACCTCATTCATGTACCATAAATCATTTTGATTATTTACTCAAACCCGATCCATTCTTATGTCTCCACATAAATTTCAAGTACTCATACAATAGTCATGGGTCTTAGTTTATTGGATTGAGACTTTCATACAATTTATGAGATCAATAACAAGTATATTGATAATAGAAAATGTTTATCATTTTACAAACTGTGAGTTTTTAGGACATAAAATCCAACAATACTCCCACTTGGAGTAAAACTCCAGTGGATCAATATACAAAAATATACAATGTTGAGTTTACATGGAGAGAATAAAATGTACAAATACAATAAACTAGGGCATCACAATACCCATCAATTCTCCCACTTGCCCTAGTGATACAAAACTTGTAGACCTACTTCTACTAGGTGACCCTCGAACACTTTAGCCGAGAGGGCCTTCATAAATGGATTAGCTAAGTTGTCTTGGGAAGCAATCTGAGTGACAATGACGTCTCCTCTGTGTACAATCTCCCTGATGAGATGGTACTTCCATTCGATATGCTTTCCCCTTTTATGTCTTCGTGGTTCCTTTGAATTTGCAACTGTTCTACTGTTGTCGCAATAGAGAGTGGCAGGTAGGTGCATGTTAGGAACTACTTCCAGATCTGTCAAGAACCGTTTGAGCCATACTGATTCTTTAACTGCTTCGCTTGCAGTTACATACTCAACTTCCATTGTGGAGTCCGCAATACAACTCTGCTTGATGCTCCTCCACACAACTGCTCCTCCGTTAAGAGTGAATACTGACCCCGAAGTTGATTTCCTCGAATCAATATCAGTCTGAAAGTCAAAATCAGTGTATCCAGTAAGGATCAGATCCTTAGGACCATACACGAGCATATAATCTCTCGTTCTCCGAAGATACTTGAGAATGTTTTTAGCAGCAGTTTAATGGTCATGACAAGGATTGAACTGAAATCTGCTGACAATTCCTACGACATAGCATATGTCGGGACGAGTACATAACATTGCATACATCAAACTCCCAACTACAGATGCATATGGAACTCGATTCATCTCCTCAACCTCTTGAGGTGTCTTAGGACTCTGCTTCTTAGACAAGTGAATTCCATGCCTGAAAGGTAAAGATCCTTTCTTGGAATTTTGCATTTTATACCTAGACAACATCTTGTCTATAGAAGAAGTTTGAGATAATGTCAATGTTCTGTTCTTACGATTCCAAACTATTTGGATTTCAAGAACATATTGTGCTTCTCCCAAATATTTCATTTGGAATTATGAAGCTAGCCATCTTTTAACGTCAGCAAGATATTCTACCTCATTCCCAATGAGTAGAATATCATCAACATACAATACCAGAAAAGCGACAGTTTTATTGACGATCTTCTTGTATACACAGGGTTCGTTAACATTTTGTTCAGAGCCATAAGATTTGATCGCAACGTCAAATCTCATATTCCATGATCTAGAAGCTTGTTTTAATCCATAAATGGATCAATTAAGCTTGCAAACTTTTTGCTCTTAACCATGCTGTATAAACCCTTATGGTTGAGACATATAGATACTTTATTCAAGATAGCCATTCAGAAAAGTTGTCTTGACATCCATTTGCCATATTTCATAATCATAAAATGTGGCTATAGATAAGAGTATTCTAATAGATTTTATCATGGCAACTGGAGAGAAGGTTTCTTCAAAATCTAACCCCTCTCTTTGGGTAAACCCTTTTGCCACTAGTCTAGCTTTGTAGGTCCGTACCTTACCAGCTTGGTCTCGTTTTCTCTTGTAGATCCATTTGCAACCGATCGGTTTTACCCCTTTCGGTTGATCTACAAGATCCCAGACAGAATTAAAATACATAGATTCCATTTCAAGGTTCATGGCTTTAATCCATTGGTCTTTGTCCACATCGTTCATTGCTTGACTAAAAGACAATGGATCCTCTAAACCATCATCTGGTATGATGACTTAAGTTTCAGTTAAACCCATGTACCGGTTAGGCTGTTGCATAACCCTCCTACTACGACGAGGCATTCTCAACTCTTAAGAAGGATGTGATGTATCAGTTTCATCAACAACTCTTGTTGACGGACCTGCTCTATCAACAACTCTTGTTGAAAAACCTGCTTGATCAACAACTCTTGTTGATACATTTTTCGTTTCTCTGGACGTTTCTTCTATTACTAGCTTACTGCGAGGTTAATGATTCTTTATATAATCTTCCTCTAGGAAGGTTGCATTTGTCGATACAAATACTTTATCTTCCAGAGGATCATAAAAGAGACCACCTTTTGTTTCTTTTGAATAGCCTACAAATAGGCATACTTTTGAACAATGTTCCAGCTTTTTAGGATTCTGCACCAACACATGTGCTAGACAACCCCAAATTCTGAAGTGACGTAAATTTCCTTTACATCCCATCCAGAGCTCATAAGGCGTCTCATAAACGCTTTTCAAGGGACCTATGTTCAAAATATACACCGCAGTCTCAACTACGTGTCCCCAAAAAGAATTTGGTAACTAAGCGTAACTCATGATGGAACAAACCATGTCCAACAAGGTTCTGTTTCTCCTCTCTGCCACACCGTTCTGCTAGGGTGTGCCAGGGGTTGTGAGTTGAGACTGCATTCCATGTTCTATCAAATAGTTTTGGAATTCTATGTCCATATGCTCATCACCTCGATCCCATCGAAGTGTTTTAATCATTTTACCTAATTAGTTCTGAATCTCAGCCTTATACTCTTTGAACTTTTCAAAAGTTTCAAACTTTTGGTGCATTAGGTAAATATGCCTATACCTTGAATAATCATCTATAAAACTGATGAAATATTAAAATCCTCCTCTTGCTCTAACTTTTAGAGGTCCACAAAGGTCTGAGTGAATCAGCTCTAGGGATTCTTTGGCTCTAAGATCTTTGCCAGAAAAAGATCTTTTTGTCATTTTACCCTCAAGACAAGACTCACATGGTGGTAATGAACTGTCTTCCAACTTATTTAGATGACCATTCTTAACCAATATCTCAATCCTGTTGAGATTTATGTATCCCAGTCTCAAGTGCCAAATATAGGCATTTGGAAAAATCTTCCTCTTCTTATGAGTCCCCGCAGTTTTAAACATCTCTATGTTCAAAACAGCTTTGACCTCAGTTGGTTTTAACATGTACAAGTTATTTTCTAATTTTGTAGAGCAAATCTATTTATTTCCCATTTTGATGAACACTTTACCATTTTCGAAATAAACTTTATAATTTTGTTCTAGCAAACAGGAGACAGAAATTAGATTCCTTTTCATAGAAGGAATATAATATACATTTTTCTAATAAATGTACTTATCTCCTATAAATAACTTCATATCTCCCACTTCTTTGGCTGAAACAATCTCTCTGGTCCCTACCTTAAAGATTGTTTCACCTTCTGTCAACTGTCTCCAGGAACTTGTTTCCTGTGAGATAGTACATACATGATTAATGGCACCTGAATCAATTATCCAGATTTTATCGTTTTCCACCAAACATGCTTCGATAACAAGTAAATCATATTTATCTTATTGTTCGAATTTAGCATTCTCATCTACATGATTCAAAATTTCAAATGAGTTGGGAGATAGAGAACAATCCTCTATTAAAATTGTTTTGGTATAATCAACCACTAGTAATTTGTTTGTTGATTTGATTTTACTGTTATGTACATCGTAAGCGAGTATTCTAGAATTTGACATGCTGATAAAATTAAAACAAATTCTAATTAGCAAATTGTAACTAAATCCAAAGTAAGGTTTTAGCAAAAAGTAATAACGTACCATAACCATTATTTATTTGCGACGATATTTTAGTGAGTCAGAATATGTGCTACCGTGGGGTAGTCAGATACTCCTTCACTAAAACAAACAATTTTGACCAAACACTATCCCTGTAATAACTCTTATTTCTATTGTCTCCGGAATAACTCTTATTCCTATAGTCGTTTAGTTATCTTTTTTGGTCAAGATCTTTACTAACAACTTTTTAATTCTTGTAAGTATGACCCACCATTTTCAGATCCTATAGGACGGTATGAATTTGCCTCCAAAATAGAAGACAACATCCAAGACGGAACTATAAGACCCTATTCATTTTACTGAAGCCTGGGTTCTTCCGAATCTTATGTTACAACCCTTCGTGTGGATAACCGTCGCTAAACGACTAGCAAAGGGCCACTTAAAGCTAACCAGTAGGCGCAACATAGGAATCTAGCGATTCAGACTAATGGAGGAGACCGTAAGATATATTAACACATATCATTCACCCACTTACTATGAACTACTTCCTCTGTTTACCTGTATATTGACTCATACAAAATACTTTCCGTAGGGAGGTCACTCCCAGGGGGACACGAAGTGTCATATGAATCTCACGATGTAAACTATATGGAGACGTGGTAGTTGAAATCTATTTATCGTATAATAGACTTATATTTGAACAACTTCCTCTTATTCACCAAAATCTAGATTTAAGTTAAAAAAATACTCTTTGTAAGGAGGTCACTCCCAGGGTGACATGGAGTATCGCTTAAATCTGGATTGTGAACTCTTAGAGACGCGAGAGCTAAAAATAACGTATCATATATGTTATTAATCTCCCACTGAAGGTTTCTAATAACTATATCATATAAAAGTTATTAAATTGCCACTGAAGTGTTCTATTTTGGGTAGATTTATACTTAGGTTCTTTTCGGCTAATAAAACAACCCTGAGTCTATGTGTTTTATCCAAGTATAACTCTTATAATTGGATTTTAACATACGATGTCTAGGTTATAAACCATTTTATTACCTCACATCACTCACGTATGCTCATAAAAACGTTACCAACGCTCAATAATTCGGCCATAATCCCCAGGTAGGAAGTGTTCTATAACCCGTCATCTTAAGTACCCCCAGCCTTGACAGGATTATATATCGGTTGAGTTTGTAACCTTGGTTTTATAAGTTTTAATAATTAAAACAGGTGGTCAACCTACGTGAGCATGCAGCCGTTGTTTATGGATTTTAAATGTCTAACCCAATTTTATAACAACTTATAAAACTCTAGACATGCTAAACATCCACAACATACATGAGGCATTCAAAATTTAATATAATATTTATATTAAATACGAGAAACCCTAACATGCATACTATATATTATAACAATTATAACATACTTTCAATGCATGTTACATGCTTCCAATGGTGGGATTTTAAATCTAAATGGCATACTATATGCACATACAAGATTAAGTATATCCACTACATCTAGTAGTTAAGTATACCCACTACCTCTAGTAAGTTCTATAGGACCCACAACCTCTGTTGAACCCGGAAGGAGACACCATCTCTAGTGAATCCCGAAGGAAACACAACCTCTGGTGAATCCTGAAGGAAAGCACCACCTCTAGTGAATCTCAAATGAAACATAACCTCTGGTGGATCCCGAAGGAAATCATTACCTCTAGTGAATCTTGAAGAAACATAACCTCTAGTGAATCCTAAAGGAAAGCACCACCTCTAGTGAATCCCGGAGGAAACACAATCTTTGGTGGATCCCAAAGAAAACCACAAGCTCTTTTGAATCCTGAAGGACACACAACCTCTTGTGGGCATCTAACTAATCAGTGAGGACACTATCACGATCTCAACATCACAAGTATCATAACATGGTTCTATAACATACATATACATCTCATCATCATGGTTCAATAGCATACATATACATCTCCCCATCCTAGTCTCATAACATACATATACATCTCATCATCCTCAGATAAAATAGAAACTCATAGAATAATAATATACTCAAATCATGCTAGCATTCAAATATCTCTATGCGCATCTAATCTTTTAAATCCTCATATCAGCAAGGCATACATAAACATCAAACCATCATCAAATCCTCAGTAAATCATAACTACATTGCCTGGCACGTGGGCACTTCTAGTAGTAAAATTACTTATCTCGATATAAGATTCGGATATCGATCCAAGCGACAATCTTCAATAATCAACTTTGAATTTAATTTCCCAATGAAGCCTGAGCAACAACCACCCTCAAAATTCCAATATCCAAAATCTTCCTTCAATTAGACCCTGCTTCCAACTTTTAATCCATTTCTCCCTTAAAATTTTCAATTCACAAAGAATTTAACTAACCCCCTTTCACATTGAAATTAATTTTTGACATTAATTTCAAACTAAATCTGTGTGACATAACCCCCTCCCAAAATGAAATTATTTCTTGACATCAATTTCAAATTAATCTGTGTGACATTACCCCCTTCCAAAATGAAATTAATTTTTGACATTAATTTCAAATTAAATTTGTGTGACATAACCCCCTTCCAAAATGAAATTAATTCTTGACATTAATTTCAAATTAAATTTGTGTTACATAACCTCTTTCCAAAATGAAATTAATTCTTGACATTAATTTTAAATTAAATTTGTGTGACATAAAGTCCAATTGATAATATTTCCCTCTAATTAAACAATTAAATTGAAACATCCCCTTCTCAATAATTAAATCTCAGTAATCCGATTAAATTTCCAAAATTAAAAAATGATCTTGAATATTACAAAATTCTAAAATTATGTTCCGAACAAAATTCAGGATGTTACATTCTTCCCTTCTTAAAGAACTTTCGTCCTCAAAAGTTCATTCCTGAAAAAGCTCCGGGTACTAGGCCCTCATCTCATCCTCTCAGCCTCCTTGAACTTCTGATTCTACCACAGGACTTTCACAAATGCTATCTCCCTTATGTGCAATGTCTTTACCTCTATGGCAAGAATTTCTACAGACTTCTTCTTGTAGCTCAAGTTGTCATTCAACTACAATGGCTCAAAGTCAACTATATCGGACGGATCTGTCACATACTTTCTCAGCATCAAAACATGGAAGACATTATGAACTGAAGAAAATGATGGAGGAATGCCAATCGGTAAGCTATGGGACCAATTCGCTCTAAGACCTTGAAAGGTTCAATGAACCTCGGGCTCAACTTCTCTTTCCTTCTAAACCTCAGAACACTCTTCATAGGTGCCACCTTTAAGAATACTTTATCATCAGTCTCAAATTTCAGGTCCTTATGTCTCACGTCGGCGTAGCTTTTCTATCTACTCTAAGTTGTTTGCATACAAGCTCTGATCTTCTGTATTACCTCATTCGTGGCTTGCATTAGCTCAGGTCTAGCAATTTCCTCTCTTCTACCTTATCCCAACACAAAAGAGACCTGCAGCTCTTCCCATAGAGTGCTTCAAACGGCGACATGCCAATGGTAGTAAGATAACTGTTATTATGTGAATTCCATCAAATGCAAGTGAGAGTCTCAACTCCCTGAAAACTCTAACGCACAAGTGCACAACATATCCTCCAATGTCTAGTTCAAACGTTCTTTCTGACCATCAGTCTGTGGTTGAAAAGTTGTACTAAAATCCAATCGAGTACCCAATGCTAACTGGAGACTCTTCCAAAAACTAGATGTAAAACGAGGGTCACTGTTTTACATAGCTAAAACTAGTATCAAAAGAGGTGTGACAACCCCTTCCATATATAACTATGAAACTTAAGATGTTGAAAACCAACAATACTTTAACACGTTCAAGCTGAGAACTATGAAAACTTTCATAAGCTTAAGAAAGTATTGTCCACTAAAAACATATATCTGATCTTACCATTCTATCATAGGGAAAACTTCATATGTGTAGTGGTCATGCTATATAAAACTGGTCATGCTATATAATGCTTCATTTGAAGATACGTACCAAAACAAATCTGGTCAACTGAAAATTGATTCTACTCTAGAAGCGATTGTAATGTCTTTCTTAGCTACATGTCTAAGAATAACTCTGTCTAATTAAGTCTCACATTCATGAGAAACTCATCATGAGGCTCTATACTGTCATGGGCTATAAAATTTTCTTAAGCCAATCCTCATATTATTCTTTAGCCTTAAAACAATCACATATCATTACTTAGACCCTGCTTGCAAATGAGTCTAAAATTCCCTATAAAAATGAGGTTTTGAAGTCCCTGGATGCTAAAGCATCAGTCAATTGATAACACATTTCCATAACCTCGTAATAACCGTAATTGATCCATGAAGTTAGTTTTTATGATAAAACCTTCATGATTCATAAGTTATAGCTTGAATTACTCGTACTCTGATGATATGCAAAAATGCATGTCATCTTAGGCCTCCTACTTAGAAGGTTGTTAGGCAGAATATGCGTCAATCATGATAGGAATTCACGAGAAAGTGAGCTTGCGTCGATCAGTATGTTGAATCTCAGCTAACCCCTTATTTTGCGTTAATTATGCTTCAATGTTCTATTTTTGTAGCTAATGCAGGAAATGGACGCAAACGCGGAAACCGAACCACCGCAAAGACGACCGCATATGGAGAAACTCTCCATCACAAAGGTAAATGCATCGATCAACGCATGGATGTTGTGGTAATCAGCCGTATGCGTCCATTGCATGGGAGTTGCACTTGTCAAGCGATTACGGTCATCATGTAGAGTTGTGGTATTAAGCGAATGCGGTCATTGAATGATTTTGGCTACGCGAGAATGCATACTAATGGGATCAACGCAAGGTAGATGGAATGAACGCATCAATGCATCTACCTCGAGAAAATCCAAAGCTGATGTTGATATTTCACCTACCACGCCGTTAGTGGCACAGGTTCAGAAAGGACTAATGCGCCGAATAACAGACTTAGAGCAGTCCAATTAATGTTGTCAGCGACCCAAGCTCTATAAATAGAAGCTAATGTGCTGAAATTCAAGTTATCCAGGGTTTTCGCTTGAGGTTCGCCTAGGGCGGATCCTTATGATCTAGACAAAATGCGTGAGAAGATGCTTGAGAGTTCTTCACCTCCTTCATCCATTCCGTGTGACGACCGGAGCCTTCGACTGGATCTAGATTTCGAGAGAGTCAGCTCCTCCGCCCATCCATGGCACCATCGACAGCCTTGACATACATCCGCTGGAAGCAAGTCTTTGCTTCCAGTCGGTCATTCCATTTCCCTTTCTTTTCTTATATTGTATTGTATGACATTTTGTGCTTAAGGAATTAATACAATTTGTTTTCAATGCACTTCTCTGTCTCCTTCGACTCCATCTCCATCTTCTTTACTTAGTATCTTTACTTTCATTGCAACACTTAATGGGATTGCTTGGGTATTGCATACTTAGTCATGTGGATTAAGGATATAAAGGATGTAGGAACCCACCGAGAGGTGTGCGTTGCGTGAGTGTGTGAGTAATTTTATTTGCTTAGTGTGGAGCTACTGCAATGCCTATCTATAGGCTAACGCATTGCTTGTCTATGAGTAAAGTCAGCAACAATCAACTGTCCGGGAGGGTAAGTGGTTGGTTGCATTAAGCAATGTCTGCATTGTTCACTAGGGATAGTAACAATCTTGCGTCAACCAAGTTCATGCGATTGTCTTGTATTACGCATGCTTCATTCGTTCATTAGGGATACTCGGGAGTGTAGTCTAAAGACAGGATCTAGGCTTGGGAAGGTCAAGTTAGAATCTAGGCTCGGGAGAGTCAGATTAGAGCGCATAATACAAGAGATAGGAGCTTAGGAATAAACATTGTTTGCTATTAACCAATCGCATGCATCCTAGAGATAGGATATGATTGTGTGCGGTCACCGCAGCGTTGTGTGCATTTTGCATCATCGCATAGGAAAAGAGTAGAGACTTAGGAATAAGCTCTATGGACAATTTTGCATTCAACACATGCATTCTAGACTTAGGATCACCGCATTTGCATTGGAAAATGATTTGTCATGCATGTGTGTAGCATGATCGCATTGGCTTGTGTTGATTAAGGTTGCCCTTGCGGTCCCTCTTAAGGGTTGCAATAAAATCATCTCCGCATTCTATCTATTTTCCCATACATTTATTTCATGTCAAGGTTTTTCGTATCTCTACCTTTCATGCATACTCTCATTGTGTTGTCTGTTAGATAGGAGTAGGAGTAGGATTAACTTAGCAACCTCCTTTCCATTCTTTTATTTAAACTGCCACATGCACATCACCGCATACATATAGCTACAAGTCCCTGTGTTCGACCTCGAATTATCCGAGAAACTTGCGTTCTCGTTATACTTAGCGTGAGCACAAGAAAACTTGTGGCAGGACACATGGTCATCGCATACATTTGTTAACGCATTATCCTTCCAACGCATGACCATCGACGCATGACTATCAACGCATATCTTAGAACATGCATCGCATACCGCATCCACGGGATTTTAATTGTTAAATAATTTGACTTCTAAATTTCCGTCATCATACTCCCTAGAGCTAATTAACTCATTACCCATGCAAGGGAAAACATACAATCCTGTACAGCTCTAAACCCACATATAGCAACTTCTTGTTATCAACTCAACTTTATTATCAGTCTATCCCTTATGCCAATGGTGATATTGGAAGATCCAACTTACTTATTTTTATGCATATACCCCTTTTGTTTACCTCGAGCTGGATTAATTTCCTTTTTCAATCAAATTGATGGTCTTGCTAGTTCATGTTTCAAACTTGCACACTACGTCAAAATCTCTTAAATCTTACAAATGCCCTCAATGTTTTACCTCTTAACTAATGAAGCCTCAACATACCATGTCAATAGTTCTTAAATATCTACTGTTACTAGTAACTCCATTTTAGCTTATCCCTTCTCAACCTTTTATTTCAGTAACAGATTCTTGTGTTAAAACAAAGTTCCATACCGATAGCCTATGTAAGTTATCTTTCTATCCAACTCATATTCTCCTAAAGTTCCACATGATAATGAGATATTTTTCGTTTACACCAAAACAAATTCCATGTAACCCCTCATATCATGCCTCCAAACCATACTTAACTATGAGTTTTGAACACATTAAATTCCTTTCTCTTTCCAAAAGAGTAAACTTTCTTGGGTACTTTTTTTTCCACTTTCCAAGTGGAACATAATATCTTTACTAAAGTATATTTTACTTAACTCCTCCATAAGTCTTATCTCTCTCACTAAGAATTTTCATCTTGTACAATTCTCCTTTTCCAATTTTCATGCTTTTAAACTCTAAAAGACTTCCGTTTGTTGAAATTTGTCCAACTTAGTTCTCCTCATCACAATAAGACGATGGATTTAATTAATCTAGGTACTCTAAAATTATCCTTCAAACCAAACAAATAACACTTTGCTTTATCCCCTGTAAGTCTAAACTCATGTCTAGCTATTTTGACTTCTTTTAATAACATCAACTTAGCTAGATATTCCAAAAGAATCCTTGACATCACTATACATACTTTACCTAGTCCATCAAGTCGTAGTATTACCAAAGTGATTTTGACTTATTAATCCTTTCCAAAATTCCTCTCAAAATGTTTGGTTTTAATATCTCGGAAGCTTTAATAAATCCCTAGTCTCTTCTTTTTCTTCTTCTTATCCATAAAATAACTTTTAACCTTATACTTGAGTACGTGGCTTGTAAAGGAATTTATTTATACTAACACCAATTGCACTACTCAACAAAAAAACATAACTCTATCCTTAATGAATTCTTATCTAGACAATTTTATTCCTTGGCTGAAACATTTAAATACCTTTATTCCTAAATTGTCATAACTCTACATAGTTTCATCAACCTTTAAGATCTCTGAACTGAGGTATATATTTGTTTGTTTCTAACAGAATTTTCATGAGATAAACTAGTGCCAAGTGACCTCATAAATTTTATTTTTTTCTCCTTTTATAGCGTCGTACCTGAATAATCCGCTTATAATAACTTCTAATGCGTCACTGACCTAGCATTAGAATATAACTAGTGCATTTAATCTAAAAAATATATATTTTAATGCACAACTACTATAAAACTTTTAATTGATGAGACATACCTGGCGATGATGAGGAATCTGTTTATGGGCCATAGGGACAATCTGGACTTACATAGTAAGTCAGTCTATAGAACCCAAAACATGGGCTCTGATACCAACTGTAACGACCCGACCCCCTAGGACTCAAGCTAGGTCATTACTAAATACATGCATGCATGGAACTTAAAACGACATCCTTTTATAGTGAAGTAAATGTTAAATAAATAAGGTAATTTAAAAGATCTTCATTAAATTCAAATATTAAAATCAAATGATAGGGTTCCCATAAGTCATAAATGGAAATAAATAAGACTGAAAAAAAAATCTCAAACGATGTTTCAAATGTCAAGACCAAAAGTTAAAAATATAAAAGAACTCTTAAAACATGAGCTGAAGCATTAAAACTGGTCCCCATTGGCTCGTTCATGGATTTCTCTTGTCATTTGACGGCACGTCCCTACCTTTACCTGAAACATAAACATGATAAAGGGTGAGTATAAAATACTCAATAAGTAACCCCACTACTGGGGTCAGGCTAGGCATTTATGTCCTCTAGATGCCTATCTCTGGTGGAACGTAAGCACTCTCTTAGTCTTCATGAGACACATATATACATGAATAACTGAATTTCTTCCTACTATAGTTAAGTATACCCACTACCTCTAGTAAGTTCTGTAGAACCCCGAATGAGACACCACCTCTAGTGAATCCCGAAGGAAACACAACATATGATGTATCCCGAAGGAAAGAACTACCTCTAGTAAATCCCGAAGGAAACACAACCTCTGGTGAGTCTCGAAGGAAAGCACCACCACTAATGAACCCGAAGAAAACACAATCTTTGGTGGATCCTGAAGGAAACCATAAGCTCTTCTGAATCCTAAAGAACATACAACCTATTATGGGCATCTAACTAATCAGTGAAGACACTATCACAATCTCAACATCATAAGTATCATAACATGATTCTATAACATACATATACATCTCAACATCATGGTTCTATAGCATACATATACATCTCCTCATCCTAGTCCCATAACATACACATACATCTCATCATCCTCAGATCAAATAGAAACTCATAGAATAATAATATACTCAGATCATGCTAGCATTCAAATATCTCTATGCGCATCTAATCTTTTAAATCCTCATATCAGCAAGAAATACATAAACATTAAACCATCATCAAATCCTCAATAAATCATAACTACATTGTCTTGCATGTGGGCAGTTCCAGTAGTAAGATTACTTACCTCGATACTAGATTCAGATATCGATCCAAGCGGCAGTCTTCAATAATCAACTTTGAATTTAATTCCCCAACGAAGCCTGAGCAACAACCACCCTCAAGATTCCAATATCCAAAATCTTCCTTCAATTAGACCCTGCTTCCAACTTTTAATCCCTTTCTCCCTTAAAATTTTCAATTCACAAAAAATTTAACTAACCTCTTTCCACAATGAAATTAATTCTTGACATTAATTTTAAATTAAATCTATGTGACATAACCCCCATCTAAAATGAAATTAATTCTTGACATTAATTTCAAATTAAATCTATGTGACAAAACCCCCTTCAAAAATGAAATTAATTCTTGATATTAATTTCAAATTAAATTTGTGTGACATAACCCCCTTCCAAAATGAAATTAATTCTTAACATGAATTTCAAATTAAATTTGTGTGACATAACCCCTTTCCAAAATGAAATTAATTCTTGACATTAATTTCAAATTAAATTTGTGTGACATAAAATCCAATTCCCACAATTTTCCTCTTGTTAAACATTTAAATCAGAACATCCTTTTCTCAATAATTGAATCTCAGTAATCCAATTAAATTTTAAATATTCAAAAATGATCTCGAATATTACAAAATACTGAAATTACATTACGAACAAAATTTCAAGAGACAATGTGCAAGACGAAACTATAAGACCCTCTTCATTTCTGAAGCTTAGGTTTTTTCAAATTTTATGTTACAACCCTCCGAAGGGATCGCTGCTGTTACGATTAACTAGTGTCGATGAGGCGAAATATAGAAATCTTACAGTTCAATCTAATGGAGGAGACCATAGGATACGTTGACACATTTCCTTCACTCACTTACTATGAACTACTTCCCCCATTCACCTTGTTATTGATCCATGCGAACACTTCGAATAGAGCAGTCGAGGTAAAATCGACACGAAGTCGAGCATGGATCTCACAGTGTGAACTCTTGAGGACGTGAGAGCTAAAAACGATATATCATATATATTGTTATTCTCTCATTGAAGTGTTCTAAATGTTTTGGGTATGTTTTTAACTTAGGTTTGTTACGACTAATTTTAAACAACCTAAGTTTATGTGTTTATTATCCAAGTATAATGTTTATATTTGGATTTAACCTACGATGTCTAGGTTAAAACTATTTTTATACCTCACACCACTCACGCATGCTCATAAAATTGGTTATTAATGCTCGTTATTTCAATTATAATCCCCAAGTAAGAGTGTTACATATACCGTAAACTTAAGTACCCTCAACCTTAGACAGAATTGTGAACTGATTGAGTTTGTAACCAGATTTTATAAGATAGCGACCTATTTTAACTATTAAAACAAGTTGTTAACCTAAGTGAGCATGTTTTTTTTTTTTTTTTTTTTATCTTTGTTATGGATTTTAATGACTAAATCAATTTCAAATTATAAAATTAGACATGCTAAACATCCATAACAAACGTCAACGACATTCAACTTTTAACATAACCTTTATATTAAAACTATTGAAACCTTATACATGCATACTATATATTATAACAATTTTATAACATACTTCAATGCATGTAACATGCTTCCTATGGTGGGATTTTAAATTCTACATGGCATATTTTATGCATATACAAACGATTTATCTAATTATAACATACATCTAATGCATCAATAATTAAACATAAAACTGATATGGTTTTTGGTTTTGGAATTTTAAAGCAAATAAAAGCCTAGCTATTACATAAATCAGCAAAATCGACTTCAAAAACTTCTGAAACACTCGGACCGCCTTGAACGGGCAAAACTCATCCAGTATTAACAAGCAACCAGCATCGAGCATGCTAGTGTGCATCGATTATGACATCGAGCATCAACGAACACCAAATATTTCACAAAAATACCATCGAGTAGATGCCATCGACCATCGAGTAGGGCATCATGCATTGAGTATCGAGTATTTCATGAAATATCATCGAGTAAATGCAACGATTACCATGGAAATGGCATCGAGCATCGAGTATTTCATGAAATATCATCAAGTTGACATCATGTATCGAGTATTTCGCAGAAATTCGAATTTCCAGTGCTTACTGCTTCGACCTTCTTCACTTCTTTCTTCAATTACATCCTAATTGCAACTTTAATGACTCCAAACGGATTATAGACTCTTAAACACATATTAAGGCCCATTCAGCAAAAGCCAATTACAAGAGTTACAACATAATTGAAAAGATCAAATACCAAAACATTGAAAAACCCATATCAGTTCACCATTTTCATACAGTCCATGAAGAACATCCACAAAACTCAAATTAACTACAATTGAGTGCTTAAATCTGGCTCTGATACCAATTGTTAGAGTATATTAACGTGCAACGGAGAAAAAAAGAATTAATAAGCACTCTAATTATACTTAATTTAAGTTTAAAATATGCTTCAAAGTAATAGTTACAGAAGAGGGTTTGCTGAACACAATACCTTTGAAGAATCCTCTTCAATACTAGTTGAGTTCCACGTGAAAGAGCTTCAATCTTCAAGTAGACCACCACCAAGAACTCTACTATTCTCTTGCAAGGATTGTGTGATGGAAACATTAATTTGAGCTGGAAGTATATAAGATACGAAAAGGGATTTCAGGTTTTTGCAGAGTTCTTTTTAAATTCATGTAAGCATGAATCATTATTCAACTCAGCACTTCATTTTATAGAGCTTTCACTATGTAGAGTCATGGCTTGCATGAAGGTTAGCTCCTACTTCATGGAGAAAATGGAGTTGAGTGAATAAGGTAATTCAAATTATAGTGGAGATTTCTAACTTTTGGAAATCTCCATTTTGAATTGTTTACTTTCAAAATGTTTTTAAAAAATGATTTACAAAATCGTTTTTTAAATTAAACTTGTTTAATTTTGATTTATTAGTTTTATAAAAAAAATGATTTCTCCAATTTCATTTAATTTTGATAAAAATTAAACATTTTAATTGTATACAATAAATAGAAACCCTAATTGGAACATTTAAAATTCTAAACCCTATTTTCAAATCTTATCAAGATTACTCAATTTACTAATCCAAATTACGAGTTAGTAGAGGACCTTATGAATCTACAGATCATGAGCTCTAACGACTTGTAATTAATTAGTTAAACTCTTTAAACCGAATTACTTACTATTCGTTAACTACCAAGACATTTCATTATAGCTCGATAGTTGCACTCTTCTCACTGTAGATATATTTCTGTCCATTTTAACCATAATTAGTAAGTCAATCCTTCACAGGTCGTTTGTATTTACAGCTGGGTCAAAGAGTACCGTTTTACCCCTGTAAATACATCTTGCTCCTTAAGCTCCCACTGATCCTCCAATGAGTCCAACTTATGAATCATAACCCTCTCTTCCACGAGAGGACGGAGGCCCTTATTCAAGACAAGGCATCAGTACTTAAGAGAACAACCCATCTGCTAACCCTAAATCGGGTAGGAGCGAATTCCATATTGCAAAGTTATGTCCCCAACTATCTATTTGGTCTTATCCCCAAAATGGGAGGCTTATTGAGCAGTGTTGTTGGACTACTCTCACTTATGCAGATCAAAGGATATTCCTGAATAAACAGGAGTTCATAGTATGCACAGGATTATGATCGAGTTACCGTAGGTTGAGTTTGAGATAGTCAGTTTTAACAGTAAATGGTTGTTATAAAAAAAAAAAAAAGTGACTATTTTGAGGTACGATCTTATGCAAACTCATTGCACAGGATACTCCCACTCACATGTTTCCACATGAATGATTTTTGGATTATATCATTTGTATCAATATACAAAATGGGCCGCATCCAATAGTCTCACTAATATGAGGTACCTAATCTCATCCGTATACTTATAGACCATTTTGGCCACATACTAAAACTCGATCCATTTTTAAGTCACCACATAAAGTTAAAGTATTCATGTTATAGCCATGGATTTGTGTATTGAATTTTCATAGAAGGATGCAATATCAATAGTAATTTATTGAATAAAAAAACTCAATAATATTTTATTGATAAATAGAATGTGTCAACAACATTTACGAACTGCGAATTTAGGCCATTACCAACAATTCAAATATTTATTTCCCCTCAAATAAATTTTATATTATAATATATCAAATACATTATAGTAATTATATCATATATAATTAAATTAAATTAATTATATCACATATAATTAATTCCCTCAATTAATTTGAACAATTCAAATTAATCCAAAATTGATTCTCATTAAATCCCTATTAAGTTACAAAGGGGACCTCGTAGACTTATAGCTTGAAGCTCCAATGATACTTGAATAATTCATTAAATTTCTTTAATTAACTTTTTCAATATCCATTAATTGTCGAGTGATAACGAGCGGAAATGCACGTTATCATAGTTCTAAGTTCTTAAACAATGTTGGCTTATGTTGATAAAACATGTTAAATTGCGTCCAAAAAGCATCAAATTCATAATATTGCGGTCACATACGGTCATCGCATAGGAACAGATGATTTTTGTGTTTTTATGCAAAATATGCGTTGACGCAAGGCGAAAATTGCGATCATAAGAAATCATTAGTTGAGCACAGCATTATCGTAAGACTTTGCAGTGATTGTGTTCGCAAACATTTGCTCGAGAAGGATTGCCGCAACTTGGTCGGCGCAACATGGTGAGCGCATCTGGGTAAAAGGCTAATTAATCGCGATGGGACAGAAAGCTGATGACAATCGAATTTGAATTAAGTTGACAGCCGCTAACGAACAAGTACATTCAGCTTTTCGGTGACAAATATTTGGCACATCAGTCAGGGAATTAAAGTTGTCCCATCTATACAATCATGAGAGAGAGGCCGCCGTTCACCCTGGATGTTTTATAAATACCAAAGGCATCCTTCAGAAAAGGGGTTCCACGAGTTCAAAAGTCCGTTCATAGTTTAGCCTTGTTCTTAGATTTTCTTTTATTTTAAAGCGGACGAGAGAGAAGAAGGTTATGCCGACAGATCGTTCCGGTAAGCTTGGGAGAGCACTGGAAGCTTTAAGGACAAAGAGAGGGCCGATACTTGCGGAAGCAGGAACATCTTTGGAACTGAATAGAGATTTACAGTGTAAAAGCCTCAGTCAGCAAGGAATTGCTACCAGGCCCTCTATACCTTCGTCTTCCATTTTTATTTTGTATTCAACTCATTTATCGAATGGAATCTACTTCTCTATATCTGTTTACTCTTTGTTATTTAAGCATGAGTAGCTAAATTAGTTGAATGGGTTGAGAAGCACTTAGCTAGCACAACTAGGAAATCTTCATTCTATGCGATTATCTTGTATTATATATGCTTCATTCGTCTATTAGAGATACTCGGGAGGGTAATCTAAGGACAGGATCTAGGCTTGGGAAGGTCAAGTTAGAATCTAGGCTCCGGATAGTCTGATTAAAATGCATAATCAAGAGATAGGAGCTTAGGAATAAGCACTATTTATTAATAACGCATCGCATGCATCCTAGAGATAGGATATGATTGTATGCAGTCACCTTGCCTTTATGCATTTTGCACCATCGCATAGGAAAAGAGTAGAGACTTAGGAATAAGCCCTATGGACACTTTTGCATTCAACACATACGTCCTAGACTTAGGAGCATCACATTTGCATTGGAAAATGACTTGTTATGCATGGTTGTAGCATGATCGCATAGTCAGACGCATTCCCAAGTAACGCTAGCTAAAGACATTCTCAAGTCGTTCATCCGCATACTCAGTGCATCTATCACACAACTGACTTTTCTCAAATCTGCCGCATTTGTTTATTTTTCATTAACGCAATCAACAACAAACCAATAAATAATTGAGTTACCGGTTACCGTAAAGTTTTCCTATAAATTACCAACGCAATCTGTTTTCTCAAGTCCCTAGGTTCGACCCTGGACTTACCAGGAAACTCAGTGAGGTTTACAATTGGATTCTGCTGAGGAAACTTGAATGCTTAACGTAATTTCACAATCGCATATCATCCATAATTCATTTCATAAAATCAAGCATCATCGGGCACCCCACTAAAGATCGACAACTGTACTATTTGCACTACATATATATTTATGTGTCCATTGGATATAACCAATCAACAGTACGATGACACCACACAAATTGCTCATAAGTACAGCTAGGCCAAAATTACTGTTTTGCCTCTGGCTACTCTCACCCATACAAATCAAAGGACCGTCTTCATAGGAAAAAGTCACAACTCACTTAAGATTCAAGTCATGTCACCTATGGTTATCCTAGTGAAATGTAAGTCTCAATTATGTACGACGTTATATAATGAGACTAGTCATTTCATTGTCCGGTCTTATACAAACTCCTTTTTATAGAATGCCCCCACTCACATGTGATAACTTGTAGAAATACAAGTTATTTATGCTGCCTTATTCAGATGTTGCAGCCAAAAGAGAATAAATATGTGTCAATTGTATGAAAATTAGCTTAAAAATACAATAATTATAACTTATCGCAATTACACCCACTAACATCATCAAGATGGTAGAAGAGGACCATTTTACTCTATTTTGCAGGTAACCAAGTCACCGCTTGCGATCAAGGCTCAAGACGAACTAAACAATGCATCTTCGTCATATTACGCCCGTCAATCAACAAGGCAGGCTGTTGGTGACGCCTTCGCGGCATGAGGTTTTATGGACAAAACGCATACTGAGGTTAAAGTCATCCTTGACCGCATATCGCGAAACATGGATGATTGGATTGATGATGGCTATAGAGGCTGAGGCGCCGAAAGAAGAAAGAACGAAACTGCCATTGTCCCTGCGGAGACAATGACCACACTAGCCATTCAGATGGCCGTGGTGACCTCCATCCTTCAATCAATGGAAATCAATCAAGGAGCCATCTCTCAACAATCAGCGCAACCTGCTGCGCCGGCTCAAGTGGCTGCAATAAGTTGCGTTAATTGTGGAGGGGCTCATGTAGTAGAGATGTGCCCATCGAATCTCCAGCAAGTATGCGCCATCCAAAACAACCCCTTCAACAACACCTATGATCCTGGCTGGATGAGCCATCCTAACTTCGGTTGGGGAGGTAATCCTAACCAAGGGGCGCCATTCAACCATCAAAGTGGCAGTCGAGGGAATCCTCCTTTTCACCATAATTCAAATCAAGGGCAACCGAGGCAATTGCATAACCAGCAACCCTCATCTTCAAACACTTCTGGAAGCTCATTAGAGACACTGCTCAAACAATATATGGACAAAAATGACGCAGTGATGCAAACGCAGGCGTCTTCAATTAAAAATTTGGAGATCCAAGTGGGCAAGCTGGCATCTGAGCTGAAAAAATATAGCACTAGAAACGTTGCCCAGCAACTCAGAAGCCCCAGGATCTAATGGAAAGAAGCAATATCCCTAGTACATTGGGCAGGCAGGTCGGACCGTCTGCAGAGATGTGGATTGCGCTCATTCAAAGAAACACATCTTCCGGTCCATTTATTTCCTTGTCATTACTTCTTCATTTAATTCGTTTCATTAATTTATGAATTTATTCTTCATTTATTTCCTTTGCATTTATTTCTGTACCGTCTTTAATTCTTTTGATTTTTCTGTAATTAATGCGTTAGTCCTTAATTGGTGAATGAATGAGAAATAAAGAGAAAATTATTGCCGCAAGTCATAATAACTTGCATTGATGGAAAAAAAAAATAACAATAAAATAATCAACAACTAGTATGCAAGGCGATAATGGATGCATCTTGAACCAATAAGATACACTTTGCGTTCATCCAATTCAAATGTGTTAAGCTGAGGGGAGTGTTGTGCTCGTGTGTGTCCTTTGCCCGTTCTTAGCTAAATGCACTATGTTGAGATAGTGTTGCGCTGGTCGAAATGTCGTGCGCCCGATCCTCCAGAAATGTGTTTGGTTAAGGGTTGTGTTGTGGGGATGCATGCGTTGTTGCCCGTCCTCTGCGAAGATACAATTGCGTTGGTGAGCACATTGCATTATTCTTTACCTTGCACCCATTTGAATAAAACATTAAAGAAAAATTCTTTTTGCAATTTGAGAAGTCCAATCATTTCATATTCCAAAGCAATGATGAATCTGCAGACGAAAGGACGTTTTTCTAAAATCTCATAATGACGGAAGTTCGAACGATAGGCCTTTTGAGTTTCTCGAGGCCTGTCGCCTCAAAAATCGCGTTGGGCCCACTACGAACCAACCTATAAATAGGAAACCTTCCTCATCTGTGAGATCTTTACCTCATTTGCACTCTGAAAACCCTAAGTATCCATTTAAACCGGCCCAAAAACTCCAAAAACCACGTTCAACCGGTCAAACCGGCTCAACCAGGTCAAACGGATCGGTCCAGACCATCTGGATCGGTTGATCAACGAGCGTTGGTGCAGTCAACGGAAGCTGACGTAGGGCGGGTCGATGAAGGCAAAGTGGGTGCGTGCACGGGGCACGAGTCGCCCATGACAGCTTCGTACTGGGTCGAAGAAGCAAAGCAGGGCGGGCGCTGGTCGGATCCGAACGGGGCAGGCATGCGAAGTAGGTGCACGTGCGAGAAATTGGGTGGCGAACCAGATCGGGTCAGGTCTGGTGGCCAAATCCGAGTCTATGATCAATTTCTCCAATTTTGCTGTTGTCCTCTCTCCCGGAATCAAGAAATTATAACCTAATTTCAACTCTAATGATTCTAACAAATTTATAGACCCTTTTTCACACATTTATGCTCATAAACATGTAAACAATTACAAATTTCCACAAGAAATTTAAAGAGAAACAATGCCGAAATCATAATAAATCCACTTTAGTCCATATTTCATTCAACACTTGAATAAAAAGGAAAAAAACACCCACCAAAAGCAATTAAGCGTAATTAAAGCATGCTCTGATACCACATGATGGAACACAAGACATATGCAGCGGAAAAATGACCTAATTACACTTTAATTGCTTTTAATTTAAAGGAAAAAATGCATGCAATTGAAGGAAAAACAGTAATTAAAATTACCTTTGAAGCTCCTAAAAACCGCTTTTCCTCGTTGAATCTCAATCTAAACTCTTCCGGACCACCATTAGATTTGACCTACTATCCTCTGGACCCAGAACCGGGTTGTGGGACCCGGTGGATGAAGAAAATCGAGAGAGAGAAAAGAGATGGAAAATAAGAATGAATTTGGGTTTTTTAATTTTTCAGCCCAATTTTGAAAAACTAAATTTGACAAAAAATGACAAAAGTCTTTAATCCAAATTCAAAAGCCCATTTTATAGAAAAAACCATGCAACATTTGCATGAAACAAATCCTTAAAAACCCAACACCTAGAATCCACTATCTAAGTGGGCTTAATGTCTCCACTATAGGCCAACACCTAGCCCACTATTTTGTTAGTGGAATTATCCAACAAAAGTTTGGATTTTCCCACTAAATTTAGTCAAAGAGCAAAATAGTCATTTGGTCAAAGTCAAACTTTGACCAACAAGTCAACATTTTGACTTTTTATGATTTTTTTGTGTTGACTAATTTTGACCTCCCGAGCATGAATCCGCATTCATTTTTGAAATTCAAATCACATCTGAATATAAGGTCGGTCAAACTTTGATTTTTCAAAGTCAAAAGTCAACTCTGTGACTTTTTACATTTTTGATCATTTCCATTATTTACGAGCTTTTGAATATGAACATATTCATATTCTTGATATTTAAATCACATTTAAATATTAAAGCTATATCTCTAAACTGTAAAACCGACCACTATATCACATATACTTGTTGGTTTCTCTCTCTTCACCTAATTCGAACAATTCGAATTATTCTATCATATTGTTCTAAGTTTATTCCATATGAACTAGTAGAGGAACCTAATAGACCTATAGATCATGGGCTCCAATGATCCGAGATTAGCTAGGTAAATTTTTAGGCGGAGCTAATCAACATTCGTTAACTAACGGGTCATTCCATTATAGTCCCGTAGTTGCACTCCCCTCATTATAGATATATTTGTGTCCATTTGATATAACCATGATTAGTAAGCAAATCATTCACAAGTTGTTCGTAATCTCGGCTGGGTCATAAAAACCGTTTTACCCTGAGACTATATCTTATTCCTTAAGTTCCACTGATCCTCTAATGAACAATTGGTTTAAGATCCAACCTATAAACTGAATCCCTCTCGGGCCAAGGAGAGGGTGGGGCCCCTTGTTCAAGACCTAGATTCAGTTCTAAAGGGAACAACCTATCTACTATCTCTATAATGGGTAGGAGTGAATTTCGTCTTGCATTCTATGTTCTCAGCTATCCACCCGATCTTACCCCTGAAATGGGAGGCTTATTGGGCCAGCGATGATGAGCTGCTCTTACCTATGCAGATCTAAGGATAATTCCGAGTGAACAGGAGTTCGTAGTTAGCTCAAGATTAAGATTAAGTTACCTAGGTCATCAATTAACGAAATAGTCAGTTTTATACATAAAACGGCATTTAGAACATAAAAGTGACTATTCATGGTTTAGTCTTATGCAAACTCATTGTATAGGATGCTCCCACTCACATATCTCTATATGAACGATTCAGGATCACATCGTTTGTACTAATTACAAAGTGGGTCGCATCCATAGTGTCCCCAGAATAAGGCGCCCAACCTTATTCATATACTATAGACCATTTTGGCTATATATTTGAACTTGATCCACCTTTATGTCACTACATAAAGTTCAAACTACATTAAATAGCCTCAGGACCTTAGTTTATTGAATTCAAGATTACAATTTCAATAACAACTTTATCGGGAAAAAAACAGAATATGTTTATTAATTTATAACCTACGAGTTTTAGAAAATAAAATCCAACAAATCGTACCGAAAACTCAGTGAAACCGAAAATGCGGTTCGATTCAGTTTGAAGAAGTTTTGAAACCGAATTAATTTAGTTCAGTTCGGTTTCACTTTCAAAAATCGGAAACTGAACCAAACCGTTTTTAACTAATATATATGATATTTATTTATATATTTTAAAAAAAAGAGTAAAACTGAATTTAAAATCGAATCGCTTTTAATTTAAAGAACAAAACCAAATTTAAAACCGAACCGAACCGAACCACTTTTTTAATTAAAAAATAATATTACCTGGATTTTTTAAAAATGCCAAAACCGAATTTGAAACCGAACCAAACCGCATATATGCGGTTCGATTCGGTTTCACATTTTAAAAAATTCGGTTAGGTTCAACTTCTCCACAAAATGAACCGAACCGAACCGTTTCTACCCCTAGGTTATGTCCAATTGACACAGAAATATATCTATAGTACGAAAATTGTAGTTATCGGTCTTTAGTGAAGTGTCCGACAGTTAAAGGATGGTGAATAATGTAATTAAAGAGTTTAATTAATTATTCATGTACCGTTTGAGCTTCAAGCTACAGGTCTATAAGGTCCCCTTGGTAGCTCAAAAGGATTTAGTTGAGAATCAGTTTTTGGGTTAATTTGAACTGTTCAAATTAATAAGAGAGATTCAATTACATATGATATAATTAAATTGTTTCAATTATATATGATATAATTATCATAAAGTATTTGATACATTATAGTTTAATGGCAGGAAATAAATATTTGAATGAGATTCAAATATATTTTCTATGAATGTGATTCATAGTTGTTAAATTTAATATAAATATGATTTATATTAAATGCCATAAAATAGAGAAAAGAAACTATAGTTATATTGTATATGATACAATATTAGAACTATAGGTTATATGTTATATTTGATATAACATATAATTTAATATAAATATAATATGATAAGTTAATTATCATATTTATTTATATTATTTTATTATTATTTGAATAATAACTTCCCTCTTTTCTCTCCAACCACCTTAGTGTGTGGTTATTGTTTTTGTGGCAAGAGGAATAAAAGAACATTGGGTTTCCCTTCTTCCTCGACGGCTAACGTTTTTTAGATTGCTAAACGATTGAGAGTTGCAAAAAAGTTCTGTGTGTTCTTTCAATCTTCTTACTCCACATCCAAACTCTCTCTCTTAATCAAAATAGTCAGAGCCCACCACTCCTGGGTTCTCTCCTCAAGAATACCAAAGGCTCTTTGTGGTAGTGTCATTGTTTCTGTTCAAAAAAATCTTGAAGAAGGTCTTCAAAAGTTGCTGTTTATGTTTGAGGCTCTTGACTGTTAGAGGGAGTTTCACGAAGAAAGGTTCTTCAAGGGTAATGTATCTTGAACCCTTTTTCTGTAAAAAACATGTTGTAGTTTAATATAAATGCATATTTAATTGTATGTTTACTGTAAACTTAGTTTTCAATAAGTAATAGAATTTGGATAATTCGCTTCCGCTCAAGGATCTCCTCAATATGAGTTCCTTTAATTGGTATCAAAGCCATGTTGTTGGTTTTTTATTCAAAATTCCATTCTTGTATTGAATTCATTTACAGTACTTGTGGGTTTTACAATTTGCATTGCATTTATATGATAAATGTTTGTAGATGTGTTGTTGATGGATGTTTCAGGATAGAAATCTCTTTTTATGGCTTTCTGTTTAATTTACAAAGTTAATTTTGTAAAGGCACCTGCGTTTTTTTTTTTTTTTTTGGGGCAATAAATTGCAATCGAGTTTGTATTTGTTTAAGTTTTGAGTCGCTCATGAGGCTTCAGAAGAAGGGTTCCAATGCGTTTCGATGGAACAGGCAAAACAGAGGTTACCGCATCGTGTAGCTAGAGCTAAACGATCGTTTAGTTTTTTATTATGCGATCGTGTAGAGTTTGCTACACGATCGTGTAGCATTTTCTAAACGGTCGCATAGCTAATGCTACGCGATCAAGTAGAGTTTGCTACGATATCGTATTGCATTGGCTGCATGATCGCGTAGGCACTCGCTTGGTGTACGATCGCATGGTATATGATATTCGACGCATCCTTATGTGCTAAATGATTGAGTAGACTATCATACTCATCGCATAGTCATTAGTTACACGATCGTGCAATATATGATACTCGACGCATGGATGTCTACTACATGATTGCGTAGACTTTCATGCTCATCACATAGTCATAAGCTACGTGATCGCATATAAACAATTGTGTATACTCGACGCCTTGCTGCTCGACGATTAAGAGTTTGCTACACGATCAGCTGCAAAGGCTCTTTGTGGAGTGGTTCGAGGCGAGCGGTTCAAGACCCGGTTCACTTGTTCCGAACCGATGGACTCAATTTTGTAATAAATTAGCCTTTTAATTTTCGTTATAGAGATGTTCTATCCCGGTCCATCAACTTTAGCATTAATATACATGTGATGTCATAATGTTTGTCATATAGTTTTAAAACCCACCATATGTTATGCATTTATTTTCATGCATCATTTTATATTATAAGTGTTATAATATATTAATATGCATGATTTAAATTACATAAAGCATGCTAGTGCATCATATAATATAAGAGTTATAGTATATGTATGCATGTATTATAGCATATCCATGCATCATTTATATTATAAGTGTTATAATATAAGGTTGAATGATTGTATGGAATGTATGCTATAGCACAGTTCATTACTTAATTATATAAATGTTATATATTAGTAATGAATGAACATTGTATGAAGCATGACACTACCTTAGGTTAAATTATAAATGTTATAATTAACTTATGTATGTCTTTCATGTAATGATTGGTTTTAATTGTTTCATTTACTTATAATTGTTATAATAAATGAAATTAGAATTAAAATCAATAATAAAGAGTTGCATTCAAACATTAAGCTATAATTATTTTTTAAAATTGTTTTAAAATTTGATTGAGATAGACCTAAGATCATGTTTTTAATGGGATTAGAAATCTAGGTCTAATCTTTTAAATCGGTTTAATAGGATTAAATTGATTCATAATAAAAGATTAAATATGTAACAAATGTATCTATAAGGTGTTGGGGTTTATGCTCTAAAGTCTCGTGTCCTGTAGTTTGTAAACACATTTTGTATTAACGTTTATGATGTATAATATTTACTTCACTTTTTGACTTTGCACATTTAGATGTTTTATTTGCTTTACCACAAACCAATAAACTTAAAATCCTTGGTTGTCTTTATGTAACTTAAGCATGTATGTAGTGACATACAAGTGGATCATGTCTTAAGTGATAACCAAAATGGTCTGTAGTATATGGATATAAGAAGGAAATCTTATCCTGGTAACACTACGAACGCAGCCCGCTTTATGGAATAGTTACAAATGTTGTGACTTGTCATAGATGGTCTGATCTTGATCATTCATGTAGGGGACATGCGAGCGAGAGGCGTCCTATACAAAGAGTTTGTATAAGACCTGACCACGAAGTGTTAACATATCATCATAGAACTCCGTTCATGACAAAGGCTTCATTTTATCGGGATGACCATAGGTAACATGACCTCAATTCTAAGTTACTTGGAAACTCCTGCAATTAAGGGCGGTTCTATGATTTGTATGGGTGCGAGTGGCCAGAGCGCCGACTCAAACCTACAATTTTGGGGATTTGTTTGATTTGGAAGCTGGGAACTCAACTTCACAAGATGGAGTTCACTTCTTCCCTAAAGCAAGGGGTAAGTAGATAGATTGCTCCCTTGAGGGCTGATCTCGGAGCTTGAATGATATAGCACCACACACTTTCTCATGGCCCGAGAGGTGTTTACACATAGTAGGCCTATGTTGTAGTGTTCATTAAAGTGATCAGTGGTACTTAGGGACTAAGATGTAACTACATAGGCAAAATGGTAAATTGGCCCAGCTGTACTTACGAGCATCTGTGAAGGGTCATCGTATTGATGATTGGTTATATCCAATGGACATAAGAATATATCTATGGTAAGAAGAGTTTAACTGTCAGTCTTTGATGGAATGCCTGGCAGTTAACGAATGGTGGATATCGTGGCTAAAGATTTAGTCAATTATTCACGTACCGTTGGAGCTTCGAGCCATAGGTCCATAAGGTCCCCTTGGTAGCTTGGATACAAGTTAAGAATCAGTTTTTGGATCAGTTTGAAATGTTCAAACTGAGAAGATGGGGTTTGATTATATATGGTATAATTGAACTAGTTAATTATATATGATATAATTGACTTTATGTATGAGATGGAGGAAATTGGATATAAATATGATTTATATTTAGTGGAGGAAAAATACTATGGTTAATATATGATATTAAGCCATAGGTTATGAATATGATGAGATTATATTTATTATTTATTAATTGGACAGTTATGGGATAATTGGTCGGCGTCTCTTCTATTTTCGTAATGGATGAGTAAGATAAAGAATCGTTTTGAGACGCTTAAACAGCTCACGGTGTGTTATGCATAACAGATAGCCTGTGTGTCATCACTTAGAAAAATCAGAGCCTATACAATAGTGCTAAACGATCGCTTAACACTTACACCCGCGCGTGCCTTGTACTAAACAATCGCTTATCTTTAACTAAACAATCGTTTAGCGCCTGAGCTTTACTAAATGATCGTATAAATGATCGCTTAACTTTTCCTGCACGATCATTTAGATGATTTCTTACCTTTTCATACACGATCGTATACTTCACCTACACGTATACTTCACCTAAATGACCAAGCATTTTCTCTATACGATAGACGAGTCTTTCTCCCACTTGCTTGATCGTTATATACGATCTTTTTACCTCATCCCCTCTACCAAATCCGAACAAATTCCACCCTTTGGATTCTCACTCTAAGAATACTGATGGCTCTGAGTAGTGTTGTCCCCGTTTCCTTCTTTTCGTGTGGAGACTATTCGTGGTAGACGATTGGGTGTTGTTGAACGATTACTTGTCGTTCCAGCGAAAGCGAGATTTGCTGTGAAGAAAAGTCTTCACTGGTATGATCTCTTGGTCTCTTATTTATTGATCCTTTAAGCATGCCAACAATTTAGCATTGTGAATGCATATCTGTATGTTTGAATGTATATGTGGAAATTCTGTCACGATGGATTGGAAGATTTGCTTCCGCTCATAGGTAATCTCGAATAAGAGTTCCTTCAGTTGGTATCAGAGTCAAGTTTCTCATATTGTAATTCATTGCTGCAAAAGAATTGAATTTACATTCTCGGTGGGTACAACATGTCTACTCTCTGTTTTAATTGTTAAAGCATTTATGGATGTGTGGATTAATGGAGTTTTCTAGAATGTAACCTTGGTTTGTTAAACTCTCTAGTTAATTGTAAAGGTCCCTGCGTTTTTGGCACAATTAATTGCTATCGATTCTGTAATTTCAAAGTTAGTTTGAGTTTTGAGTCGTTTGTGATGAAGCTCGGAGCAAGGGTTGTTGTTCTTCAAGGAATAAGATGATCAAGGGTTGGTCGGGTCGTATAGACGATGGGGTAGACGATCGTTGAGTATTGGATGCTCAACTGTCGTTTAACACGCGCGCGCACTAGAAAATCATATGGCTCAACAAGCCTCATCGCTTAGTCACTAACTATACGATCGTGGAGTAAATGCATGATAAATCGTTCACCTTTCGCGTGTTAAACAATCGTCTAGACGATCAGGTTTCGCGGCCTCGTTCTCGTCTATGTGATAACTTGTAGAAATACAAGTTATTTATACTGCCTTATTCAGATATTGCGGCCAAAAGAGAGTAAATATGCATCGATTGTATGAAAATTAGCTAAGAAATACAACAACTTATCGCAAATACACCCACTAACGCCATCAAGATGGTAGAAAAAAATATTTCAAGTCTATTTTGCAGGGAACCAAGTCACCGCTTGCAATCAAGGCTCAAAGATGAAATGAACAACGCATCTTCGTCGCATTGCGCCCGTCAATCAACAATAAAGAGACGATTAACGCAATGACGGCGCAAAGCGACAGTCGATCTAGAGCTGAACTTCAACTGCATGCGGTAATAAAAACAACACCACATGCGGACACACGATCAAAAAATGCAAATGAGCAACGCAAAAGCGAAGGATTGCGACACGTGTACAACTAACTATTGTGCATATTTGATGGTCTGATTGCATAACTGAAGGAATAATTATTCCACCATTTTCGGACTTTCCATAACAATAAAGTGGGGACCACAAGTCAGAGAGTCAAAGCTTTTCACCTATAAATACCCCCCATAGAATTCAGTGAAAGATATACTTGATACGAGGGAGAATTGATACTAGGCTATTGAGAGAGAGGCTGAGTTGAGTACTGATCAGAGGAAATCCGGGAAGAGAAGAGACAAGGCCGAGAGGTGAGTCTCAATGTGATTCTGCCACATCCCCGTCGTGAAGCTCTATACTTAGATCTCTGCCACCGGTTGAGCAAGCCTGAGAGGGAAGCTGATCCATCCAATCACTCCATCGATGCCGGCAAGCACATTTCCATCCAGATCGGCGCCAAGACGTTGGCGCTTATTTGTATTTGTTTCTAACTCTATTCATCAACTGTATTTCATCTTCTTAATCTCTTCATTCACAAATCATGTATCAGATGCTAAATAGTATTATTGAATGTCTTAATCATTGTCATTTTCACTTTTCTATCTACTTTCGTTCCTCCATTAATCGCTTTCTCCATGAAGTCTTCTTAATCCCTTGGTGATTAACATGAATTAAACGAGTAACTTAATCTGTGCCAAAGAGATAAATGCATTTAGCTAAGGCATGCTAGATGGCATCTTCACCTGTGAGAGCAGAAGTGAAGATGCCATTCTGATCTATCGAGAGAAGGTTAGAAGAATGCATTAACTAAAGCGAGTAGTACTTCCAGAGATGGAAGCAACCTTGCGTTCATCACGTTCGTCCCTGTTTCACCACAGAGATGTGGGAACGCAGCCGATCACCGAGAGGTGTACGCCAAAGGAAAAGCGGAACCGTACTTATACCTTTAACGCACTTAAGGAACTTGCGTTGTTTATATTAATTATCTTTTCTCTTTCTACTTCGCACATAAGACTTGCCACCGCATTACACCATCTTTGTATAATCTTCACAGTCAGTCTCAACCTCGGTATCTTGTATCATGAAACCTGTATCCTATATCATCATGGCTTAGGTTTACTTTACCGCACTTTATTTTATTATCACATTTTTATCGCTTTACTTTACTTTATCGCACTTTTAAATACTTGTACACACACACTTTTATAAATTGAAAACCCCTCGGTCACATGTATCACAAATATAACGCAATAGCCTCAAACGGTCCCTGTGTTCGACCTTAGATCACACCGAGAAACTTGCGGTGGAATTATACTTAGTTCCAATGCAAGGAAACTTGTGACAATGCACAGCATACTACAAGAACATTCATTAATAACACATATCTAGAAGTAGTATCGCATAAGGAAAATAAAGACTTTATTTTTAGAGTCAACAAGTTTATGGTGTCGTTGTCGGAGATTGGTTAACGGTTAGTGTTGAATATGTTTGTGATATGTGCAGGACAGATCTCTTTGTACTGACTGTTCAATATGGAGAGCAGTCTAACGGCTTATGAGTACTAGAGTAATTCAGAAATTCTAAGCGGACCCAGAGATCAAGTATATTATTCGCGCAAGAGTTCACCAGGGTCGAGTTAATTGGTGAAGAAGCATGGCCAATGAGAATATGGCACCCACAGGAAATCAAAGGGAAAATTGGCTAGCGCAAGATCCAGTTTTTCTTGTTGCTGAGCACAACATCCCTATGAGGAATTATGCGGCGCCGGACTTTTATAACTTCTCACCAGGAATTTTAAGACCCATGGTTGAAGGGAATGTAAGCTTTGAGATAAGACCTATTATGCTGCAGATGATTCAGAATGTGGTTTAATTTAGGGGATTACAAGTAGAAGACCTACACGCTCATTTGACAAGTTTTGTAGACATGTGCAATGCATTCTCCATGAAAGTCTGGAAGCTACAACTGAACCAGTTGGTCGAATGGCGAAGGGACGCTTATGAAAATGCCAATATCTATAAGGAGAAAACTAAGAAGTGGCATGACGACCGAACATTCGCCGAAGGCCAACGGGTATTATTATTGAACGCACGTTTGCGATTGTTCCCAGGAAAGTTGAAGTCTCCCTGGTCTGGACCATTCTGAATCAAGAAAATCTTTCCTCACGGCGCAGTGGAACTCACAACTTTAGACGGGAACAACGCATTTAAAGTCAATGGTCAACGGATTAAGCCTTACTATGGAGGTGACTTCGAGCGACGCATGGACACCATTGACTTGGGCAAGCAAGATTAAAACGCTTGCAAGGGAAGAGATTGCAGTAATTCTGAAAACTGCTTTCAATCAGCATCCCTATCTATGTTTACTTGCTTTCCTTACAACTTTCTTTTACTGCTTCTAAATTTCGTCATTTACTACTTATTAAAACTAGCCTTTAATACTTTCTATATTTCCTTTCAATTTAACTTCGTATGTATTTCCATTCCTTTAATTTAGTAGCGTCGTTCGTAAATTTGTGTGAATGATTGGATGAAACATTAAACATCGCTAAAGTCTTTTTCGACCTATGTTCCTGATGAATTAAAAAAAAAAAAAAAACTAGAAGGTAACACAATGATGGGTGCATTGTGTATTAACCAGAAACACCTTGCGTCCATTACACCTAAATACATTACGTTGAGGGGTGTGTTGCGCGTGTATGTGTTCTTTGCCCGTCCTTAGCTAAATGCACTATGTTGAGGTAGTGTTGCGCTGATAGCAATATCGTGTGCCCGATCCCCCACAAATGTGTTTAGTTTAGAGGGGTGTTGCAGGAGTACATGCGTGTTGCCCATCCTCAGCAAAAATTGTATCTGCGTTTATTGGAAACGTGGTGTTAACTTTTAATCATGCACCCGTCTGAAACAAATTTTAAAGGAAATTTCAATTCATTATTTTTCTAAGTTAATCAAATTTCTTTGACTCTTTATACAGGCAACAATTTAATTTCTTTGACTTTTTGTACAGGCAACAATTTTGTATTGCGTCAATTTTTAATTATTTGTATACTTTGTTAACATTCAATACATTGAGTACATATTCACTCCATTTGCCTATACCTTTCTCTTTATCATCCTTTGTCAATATTTGCAATGTTCTTAATATTTTATTTTTGCGATCTTCATTGCGCTGCCATGGTGTAGTATATGTTTATACTTAGAAACATTTCCCACACTTTGTAAATTCTGACTAACACTTATTAATTCTTAGTTTTAGCAGTACTTTACCTTTTATCTTTCAAAGTTCTGCTCAAACCTTCTGTTTGAATTTTTTTTCTTCTAAGTGTTTGTCTAGTCTATCCAAGTAACGCAATGAAGACCTTGCGCATCTCTAAATTTGGGGGTGTTGAGGAAGGTCTGAGCAGATAAGATCAAGAATATGCGGTCATTAAGAAAATGCGTTCATTTTCTGTTAAAAAAAAATACAAAAGTCCAATATCAGCGCAAGGGAAAACCTTAAAAACATTCCCAAGCTGATAAGAACTTAGTTGCGAAAGAAGTCTGCTCGTAGTTGGATGCTCGTATGACACCCGTAGGAGCAAGCCAAAATGAAGGTGGGTTTCCAAGAACAACACAGTATGAAAAGAAAAAAAAATAAATAATAAAAGAATGCAAGAGACAACTCTTCTGAATATCGTGAGTTAAAGTTGAGATTAGCACACAACCGTAGTTGGATGTTCGCATGACACCCGTGGGAACAAGCCAAAACGAAGGGTGTAACCATGACCAACAGTCTCTAATAAATGACACAAGATTTGATCACTGCATATAGATATATCAAGTTATTTTGACAAAGAAGAGATAAACATTCTATTTTAAAAACTAGAAAAGCATTTTTTAGTAGAATTTTGTTATATAGAAGAATAAAGTAGGGCTTGGTTAGAAATTAACAAGTATAGGAGGAAATTATAATTGTTAAGAAATGTGAATAAGTGTAACATTCGGAGCAACCAATTGACGCAAAAATATAGGATAGGAATTGAGAACTATTGCCTTAGTAGAAGATATGCTTGAGGACAAGCATATATATAAATTTGGGAGTGTGATAACTTGAAAAAATACAAGTTATTTATACTGCCTTATTTAGATATTGCGGCCAATAGAGAGTAAATATGCGTCAATTGTATGAAAATTAACTAAGAAATACAATAATTATAACTTATCGCAAATACACCCACTAACGCCATCAAGCTGGTAGAAAAAGATATTTCAAGTCTGTTTTGCAGGGAACCAAGTCACCACTTGCGATCAAGGCTCAAAGACGAACTGAACAACGCATCTCCGTCGCATTGCGCCCGTCAATCAACAATGAAGAGACGATTAACGCAATGACGGCACAAAGTGACAGTCGATCCAGAGCTGAACTTCAACCGCATACGGTAATAAAAACAACACCACATGCGGACACACGATTGAAAAATGCAAATGAGCAATGCAAATGCGGAGGATTGCGACACGTGGACAACTAACCATTGTGCATATTTGACGGTCTGATTGCACAACTGAAGGAATAATTATTCCACCATTTTCAGACTTTCCATAACAATAAAGTGGGGACCACAAGTCAGAGAGTCAAAGCTTTTTACCTATAAATACCCCCCATAGAATTCAGTGAAAGATATACTTGATACGAGAGAGAATTGATACTAGGCTATTGAGAGAGAGGCTGAGCTGAGTACTAATCGAAGGAAATCCGGGAAGAGAAGAGACAAAGCCGAAAGGTGAGTCTCAGTGCGATTCTACCACATCCCCATCGTGAAGCTCTGTACTTAGATCCCTGCCACCGGTTGAGCAAGCCTGAGAGGGAAGCTCATCCATCCATTCACTCCATCGACGCCGGTAAACACATCTCCATCCAGATCGGCGCCAAGACGTTGGCGCTTATTTGTATTTGTTTCTAACTCTATTCATCAACTGTATTTCATCTTCTTAATCTCTTCATTCACAAATCATGTATCAGACACTAAATAGTATTATTAAATGTCTTGATCATTGTTATTTTCACTTTTTTATCTACTTTCGTTCCTCCATTAATCACTTTCTCCATGTAGTCTTCTTAATCCCTTGGTGATTAACATGAATTAAACGAGTAACTTAATCTGTGCTAAAGAGATAAATGCATTTAGCTAAGGCATGCTAGATGGCATCTTCACCTGTGAGAGCAGAAGTGAAGATGCCATTCTAATTTATCGAGAGAAGGTTAGAAGAATGCATTAACTAAAGCGAGTAGTACTTCCAGAGATAGAAGTAACCTTGCGTTCATCACGTTCTTCCCTGTTTCACCACAAATATGTGGGAACGCGACTGATCACCGAGAGGTGTATGCCAAAGGAAAAGCGAAACCGTACTTATACCTTTAACGCACTTAAGGAACTTGCGTTGTTTGTATTAATTATCTTTCTCTTTCTGCTTCGCACATAAGACTTGCCACCGCATTACACAATCTTTGTATAATCTTCACAGTCAGTCTCAACCTCGATATCTTATATCATGAAACATGTATCTTGTATCATCATAGCTTAGGTTTACTTTACCGCACTTTATTTTATTATCGCATTTTTATCGCTTTACTTTACTTTATCGCACTTTTAAATACTTGTACACACACTTTTATAAATTGAAAAACCCCAAGTCGCATGTGTCACAAATATAATGCAATAGCCTCAAATAGTACCTATGTTCAACCTCGGATCACACCGAGAAATTTGCGGTAGAATTATACTTGGTCCCAACGCAAGGAAACTTGTGACAATGCACAGCATACTACAAGAACATTCATTAATAACGCATACCTAGAAGCAGTGTCGCATAAGGAAAATAAAGACTTCATTAGTAGAGTTTACACTATGTGATCGTTTAGCTTTCGTGCTATCATCTAGTGTGCACTACACAATCGTTTACCTAGAAAGGTTTACTAAACGATGGAGCTTCGCCCGACAATTCAAGACCCGGTTCATTTGTGAACCAGTTTGCTCGGTGGAATGATGTAACATATAGAATTTTCATTCCGGTTTTGTGTTGGTTCATTCCGGTCCATTAGTCTATGGTTTTATACATGCGATGTATGTTTTTTTATGTCATATGGTATGTACATATAGAAAAATCCCACCTTAGGTTATGCATTGGTCATGCATTTTCTCTTTATTATAAGTGTTATGATTTTGAGAGGCATGATTTGAATTACGTAAGTGCATGCTCACGTATCATATAATATAAGAGTTATATTTATGCATGCATTATTTATTAAGCGTTATGAATACCTTGTTATGTGGCAATGTATGTTTTAATTGTTTCTTTTATAAAGGTTACAAAATGAAATTAGAACTAAAATAAATAATAAAAGGTTAAAGTGTAGCAAACCTATCTATAAGGGACCTTTTGTCTAAGGCGGATTTTGTCTAGGCTGGGGTATTTAAGGTGACGGCAACGGAACACCCCTACCTGGGAACCTACCTGGAAAGGTGAATTAGATAGATTTGATGCATACATGCAAGTTAATGACAGTTCATTAAAGAGTTTAATGTGACCACTTGAACTTGTTTTATTTTAAAGACAAAAGTTGTTTTTTAGCAGACTTAATAAATGACTTAGATTATAATCAGTAGCCGAATTTTCTAGGTTAATAAACCCTTAGGTAGAACATTCAGTGGGAGGTACTTTGGGTATTTGATGTTTCATTTAAACCTTTCACGTTTCTCCCTCATAGTTCACACTGTGAGATCTATCATCAGCCTCGTGACACTTGGGAGTGTCCCCCCTAAAGGATGGTATTTGGGTAGGTCAATATCAAGGTGGATGGAGAGAATGTTCATAGTAAGTGCGAGTGGGAGGTACGACAACATATCCCACGGTCTCTCTCCTTGGATTAAATAAAGTTTCTGTGCATCGCCTCGAGACACCCTGGGAGTCCCCCTATAGGATGGGTGTTTTGCGCGTTTATTTATTTGATCTCCTGTAAGAGGATATGGTCACTTAGTCTCTTGTTCTAATTTTTTTTTTCCCTATGGTGGGCGCATTAGGGAGAGACTCTGGGGCCAAAAATGAGGGGTTACACTTACACGGAATTGTTAAAGGTTAACAGTTATGGACCGAACAAATGGTGGCTATTAGGTTCAGTTCCAAGAGTTATTTCTGCCTAATGGTTAAGAATGTCTCATCCCAGTGAAGGGACATCTGATCACCCCACTGGTGATGTTTGTCCTACCTCGCTAGGGCATCATTGCAAAATATAAGTCTTATCACTTAGGATACTTGGAAATTATTTTGCTAAAACTAATTGGTTAAAAATATGGTTTTTTGCAAAGTCTTATAAAAGTTTATTCGTTTTTCAGCAACAGTTTTTTTTGTAAGAGGATATGGTCACTTAGGTTCAGTTCCAAGAGTTATTTCTGCCTATTAATTTGTTTAGCGCCGAAAAAATGAGTGACCAAAACTATTCGGGTTGGAAACATGTGATCACGACGATACTCATCATCGAGGATATGAAGTTTGTCCTTACGGAGGACTGTCCTCCTATTCCTTCTATAACATAGAGATGTTTAAAACTGTTGTTCTTAACATAAAAGACCTAGAATTTCTCCTAAGGAAAATGCCCAACTTTGGCACCTAAGATTAGGACACATCAATCTTAATAGGGTTGAGATATTAGTAAAGAATGGACTTCTAAGCGAGTTAGAAGAAAATTATTTACCTGTGTGTAAGTCATGCCTTGAAGGCAAGATGACTAAAAGTCCTTTTACTGGAAAAAGTCATAGGGCCAAAAAACCTCTAGAAATAGTGCATTCAGACCTTTGTGGTCTGATGAATGTAAAAGCTAGGGGAGATTATGAATATTTATCACTTTTACTGATGATTATTCAAGATATGGGTACATTTATTTAATGCAACATAAGGTTGAATCTTTTGAAAAGTTCAAAGAATTCAAGGCTGAAGTTGAAAATGCATTAAATAGAACGATTGAAACATTTTGATCTAATCGAGGTGGAGAGTTTATGGATTTGACATTTCAGAATTATATGATAGAACATGGAATAGAATCCCAACCCTCAACACTTGGTACACTTCGGCAAAATGGTGTATCAGAAAGGAGAAATCAAACCATATTGGACATGGATCGGTCTATGATGAGTTATGCTTCCTTACCTGACTCGTTTTGGGTTTATGCAGTAGAGACTACAGTGTATATCCTGAACTACGTTCCCTCCAAGAGTGTTGCCAAAACACCTTTGGAGTTATGGAATGATCGTAAAGCTAGTTTACATCATTTCAGAATCTAGGGTTGCCCAACACATGTACATGAGGTTAATTCTAAGAAATTAAAGCCACGTTCCAGGTTATGCCTATTTGTAGGCTACCCCAAGGGAACAAGAGGTGGTTATTTCTTGATCCTAAAGAAAACAAAGTATTTGTATCAACAAATGGTACTTTTCTTGAGGAAGACCACAAAAAGAAGCCCAAACCTAGAAGCAAAATTGTGTTGAATGAGGTTTCCAAAGAAACTACTGAATCTTCTACAAGAGTTGTTGAAGAGCCTAGTACCTCAACAAGAATTGTTGAAGTAGGTTTATCTAGTAGGTCAAATCCACCTCAAGTGTTGAGGGAACCTCGACGTAGTGGGAGGGTTGCAAATTCACCTTTTCGCTATATGGGTTTAACTGAAATCCTAGCTATGGTAGCTGATGGCAAGGTTAAAGATCAATTGTCTTACAAGAAGGAAATGGAGGATGTTGACAGAGATAAATGGATTATGGCCATGGATCTCCAAATGAAGTCTATGTACTTCAAATCAGTATGGGATCTTGTAGATCAACCTGATGGGGTTAAACCTATAGGTTGTAAATGGATCTATAAGAGGAAACAGGGTGCTGATGGGAAAGTGCAAACCTTCAAGGCTAGACTGGTGGCAAAGGGTTATACCCAGGTAAAAGGAGTCGACTATGAGGAGACTTTCTCACCTGTTGCCATGCTGAAGTCTATCCGAATCCTCATATCCATTGCCTCGTATTATGACTATGAGATATGATAAATGGATGTCAGGACTACTTTTCTGAATGACAGTCATTTATGTGGTGCAGCCAAGGGATTCATAATCCAAGGTCAAGAGCAAAAGGTTTGCAAGCTTAATCAATCCATTTATGGACTGAAACAAGCATCTCGATCTTGGAATATAAGGTTTGATACTGCAACCAAATCTTATGGCTTTGATCAAAACATTGATGAGCCCTGTGTTTACAAGAAGATCATCAACAGTTCAGTTTTCTAGTGTTGTATGTAGATGATATCCTACTCATTATGAATGATGTAGGTTTACCGATTACAGCTAGGAACTTGCTTGCGACCCAATTCCAAATGAAGATTTGGGAAAGACTCAATTTGTTATGGGTATTCAGATCTTTCGAGATCGAAAGAACAAAATGTTATCACTGTCTCAGGTGTTGTATATTGACAAGATGTTTGTCAAGTATTTGATGCAGAACTCTAAAAAGGGCTTATTGCCTTTTAGGCACGGAGTTACATTGCCTTTCAAAGACAGATCCCTTATGTATCTGTTGTGGATAGTTTGATGTATGCAATGTTATATACTAGACCTGACATCTCCTACGCAGTAGGGATAGTCAGTAGATATCAATATAATCCAGAATTAGATCACTGGACAGTCGTTAAGAACATCCTCAAGTATCTGCAAAGAACGAGGGGCTACATGCTTGTGTATGATTTTAAGGATTTAATTCTTACAGGATACACAGACTCTGATTTTCAGACTGATAGGGATTCTGGGAAATCAACATTAGGATCAGTGTTCACTCTTAATGAAGGGGCAATAGTATGGCGAAGCATCAAGCAATGGTGCATCACAGACTCCACCATGGACGCTAAGTATGTAGCAGCCTGTGAAGATGCTAAGGAGGCTGTTTGGCTTAGGAAATTCTTTACTGATCTGGAAGCTGTTATAGACGTGTCAAAACCCATCACACTTTATTGTGATAATAGTGGTGTTGTGGCTAATTCCCAAGAGCCTAGGAGTCATAAGCGCGACAAGCACATAGAGCAAAAGTATAATCTCATTCGAGAGATTATGCATAGAGGGGACATGATGGTCACGAAGATAGCTTCGGAGCACAACGTTGCTTATATATTTACGAAGGCCTTCATGGTTACAGTGTTTGGGGGTCACCTGTAGAGTATGGGTCTATAGAACAGACCTCGACTGGATTAGGGCAAGTAGGAGATATTGTACTGGCTGTGTTATGCCCTAGTTTATTGTTTTATGTACTTGTATTTTATTATATTGTACACCTCACTAGCTTTAGAACAAGTGGGAGATTGTTGAGGTTGATGCTCTAAATCTCGTAGGGTCCTATGGTTTGTAAACATTGTATGAACAAATTCTTATATGATTAATATTATATGATATTTTATTCATTTTGTCTATAAAATATGTGATATTTTAGTTGCATTAACCATAAACCAATAAACTAACATCCAAGATTATCATTGTAACTTAAACATGTATGTGGGGACATATGGGTGGATCATGTTTAAGTGATAACCTAAATGGTCTGTAATAGATAGATAAGGTTGGGTACCTTATCCTAGTGACACTACGAGTATGGCCCGCTTTGAAGACCTGGAATCAGTACTTAAGAGAACAACCTATCTACTAATCCTAAATAGGGTAGGTGTGAATTCCATCTTGCAAGGCTATGTCCCCAACTATTCATCCGGTCTTATCCCCAAAATGGTAAGCTTATTGAGCAGTGCTATTAGACTACTCTCACCGTTTGCAGATCAAAGGATAATTCCAAACAAACAGGAGTTCATAGCTAGCTCAAGATTAAGATCGAGTTAACCTAGGTTACATATTAAATGAAATAGTCAGTTTTAACAGTAAACGATTGTTATAAAGAAAAGTGACTATTTTCGTGGTCCAGTCTATATGTAAACTCATTGCATAGGATGCCCCCATTCTCATGCCTCAACATGAATGATTTGTGGATTACATCGTTTGTAGCATCTTACAACTTCTTGTAACAACTACAGAGTGGGCCGCATCCAATAGTGTTACCAGAATGAGATACCCAATATCATCCATATACTTATTAGACCATTTAGGCTACATATTGTCAGCTTGATCCTATTTATGTCATTATATAAAGTTACAGCATTCAGACTATAGCCAATGATGCATTTATTGGATTTTCATAATAAGATGCAAAATCAACAAGTAATTATTATTTATAAAATAGAATGTTTAACACGAACTGGGAGTTCTAGGACATTTCCAACAATTAGCTAGTAAAACAAGATTAGGGGTTTGCTGGTTTAGTCCGAAATGAGCTAGCAGAGGGACCTAATGGACCTATAGATTATGAATGGCTAAACTCTTTAACCTAATTAACCAATATTCGTTAATTGCCGGAACACTCCACTAAAGCCCATTAGCTACACTCTTCTCACTGTAAATATATTTCTGTCCACGTGATTTAACCATGATCAGTAAGTCGATCCTTCACAGGTTGTTTCATAATTACAGTTGGGTCAAAATTATCGTTTTATCCATGTAATTACATCTTGTTCCTTAAGTTCCAATGATTCTCTAATGAACAATTGGTTTGTGGTCCAACCACTAAACCGAGTCCCTCTCGGGCCAATAAGAGGGTTGGGCACCTTATTCAAGACCCAGAGTCAGCATTTAAGAGAACAATCTATCTACTCTCCATAGAATCGGGTAGGAGTGTATTCCATTTTGTAGGACTATGTCCCCAGCTATCTACCCGGACTTACCCCTAAAATGGAAGGCATATTGAGTCGGCGATGTTGAGTCAATCTCACCCATACAAATTAAAGGATAAACCAAAATAAAAAAAAAGTTCATAGTTAGCTCAGGATTAAGATCGAGTTACCTAGATCATCAAATTGAAATAGTCAGTTTTAACAGTAAACGACATTAGAAAGAAAAGTGACTATTTCGTGGTCGATCTTATGCAAACATCTTTTGTATAGGATGTCCCCACTCATTTGTCTCTACGTGAAAGATTTTAGGATCAAATTGTTTGTATCAAATACAAAGTGGATATAGATCGTTTTGGCTATATACTCAAACTTGATCCATTTTTATATCTCCATATAAAGTTTAAGTATTCATGCTGTAGCCAATGGTTCGTTAGTTTATTGGATTTAGGCTTCAACATGTGCAATTTACATATTCGATAATAAATGTATTGAATAAACCTCAATAACATTTTATTGCAAATAAAATATGTTTAATGTTTACAAACTACGAGTTTTAGGACATACAACTCAACAACTGCATCATCTCTGTCGTCTTCCACCTCCCTTAACAAGATGCAATGGACCAGTGGGTTGTTGAATATGATGTCCATATCCACAAATCGGCCAAATACTGTCTTCTTGAAAAGAGCAAGCTGAGCGGTTCTAAGCTTCTCCTTCACAATCTTATTTGTAGTTCCAAAGTGATAGGATAAACTGGTAGCTTTTCCTGAAAAACTGATCTTGTGCTGCAATCTTGATTTGTCTAGCCATGCTGCAAGAAATGAAAACAAGGAAGAGAAATTTAGCATTATATTAAATACTCACTCCTCGATGCATGTTACAAGTGAAGGAACCCTGTAAAAGGACCATAAGCGGAATCAGATCGTCCCAATCCCCAAAATTTCACAATATAAAATTTTTAAGAGAAACAACAAATATTATGTAATTATTTAAATAACTACAACATGTTGGAAAAACAAAATAAGGGAATAGATTTGGGTTCAGAACCTTTACCTTTGAAGAATCCAATCTTCAAGTTAAATCCTCTTCAAAAGGACACCACAACAATGACTACCAAGGTATTCTCGGGGATGAAAACCCAAGAGGAGTGGGCTCTAGCTATTTTGGTTGAGAGGGGATTTTTTTTAAAAAAGATGATAGGAGAAGATCAATTTAGAAAAAACACACAGAACTCTTATGTGATATTTTGTAATTCATTCACCGTGGAAAACAAGGGAGGAAGATAATTGAAAGCAACCCCCAATTAACACATATTGGAGAAAAGAAAGGAGGGAGTTACAACTCCCTCCCAAAAAGAATTTTAAAAAAAAAATTAAAATAAAAATTAAAAAATTATTTAACAAATAATTTAATATATATATTTAAATGATAACTACTTTATCATATAATATATATTAAATTATATGTTATATCAAATATAACATACATAACATATAGTTTCTATATTGTATCAAATATAATATAACCCACAGTTTCCTTTATCTCACTAGTGACATTTAATATAAATCACATTCACATTAAATTGAACCATACGAATCCAATTCATATAATTAATATTTAAATCATTCAAATATTTATTTCCTCTCATTAATATTATAATATATCAAATACATTATAGTAATTATATCATATACAATTAAAAATTAATTAATTATATCGTGAACAATCCAAATTAATCCAAAAACTAATTCCTCGTTAAGTCCCATTGAGCTATCAAGGAGACCTCATGGACCTATAGCTTGAAACTTCAACGGTATGTGAATAATTATTTAAATTATTCACCATCTATTAATTGTCGAGTACTCGACTAAAGACCGGCAGTTACACTCTTCATAGTACAAATATATTTATGTGTCCATTGGATATAACCAATCAACAATACAATGACCCTTCACAAATTGTTCATAAGTACAATTAGGCCAAAATTACCGTTTTCCCCATGTAGTTATATCTAACTCACTAAGTACCACCGATCCTTCTAATGAACAATAAATCATAGTCCAACTATGACCAAACCCCTCTCGAGTCAGGAGTGAGTGTGGCACCACATTGTTCAAGCCCTAAAATCAGCCCTTAAGGGAACAATTCATCTACTTACCCCGACATTGGAAAATGAATGAATTCCTTCTTGTGTAGTTGTGTTCCCAACTCCCCAATCAGACGAATCCCAAAATGGTAGCCTTGTTGAGTCGGCAATTTGGCCACTCTCACCCATACAAATCAAATGACTGCTCATAGGCAAGATTCACAAATCACTCAGGATTCGAGTCATGTTATATATGGTCATCATGGTGAAATGTAAGTCTCTATTATGAATGGTGTTAAATAATGAGACTAAACATTTCGTGATTCAGTCTTATACAAACTCCTTTGTATAGAATATCCCCACTCACATGTCTCTACATGAATGATCAGGATCGGATCATTTATAGCACTTTAGAACAATTGTAACATCTACAAAGCGGGCCATACTCGTAGTGTTACCAGGATAAGGTATCCAACCTTATCCATCTAGTATAGACCATTTAGGTTATCACTTAAACATGATCCATCCGTATGTCTCTACATACATGTTTAAGATACAAGATTAACTTAGATCTTAGTTTATTGGTTTGTGGTTAATGCAACTCAAAGAATGAAATAAAACATCACATATTTTATTACATAAATAAAATGTTTGTATAGTACAATTACAAACTATAGAACCCTACGAGATTCAGGGCATCGACCCCGACAATAAGCTCCTCGATGAACGATGATCCTCAATGCACGCATATGATCCTCGATTACTAACCACATGGGACTCGAGACAAGATGAACTATGGACACTTGCTCAATGTTCCACCTTATTTACAAAAAAAAAAAGAAAAGAAAAAAGAAAAAGAAAAAAGAAAAAAAAGGCCATTAACCCAAAAACATTGTGGGCCAGAAATGCAAATAGTAATTTAAATTATTCGAACTCGATGTGCAAAGCATCAAATAGATAGAATTGAAGGAAAACCATTCAAACTTAATAGTGAAAAAATGAAAATGTAACCCAAATGCAATAAAAAGAAAAGAAAAGAATGAGTGCCGAGCAACGAGTTGCATTTAAATGAAAAAATAAATGAAACAAAATTACAACTAAACAAAAATGAGTATGGCACAATCAAATTCAAATGGGTGTAGTCGGGCCTATGGTAAAGATCAAGAAGATGAGATAATACCAATGAAGGTTTTCATATGACAGTGATGAAGTGACGCAATGAGTTTTAAGGGGGTACTTGAGAAGTAAAAAATTCAGAAGAGTATTGTGGATCGTACATTGAGGATCGAGGATGATGTGGCGAAGATCGTGAAAAATTGTCCATCGAAGATCGTGCATAGAGTGATCGAGGATCGTGTATGATGGATTGAGGATGATGTGGCAAACATCAATGAAGGCCATTGTTTATCGAGCATTGTGCAACGAGTAATCATGTATCATGAGGCATCGAGTGGCCTCTTAGCGTGCAAGCTAGCGGATGGATTTCAGGGGCAAAGCGGTGAACGCACGTGGTGCTGACACAAACAGAAGACCAATTTTCTTTTGATTTCCAACAACGACCATTTTTCATCATTCGTACACAAAACCCCTTTCACATATCAAGTTCTCATCCTTTTAAAAAAAATCTATCGTTGTTGTATGTGAAGGTCATACTCTTTATCTTATATGAATTTTGGCATCAACATGACACATTGTAATAGAATTAATGAACTTGAACCCTATAGAGTCTAACCTTGAGAACCAACCACTCACTAAAAAAGTTTTGTGTACTTAGTTTGAGTTGAGACATTCAATTTATGGTTTTAATTAAAAAGACAAATTTTAATGTCTTATTAATCACTCAAACTAAATTATTTATGAACTTTAAGAATTGTAACAAATAAGTTAAGCTTCAAATAGTTCTCGATGACTAAAATGTGAAAAAAAAGGTTCACGATGTATTAGTTACACAATAAAAAAATTAAAAATGTCAATAAATGTTTTCTTAAAGTTTAGATTAAATCTATATTTAAAAATGGATCCCGTAATTATATAGCTGGTGAATATTTGATTTTATACTTAACCAATTTTGTACTACTATCAATATTCAAAATATTGATTTCAAAAAACTATTGGTGAAAATTTTGGGAAATTTTATGAAAATTGATAAAAATTGTCATAATTAGTTAATGAAACATTGTATGTGACTTAATTAGACTATAATTTATAAATTTTAATCATCATTTATAAAAGTAAGATGATATTTAGATATATACTATAAATGTCTGCATAAATGTCTACGAGAGAACATTTTTTTTAAATAAAAATAATTACAAAATAATACAAAAAGTTTAAGAATATTTTAAGGTGAAATTATGTGGAAATGAAAGTTTTTGTGGTAAAATAAATAAAATTTACATCAATTCAATTTTAAGATAAAATGATGTAAAAATTTGATAAAAAAAAAACTTGAATGAGGTTAAATATAAATATAGGCTATTTGTTTTGTGATTTTTTTCGAGTTCAATTTATTTGGAAATACAATGAAAGTTTTGGACTAAAAATAAAATTGAAAATTGAAAAAAATGGAAATTAGAAAAATAAAATATTGAAAAAAATACTGTATTCTTTATTGGAACGGACATTATTGTATGAAATTATATAATTACATGTAATCAAGTCCACAAAATAGAAATAAAACTTTATTTAATCTAACGTAGCTAATTCCTAAAAAATTCGAAATATTCTCAAAATTTTATGAAAATCGAGAGAAAATCAAAATTTCCTCTACCAAAATTTTAAGTGCCGAGATTTCAATGAAAAATTTACCATATGACTACTATAAAATAATAAAAACATGATACTAACTAGAACATTGTAAACTAAGAAATATTTATCCTTACATAGAAAATAGTCCAAACATTATACCAAATTATCGTAAAATTCTAACTGATCCCTTTCCCTTGAAAATCAAAGAATATGGAACTGTCGCAGACGTTCGTCAGCTAGAAAACGGGCCAACCAATTTGATGGTAGAGGGTATACATGTCAAATCTGGATTGGCTGTTGCATATTCGTGCGTAACGGGTCTGTAACCATATCTTCGCCCGGGCCCGAACCGGCATTTTATAAGTCATCCGAGTTAGAGCCTCTAATTGATTTTCCCCCAACCCCGAAAAGTCCTTCCCTCTCTAATTTTTCTCGCCTTTGTTCGACTCTTAACCCTAACCCCTCTTCTTCCCGGTAAAATTTTTCGTTCTTTTTGGCGGAAAATTGATCGAGGAAACAAGAATGCAACATCAGAGATTGAAGCAACAACAACAACAAGCTTTGATGCAGCAAGCTTTGCTTCAACAACAATCGCTTTACCATCCTGGTCTCTTAGCTCACCCTCAGGTTCGACTTCTTTTTTGTTTTCGTTTAGGTTCACATTCGTATGATCTACACGTTTTTGTTTCGGCCATTTCTGTATTTTGTTCTCGATCTCTGACTAATACTTATGAAGTTATCACCGATTTTTGTGGCGTTCTGTTTTACCGTTTTGAGTTCTGAAGGATTGTAAACAAATGATTTTCCCCATGTGAATTGAGTGTTTGTGATGGGTAGTCGTATTTTGCTTTCTTATTAGTTGTGGGTATCTTCTGTGTAATCTTGAGCCTGTTTGGATTAATTTTTTGTTTATTGAAGAAACTTTCTTCTTAGAAGACGAGAAACAGGATCCTTTAGATGCTCAAGGGCCATCGATGATTGTATGATGTGCCGTGCAGTGGTTCACTTTTGGGGCTAAAATATTTCATTCGGCGTGTATGCTGTGGATACAAGATGTTTGTGTTTCTTTTTTTTTTTAATTTTTTTTTATTCCGTTCTGGGGTTCAGGCAGATTATACCATTTTATACATCACTCAATCGTCCCAGTTGATGACAGTTGAGTACTACCAACCCAGTTGGGTTTTACCAGCTTACATTATCATAGAAATGGAAGCTCCATGTGACGTGATATCATAGTGCTTGGTGGCCAGGCCGTGTCTTTCCTGTTATTTTCGCTGTTTTCTTTTTTACTGTGTGGCCTCTGTCTCTCCAATGTACTGATTGAAATAACATGGAGGTTCAGCTTTTCATTTGGTTGCAGATTTCGTTTAATCTGCATGATTGCATCCATTACAATCTCTTTGTTTTCTTCCCATTTCGTAAAGATTCGTTTTCCTTTTCACGTACCATTCTAATTCTCTTCCCTTTTTTTTGGTATATTTTATTGTTTCCATTATGCAGCTTGAACCAATTCCAAGTGGGAATTTACCACCGGGTTTTGATCCAAGTACCTGCCGTAGTGTGTAAGTGATTTTCTAGACATTTTATCCCCTTAATGTTACCTCCTTTTTTTTTTTTGTCTGCATTATGGGAATGTATGATTTCTTGCAGTTATCATGTCTCTCAGTCTCAGAATTGTCATTGACTATCTAGTTCTCGTTAAGTATCTATAATTCCTTAGAAACTGGATCTCTAATAGTTCAATTTTCTGAGCTAATGCTCTAAAATTATGTCTTCTCAAATCTCAACCAAATTTCTAGATTTTTTTAATACTAGTTTTAATTTTTTATGTATACCCATATGACTCTGTTTGATTACTTATATATTTTTTTTGTATTTTCTTTGTTTTCTTTTCCTTTTTAAAATTTTTAGTTTTTTTAATTTTGAGGAAATGCAGGTACGTGGGAAATGTACATACACAGGTAACAGAACCACTTCTTCAAGAGGTTTTTGGGAGCACAGGCCTTGTTGAGAGCTGCAAGCTTGTCAGAAAGGAGAAGGTTGGCATCACAGGAGCTTACGATGCAAAACCTTTGTTCATGCTCTATTTTTCATACAATGGGATAAATCTTTTTGTTTATATTACTGTTAATTTCAAGGTCTTCTGTTTCCTTCTTGTCTATTAACATCCTTGTTGCCACTGCTTTATGCAGTCATCCTATGGATTTATTCACTATTTTGATCGCAGATCGGCTGCTATGGCTATTTTGTCACTTAATGGGAGGCATTTGTAAGTAGATAACTGAATTTCTTATTTCCCGTCTGTACTTCTGTTTCCTGTCTCAATATGTACTTTGCAGGTTTGGGCAGCCTATCAAAGTAAATTGGGCTTATGCTAGTGGTCAGAGAGAGGACACATCAGGTCTGGTATCTGTTTTGGATCAATGGCCGTGAGTTGCAAAGGCTTAAATAATTTATCTTATATTCGGCTGCATCTTTTGTGTACAGGTCATTTCAACATTTTTGTGGGTGATCTTAGCCCTGAAGTGACCGATTCTACTTTGTTTGCATGCTTTTCTGTTTTCCCTAGCTGTTCGTAAGCTTCAGCCCCTATAAACTCTTTTTTATTTGTTTGTTGCCCTTTGAATATTGCATGTAATTTCTACCATTGAAATGAATAAGTTTGATATACTTTGACAGCTCAAAGAGCATAATTGAAGTTAGGATGAGTATGTTAGTAGTTTGTCTTTTCTAACCTGCAACATCTGATATCATGTTCTATTGGTTTCAGTGATGCCAGAGTTATGTGGGATCAGAAGACTGGCCGTTCCAGGGGATTTGGTTTTGTTTCCTTTCGCAACCAACAGGTTCAAACTACATAATCAAAGTATATTATTTTTCTGTTATTTTTCTCCTCTTTACTAAATTATGCTCCTTTTCCAGGATGCTCAAAGTGCGATAAATGACCTGACTGGTAAGGACTTGGTTACCGCTGATAGTTCAAATTTCTTGTACTAGACTATCATTTGGTAGACTAATTAAAACGACGTAAAAAAAAATCTTGGGGATTTCTTGTCTTTTAACTTTTGAAATTGAAATGGTCCTTTGACCATATTGCCTTATTTTTTACGATATATGGTCTCCTTCAGGCAAGTGGCTTGGAAGTAGACAGATTCGCTGCAACTGGGCAACAAAGGGTGCTGGGTCCAATGACGACAAGCAGAGCTCAGATGTGAAAAGCATTGCAGAACTTACAAATGGATCATCTGGTTAGTGTTCATACCCATGTTTATGCTGCTTTGCAATAATGATTATTTGTAGCAATTGAAGCGACTGAAATTCAAAAGCTGTAGAAAGCAGCAGTATTAGTAATTTCAATTAGAAATTAAAAGTGTAAAATGTCTCACTTTTCGATTTCCTTACCCTGAGGATCGATCCCCGAAGCTTTTGACGATACTTACTTGAATTTTGACATTTCTGCAGAAGACGGTAAAGAAACAGTTAATAGTGATGCCCCGGAGAACAATCCTCAGTACACTACTGTTTATGTTGGCAATCTTGCTCCAGAGGTAATTCCTCATTCTTAACTTTATTAATTTTTTTAAACGTGTTAATTTAACTTGTGCCAATGACAAAATAACACGATGGAGGTGATATGGTACACAGCTTGCCAAGTTTTTGCAAGTGTACCACTTGGTTGAGGTTGCTATATAAAACGAGGTTCATATAATCTTCCTGTCTCTAGAAGGGTGCTTCTGTTTGGTTTGTAATTTTAGGCCAGAAATGGACAGTCTGAATAATTTCTAGGAGGATAATATTGTAGCGTAGCGTTTATTTTGTTGACATCTGTGATATTTGGGTGTTTTTGACAATTATGCAAATTTTAAAATGATTTTTCCTTATACAGGCCACGCAGGTTGATCTTCATCGCCATTTTCATTCTCTTGGGGCTGGTGTGATTGAGGAGGTCCGCATCCAGCGTGATAAGGGCTTTGGTTTTGTTCGATACAGCACTCATGCCGAGGCAGCTTTAGCTATTCAGATGGGGAATGCTCAGTCGTTTCTCTGTGGCAAACAGATTAAGGTTTTGTTTTTTGCTTTGTATACAAAGCTTCTATTTTTTTCTATTGGAATGATGATTGCACTTTCAAGTTTCGTTCATAGTGAAACTGATGCATTCTTCATCTTATGGCATACAGTTGCTCCTTGTGCAGTCTTGAATTCCATCAGTTCAATTTTTCATTTTTATCTGTTGTTTATTATTATGTAAGAGTCTAGTAAGTGATTGATATGTTTGGAATATTAGTAGATATTACTTGTCAAATATCATACACTCTGCCTATTTCCTTTTCTCCAAAAAAAAAAAAAAAAAAAAAAAGTAGATCTATGAACACGGTGGGTAATTAGTTAGGGGTGACTTTTAGAGGAGTTGGTGATCTTCGAGTGGCAAATGATTTTGGGAGTTGTCCAATGTGGGACTTGGTAGAGTCCCTACCCTCTCTATTTGCAATATTAATATTCTTCTATTTTCTGGTGTTTGAAATCCGAACAAATTGGCACAAGGGCGTCCTTGGTCAAATAAGAAGATGAACTACAAAGTATAGAGATGGATATGTTCAGACACATTGCAGACATGTCTGACAACCTAAAATGTGTCTATTAAATATATCTATTTTTATTTTGGACATGACTCGAAGCTTTAGAAATTATTTAACCTAAAAATTAAGGGTTGCATGTTACCTAATTTTGGATCTTGGTTGCTTACCACACCTCAAGGACACAATGTGATGGATGAGATACTACTGAGAGGTACTGGAAATATCTCTAGGATATGTGATTCAATTATAAATAAAATGACATAGCCCACTTGAAAGGCTATTGATATTTTAGTATTTTTATTTTGTGTTTTCTTATGTCTTGGGATCTAAACATTTATTATTATTATTATTGCCAAACATATGAAATGGTCCCAGCCTAGGTAATTGTCGATTTTGTCGAAAGATCCTTTAAAACATGTAATTCTACTCTTTAATGGATTGAAAATTTTCAGTTAGGTGAAACTTTTGTTTAAAAGTTGAGGTATGATTAAAATGATTGTTTTATCAACATATTTGGGGGAACATGTGGACGTTCCGTTCAGATGCTACACTATGCATAATTGTACTTTCCCGTTCATTTCTTTCAAGGAAGATGCAGACATGTCCAACAGTTGTAAAACAATAATCTACTAACAAGTTCTAACAATTTTTATTTGAACAGAATGACATAATTAAATTTTAATGCAGGAGTAAGATTCAGAACCTGAGGAAGACTAGTGATGAAACTTGGAATAACCGAAAAGATTAGGAACTATTTGTGATTATGTTTAGCTATTCCTCTTGCACATAGCACCGGTTAATAATTTCAGAGTAGTTTGTGGCTTTCTTAGTCTTAATTCTGATCTAACCGGGTTGCACCATTACTCTGTGTGCAGTGCTCTTGGGGAAGCAAGCCGACCCCACCTGGAACCATCTCCAACCCGCTTCCTCCACCTGCAGCAGTTCCATTGCCTGGACTCTCAACAACTGATCTCTTAGCATACGAGCGGCAACTGGCCATGAGCAAGATGGGCGGCGTCCATGCCCTCATGCACCCTCAGGCGCCACATCCTTTAAAGCAGGCAGCCATGGGAATGGGTGCTGCTGGCTCGAGTCAGGCCATCTACGATGGTGGCTTTCAGAATGTTGCGGCAGCTCAGCAGCTCATGTATTATCAGTAAGGCTGATGAGAGGTGTATACAAAATGGAGTGCTTAGTTCTGTCGAGATCTCTCGATCTTTTTTTTCTTTTCTTTTCTTTTTTTTTTTTTCTTTTTTCTTTTTCCTTCTTTTTCGTTTTCCTCTTTGTGGAGAGTTTCTGAGCCTTAGTTATATCTTTTTTTATTGTTTCAGTTTTTAAATAGCCTGGGAGCTGTGTTTATGAAATGTCATTATGTACCCGAGTATCTGAATTTATACAAGGATATGAGGATTCTTGGTGGTATTATTTAGGAGACTAGTTGGGTATAGCTTGGTAATTTAGTTTTCCCTTTTTTCTCTTTGGGCCTTTTCTATTTTCTTTGTGAAGGGTTGATGATGCTTCAGAATATAATTTTTTCCCTATTGTTTTTAATTGTTTTGTGTTATTACATGCCAGGAACAAAACAATCGGCTGATTATCATGTTTATAAGGAAATTTTGGATCTTTATTTTCCCAACGGATGTTTTAAATAATTTGAAAATTTCGACGTTTCCTTCTATATTATGGCATGGGAAATGGTCTCAGTTTTTAACTGTACTGTTGTCTAACTGTGTGACAGCCACGGAGGGCTGTGAACGGTTTACTTTATTATCACTATTTTTTTAATCATATTGTTCTTTTGAACATTTCTGGATAGAACAGTTGTAAAATAAAAATACTGGGTGTAGTTTGGATTATACAACAATTACATGTGGCAAGAAATTTTGATTTTTCTAAAAAAATTGAATTATTATTTACTTTTTTTGTCATGAAAGAGTTGTGGCTACATTTAATTCACCACGTTATATTACACGTTTTTTAGTCAACTATATATTTAATTTTAGTTTTTGAATCTACTACAAATAGATATTTGAAAATGCAGAAAACATTGATTTAATCAACAATTTCAACATTTTTGTTTTAATTTTGTATGAAATGCGAAAAAGGTTGGTTTGTCATAGAAAATCACACTAGTCAATAAGGATTGTTTTAAGTAGTAAATAATTCAGATGTAATGATTTTAATTCAGTCAAAGTATGTCTTAGTGAATAAGTCATCGATCACATATTTGGTCTCTAGATTTTTGTTTTATTTTCATTTAGTCCATAAGTTTAGAAAGTTTAAATTTGTAACCATATATATTTTTTTTATTCTTGAGTACTAGTAACCCAAAGTTATGAGTTTAATTTTTGTTCGTTATATGGTTTGTAAAATGTTACTTATTTTTTACCATTGGACTATATAAGTTTTGTTTCCATTCGGATCATTATTATATGACTTACACAATAAACTTTGATTTTTCAATAAATATTTGTTTTTAGTCACTAGTATTAATATCAATTAATTAATTTAAAAGAATTGTAATTGATTCACCTTCACTAGTTTTTCATCATCGTTAGAATTCATTTGGCTAGAAAAGACTATTTAATTAAGTTTAAACTTTCACTTCATGATATTATAAAGTAATTGATAGGGAATTTAAGGAAGCATCAATGAAAACTTGGGGATACAAGTATGATAGCTAAACTCAAATTTGATGTTAAAAATGTAACATCTTAAAATTAATAACAAATTAAAAAGGGTTGTTTTTAAATAAAAAAAAGAACTAAATATTTATAAATATAGCAAAATGTCATTATCTTTTAGTGATAAACGGTGATAGTCTATCCGATAGATAGTGATAAACACTATAGATCACTAATAAATATTACATTTATAGATGTCAATAATTGATAGATTTTGATATTTTAGCATATTTAAAAAATATTTTCGACAATTCTATCCGTCAAAACAATCTTTCAATTAAAAAATCAAATATAATTTTAAATTTGACTAAAAAAAAAAAGGTTTCTCAATAATTTTTGGTTGGACTGAGGGACATGTTTGACGTTGGTCCGGTTTAACGCTTGAAGTGAGCGAGGGTTTTATTGACTGAACCTCAGAGGTTTTTGCCCAACACTCCCGCGCTTGCTTGTCTCTTCCTCGAATCACCAAAATCCTGTGTGTTTTTTCTGAGAGGAAAGCCAGATTCATATTCTAGTATGGGCGAAGAAATGGACGCTTTTCCCAGCTACTTTGATCCCGAAGACCTCACCATTCGGGAGCGATTCCGTCGCTACAGGTGCATTCGCCGGTTTCCTTTCTCTTTGTTGCTTCTTCTTACTGGCAACGAGAAAATACGTCTTTTACTCAGTTTGAAGTCAATTTTAGTTCGAACGGAAGTCATTTCTTGGGTAGAGGTTTCAATTAACTGACCTATTTAGTGGGGTTGTAAAAGCAAACTATGTGGTCTTAATCTGCTCATTGAAATTTGTTTGATTCAAATGCTTTCAATTGCTCAATTTCAACTTATTGCGTTAATAGCATTTCGAGTGCATTGCTTTTTACTTTCTCTGTAATCTGTATAGATGGGTGTAATTGGTTTAGTGCTTATTGTGTTAATGGGATATTATGTTTGGTTATGGAGTAGAGCTTCTTGACAGTATTTGGGTATGCACCTGATGGCTTATACCTTAATCTGAAATTGGTACATTATTTTTCTTTTTTGATCGTGTTAATGGGTTATCAAGGATGGCCGGTGCCGGTATACACCTGCTTTATGTGCAGTTATTTGGAAAATTAACCTTCCATCCTTTCTTTTGCTATCTAACACGGAAGAACAAGGCACATATCATATCTAATGTGCTAATAATTTCATATTTGAGTTTCGGTGTACATTTTTTGGGTTGGACTTTGCCTTGCCATTGCAGCCTTTCTTGATGGAAGTGGGGTTTTCACTATAAAAAAACTCGTTATATAGCTTCCTTACCCATATTTGTTATATTCACCATTTTTTATGCAATGCCGCACTTAGCACGGAACTTATGCAGGAAAAGGCCATCAAACATATCACCTTCCAAGGAAGTTTCATCTTCAACAGTCAGCGAGTCTAGGATTTTATATGATGGACAGGGTTTCCATAGTCCAACAAATGCCGCACTGCTTCTTGAAAATTTTAGAGAAGAGGCTGAAAGCCTTGATGGTGATCGTCTGGAAGCAACACCATTAAAGGAAAGTTCTGCTTCTAAAAGAAGATTATCAATTGATAGCCAGGAAATTTCAGCAGTATCTCTTGGTCCTGATTCAGTTCGCTACTCACTGAAGGCTTGCAAGCATGAGAACGACCCATTATCTAATAGTGGAGATTCAACTTATACCTTTTTTGCATCTCTAATGGACTCTTCAATTCAAGGTTCTAATTATGTCCAACATATTTCTTGCTTGTTATGTTTGTCCTCCCTTTGGGTATAGACTGTGTGTTTGAAAAAGGGTACACTTTATGTCTCATTCACTCGCGATATTTTGTCAGGATTGATGTCTATCCCAGACTTGATATTAAGATTTGAGAGTTCTTGTCGTAATGTTTCAGAGTCGATAAGGTACTCTTCCCTCTATGGTCCATCATTTGAATTATTTTATAGACATCTTGTTGTTGGTTTTCTCAAATAGTTGGATGGATTACATTATGCTCATCTTTGTGTAGTGTCTCTTTAAAATTTTATCGCCTATTTAGATGTTTGTGGGGGATAAGATAGAATTCTGTTGAGGGTATGAAATACAAAAGAAGGGGGAAGAAAAGTCAAAACCCAAAGTGAGATGGTTACATAAAATGAAAAAACTCTTCCAAATGATGCAAAAGAGATTGTACAAATTCCATTGTTTAAGAAACCACAGAGAAATTTCTTTCTTGTTGAAGACTGTTGTTTCTATCAAGCCACGTCAACCAAGGGGACACTTTCACTAATTGAAGCTATAAGATCTTCCTATCCCTTTAAAAGGATGACCTTCAAGAAATGAGGAAAGAAGGGGGTTGAAATTGTGGGGGAGATCCATCTGCCACCTGAAATTATACAGTAAGAAAATCCTTAAATTTCTAGCAAAAGACCTCGTTGAGGAAATTACCTCAGGTTCTGAATCTCTTTTACATATAGGCAGCATTCTAGGGATGTTGATCTAAAAAGGAGCCTCTTTTGAAGAAGGACGTGGTTACTAGTACTATCCTACCAATGTACCATAACCAATGAATATCCTCAGGAGATTTGTGCATGCTGAAAACTTGACATAACCTTGACATAACTGTTGATTGTTACTAATTCTTTAAGCAACTTATCCCTTTATATTGCTGGCATATTTTTACTGTGATTTTGTCTATTCTTTATTCTTTTCTGCTAGGTATGGTTCCAACATTCAGCACCGCTTTATTGAAGACAAATTGATGAGGCAAAAGGCTCAATTTCTTGTAGATGAAGCTGCCTCGTGGTCCCTTTTGTGGTACCTGTATGGGAAAGGAAATATCTCTTTCTCGATAACTTTTTAAAAGTTGTATTTTGTATCTGTGTCCAAATATGTGTTTTCTGTTTCATGTATGTTTTCGTGGATCTTGGTTCAATTCTTCTGTCTAAATGGCAGCAAATGTGTGGCTCTAACCCTTGCTGCATGATTAAAATTTTCCCTGCAAACATTCTTTGTGGATGTGAAGCTGGCTTGTTTACCTGATATGTTTCTAAAGCTTCTTTCTGGTGTCCTTTAAATTACTTCTTCTGTAATTTGCCCCCTTCTCTAATTGCTGCCAATTGGCAATTAGTATATTTTTCTTTTCATTTTGGCTAGCAGGGTGGATGTCTTATCTCCCCTTTTTGTACTCATAAAGTTGAAGGAGGTTAATTCACCCACTCACTCAGATATATAATACATGTTGGTGTTTTTTTTAATTGAAAATATTTCATTATTTGACCTTGGAATTAATATTGGTATCTCGTTCTTGCAGCTACGAAAGAGACGCCTAAAGATCTAATTGTGGTTATGTATTTTTTCATCCTTTTCTTCCATATAAAAATAAGCAATTTTTATATCATTTGAAACATTACTTGTGTTTGAAGAACCTAAATGAAGCTATCGATTTGTTGCAGTTTCCCCCAACGTCACACTTGGAGGCCTGCCAGTTTGTCTCAGAAGACCATACAGCTCAATTATGTCTTCGAATTGTTGAGTGGCTGGAAGGTTTAGCCTCTAAAGCACTTGATCTGGAAAGCAAGGTGATGAGTTCTTTTGACAACTTTACTTGATATACTACCGTAAGCCATACCCTATAGTATGGTTGAAATATATTTCAAAATTAATGCTGTATTTAATTATGAGTCTCCTGCTCCTACTAGAGCTATGATATTTTATGCTAACTGTCAAATGACAGATTTTTAGTAGTAGCTGTCACTGACGTGATATGTTTTATAATGGTTAACATTGCTAAGCAGACTTGAAACATCATTCAGGCAGTCAAGTGCCTGAGATACATCCTGAAAAGCTAAATCTTGGTGACTTGAAAAACTTTTACTAGGGGTAGCCAATTTTCCTTGACCTTTTGTATATGATTTTACAGATTCGTGGGTCTCATGTTGGCACCTATCTTCCATCTTCTGGAGTTTGGCATAATACACAGCGGTCTCTCAAGAAAGGGACCTCTAACACAAATGCTATTCATCACTTGGATTTTGATGCTCCAACACGTGAACATGCTCATCAACTGCCAGATGACAGAGTATGATTTTATTATGCAAAATTGGGCCTTGAATAGTATAAAAAACATCTTATTGAACCATATCTAAAAAACATCTTATTGATACACCAAAACTCATGTATTAATTGTCATCCATGCTTACATTGGATGTGTAGTTTGGCACATGCGTGAGTGCATATAAGAAAGATTGACAAACTTAGACTGGAAAATAGACGCATATGACTGGCTTTAGTTTTGTATGCAGTATATCAGCAATTTATGTTTTTCTCTACAGAAACAAGATGAATCTCTTTTAGAAGATGCCTGGACTCTTATAAAAGCTGGGAGAATGAAAGAAGCATGTGATCTCTGCCGGTCGGCAGGACAGGTAAACAAATCTCTGAGAGCTATGGCTTCTTGCCTTCCAGTGCTCTGGTTTATCACCTTTCATCCCGTGATACATCTAATAACCTGTTGGCAGCCGTGGAGAGCTGCAACTTTGTGTCCTTTTAGTGGATTGGAACACTTTCCTTCCATTGATGCCTTGGTAAGGAATGGAAAAAACAGAATTCTACAAGCTATTGAACTAGAAAGTGGAATTGGCCACCAATGGCGTCTTTGGAAATGGGCTTCTTATTGTGCATCTGAGGTAATCATTGTTATTTCAAGAGGCAGTAGGTTTTATTTGCTGTTTCGAAGTTACTTGTGTAATTCTTTATTTGCTGTAATTCTTTATGTAATCTCTCTCTGATGGTTGATGGTAAATATGTACAATCATAATTGTATACTTCTGATGAGCTCACTAACGATCATGCTATTACTTGTTTGAAGATGGGCATTGAATAGTAGATGTTTTCTGTATTCTTGTTTATAGATATTCTTTTCTTTCAATTTCTTTGATTATTACTTCTACTTATACTCTGTGCAATTGTTGAAGAAAATTGCAGAAGTAGATGGTGGGAAGTATGAGGCTGCTGTGTATGCTGTTCAATGTGGAAATTTGAAGCGTGTACTTCCTATATGCACAGATTGGGAGGTATGCTTGTCAGAGTAATCTCAGCAAATTTTAGAATGTTTAACTGAAACTTCTGCGCTCTGTCCATTTCACCATTTGGGATGCATGTGAACAGAACTGCTAATCAATTTATGAATGGCGTGGGAGGTCGATGAGGCTTTCATATATATATATATTTTAAATAGTTTCGTTGTGGCTATCGATTTACCAATGCTATTGGCTAACATTTTGTGTTGACTTAGTATAATGGAAAAGAGTTCTCCTAAGACTTTTGTGGTGACCTTCGATAATATCAATTTGTTTTAAAACAATTTAATGCTCTGGGACTATCCGTTTGCATGCAGTCAGCATGCTGGGCAATGGCAAAGTCGTGGCTAGATGTTCAAGTAGATCTTGAACTCACTCGTTCACAAGAGAAGATGGATCTTTTTAAAAGCATTATAGACACTGTAGATGGAAGTCCAGGACAAAGTGATAGAAACCTTCAGGCTTCTGATGGACCAGAAAGTTGGCCACTTCCAGTTCTGAGCCAGCAACCACGCCAAATTTCTGTCCTTCTCCAAAAACTCCATTCAGGGTACCTATACAATATAATTTTACTACACATGAGTGATGTGATGTTCAAAATGTAAGGTCCATTCATTTTCTTGATCCAGTGATATGGTGCATGAAAATGTAAATCGTGGATGCAAAGAGCAGCAGCGGCAAATTCAGGTATTCTAGATTTAATTGGAGTGACCAAGATAGTTTTATGAGATTTTACTTGTTAAATAGTGCAACTAAACCAAGGAGGTAACATGTGGAAGGGCAAACTTATTTAAATTATTTCTATTGTGATGGCTGGTTAATTTCGTAGGCATTCTATTTTGACGGTGTACAAGACTGTTTTGTGGCCTGGGTTTGGCTTGGGGTTGTGTGCCATTTTTTAATTGAAAAAGCACTAAGATTTATTGCCTTTATTTGATGACAGTAGATTAATGGAGTTAGGAAGAGAGTTTCGCCATTTGTTTCTAACTGGTGTCCTGCTGAAAATTTCTCCTCTGGATGGAAACACAAACCTCATATTTGTCGGCCCTACAGTTGGCATCTGTCGGCACCTTCCTACATAAGGTTTCACTCTTGGTATTTAACTGTGCTGTGGTATCATTCTCAGATGGAGCTTGAGTTTGGTGGGAGCTCACCAGTCGTTTCAGTTACTGTTGCATCAGTTAGTTCTCCCTAGCTGACTGCTAGATTCTTTAGTTTCTTCCTTGTTTCCTTGCTGTAAAATTGGTTCAGCTGGAATTCCCTCTACCAACATAGTCCCAGTTATCTACTTTCGTCCCTATAGGCATCACCGGGGTAGAGTTTTGATTCCACTAATCGTCAGTGCAGTTTGTACTCATCTCTAAAAGCTAGAGTTCCCAGCTCTCCCTTACCGATTTCCTGACTACTACTCTGTACAGCATCGCACTTGAGTAAACTTTCCCTACTCATGTACTAACATTGGCATTCTATTAATAACAGAATTTTGCATATAACAAAAGAAAGCTACACCCTTCCTTACCTCCCCCACTCACCTTTCACTCACTTCTCACCTTCTTAACAGAGTTATGTAGTTCCCTACGTGCACAGGAAAATGGTGCCTGCTACTCCAATGAAATAGTTACTAATCAATTTACCTAATGTTTATTTTTAAACCATAAGTTTTAGGATGTGCAAAAAAACCTAATTGCTGTCTTTTATTTATAATTTTACATGATAGGAAATTAATTCGTTGTCCCTTTTTCTTTAGCTCTCTCATTAGTCATCCCATTATGATTTTCACATGAAACGGAGTATAGATCTTTTTGTTATCCTTCTGCAGCTTACTGTTAAAACATAAGGAAAAAAAATTCATAGCTTACTATGAAATAGTTATTAATCAATTTACCTAATGTTTATTTTTAAATCATAAGTTTTAGGATGTGCAAATAAACCTAATTGCTGTCTTTTATTTTTAATTCTTTTTGAAGAGAGATTGTAATTAAAGTGTGGAGTGGGGGAATCGAACCTCAAATCACGAGGTTGATAGTATAAACATTATGTCAGTTGAGCTACGCTCTTGTTGGCATCTTTTATTTTTAATTTTACATGATAGGAAATTAATTTGTTGTCCTTTTTTCTTTAGCTCTCTCATTAGTCATCCCATTATGATTTTCACATGAAACAGAGTATAGATCTTTTTGTTATCCTTCTGCAGCTTACTGTTAAAACATAAGGAAAAACAAATTCCATCTTACATTTTATAATATGTTTTCTCAGATGATCTTGATGCTTGGAGACATTCCTCGTCTTTTGGACCTAATCTGGTCCTGGATAGCACCTTCAGAAGATGACCAAGATGTTTTCAGGTCATGTTATGTCTTTGTTATTACAGATAAATGTCATTTGTGACAGATCTGGTATATTTTCCCCCATTCTTTGTTGCATATTTATTATTAGGTAGACACTTTTTAGCTGTTTATAAATTGGTCAGTAATGGAAAAATATCGACAGGGTTTATAAGGTTTTTTTAGAGAGATAATAGTGAGTAGTATATGAATATATGCATTTTTAAGATTCTCTCCATTATTAATTACAATTGATGCAAGAGTTATTTTGCAATTGAGAAAACTTGAGTTCTACTTGTACTCATTTATGGTTCTTTTGAATGTCATTCATTGCCGTCCAATAATCTATTTATGTATTTTTATTAAACAAATGAAATGAATAGGAAAATAGACTGCAGAAGACTAATGGAGTAACAGAATATTCTTGCAATTGATACATTGCATAAGAGGTTCATCACTACAACATTAATTCTCTAACACTTTCCAAAAATTCTAAGCATCTCCAATCAACAACATTAAGCATCTTATGATTCTGGTGTGGTAACAAATTTTGTACCCTAAACCATTTGGCCATTTCTGTTATAATAGGAGACTAGCTTGATTGGAGGAGCCTACTCATATCAGGGGCAACTCAATAACTTTTTACTTATATGACTAGATTAATGGTGATTGTAACTCACCACCTAAATTTCTGCCCAGTTTGGACGTTTACAGCTCATACTAGCATTTAAAAAAGGCTTAATACTAAAATTCAAATTGCCAAGCAGAAATAGCAGGTGTATTTGCTTGGTGTCCTGATACAGTTGATTGAATTATAATTGCACGTTGGATTTTGTTAGGCCTCATGGTGATCCTCAAATGATACGGTTTGGTGCTCATTTAGTGCTCGTGCTTCGGTATTTGCTTGCTGAAGAAATGAAGGATATCTTCAGAGAGAAGATCATGAATGTTGGGGATCTTATTTTACACATGTAGGTAAAAAGCTTCTTGTTTAGATGACAATATAGAATATTTAGATGTGAGATGAAATTTATTTATTTATTTTGGTAAGATACTGCTCTTTCATTGAGAAAAATGAAAGAATTTGTAACTTTTGCCATTCTCGTGAAATAATAGAAATGGCCTTAGAGCATGTCACGAGGATATAATTTTGAGTCAATAGATAATTTACTATGGGTTTCAGGTATGCCATGTTTCTCTTCTCGATGCAACACGAGGAGCTGGTTGGTGTGTACGCTTCTCAGCTAGCAAGCCATCGGTGTATTGACCTCTTTGTGCACATGATGGAACTTAGGCTCACCAGCAGGTGATTGAAATCCTTACAGTTGAAAAAGTTTTGGTTTTTCAATCTGCATGTTACATGATAAGGCATGTGGATTAGAGGTTCTCTATGTGATTTTATATTTATCTTGAAGAAGGAATTGTGGTTCTTTGACTAATCTAATTTGGCTTTTAATGCATATGTTCTTAGCAAGAGGACATTAATTTTTTTAGTATTTTTTTTAATTTCTTTAGTTTTTTGGTGGATGTTAGAAGTTATATGGCCATATTGTATCTCAAGATGTTTTGCAATACTATCGTCTCTTTTAATCATGTTTTCAGTTTCCTGATTTGACATCATCGTTTGTGAAGAGGTCCCATATATAGTAGTTTTTCAAGTGTTTAGCACAGTTCTGAGATAGCAATACTGATGAGAGATGGCTGCTAGGGTTGATTAATGTTACTAATAATAATAGTAGTAGCAGCAGTAATAACGACCTTACTTGAACATGATCTGTTCTATAGGTTGTACATTTGTGTCCTTGAGTTCTAAAGTAATAGTAGCAGTGTTATCATGGTGATGAATATGACAATGGCAAAGACAAATATGAAAATGAAGATGATAGTGCAAACGAATACTGCCATGTGTGCATCGTCATAGTGTGTATTATTTATGGAGACCACGGAATAACTGGTTATTATGAAAATAATATTACATATGAATCATGGGAAAGACTAATAATGATAATAAAATTGGACAGAAGTGAAACTCATTTGTACTCGAATACTTTTTTTTTGTATTATTTTTTTAATCTTTCCCCTTCCTTTTTGCAATAGTCTTTATTTAAAGGTCCATAAAACCCGTTCCAAAAGAATGGTCTGTATTTATTAGCTGGTATTGCTGCCTTTTTTTGGGTACAAAAGTATACTGCAACCCGAGTCTTCTAATTATTGATCCATCTTGCAATGCCTAGTCTCTGTTGAACAAGGGGAATTTGTCTCTCAGGGGATTATATTCACGTGTACTATGATTAACATATGTCTATACTTTTTTGCTTGTTCACAGCGTGCAAGTCAAGTATAAGATCTTTCTCTCTGCTATTGAATATTTGCCATTTTCTCCTGACGGTGATTCAAAGGGCAGTTTTGAAGAGATTATTGAAAGGTGTTTTTGCATTTAACTTGATTTAATACTTGCATATTTAAGCCTGAAATTCACCTGATCTGATGTTGTTTATAATTATTACGCGGATATGTGATGTACTTGAACAGTGTATTGTCAAGATCTCGGGAGACAAAAATTGGTACTTCTGATAAGTTATCAGATGCTGTAGAACAACATCGCCTGCAGAGTCTTCAGAAAGCTATGGTTGTCCAGTGGGTCTGCTTTACCCCTCCTTCCACAATTGCTAATGTCAAAGATGTTAGCACCAAACTTCTTCTCCGAGGATTGGCACATAGGTAAATGATAGTAGTTTGCTGTTGCCGTGATATCCAAGGTTTTTTTTTTTTTTTTTTTTTTTTTTTTTTTGTGACCAAATGTAGTAGAGTTGGGAAATTGTTTGAAAAAACGAGGGCTTTTGAAGTGAGGTGTCCTGGGAGTGCATAGCTCCTAGGTACACTTTCTGGAACACTGACTACCATGATAAATTATGAATGTTGATTGGTCCTTGCAAATCTGGGGGTGATGCCCTTATGCTTTATTGGAGTTACATTTGATTTTGAAGATAATTAATACTGCAAATTTTTTTCCTAAAAAAATTATATGGAGCAATGAAGCAATACTGATTTCTTGCACTTTTCTGTATACTAGTCCAAGTGTAGGTTGAGCGGTTATTGTATTAACTGTATGCCTACATTGTGGTTGTAATATGTGGATGTTGGATTTGGCCTATGGTTAATGCATATATATATATTACACTGCTGCTTTCTACAACTTTTGAATTTCAATCTTGTGTTATTTTATAGCAACATCTTGTTCAGAGAGTTTGCTCTGATATCCATGTGGAGAATTCCGTCAATGCCTAATGGTGCACACAAGTTACTTAGTCTTCTTGCTGAACCTCTGAGGCAGCATTCAGAAACATTTAGTGCATTGGAGGATAATGGCGTTCTGGAGAACTTAAAAGAGTTCCAGGATTGGGTATACTATCCAATTCTTGTAATTACATGTTGGTCATTGTTATTGTACTACATGCTTCGATAATCTATCCAATTCTTGTAATTACATGTTGGTCATTGTTACTGTACTACCTGTTTTGATTATTGATTAGTGTTCATCTAATAAAACTTTTATCTTCATTAGAGTGAATATTTCTCTTGTGATGCAACATATCGCAACTGGCTCAAAATTGAGTTGGAGAATAATGAAGCGCCTTCCCTCGATCTCTCATTGGAAGAAAAACAAAGATCCATTAAAGCTGCTAATGAGACACTCGATTCCTCACTTTCATTGTTACTTAGTATGCTTTATCGATTCTTTTCCCTATTCATTGTTAATAACGCCAGGTATTCTACTCATTATTGTCACTGCTCATGATGTTTCTGCAATTTTTTTTCCTTTCCGTAGAGAAAGAAAGTCCGTGGTTGGGTTTTGCAGAAGATCACCTCTATGAGTCAATGGAGCCTGTTTATCTTGAATTGCATGCCACTGTCATGCTCTGTTTACCTTCTGGGGAATGTTTGTGCCCTGAAGCCGCCACATGCACAACCTTAACAAGTTCCCTTTACGCATCAGTTACTGAGGAGATCATATTAAATCGGCAACTGGTGGTGTGTTCCTTAAATTTGATCTATTGTTAGTTTTCTGTTATTTTTCTGGATGAGAAACGGAGATAAAGAAATATTTTATCATCATCATCATTATGTTAATTTGTGATGTGATGTATCTGTTGGTGTATTCTTCTATTTTTTTTCATCGCTTTAGATAGTCTCTGAACCCCATATTTGCTTTAGATCACTAGCCTATTATACTTTGTATTCGGGATGGTTAAGTAGGGTCCCTTTCAAATTTTAAATTACGGAATGGAGTCAGGTTTGGCCTGGCTGATGGAAGGAGGAGAGTGGGATGCTTTATTGTGCTCTGTTGATTGTTCGTATCATTTTTTTTGTCAAATAGTTCTATCATATTTTATAATCTTTTCATTTAGACAAATATATCCTCATTTCTTATTAGGAAAAGAAAAAAAGAAAAACTCGTCAAGTTACAAAAATTTGCATGTACTTCAAATATGCAGGTGAATGTCTCCATTCCATCAGGGGAAGGTTTCTGTATTGAGATTGTGCTTCGCTGTTTAGCAGCACCAGGCGATGGGCTTGGGCATCGCGAAGTTAATGATGGTGGCATTCTTAGTGGTATCATGGCAGCTGGATTCAAAGGTGAGAAGTACTATTGCACCTGCAGGTCCAGTATCTTACTTATCAGTTACTAATTGCTATTCTGTTGAGATTTAGTAAATGTGGGTTTGGTTCTTGTGGCCTTTGAATGATGAAATCTGAGATGTGGACCTCTCTTAGTTCTTCCCCCCGCCTCTTTTAACAGAAAAAGAAGGTGCATTAAGCAAGTATGACTATAATATGTTGTAGGTGAGCTTCGCGGTTTTCAAGCTGGAGTCACTTTGGAGGTCTTGCGTCTAGATGCATGGTCTTCAAATGAAGATGGTTCACTAGAATGCCCGGCAGCATACATTGTGCAAGGCCTATGTCGTCAGTGCTGCCTTCCAGAAGTTATTCTCCGATGCATGCAGGTAAATACTTCTTCGAGGCGAATGAACTTTATATTCGAGCTGCTTTTTACTTCTATTATATACTCATCCTACCATTTACTTATCATTAATAATATGGATTAGCATCGATTAGACTCAAATGCGGAAGCGGTCATCACCAATGGGATAGGATAATTAAATCAACCTAGATACATATGGTAAAGGAATGAACACTTGCTTGATCATTCCATGATGAATATCCAAAATTCTTTAAATCAATGTTCTCCGATTCCAATACCGTATATTCTTTAATTTACTCTTTGATGATATAAAGGCTTGTTCAATTCAATGAATTAAACCTTAGTTGACAAAGAGTGTGTTATTCTTTTGGAATTATTAACTACTCAGAGATTGAGAGAGAGCATATGAGAAGAACTGTCTATCACGTCTATGTATATAGGCAACTACTCCACTCTCCCCTAACTTAGGTAACCACCCGCATTCCAAGTAACTACCAACTCCACTACATGGATAACTAATCATGATCTTGAATGACTACTTGGGATTAGTTTTTAAAAACAAAACATAAAAACCCCTCTATTTTTCCAACTTTACAAAACACCACACAAACTTTTAAATTTTACGGTATGGGACGGAGGGATTTATACCCTATAGTCGTCTCTTCAATACTATACTAATTATCACCGTGTGTATGACAATACTAATTATCAATTATTTAAATTATATGAATGAATATTAGAAATCAAAATTATTTCTAACAGATTGGTCTCTCTATCTAGTAAAAACCATTTTGGATGAGTTTGGCAGTCATTTGGGCTGGTAAAACTAAAACAAATGGACTTAGAAGCAATAGGTTCAAACTATGGGTAGTGACTAGTGAGGCATCTTGTGAGATTTGTCAAGATGTGCAAAAGTTGGCTTAAATATTTTTTGATATGTACATATTTTTGATAATCGGGAGTCGGGGTTTGCTCACTAATACCCCGAGCACCCGCCTCACCCCAAGGCCATGACCCAAGAGACATCAAGAGTTTTTGGTATTAAGTTCACTCAAGTTTTTAAATTTGGGACCTCTAAGCTGGTATGACGAAGAGACTGCTAACCCTTGCCAAGGGAGCTGACCCTTGGGGACATATTTTCAGATAATTAAAAAAACGAGATATATGTGGTTTGTTTTCCTTAGATCAGCAGTATTTATGAGCTCTACCTATTTATAGGAGCATTCTGGCATTTTTATATCGATAATTTTTGCTTACACGATTTCTGAAAATCGGAGAATGAGATATTCAACAAGACACTGAACTTTCTTTCTATTCCTTTGAACCGGTTAATAATTACTCAGCCTTATTTTTTGTTACCTTATTTTCAGGTTTCTGTGGCTCTGATGGAGTTGGGATTCGAACCCAAATGCCATGATAATTTGATCGAACTCGTGGCGAGCTCTGAATCTGGGTTTTCTGATTTGTTCAGCCAGCAACAATTCGAGGTATCTCTCAATTAACTTTATCATAATAAAAGCAATCTGGTACCTTAATGTTGGCCTTCTGCCAGTTTTTACCGTGCATTTATTATCATCACAGAAAATTTAGTGAAAGACGAACAAAAGTGGAATTGAAATGCTCTAGAAACTTACTTCTATTATTCAATGAAGTCGAAATATAATTGAGAAGAGAGCGATGATCGTGGATGCAAAATAGAAACGATACCATTCAACTAAAGATTAAAAACACTGAACAAAACTTGAAACAAAAGACAAAACGCTGCTGTTTAATGTGTTACTTTACCATTATGAAGTTTTGTTGTAAACAACCCAACTTAAATAGTAAACACTATTGAAGTTGTACATTTATCAGGAAACTCAATCTTTTCATTTTTTATACTTTTCACATTTATCAAGGAACTCAATCTTCCCCTTTATCTCTACTTTTCACATTTACCAACCATTTTTTAATCTATTTTTTACAATTATCGAGAAATTCAATCTCATAACTCTACCTCCAAAACATGAACTTACTGACTGAAGACTTGTTAACTCCATTTAGTGAGCCAAATGCTCCTATCTGTTCCTTTTCTTCTTTCAAACTTGTATGTGACTCTGCCGTTGTCAAAATTTTATCAGGGTTTGACATTGCATTCTCAATTGCAGGAATTTTTGATACTTGAGAGAGAGTACACATTACGCAAAATGGAGGTTGGAGAGCTTTCTTCTTGACTTTGAGATGTTTAAATCTTTGCGTAGTCATTTGTTTTGAATACACATTTGGATAAAAAGTTCCATTCTATATCACCACTCAGGTGTTATAAGCTTCGTTGTCGAAAAAAATGTTTAAATTTTCAAATATATGGAAATATCATCGAAACGTCTATGTTGGGTAGGTGTTTTGCATTGATTTAGATTATTTGTTGTTGAAAAAAATGTTAGAAATTTCAAATTTATGAAAATACCATAAAAATATCTATGTTGGGTAGGCGTTTTGCATCTACTTAGATTATTTGTTGTCATGAATGAAATATTTGGTCGAGAAAAGTGCTAGAACATGTGGCTATGTTATATTTTGAGATCAGAACAAATTTGCTAAAGTCTCGTTTGGTAATTATTTGATTTTTAGTTTTTAGTTTTTGAAAATAAAGTCTTTAAACACCATTTTTTCTTCTAAATTTATTGTTTTGTTATCTATTTTTCTACTAATATTTTTAAAAATCAAGTCAAATTTTATTATTTTTAGTTTAGAATTTCGTTAAGAGTAATTCTTTTACTTGAAAACTATAGTAAGAAATTGAGAGCAAATGAACTTAATTTTAAATGACTAAAAAGTTACCAAATGGGTTCTAAGTGATTGAAATTAAAAAATGTTTTAATTTTTGCCATGTTTATTAGGGACAATTATATTTATAATTTTTATTGGTAATTTTTTTTTGAGGAAATATAATTTTTATTGGTCATATAGTTTTGGGTTATTTGCTGAATTAGTTATTTGCGCGTGCACACATACATATATACATATATAATACATAAATATATATATATAACAACCATGCAATGCCCAAAAATTCAATGGGATGGATAGATTTTTTTTTCTTTTTTCAGTTCAACAACAAATATTTTGAAGTTATTTTATTTTTTTATCCAGGATTAACATTAAGGCCTCATTTATAATCATTTCGCAGTTTGTTTTTGGTTTTTGATAATTAAGTCTATTTTCTTCTAATTTTTTACGATGATTTGCATCTTTCTTATATGCAATAGTTGAATTCTTAGTCAATTTTTTTAAAAAAATTTAAAAGCTACTTGTTTTAGTTTTCAAATTTTAACTTGATTTTTCAAACCATTGGTAAAAAGTAGATAAGAAATAAAAAAAATTGAAGTTGAAAGTAGTATGTGTAGATTTAATTTTTTTTAAAAAAAAAATTAAATCCAAATGATTATAAAATGGGGCTTAAATAACTCATAATGTCTCAATACTATTAATTAACTTCTAGACCTCTTTACTTGACTGTTTAGTAAAAATTCACCCCGACTAAAATTGGTAAACAAACACATTTTTAATGTATAACAATATATATATATTTTGTGTTTTTTTCTGCGGATCCAAATAAATATTTAACATTCTAGAACATTTGTAGTCTTAAATATTCAATCATCCTTCCTACCATATAAAACTTGAAAACAAAAAGACAATGTTCTTTATTGATTTATTTTTATTTTACAATATGGGGAGAAAAAATTAAACTTCTAATTTTGTAGTTGATCGAACATATTTTTGTATGCTTGAGTTGTGCTCATTTTGCCATATTTTTTATTCAAAGTTCTGCATTATTTAAATCTATACAATTAACCATTAAATATAGGATTGTTTTCAAATATAGAAGAATAAATCAAAGTATTTATAAATATAACAAAATGTCTGTTGCATTTTGAAATGGTTACGATTAAAGATTGCCTTTTATCGTGTCTTGGTTGGTAAATGAAATAAATGATCTATGTTGAACGCAATGTTTACTTTACTTAAGCCCAAGTATAAGTCTAACTAGAGTTCCTGGTGAGTCTAGGATCGAAACAAGGACTATCAGCTAAATCAATATGTTTGAACATGATAATTGATCTTAACACAATGAATACCTAATGAATGCGTTGAATGAATTTTATAGCTAAAGTAATGGGTTGATTACAAATGGTGGTGAGTAGAGATGCTTAGGAGTGTTCACGGTTCGGTTTGGTTTGGAGCTCAAACCGAATTGAACCGCAAATTTTGAAATTTTGAAAACGAATCAAGTCGCATGTTTGGTTCAGTTCAGTTTTGCAATATTGGATAGTTGTTTCTCTCTTTTTTTCCCTATTTCATAATTTTCTAATTTGAAATTTCCTTCTAATTTTTCCCTTTTTCTTACAACCTTTTCTGAATATAATTTTAAAATTTAAATTCAATCAAACAATGAATTCAAATTATTTCTTGTATTCAAAATATATTTTTATGTTTTGAAAACCAAATTTGAAATTCCAAGACAACAAAAATGAATAAGTTTAAAGTTTAATAATAACAATTACAATTAGCAAATATTAGGTAATACTAGTCTATTAGACTTCTATCAATATAATAATACTAATTCAACACAACAACAACAATAAAATTAAAAGTTCCAAAGTCCAAATATAAGTACTACAAACATAAAACTTTTTGTTTAAACAATAACATAAAAGTTCCAAAGTCCAGATGACAACGTTCAAAGTTTTGAGTTACACTACTAGTTTGACAACAACAATAAATTCAAAAGTTTCAAAGTCCAAATATAAGTACTACAAACATAAATCTTCTTATTCTACAAATAATAACACAAAAGTTCTTCAACAATTACATAAAAGTTCTCCAACAATAACAAACTTTCGATGTTTTAAGTCACATAAAAGCAAACTTGTTCAAGCCACCTTCTCCTTCTCGTTCTTCTCGTTCTTCTCCTTACTTTTCGCCTCTAAACCTGCTTTGAAGTCTAAAAAAATGATGAACTTATTAACATAATAATTATATAAATAATATATTTGAAGTCTTGAAAGAATGTTCAAAGATACAAACCTTCTTCAACAATTACAATATCCTCCAAATATCTTTGAAGATCAATGCTAATTACTTTTGAATGTAACCAATTTTGTGCACATATAAGTGTCTCAACTGTGGTTGGAGCTAACGTGGAACGAAAAGGATCGATTACTCTCCCACTAGTACAAAATGCAAACCCAGAAGCAACTATGGATACTAGAATTGCTAAAAGATTTCGTGCAATTTTGTTAAGAACCTTATATCTAGAGGAATTTCCTTTCCACCACTCTAAGATATCAAAGTTCTCCACACGTTTAATACGAGACTCAAGTAAATCTCAACTTTTGTATCCACACTTTAGGTATCATCTTCTTCCATATCTTCAAAATCAAAACAAAAAACCTACGAAGCAATACTAATAGTAGAAGAAGTAGTACTAGATGTAGTCGTCGAGTTACTACCCGTACAAACTGAAGATTGACTCATATTTGGACATGAAGATGAACCATGATTAACAGTTGACAAACTATATTCATTTAACAATTTTCTAAAAAAAAATTCTCCACCTTATTTTCGACTTAGCCGCACTCGTGTCAAACAATTGGTTCAGATAGCACATAAAAGATTCATCTTGTAACGTGGGTCCAAAATTAAAGCAACATACAAAAGGAAATTTGTTTTCTCGCTTTTCTCCTAATACTTATCATACTTCTCTTGCATTTTCATTACCATTTCACGCAAAAGAAAAATTTCAGGACCAGTTACACTTGAATATTTTCTTATGCAATTCTAAATAATACTAATCTCATGGAAGATTGTATTGAAAGTAACATAAAGAGACCCTAAAAACCTAACAGTTACTTCATAAAATACAGACAAGAATTTGATAAATATTCTAGCAAATTTTCAATCTTGGGTGGTTGGTTTACTCTCCTCATTCATGTAAACTGTGTCGTAGTCTTTTAACCTCTCAAATGCATTTTCAAACTTTTTAGGTGCATCAAGCATAAAGTATGCAAAATTTCATCTAGTTTGAACATCAAGACACAACATACTCTTACTAGATATGCTCTCCTCTTCAATGTACTTCTTAAATTTAGCAAGTCTAACAGGAGAAGATCTAACAAATCTCACGACATTTCGAATTTGAATAAATGAATCATCACATCTTTCAAGCCATCACAAACAATTAAATTCAATATATATGCACAACATTTAGCATGCAATAAATCATCATTCAACATTAACCCATGTTTAGAACACTTCTTTAAGTAACCGATGGATGTATCATTTGATGAAGTATTATCAATAGTTAATGTCAAAACCTTTTCAATACCCACTGTTTCAAACATTTCTCCATCTCTTTTCCTATTGTTTCCCCTCTACGGTTCTCAATTTGAGAGAAACTAATAATTCTCTTATGCAACTTTCAATTTCTATCAATAAAGTATTGGGGTCGATGCCCTAAATCTCATGGTCTTGCAGTTTGTAAATTGTATTTTTACAAACATATTATTTATTTAATAAAATAAGTGTTATTTTATTTGACATTTAGTTGCATTAACCCAAAATTTTCCTATGAGGGCGTTTTTTGATTTGCATGGGTGAGAGTGGCTAGATTCACCGACTCAATATGCCTATCATTTTGGGGATTCGTCTGATTAGGGAGCTGAGAATACAACTACACAAGAAGAAATTTAATTCTTCTCAATTGTTAGGGTAAGTAGATAAATTTCTGTGAGACCTCGAGTGTTATTTGTGTAATTAAAAGTTTGGTCAATGAAAAATTTTAATCTAAGGGACTAATTATTAAAGTGAAGGTTTTAGGAAATAAATTTGACTAAGTATTTAAACATATAAACATCTAACATTGATCTATGTTACTTAGAAAGGTGCACGTATGAAGGCCCCATACGTTGGTTATAGGTATTGTAGGTTGATGCAAAGAAAAGTGTGAGCGTCAATGCACTGGCCAAGTGTTGGCATGAGTAGGTTGATCACACATTGGAATATCGTTGGGTGTGGATAAAGTATGCGGCAACTAAGGGGCTTGTAAGGTTAGTATGCATATGGGCAAGGTGTGTTGGGCGTTGGCACAAGGAAGACGTTAAGCCTAAGTGATGCGCGGAAGCTTGGGCGCATGATATAAGCATTGTGAGGAAGGGTCACCGAGCAACGAGTGTAAACGAGGCGCTGACCACACATGAGCAGGATGATTAGACGCAAGGCATGAGCGCTCGACCGCACGCATGGAGTCGCGCGAGAGGGGACACAAGGCGCCGAGTGTGAGCCATTAGGGTGTTGAGTAAGAGCGATCACATAGCTGCTTGCGAGGCTGCACGATAGTGCCAGACGATAAGCGATGAGCGCAAAGCTAAGCAATTGAGGCTGGGCATGCGTGTGGACCAGTATGTGACGATGAGCACAATGCACTAGCTACTTGATGCACGCTAGAGCTATGCGATGGAGCGAGGCAGCGTGCGTGAGGTATGCGACGATGGGCATGCAGTACGCAAAAGAGCTACATGATGAAGCTATGTGAAAGAGCTATAGTGTAGTGTCTATGCGTTGATGGGGCTTGTGACACACAAAAGACTTGCGAGTTTAGGTGGTGAATACTTTGGTCTTGTGCACGTGGCTATGGGCTGTTAAGCTATGATTCGAAGGACAAACGGTGGGTGATACACCGGCTTAAGTGTTCGACGAATTGGAACTACGAGTTGTTAGTTGGAAATTTAGGATGGAATGGACAAGATTTGAGGTGGGCGCACGTGAGGGCATGCAAAGGAAAGCTAAAGCATTGGCTAAAGGAAAGGAAGACACTTGCGGACCAAGGTGGCAAAGGGTTGTCGTGGGCAGTGCAAGTTGAGGGCACATTGACATCCAGTTAAGCTGGAGATGTCAAGCTGGGAAGGACTTGAGAGACCTATAAATAGGATAAGTTGAGACGAACAACTCTCACAATCCACTCGTGCCTTTTGAGTAAAGTTAGTAAGGAAGTCCTTAGAAGGGAGTATAGAGGAAAGTCTCGGGCTACTGTCCCAACTGAGGCGTTGAAGAAAGAAGAGCTTGCGTTGGAAGTCAAGTGGCCAGCTGATCGGATAGGCTGATCGTGTAAACTTATCGTTTAGCCTGCCGTGTGTCCTTGCCAATGCAAGTGCTTGCGGGCGCCCTGCCAGATGCATTTGAACGAACGCATAAACACACTTCAGTACACATTGCACACATCTTGTCGCCCAGTGCTGCTCTGTGCAAATGCTACCGCCCAGCTGCATGCGTTCCAGCCCACCTATGCACCAAACGCAACCACCCTACAGCTTAACACCCACCAATTTGCCAAGATAACCTTCAACGAATGGTTTTGGAATAAGTCAAGCCTAGTTATAGAAGGTAAGCTAGTTTTTCTAAACTCTTAAAGTTATTGGTGAATAAGATTGGGATTATTGAAAAGAATTATAGGCTAATTTTGAAATTCTTTGAAAAAGAAGGAATTTGAATTTAGGAGAAATAGGACAAGAAGTTGGTTAAAGAAACTTCGGAAAACCGATCAGGAAAAATGGTGAGTGGTTGATATTTTTGAATGTTTGGATATATTATATATTTGTACCAGTTTGGTAAATTTGGCATAATCTAAAAATATATGTTTTCCTGAATTATAATTATTGTTCTTTTGTTTGGATGACTGTTTATTCTGTGAGTCTTGGTTTGGATGTTTGTTCTTATCACTTTGATTGGAAATTGGAAATTGTACTCGGATATTATTAGCATACTTCGTGGACGTTGGACTGAAATTGTCAGTGTATCTGGCTGGGATTATCCACATACCCGAGTTATGTCTAGCAGAAATGGTCGACATGTGCACATTCGATGGGTTGTTTGGGGTACTAGAAATTGTTTCCTCAAACCAGTCTATGGGATTTAGTATGTATTGTTGAATATCGTGATCATGTCAATCTGGTTTCACGAATTGTCAGTACGTACATATGTTTGAATGATAGTTTATGTTGTGATGTTGGTTTCCCAGAAAATTATTTTGAAAAGTCATTATTATTTGGTTTAAAACTTACCACTCACTGAGCATTCTCGCTCATGATTTTCAAATGTTTTCCTAAACCTCCCCCCAAGTAACAGGAAGAGGGTGCGGAAATTGAATTAGGACCAATTATCGGAGTGATTGCGGAAATCATTCTATTTGGATAGTGGTAGCATGAGTGTTTAGATGTACGATAATAAATAGATAAACGCTAATGTATTGTATAAACATTTTCAACTGAATTACCTCGGTTATGTTTTATGTTTAAAAATGAAATATATGTATAAACATAAAGTCCTAAACAATAGAAATCCTTAAAATCTATGGTCTCACACTTCTTTTCGGGTTGAAGGATCGACTCGGGAGGGGGATGTGACAATTTCTCCCTTAAAGACTGGTTCTGAGTCTTGCACAATGTGGCACCACACTCTCTCCTGGTTCGAGAGAGGTTCAGTTATAGTTGGACTATGACTAATTGTTCATTAGCGAGACTAGTGGTACTTAAGGAGTTAGATGTAATTGCAGAGGTAAAATGGTAATTTTAACCCAACTTTTCTTACGAGCAATTTATGAATGGTCAGTGCCACGTTGATTGGTTATATATCTATAGTGTGAAGAGTGTAGTTGTCGGTCTTTAATGGAGTGACCAACAGTTAATGAAGGGTGATTAATTTAATTATAGAGTTAATTAATTAATCTATCAATCTCATAGTCATAATATGTGGCAATGGACAAGAGTATTCGGATAGACTTTAACGTCGTAACAGGTGAAAAAGATTCCTCACAGTTAACTCTCTCAACCTGGGTATAACCCTTTGCCACTAGTCTAGCCTTAAAAGTCTGCACCCTACCACCAACACCATTTTCCCTTGTAGATCAATTTGCAATCTATAAGTTTAACCTTATCAGGTTGATCTATAAGGTACCTGACTGAATTGAAGTACATGAACTCCATTTTGAGATCCATATCTTTGATCTATTCATCTTTGTCCACATCTTCTATTGTCTCTACATGAATGATTAGGATAAGATCATTTGTAACACTTTAATGGAAAAAGAATCAGATCCACATCTTAACATGGTGACAGGCAATGGAGAAAACTCTTAGGTAGAGTCTCCAAAATGTAAGTTAACCTAACTGGCTTTGTCGATGACAGACCCATTCATCTCACCCATGTTAAAATGGACCATCATGTTAAGAACATTTTCTTGAACATAAACCCTTTCTTTCATATGGGAATTGAAAATGTATTTCAGAGTGTTATGTTGGAGTTGTGTGGATGGTCGTGCAAACATCTCCCTCAACGAATCCATGATCTCACATGCAGTGATCATATTTTCGTGCTTCTTGGCCAAGACGTAAGATAAGCTGGCCAAAATATACGCTCGACCCTTTTTGTTTGCCTTGACGCATCTATCATATGCATTCCAAACATTTCAAGGTGCTCTAGCAGCGGGTATTTGCAGGTACTTAAGGACATTCCTCAACAAAGACAAACCCTAGGTCATCGATTATTAGCACAATGTTTATAGTGTTTTTCTAACTCGTATAATTGTTGTCGTTCAGTTTGTCGACATTTAAAAGGTTTAACGCTAGTCATAATTGAAGATTGATGAAATCATACAAATTATTTATATTAGTTATTAATGAAAGAGTAGATAACACTCTGTGCAGAAAGGATTCGTATCCCAATTTTGTCTTACAAAACATATAATCAAATAGAGAACGGAAACATAAACACTTGATTTAATTTAGCATGCAATTACATAGAAAAAGAAGATAAAGAAGAGATCAAAAGATCTCTCACCTTTGAAGACTGAAACTCTTCACATTCCTCTCAAAATTACGTACTATTTAAATTCTCTTTGAATTCACAAACAACCATTAAAAAATGCATTAACGAATCTCCAAATTTTGAACACAACCACATAGAAACTGCAAGAACTCTTATCCAAGAGAACCCATTAGTAGAAGCAAGATCTTTCCAAGCCATTGTGACAGAATTAAAGCCATTCACAAACATACAAAACAATTATGCATCTTCTAACAAATTATTGTTGGGATTGGTGTCCTAATTCTCCCGGAGTCTCGTAGTTTGTAAACTTTGTACACATTATTATTAATAAAATAAGAGTTATTTTATTTGCATGTACTCGTATCCAATAAACAAAGATTCATGGTTATTGTATGTAAACTTAAGCATGTATATGAGATATACAGGTGGATCATGCCTTAAGTAATAACCTAAAAGGTCGGTAGTATATGGATTAAGGAGGGATACCTTATCTTGGTGACACTACGGATACGACCCACTTTGTAGAGATTTACAAGTGTTGTGAACTACTACAGATAGTCTGATCCTGACCATTCATGTGGAGACATACGAGCGGGGGTATCCTATACAAAGAGTGTATAAGACCGGACCATTAGATGATTCGTCTCTTTATATAACGCCGTTGATATTTGAGACTTACATCTCACTTAAACGACTATAGGTAACATGACCTTAATCCTGAGTGTTTTGGGAACTCTTGTCTTTGAGGGCGATCCTTTGATTAGTATGGATGAGAGTGGCCAGATTACCAACTCGACAAGTCTACCTTTTTGGGGATTAGTCTGATTGGGGAGCTGAGAACTCAGTTACACAAGACGAAATTCACTCATTCCCGGAAGTAGGGGTAAGTAGATAGATTGCTCCCTAAAGAGCTGATTTCAAATCTTGAACATAGTGGCCACACTCTCTCTTTGGAAGAGAGGACCTAGTCATAGTAGGACTATGACTTCTTGTTCATTAGAGGAATCAGTGGTACTTAAGGAGTTAGATGTAACTACAGGGGCAAAACGGTAAATTGGACCAACTGTACTTACGAGCGATCTGTGAAGGGTTATCGCATTATTGATTGGTTGATATGGATATAGAAATATATCTGTATTGAGGAGAATGCAGCTGTTGGTCTTTAGTGGAGTGCCCAACAATTAATGGATGGTGGATCCCATGACTAAAGAGTTTAGCTAGTTATTCATGTACCGTTGGAGTTTCAAGTTGAGAATCGGTTCTTGGGGTTAGTTTGAAGTGTTCAAATTAACAAGAGTAAATTTAACTATATATGATATAATTGGTGTGATGTATGAGATACATCAAGTGGAGGATTAATGTAAATATGATTTACATTAAGTACCATAAAATAGAAAAAGAACTATGGTTTGTATGTTTCATGAGATGAATATTAAAACTATAGGTTATAAATATAATATGGTAAGTTGGTTATCATATTTATTTATAATGTATTAATTATTTGATAATTAAATTGTTTTCTCTAATAGCCAATTGAATGGAGGTTATAGGTGGTTTTATGGTAACTGTGAGATAAAAGGAAAAATGTTTTCCTAAATTTAGAGAATTGCCACTTTCGGAAAGAACTCACGGAGAAGCTATCAAGTGAAAGTGTTTCACTAAGCGATATCTGGTAGAGACTAAACGATCGTGGAGCTTGACTATACAATAGTTCATCAGCTGATCATAGCTAAACGATTGAGTGGATAAGTCTATACAATAGGCTACCATTTACTAAGCAATTGAACACATCGTCTACACGATAGACAACTTCCTATCTCCCATTTGCTCGATTGTCTACATGATCATTATCCTCTTGTTTCTTCCTCAAGCCAAGGTCATATAGAGCCCACAACTCCTGGATTCTCACATCGAGAATACCAAGGTAACCATTGTGGTGGTGTCCTCACTCATTTCGTGAATCGAGTGTGACTCGATTGGTTTTGTGGAGGCTGTTCGTTGTGTTCGTGCTAGTGATCATATTGTTTCGATCGTTGCATTCGAGCGTTGCATTTCTTGGGTGCTTGGAGATTGATCGAGGGATTTGTGAAGAATGAGTCTTCAAAGGTATGTGATAACGGGCATAAATACACGTTATTACAGCTCAAAGATGTAAAACAATGAGGAAATGTGACGGTAAAAGTATACAAAATCATGTCCAAAAGTGTTAAACTGAGAATATTGCGATCGCATAAAAGCAGCTAATTTGCTTATTTTGTGTAGGAAAAATGCGTTGGCGCAAGATAAATTGCGATCAAAGGAATTTGGTGTCCACGCGCATTGAAAGATTGCGATTGCAAAGTCATACGATCGTATGTGCTCGAAAAGTTGCTCAAGAAGGTGGTTGCATAAAGACGGTGCATCAAGGTGAAAGCTTAATAAATCATGATGGGACGGAAAGCTGATGACGGTCGAATTCGAATTTAGTTGACAAGCCGTTAACGACACACTGTAGCAAGTACATTCAACTTTTTGGTGATCATTAATCGGCGCATCAGACAGAAGATTTAATGACCTCCCATCATTGCAATCATTAGAGAGAAAAGCTTCTTCACCTTGAGCTCTATAAACACCGAAGGCCACCATCGTTCAAGAAGTTCGCCACACACAGAAGATAGATCATATACAAATAGATTACCGTTAGTCTGTAGTTATTCTTATACTTAGAAGGCGGAGGCGAGCGAAGAGAAGAAGACGCCGAAGGGACATTCCTGGATAGCTCGAAAGACTGCCGGGAAGCGCTATAAACAGATAAAGGGCCGAAACTTACGAAAGCAAGGATATTCTTCTGGGCAGAGTAGAGTAAAAAGATAGTGTAAAAGCCACGGGAAGCAAGACATTGCTACCAGGCTTCTTATCCCTACTTTCCATTGTTGTTTTGTATTCTGTACTTTATTTATAGAAAATGGAATTCTCATCTCAACATCTGTACAATCTCTCCACGTTTCGCATGAGTAGCTAAATTTTTGAATGGGTTGAGAAGTACTTAGCTAGCATGACTTAAGATCTTCACTTTATGCAATCATTTTGTCTTATGTATGAGTCGTTCACCCTTTAGAGGTACTTGAGAGAGTAGTCTAAAGAAAGAACCTAGATTTGAGAGAGTCAGGTCAGAATCTAAGCTTGAGAGAGTCAGATTAGGACCGCATAAGCAAGAGATAGAAACTTAGACATAAGTTCTGTTTGCTATTATGCATCGCATGCACCCTAGAAATAGGATATGATAGTATGCGGTTACCTTGTATGTGTGTGCATCATTCATCATAGCATAGACAAGAATAGAAGCTTAGACATAAGTCCTACCGACATTATCGTATACATCGCATGTGTCCTAGAAATAGGAACTATGGCGTTTGCATTGAGAGGTGACATGCTATTGTGTGTGTGTAGCATGATCGCATAACTTGAACGCAATCTTAGGAATTGTTAGCGAAATCCCTTCTCAACCCATTCATCGCATACTCATTGTAACTTTCGATTTCATCAACTCTTTACTCGACTCCGTCGCATAGGACATATACTTAAACCAAATACCAACCAACTTATTTGTTTTTGCCACCGCAAAGGAATCAAAATTTACTGCCGCATAGTAACTTAGTAGTCCCTTTGTTCGACCCTAGACTTACCAGGAAACCTAATGAGATTTATACTTGGGTTTTACTAGGAAAACTTGCATGTGCAATGCATAAATCATCATCACAATTATAGACCATTATTTCATCACATTTACAATGCATCAAGTTTTTTATTAGTTTCGTGGAGGCCGTTCGTTGTGTTTGTGCTAGTGATCGTATTGTTCTGGTTGCGTTCGAGCGTTGCATTTCTTGTGCACTTGGAGATTGATCGAGGGATTTGTGAAGAATGAGTCTTCAAAGGTATGCATCCTCTATCCCTTGTATCATCTTAACATGTTGTAATTTCGTTTTGTGCATGACCTGTTAGTTTCCATTCTTAGATTGTAATTGTTAGTGTTCAATTTGAATGGAATTTGGAACGATCCTTTCGCTGCTCATGGAAATCCTCATGTTTGATTTCCTTCAATTACAACATGCTCTAGTAAATAAATACAAAAGTAACGAGAGACATACCTTTGAAGAACTCTTCTTCTACTAATCTCTTGCTCTCATGTAAACTGGAACAACAACCTCTCGCTATCGCTTAGAATGCCTACCTAATCTCTCGTTGTCGCTTAGATCATGAACAATCTTCTTCATGAACAAGCAAACTCTTAGACACCACCACTCGGTATCTTTGGTATTCTCGAAGTGAGAATCCAAGAGGTGTGGGCTCTATTGGATTTGGTAGATGGTTGGAGGCAAGTAAACAATCGAACTATACGATCAAGCAAGTGGGAGAATGATACTGTCTATCGCATAGACTGATGTGCTTGATCGTTTAGTAAAACTCGACAGGTACACAATCATTTAGTAAAACAGGCTTGATCGTTTAGTGAATCTCGCTTAGTACGCAATCGCTTAGTAAACCACTTTACATGATCATTTAGGGAAAGACGCTTACACAATCGTTTAAGCTGTCGCTTAGAAGGCTATCGTGTAGTCTCTAGTCAGCTAAATGATTAGTAAAACACTTGATGAAACGGTCTCATTAAAAATTGAAAACATTTTTCATTTTATCCTTCAGTTATGAAAACTGAACATAACCTCCCACTTTCACGCATGTTAAAGGAGAAACCACCCACAATTATCATATAATTGTTTTAATTATAAATAAATATAATAACTAACTTATCATATTATATTTGTAACCTATAATTTTAATATCACATCAGATGTAACATTCAAACCATAGTTCCTTTCTCCTTTATTCAATATAAATCATATTTATATCAAAATCCTCCAATTAATGTATCTCATACATTATATCAATTATATCACATATAATTGAACTTGTTTAATTATATCATATATAATCAAACTCCCTCTTGTTAATTTTAACTTCAAACTAACCCAAAAACTTATTCTTAACTTGAATCCATTGAGCTACCAAGGGGACCTTATGAACCTGTAGCTTAAAGCTCCAACGGTATGTGAATAGCTGACTAAACTTTTTAATCATGAGATCTACCATCTGTTAATTGTCGGGCACTCCACCAAATGCACTCTTCTCACTATAGATATATTTCTGTGTCCATCGGATATAACCAATTAACGGTACGATAACCCTTCACAGATCGCTCGTAAGTACAGCTGGGTTAATTTATCGTTTTGCCCCTATAGTTACATCTAACTCCTTAAGTACCATTGATTCCTCTAATGAACAATACATCATTGTCTTACTATGAGTGGACACCTCTCAGGCCATGAGAAGGTGTGTGGCGCCACATCGTTCAAGCCCCATAATTAGCCCTTAAGGGAGCAATCTATCTACTTACCCTTGCTTCGGGGAAGGAGTAAATTCCATCTTGTGTAGCTGAGTTCCCAGCTCCCCAATCAGACGAATCCCCAAAGTGGTAGGTTTAAGTCGGCAATCTGGCCACTCGCACCCATGCAAATCAAAGGACTGTCCTTATAGGCAGGAGTTCCCAACTCACTCAAGATTAAAGTCATGTTACCTATAGTCATCCTAGTGAAATGAAAGTCTCTGTCATGAACAACGTTATATAACGAGACTAAACATTTCGTGGTCTAGTCTTATACAAACTTCTTTGTATAAGACACCCCCGCTCACATGTTTCCACATGAATGATCAGGATCAGACCATCTATAGCACTTTATAACATTTGTAACATCTACAAAGCAGGCTGTATTCGTAGTGTCACCAAGATAATGTTTCCCTCCTTTATCCATATACTACAGACTATTTAGGTTGTCATATAAGGCATGATCCACTTGTATGTTTCCACATACATGCTTAAGTTACAATGACAACCAGGGATCTTAATTTATTGGTATTTGGTAAATGCAAATAAAATATCTCATATTTCATAGACAACAGTGAAGAAAATATCTCATATTATTACATCACAAGCGTTTGTTCATATAAGTATTTACAAACTACAGGACCCTACAAGATTTAGGACATCAACCCTAATAGAAACTTTGGTATTCTTGAAGAGCAGAGAATCGATGAGAGTTTTGTGGGCTTCAAAACTAATTTTGAAAGGATGAGATTCTTGAATTTGAGAGAGCAATGTGCACCCCAACAAAAAAAAAAAATCTATTTTTATATTAGAATGCAAGGGAAAGATGAAAGATTCAGCCCTTCCCACTTCCATATGTTAGTTAACGAGAAAATAATTGGGGAGGGGAGGGAGAAGTTATCAAATAATTCCCTCCTTAATAAACAAATTATTTAATTAAATAAATCTGGTTTTTCTTTAATTGATGTAATATATATATATAATAATAATAATAAAAATAAAAAAAATTAAACCATATGTTATATCTAATATAACAAATAACCGTAGTTTATTTTATATCACATATAATATAACCTATAGTTTAATAATTTCTCATTTAACTTATAGTATTTAATAAGAATCAAATTCATATTTATTTTAATATTTGAACCATATTCAGATATTCATTTTCTTTCAAATAAAAATTTATATTATAATGTATCATATACATTATTATATCTCATATAAATAATTTTATATTAATTATATCTTATATAATCAGTTCCCTTTATTAATTTGAACAATTCAAATTAATCCAAATTAATTTGATTCTCATTAATTCCAATTGAGTTAACGAGAGGACCTTACAGACATATAGATTGAAGCTTCAATGGTACTTGATTAATTAATTAGGCTCTTTAATTAAATTAATCAACTTCCATTAACTATCAGTCACTCCACTAAAGACTAATAATTGCACTATTTGCACTATACATAAATTTTTGTGTCCACTGGATATAACCAATCAACAGTGCGTTGACCCTTCACAAATTGCTCGTAAGTACAGTTGAGCCAAAATTACCGTTTGTCCCTGTAATTACATTTAATTCCTTAAGTACCGATGATCCCTTTAATAAATGATAAATTATAGTCCAACTATAACCGAACCCTTCTCAGGCCAGAAGAGGGTGTGGTGTCACATTGTTCAAGTCCCAAAATTAGTCTTTAAGAGAGTAATTTCTTTACTTATCCTAACAGTAGGGAAGAAGTAATTTCTTATTATGTAGTTGTGTTCCCAACTTTCCAATCAGATGATCCCTAGGCACATTGAGTCGGCATAACTAGCCACTCTCGCCTATAAAAATCAAAGGACCACTTTCATAGGCATGAGTTCCCAACTCACTCAGGATTCAAGTCAAATCACCTATGGTCATCCTGATGAAATGTAAGTCTCTTCTAGAAACAGTGTTACATAGAGAGACTATTCATTTCGTGGTCTGGTCTTACATAAACTCTTTGTATAGAATATCACGACTTACATGTCTCCATATAAATGATTAGGACTAGATCATTTGTAGCAATTTACAATAACTATAACAACTACAAAGCAAATCGTACTCGTAGTGTCACTAGGATAAGGTACCCACCCTTATCCATCTACTACAAACCGTTTAGGTTATTACTTAAATACGATCCACTTGTATGTCTTTACATACATGTTTAAGTTACATAAGATAATCCTAAATCTCAGTTTATTGGTTTTTGTGGGTTAATGCAACTAAATGTCGAATAAAATACTTCTTATTTTATTAGATAAATAAACTTTTTGTACAATACATTTACAAATTACAAGACCGGGAGATTTAGGGCATCAACCTCAACAATTAAACCATTACCCATGAAAAACCAATCAAAGTTTAGTATAATTCTAATGAACCCTCTATGGCATCTAATTTTGCAATGATGCTTCAGTGAGTCAAGATAAAAGTCATTGTAGGGTGGTCAATTACCCCTTCACTAAATTGAGACAATCTCAACCAACCATTACACCATAATAACTCTTATCCTTATAATGATTAGTCACTATTATTCAGTCCAGAAATCATTAACTTGTTGGGGTTGATGCCCTAAATCTCGTAGGGTCTATAGTTTGTAATTGTGTACAAACATCTTATTTATTTAATAAAATATACGATGTTTTATTTCAATTTTAGTTGCATTAACCATAAACCAATAAACTAATATTCAATGTTATTTTGTAGCTTAAACATTTATGTATGAACATACTGGTTGATCATGTTTAAGTGGTAACCTAAATGGTCTGTAGTAGATGGATAAGGCTGGATACCTTATCCTGGTGACATTACGAGTATGGCTCACTTTGTATATGTTACAATTGTTGTAAAGTTCTACAAATGATTTAATCCTGATCATTCATGGGGAGATATGTGAGCGGGGATATACTATACAAAGAAGTTTGTATAAGACCAGACCACAAAATGACTAGTCTCATTATATAACGTCGTTCATAATAGAAACTTACATTTCACTAAAATGACCATATGTGACATGACCTAAATCCTGAGTGAGTTGTGAACTCTTGCCTATGAAGGCGGTCTTTTGATTTGTATGGGTGAGAGTGGCTAGATCGTCAACTCAACAAGCCTCCCATTATGGGGATTCGTCTGATTGAGGAGTTGAGAACACAACTATACAAGACGGAATCCACCCCTTCCCCAACGTAGAGGAAAGTAGATAAATTGCTCCCTTAAGGGCTGATTCTAGGGCTTGAACAATGTGGCGCCACACCCTCTCCTAGCCTGAGAGAAGTCTAGTCATAGTTGGACTATGATTTATTGTTCATTAGATGGATCAATGATACTTAAGGAGTTAGATATAACTATAGGGCAAAACGGTAATTTTGACCCAGTTGTACTTACGAGCAATTTGTGAAAGGTCATTGCTTTGTTGACTGGTTACATCTAATGGACACATAAATAAATCTGTAGTGTGAAGAGTGCAATTATCGGTCTTTAGTAGGGTGCTCGACAGTTAATGGATGTTGAATAATTTAATTAGAGAGTTTAACTAATTATTCAAGTACAATTGGAGCTTTAATCTACAGGTCTATGAGACCCCCTCTGTATCTCAACAGGGATTAAATGAGAATCAATTTGGATTAATTTGAATTTTTCAAATTAATTAAGGGAATTAATTATATGTGATATAATTAATTATACTTAATTATATATGATATAATTACTATAATGTATTTGATTTATTATTTGAGAGAAAATAAATATTTGAATTTGATTCAAATATTAATAATATGAATTAGATTCCTATAATTAAGTTTAATATAAATAAGATTTAAATTAAATATCATGCATTGCTGAAAGAATAAAAACTTGTATTTGATACAATATTAAACTATATATTATGTGTTATATTAGATATAACATATAGTTTAATATATATTATATGATAAGGTAGTTATCATATATTTATATGTTAAATTAATTTAATTTATTTTGAAAATGGTTTTGGGAGGGAGTTGTAACTCACTTCCCCTTATTTCTCTCTATTTTAATGCATGTGTGTAGGTGGTGCTCAAGAGACTTACAATTTTCCTGGAAAAATGGTTTTTTCCCTCTCAATCATTTCCTTTCTTCCAAAAACCTAGGAGCCCACAACTCCTTAGTGATTTTCATCCCATTAGAGAATACATGAGGTTCTTTTCGTGGTGGTGACCATTTGGATTGAGTTTGTTCGTGACAGATCCGGAGAGATGAAAAACGTAAAGAAGGGTTCTTCAAGGATAATTTTTCTCTCACCCTAATTCTCCAATTTCCTTTTTTGTTTGCATGCTGTAAATTTATGATTATACATAACATTTGTATTTTGTAAATTTGATTCTATGAAAATAAATTTTAGATCAATCTCCATGCTTCTGCTCAAGGACCTTCAGAAGTTCCTTCACAACTTAACAATTTCTTGTATGTGTAACCCTTCATTTTATACTCTAGAGTTCCACCCTAATAAGCCAATCGTAAGAAAAAACCAATTGGAGCAAAAACTAAAGTGATCCTATCCATTTATATAGTTTGTGTAAAATTTCATGCAAATGTCATCCTTAGGGAGACACAAGCTAAGGTGCTTCGAGACCGAGCACGAAACTTTATAACAAACTAATGAAGGAGATCGTGGGATATGTTGAGACACATCCCTCTCCCACTTACTATAAACATTCTCTCCATTCACCTTGGTATTGATCTATGCAAACACCATCCGTAGGGGATACAAACAAAGGTATCTCGAGGCTGAACATAAATATCACGATGCGAACTTTTCAGGGAGAAACATGAAAGGGAATTGACATATCATATACATCATTTTTCACTCATTTAGTGTTTTAAACCTAGAGTTTATTAACTTAGAAAAATTCAGCTAATAATTTAACTAAGTGATTGTTAAATTTGCCCAAAATAACTTCTATATTTGATAGTTTAACAATAATGATTCTTGTTTATTAAACACTTTAATAAACCGAATAATTTATTACATGTACATAATTGTTTAATTCACCTTCCAACTCAATCCCAGATAGGGATATTCCATTTCCGTCACCTTAAATACCCCAGTCTTAGACAGAACTTTCCTTAGACAAACGTCCTTTATAGACAATTATGTAAAAAATTTAATCTTTTATTTAATCCGATTTAATCCTATTAAAATGAAATTAAAAGATTAAACATATTTTTAATCATATTAGAAATATTATTAACATAGGTCTAGGTGAAATCAATTTTAAACCATTTAAAATTAATTTAACCTATATTTGCATGCAACTCTTGATTATAAATTTTAATTCTAATTTCATTAAACTTATAATAGTTATAAATTTAAAGAAACAATTAAAACCTATGCCATGTATCTAATGACATACTTTAAAAAAATAACAATTATTTTTTTTAAGGTAATGTCATGTTTCGTACATCTCCATTTTCATTACATAACATAACAATTATATTGCAAAGTAATGATAGAACATGGAATTGCATCCTAACTCTCAACATCTAGTATGTCTCAACAGAATGATGTATCAAAAAGGAGAAATAGAACCTTGTTAGACATGGTTTAGTCTATGATGAGTTATGCTCAATACCTGATTCGTTTTAGGGTTATATAGTATAGACTGCAACTTATATTTTGAACTGTGTTCCATCCAAGAATGTTTAAGAAATACCTTTGGAACTATGGAATGGTCGTAAAGGTAGTTTACGTAATTTTAGAATTTGGGGTTGCCCAACACGTGATTGAGGCCAATCCTAAGAAATTGGAACCTCGTTCAAAACTATGCCTATTTATAGTCTATCTCAAGGGAACGAGGGGCGGGTACTTCTACGATCCTAAAGATAATAAAGTATTTGTGTTGAAAATGCTACATTTTTAGAAGAGAACCACACCAAGGAGCATAAACCGCGCAATAAGATTATGTTAAGTAAGCTTTCCAAAGAAACTACTGAATCTTCAACAAGAGTTGTTGAAGAGCCTAGGACATCAACAAGAGTTATTGATGTTGGTTCATCTAGTCGGTCACATCCACCTCAAGCGTTAGGGGCCTAGACGTAGTGGGAGGGTTACAAATCCACCTGACCGCCATATCTGATGGCAACGTTGAGGATTCGTTATCCTATAAACAGGCAATGGAAGATGTGGACAAAGATTAATGAATCAAAGCCATGGATCTCGAAATGGAGTCTATGTACTTCATTTTAGTTTGGGATCTTATAGATCAACTTGATGAGGTTACACCTATAGGTTGCAAGTGTATTTACAAGAGAAAAAAGGGTGTTGATGGTAAGGTAAGGCTAGACTATGGCAAATGGTTATACCCAGATTGAGGGAGTGAACTATAAAGAAACTTTCTCACCTGTTGCCTTGTTAAAGTGTATCTGGATACTCTTGTCCATTGCTGCATATTATGACTATGAGATTTAGCAAATGGACATTAAAACTACCTTTCAGAATGGCAATCTTGAGGAGACCATCTATATACGACAACTAGAGGGATTCATTTCCCAAGGTCAAGAGCAAAAGGTTTACAAGCTTAATCAGTAATGGATTGAAATAAACTTATTGATCTTGGAATATAAGATTTGATACTGCGATCAAATCTTATGACTTTGATCAGAATGTTGATAAGTCTTGTGTTCACAAGAAAATCATCAACAGTTCAATAGCTTTCTTAGTGTTGTACATGGATGATATTCTACTCATTGGGAATGATATAGGTCTACTGATTGATGTTAAACAGTGGTTAGCAGCCCAATTCCAAATGAAAGATTTGGGAGAGACACAGTTTATTCTAGGGATCTAGATTTTCAGGGATCATAAGAAAAAAATGCTAGTCTTGTCTCAAGCATTGTACATCGACAAGATGCTTGTCAAATATTTGATGCAAAATTCCAAAAGAGGTTTATTGCCTTTTAGGCATTGAATTGTCTTAACGGAGGAGTTGTAATCTGGAGGAGCACAAAGCAAGGTTGCATACTTGTCTCTACCATGGGTCCTATATGTGTCTGTCATTGGCAGTTTGATGTACGAGATGCTCTGTACTCGTTCAGACATCTACTACGCTGTGGGCATAGTCATTAGGTATCAGTCTATCCCAAGCTAGGGTCACTGGACCGTAGTGAAGAACATCCTCATGTATCTTCGGAGAACGAGGGACTATATGCTCGTGTATGGTTCAAAGGAATTGATCCTTGTTGGATAGACGGATTCTGACTTTCAGACTGATAAGGACTCTCGCAAGTCCACATCACGGTCAGTCTTTACTTTTAATGGAAGAGCTGTAGTGTGGCAGAGCATTAAGCAGGGTGCATTGCCGACTCCGCTATGGAGGCGGAGTACGTAGCGGCTTGCAAATCTAATAAGGAAGCCGTCTGGCTCCAAGAAGTTCTTGATAGAGCTAAAAGTTGTTCCAGATATGTCTAGGCCCATTACCCTATATTGTGATAATAGTGGGGCAATGGCGAACTCCAAGGAGCCGAGGAGTCACAGGCGCGATAAACACATAGAGCGGAAGTATCATCTGATCCGCGAGATAGTGCATCGAGGGGACGTGATCGTCACGAAGATCGCTTTGGAGCACAATGTTGCTGACCCATTTACGAAGGCTCTCACGGCTATAGTGTTTGAGAGTCACCTTCAGAGCATGGGTCTACAAGATCACTCGCGGCTGGACTAGGGCAAGTGGGAGATTTTCTTGTACTAGGCTTTTATGCCCTAGTTTATTGTTTTGTACTAGTTTTATGTACAACCCACTTTGCTTTAAGACAAGTGGGAGATTGTTGGGATTGATGCACTAAAGTCTCGTGTCCTGTAGTTTGTAAACAGTTTGTATAAACGCTTGTGTTGTATAATATATGATATTTACTTCACATCTTATTTTTGCTCAGTTGTATGTTTTATTTGCTTTACCACAAACCAATAAACATAAAATCCCTGGTTATCTGTATGTAACTTAAGCATGTATGTAGTGACATACAAGTGGTTCATGTCTTGAGTGATAACCAAAATGGTCTGACCTTTAACTATTTCGTGTAAGTACAACCCCTCGCTTTCTGTGCCAGAGTCCCGCCCTAATGAGCCCACCGTAGGGAAGAAGTAGATTAGGACAAGAGACTAAGTTACCTTATCCTTTTACAGGAGATCAAATAAAGAAACGTGCAAAACTGCCATCCTTTAGGGGGACACTCCCAAGGTGCCTCGAGGAGATGCGCAATAACTTTATTCAACCTAACGAGGGAGACCGAGGGATATGCTGTCGCACTTCCCGCTCCTACTTACTATGAGCACTCTCTCCATCACCTTGATATTGACCTACCCAAACACCATCCGTTAGAGGGACATGCCAAAGGTGCCGCAAGACCGAGGGTAGATCTCATGGTATGGACTATTTAGGAGAAACGTGAAAAGTTTAAGTGAAGCATCTTATGCCCCAAGTACCTCCCACTGAATGTTCTACCTAGGGATTCATTAACCTAGACAATTCGGCTACTAATTTAGTCTAAGTCGTCTTTTTAAACTATGCTCATAAACAACGTTTGTTTATGAAATATGAACAAGTTCGAGTAGTCATATTTAAACACTTTAATGGACTGTCTTTAACTTGCATGCATGCTTCAAATCTATCTAATTTACATTTCCAGGTAAATTCCCAGGTAGGGGTGTTACGTTTCCGTCAACTTAAATACCCCAGCCTAGACAAAACCTGTCTAGACAAAAGATCCCTTATAGATAGATTTTCTACACTTTAACCTTTTATTAGCCAATTTAATCCTATTAAACTGATTAAAAGATTAAAGCCTTAGGGTTGCTAATCGTATTAGAATCGCGATCTTAAGTCTATGTGATCCAAGTTTTAAACACTTTAAAACCATGAATTAAACCTAAGTGAGCATGCATGTCTTTCTTATTTCTTTTAGTTTTAATTTCTCATTAACTTTTGAAAAGAAATAACTAAAACCATTACGCACAACGAGGCGTTTATAACATTTAGAAAGTAACCTATGTGGCATGCTTCATGCAATTTCCGGTCATCACTATACATAACTTTTATATAACGCGTAACAATCAAGAAAACATGCTATCGTTCATCTTTATACTATAACAATTATAATATAAAGATGATGCATGTCAATGCTTTTTGTGCATGCATAAATATAACTCTTATATTATATGATGCATGAGCATGCTCTTACATAATTAAAATCATGCTTATCTAAATTATAACAATTACAATAAAGAGTGATGCATGACCATTTCATAACCTAAGGTGGGATGTCCTATATGTGCATACCATATGACATATAAAAAACATACATCGCATGTAATAAATAAAAGGATTAATGGACCGGGATAAGCCTTTAGAAAAAAAAAAGGGAATGAAATAACCCTATCTATTACATTTTTCATCAAGCAAACCGGTTCACTGGCGAACTGGGTCTTGAACTGCCAGGAGGACTCCATCGTGTAGTAAATGCCATAGGTAGACGATCGTTTAGCGCGAACTAGATGATATAAGCATAATTAAACAATCGGGTAGACGACGACGAGGCTGCGAAACCTGATCGTCTACGCCATCGCTTAGCGCGACGATAGGTAAACAATTTACCGTGCGTTATTAAGCGATCGTTTAGTCAGTTACTAAGCGATGAAGCTTGTTGGCCTGAACGATCGTCCAGCGCGCACACACGTTAAACAATACGCGAGCATCTCATCGTCTACACGACCCGATACTTTGCGATGGCATACCCAATCGTCAATACGATACGATCAACTTTTGATCACATACCCCATTGTTTAGCCGATGTGTTCAACAGCGATCACGTACTCCATCGTCTTTACGATGCGATCAACAGCGATCGCATACCACATCTTCTGCACGATGCGATCAACCCTAGATCACCCCCTTCCTCGAAGAACCGCAACACTTGCCCAGATCTTCTTCAACGACTCAAAACTTCAAACAAACTTTGAATACAGACTTGATAATGATTATTAATGCCCAAAAATGCAGGGGCCTTTACAACAACCACAAATGTAAAAAGATTTAAATCAAACCAAGGCTAATCATCCACGAAAACATCCATTAATCCCACATATCTACAAAAAATTTAACCATTAAACAGTGTAGAAATGCACCCACCAAGAACGTAAATGTCATTTTGTTGCAACATATGAAATCGGAGTATTAGAACCTGGCTCTGATACCAATTGAAGGATCTCTTACCGAAGAGTTCTATGAGCGCGTTCGGATCGCTCCAATTTCATAGTGACCGAAATGCAACAATATACATTCAAACGTACAATTATGCAAACAAACAGTAATTATCGACATGCTATGAACAAAAATAAACGAGGGAGAAAGTTTCCATACTAGTTGAAGACGTTCTTCAAACTTCGGAACTCAATGCAGCGGAACCCTCCACTAGATCAACCAACACCCAACAACAGCGTCGACTATAGCAGCACGAACAACCGCATGAACACGAACGCCGCAGGGACGACACCACCAGAAAAGAGCCCCAGGTATTCTCGGAGTGAGAATCCAAAGTGTGGTCTTTGGTGAATGGTAGAGGAAGGAGGAAGACCAGATCGTGTAGGCGATAAGCAAGTGGGAGGGAAAAAGGCCCTATCGTATAGTAAAATGTTTAGCGTTTAGGAGAAGCTACACGATCGTGTAGGTTTTACAGAACTATCGTTTAGAAAATGGTATATGATCGTTTAGCAAACTCGGAACACATTACAATCGTTTAGGGAAGCTATCCAATCGTGTATGAACTAGTGTGCGATCGTTTAGGCGCGAGGTGGATGATCGTTTAGGCGGAGAGTGACTATCGTATAGGCTCTCAAAATGCTTAAGCAATCGATTACTTTTCATCAGCACGATCTCTTTTTCTTTTTGGATGGGCGATGACAGAACGATTCAAAATGAAACAATTTCATTTTTATTTCATCGGTTACAATAACCGACGCATTCCCGCTATCCCACGTCTAAACGTGATAAATTGGCTTAATTATCATATAATTAACCAATTAATTAATAACAAATATAATCATATTATATTTTTATCCTATAGTTTGATATCACGTATCTATTATAGTATTTTCTCCTCTATTTTATATAAATCGTATTTATATCTAATTTCCTCCAAAATAATGTATCTCATATATTTAGCCAATTATATCATATATAATTAATTAGTCCAATTATATCATATATAATCGAACTTTCTCTTGTCAATTTGAACATTTCAAATTAACCCAAACAATGATTCTCGACTTTATCGAAGCTACCTAGGGGACCTAATGGACCTGTGGCTCGAAGCTCCAACGGTCCATGAATAGCGACTAAACTCTTTAGCCATGAGATCCACCATCTGTTAACTGTTAGGCATTCAACTAAAGACCAACATTTGAACTCTTATTACCACAGATATATTTTTGTGTCCATCGGATATAACCAATCATGAGTACGATGACCATTCACAAATGCTCGTAAGTACAACTAGGCCAAATCATCGTTTTCCCTTGTAGTTACATCTCACTCCTTAAGTACCACTGATTCCTCTAATGAATAATACAACATAGTTCAACTATGTGTGAATACCTCTCGGGCCAAGAGAAGGTGTGTGGCGCCACATCGTTCAAGCCCTAGAATCAGCCCTTAAGGGAGCTATCTATCTACTTACCCATGCCTCGGGGAAAAAGTGAATTCCATTTTGTGTAGCTGAGTTCCTAGCTGCCAAATCAGACGAATCCCCAAAATGGTAGGTTTGAATTGGCGACCTGACCCCTCGCTCCCATATAAATCAAAGGACCGCCCTCAGTGGCAGAAGTTCCCAACTCACTTAGGATTGAGGTAATGTTACCTATGGTCATCCTAGTGAAGTGAAGTGAAGTCTCTGTCTTGAACGGTGTTATATAACGAGACGTTAACACTTCATGGTCAGGTCTTATACAAACTCTCTGTATAGGACACCCCCGCTCGCATGTTACCAACACGAATGATCAGGATCAGACCATCTGTGACACGTCACAACATTTGTGACCATTTCACAAAGCAGGTCGCATCCGTAGTGTTATCAGGATAAGGTTTCCCTCCTATATCCATATACTACAGACCATTTTGGTTATCATTCAAGACATGATCCACTTGTATATCACCACATACATGCTTGAGTCACATACATATAACCAGGGATTTTATGTTTATTGGTTTGTGGTAAAGCAAATAAAATAAGTAAATGAGCAAAAATACAAGATGTGAAGTAAATATCATATATTAACAACACAAGCGTTAGTACAAACTATTTACAAACTACAGAACACGAGACTTTAGGGCATCAACTCCAATAGATTCTGCCTGGATTATTGACTTTGGGGCCACTAACCATGTTTGTTCTTCATTTCAGGGAATTAGTCAGTGGCGACAGTTTGATGCTGGTGAGATGACGATGCAAGTTGGAATCGAGCATGTCGTCTCAGCTGTGGCAGTGGAAGGTCTCTAGTTGACTTTACAAAACAAATTTCTCATTCTGAATGATGTATATGTAGTTCCCAATTTAAAGAGAAACTTAGTTTCTGTAAAGTGTTTGCTTGAAAGTAAATATCAACTATTTTTCTCATTTAATAAAGTGTTTATTGCCAAAAATGGTATTGATGTTTGTTCAGCTTAACTGGAAAGTAATTTGTATGTGCTAAGGCCGTTAGCAACAAATACCCTCCATAACATAGAGATGTTTAAAACTGTCGTAACTCAAAATAAACGACTTAAAATTTCTCCTAAAGAAAATGTCCAACTTTGGCACCTAAGATTAGGAGACATTAATCTCAATAGGATTGAGAGGTTGGTAAAGAATGGACTTCTAAGCAAGTTAGAAGAAAATTCTTTACCTGTGTATGAGTCATGCCTTGAAGGCAAAATGACTAAAAGGCCTTTACTGGAAAAGGTCATAGGGCCAAAGAACCTCTAGAGCTAGTGCATTCAGACATTTATGGCTCGATGAATGTAAGAGCTAAGGGAGGTTATGAATATTTCATCACTTTCACTGATGATTATTTAAGATATGGGTACGTTTATTTAATTCTACAGAAGTCTGAGTTTTTTTAAAAGTTCAAAGAGTTCAAGGCTGGAGTTGAAAATGCATTAAATAGAACGATTAAAATACGTCGATCTGATCGAGGTGGAAAGTTTTTAGATTCATCTTTTCATAACTATATGATAGAACATGGAACAACTCTCAGCACCTGGTACACCTCAGCAAAATGGTGTATCAGAGAGGAGAAATCAAACCTTGTTGGACATGTTTCGGTCAATGATGAGTTACGCTTCCTTACCTGACTCGTTTTAGGGTTATGCAGTGGAGACTGCAGCTTATATCCTGAACTGTGTTCCTTCCAAGAGTGTTGCCAGAATACTTTTGGAGTTATGGAATGGTCGTAAAGCTAGTTACGTCATTTCAAGATCTGGGGTTGCCCAACACATTGAAGGAACTCTTAAACAAGAGAACCATTGAGCGGAAGCAGACCGTTCCAAACTCATTGTGAAAGAACAAAGCATTTACAAACAAACAACAATTGTTATGCATCATCGAGTAAATTACAACATGCTTTCAAGTTAAATACAAAGGGAATCGAGTGACATACGTTTGAAGAACTAATCTTCGAGTATTCCCTCGATCAATACCAGTCACGTGTCCAAGCAAACTCGATCAATGCACGAATGCAACGAACAACCAGTGAAAATCACGAACTATCAGATCCTCGAACACAATTGAGTAACACTCGATCCTCGACCCTCGAACAGTAAACTTGACACCACCACTCGGTTACCTTGGTATTCTCGGTGTGAAAATCCAGAAGGTGTGGGCTCTGTATGTCTTTAGTAGAGGGAAGTAAGAATTGAACGATCGAGTAAGTGGGAGAATGGCTAAGTCTATCATATAGATTGGGTATTCGATCGTTAAGTATCGAGGAGTTGTCGTCTAGCAAACTTGATCAAAGATGACGATCATTCACTCTCACAAAGGCTATCGTATAGCACTTTTCTTCTCGTGATTACAAATGCCTTCGATAATGAAAAAATGAAAAAAAAAAATCATTTTTATCCATCAGTTATCAAAACTGATAAAAACTTCCCATTTGATCGGTTAACGGAGAAAAAATAACCACCAACAATTATCAAATAATTGTTTTGTTATAAATAAATATAATAATTAATTTATCATATTATATTTATAACCTATAGTTTTAATATCACATCATATGTAATATTTAAACCGTAGTTCTTTTTCTCCTTTATTGCATTCAATATAAATCATATTTATATTAATTTCTCCAATTAATATGTCTAATACATCAAATTAATTATATCACATATAATTGAATCAATTTAATTATATCATATATAATCAAATTCCCCTTGTTAATTTGAATATTTCAAACTAACCTAAAAACTGATTCTCAACATGAATCCATTAAGCTACCAAGGGAACCTTATGGATCTGTAGCTTGAAGCTCCAACGGTACGTGAATAACTAACTAAACTCTTTAATCACGATATCCACCAATTTTCTAACATTCCACTAAAGACTGACAGCTGCACTTTTCACACTACAGATATATTTTTGTGTCCATTGGATATAACCAATCAACAGTACGATGACCCTTCACAAATCGCTCGTAAGTACAATTGGGTCCATTTACCGTTTTTCCCCTATAGTTACATCTAACTCCTTAAGTACCATTGATTCCTCTAATGAACAATACATCATAGTCTCACGATGAGTGAACACTTCTCGGCCCATGAGAAGGCGTGACGCTACATTGTTCAAGCCCCATAATCAACCCTTAAGGGAGCAATTTATCTACTTATCTCTACTTCGGGGAAGGAGTGAATTCCATCTTGTATAGCTGAGTTCCCAACTCCTCAATTAGAAAAATCCCCAAAGTGATAAGTTTAAGTCGGCGATCTGGCCACTCACACCTATGCAAATCAAAGGACCGCCCTTATAGGCAGGCGTTCCCAACTCACTTAGGATTAAGGTCATGTTACCTATGGTCATCCTAATGAAATGAAAGTCTCTGTCATGAACGACATTATATAACGAGACTAAATATTTATTGGTCCGGTCTTATACAAACTCCTTGGTATAGGATACCCCTGCTCGCATGTCCACATAAATGACCAGGATCAGATCATTTGTAGCACTTTACAACACTTGTAACATCTACAAAGCAGGTCGTATCCATAGTGTCACCAGGATAAGGTTTCCCTCCTTTATCCATATACACAGACCATTTAGGTTATCACTTAAGGCACGATCTACTTGTACGTCTCCACATACATGCTTAAGTTACAACGATAACCAGGGATCTTAGTTTATTGGTTTATAGTTAATGCAACTAAAATATCTCATATTTCACAGACAATAGTGAATAAAATATCTCATATTATTACATCACAAATATTTATTCATACATGTGTTTACAAACTACAGAACCTTACGAGATTTAGGGCATCAACCCTAACACACATGTGTTTGAGGCTAATCCTAAGAAATTGGAACCGCGTTCAAGGTTATGCCTATTTGTAGGCTACCCCAAGGGAACGAGAGATGGTTATTTTTATGATCCTAAAGAAAACAAAGTGTTTATATTGACAAATGCTACTTTTCTTGAGAAGGATCATATAAAGGATCACAGACCTAGAAGAAAAATTGTGTTGAATGAGTTTTCCAAAGAAACTACTGAATCTTCAACAAGAGTTGTTGAAGAGCCTATTACCTCAACAAGAGTTGTGAAGTAGGTTCATCTAGTAGGTCAAATCCACCTCAAGTGTTGAGGGAACCTCGACGTAGTGGGAGGGTTGTGAACCCACCTATTCACTATATGGGTTTAATTGAAATCCTATCTATGGTAGCTGATGGCGAGGTTGAGGATCCATTGTCTTACAAGAAGGCAATGAAGGATGTTGACAGAGATGAATGGATTAAAGTCATGGATCTCGAAATGAAGTCTATGTACTTCAGTTCGGTTTTGGATCTTGTGGATCAACCTGATGGGGTTAAATCTATAGGTTGTAAATGGATCTACAAGAGGAAACGGAGTGCTGATGGGAAGGTATAGACCATCAAGGCTAGATTGGTGGCAAAGGGTTATACCCAGGTAGAGGGAGTCGACTATGAGGAGACTTTCTCACTTGTTGCCATGCTGAAGCCTATCTACATTCTCCTATCCATTGCCTCATCTTATGACTATGAGATATGGAAAATGGATGTCAAGATTGCTTTTCTGAATGGTAATCTTGAGGAGACCATTTATATGGTGCAGCCCGAGGGATTCATAGTCCAAGGTCAAGAGAAAAAGGTTTTCAAGCTGAATCGGTCCATTTATGAACTAAAACAGGCATCTCAATCTTGGAATATAAGGTTTGATACTGCAATTAAATCTTATGGCTTCGATCAGAACGTTGATGAGCCTTGTGTCTACAAGAAAATCATCAACAGTTCAGTAGTTTTCCTAGTGTTGTATATAGATGATATCCTACTCATTGGGAATGATGTAGGTTTACTGACTACAGTTAAGAACTGGTTAGTGACCCAATTCCAAATGAAAGATTTAGGAGAGGCTCGGTTTGTTCTTGGAATTCAGATCTTTTGAGATCGAAAGAACAAAATTCTAGCACTATCTCAGGCATCGTATATTGACAAGAGGTTGATCAAATATTCGATGCAGAACTCCAAGAGGGGCCTATTGCCTTTCAGGCAGTGAGTTACTCTATCTAAGGAACAGTGTCCTAAGACACTTTAAAAGGTTGAGGAAATGAGATGGGTCCCCTATGCATCTGCTGTAGGCAGTTTGATGTATGTGATGTTATGTACTAGACCTAACATCTGCTATGCAGTGGGGATAGTCAATAGATATCAATCTAATCTAGGATATGATCACTAGATAGCCGTTAAGAACATCCTCAAGTATCTATGGAGAATGAGAGACTACATGCTTATGTATGATTCTAAGGATTTGATCGATACAGGATACACAGACTCTGATTTTCAGATTGATAGGGATTCTCAAAAATTCACTTTAGGATCAATCTTCACTCTTAAGGGAGGGGTTGTAATATGGCGAAGCACAAAGCAGGGGTGCATCGCAGACTCCACCATGGAGACTGAGTATGTAGCGGCTTATGAAGCTGTTAAGGAAGCCGTTTGGCTCAGGAATCCTGACTAAGTTTTTCCAGACATGTCAAAGCCCATAACACTTTATTGTGATAATAGTGGTGGTGCTATGGCTAATTCCCATGAGCCTAGGAGTCATAAGCGCGACAAGCACATTGAGCAGAAATATCATCTCATCCGAGAGATTGTGCATCAAGGGGACGTGGATGTCATGAAGATCGCTTCGGAGCACAACGTTGTTGATCCGTTTATGAAGGCCCTCACAATTACAATGTTTGAAGGTCACCTGCAGAGTGTGGGTCTATGGGACAGACCACAACTGGACTAGGGCAAGTGGGAGATCTTGTACTAGGCGTGAAATGCCCTAGTTTATTGTTTTGTATACTTGTAATTTGAATATCTTGTACACTCCACTAGCTTTAGGACAAGTGGGAGATTATTGGGTTGATTTTCTAAATCTCGTAGGGTCCAATAGTTTGTAAACCTTATATGAAAAAACATTTCTGTGATTAGTAATATTTGATATTTTATTCATTTTATCTATGAAATATATGATATTTTAGTTGCATTAACCACAAACCAATAAACAACATCCATGGTTATTGTTGTAACTTAAACATGTATATGGAGACATACAGGTGGATCATGTTTAAGTGATAACTTAAATGGTCTGCAGTATATGGATAAGGTTGGATACCTTATCCTGGTGAAACTACGAGTATAGCCCGCTCTATAGGTGTTAACAATTGTTGTAAAGTGCTACAAATGATTTGATCCTGATCATTCATGTATTAGACATGTGCGCGGAGATATTCTATACAAAAGGGTTGGCTAATAATGAACTCTAGTAGTTCTTTTTTGGAGGGTTAACCTAACCTAACCCAACCCAAAATTTTTGGGTTGGACCGGGTTAGGTCACCAGTTATTTTTTTTTTAATTTGACTGTTTTTTTTAAACTTTTATTCATATATATATATTCGGGGCGGGTCGGGTTAACCCGACCTTGAAATGGGCTAACTCGAGACCCAACCCAACCCAAAATAAAATCTAACCTAACCCAACCCTTATGATTTGGGTTGGGTAGTCCGGGTTGGTCGGGTTACTGGATTTTTTGAACACCTCTATTGTATATGATGTAATATTAAAACTATAGATTATAAATATAATATGATAAGTCTGTTATTATATTTATTTATAATTATTAATTATTTGATAATTAATTTCCATTTTCTCTCTAACCACCTTAGTGGAAGTTAAGTGATTTTTATGGGTGTTGGGATAAATAAAATAAAATAAAATTTGGTTTTTCCCTAACTAATCACTACGACAAACACAAAAAGATTACACGTTTAACTTAGAGACTATACGATAGTCTCATCGCCTACATGATTGAAACGAACTTTGCTATGTGATAGCTCAAAAAGATTACACGTTTAACTTAGAGACTATACGATAGTCTCATCGCCTACATGATTGAAACGAACTTTGCTATGTGATAGCTTGTTCTTCTTTCAATCGCCTTTCTCCTCTAACTCCTAAACTCCCTCCAAACCAAAATAGTCAGATCCCACCATTTCTAGGTTCTCATATCGAGAATACCAAGGTCACTGAGTGGTAATGTCCTTCTCCTTTGTGGTTTGAGTTTGGCTGTTGTTCGAGGAGTTCGAGTTAGTTCGAGAGATTTACTTGAAGAAGAGTTCTTCAAAGGTATAATCTCTAAACCCTTTTTTTAGTTCAAAAGCATGTTGTAATTTATGTTTTGATGCATAATCTGTATTGTTTACTGTAAATGTTTGTTTCAATCAAAATGGGATTTGGACGATCCGCTTCCGCTCATATGTTCTCTGTAAAACAAGTTCCTTCACGTTTTCCCTCCCTCAAGTGCCTATTTAAAGCCCATTCTTTCCCCATTTTTTTCCTATGCTTTCAAAGAATCCAAAACTCTTGCGATTTCTGGCCAACCCTTATCCATTAATCATCACCTCTTTTTTTTCCTCACCAAGCTTTTAGTTCAACCATATTCTCCTTCTACACCAATGGCTCACCAAAATGTCACCTCTTCCACTCCCGCTGCCACTTCCTCTTCTTTCTACGAGGTGGTAACACCATCGACAAGCCTTCATCCCATCGCCCTCGCCCCGATGTATGGTCTGCCACCAAATGTGGTGGCTTCTCCACCATTTAACCCTAACCTCCTCAAGTCTGCCTTCATAATTCAATAAAAATCCCACGTTATCACGATCGTCATTCACAAGAATGCGTTCAGCCATGGACTTCTAATGTCAATGAAGCAAGACGAAGAGACGAGCGAGAAGTGTATGGAGATATTCTAAAAAAATGGAATCTGCTTGAATATCTTAAAGATGAAGTTGTTGTCAACCAGCCTAGCAAGATGGGGGTTGGATCAGAAGTCTCGGCGCATGGGTCTAGCCATGTGGTGAATGGCTTCAAGACACTACCATCCAATGCGCCAAGCCTTGTCATCGCCAAGGAAGGGCCCTTCGGAAAGATGTTCGTTGCATTCGAGTAAAAGAAGGCGAACAAGAATGCCAAGGAAGGTAGACGAAGAAGTGAAGAAGAAGTGACAGTATTGCCCGCCTCTTCTGTAGAGTAGTTGGCTGCAAAATTCGCCACTAAGGCTAAAAAAGTTAAGGAGGCTTTAAGAAGCTGAGAAAGAAAGCCAAGATCCTCATCGACGCGATGGAATTTCATCATGAAATATACAATAAGGATATTGAGAGAGTTGGGGCCTCATCGCAAGCGAGGCCAGACGAGTCAATGAACAGTGTGGAGGTGTTGCCGCACTAGAGTTTGAAAGAGAATGAAGGGAAGAAAACGATGAAGAAAAGAGAGTCCATTGGGAAAAGGCTCAACACATTAAGCATAATTTGAAGAAGATTCAAGAGGAAAAGAGGATATTGAGGAAGAAAGAAGATCAAAAGAAAAAGGTGATTGGTAAGAAGCAGCCAGAGAAGGTGGAAAAAGCAACGAAGAAAGAAGCAACACAAAGAAAAGTAGCGTCGAAGATAGCAGATAAGGGCAAAGTGTTAATAATCAAGGAGGAGGAAAGAGGCCCAAAGAAGAGGCTAGCAATATTGCTTGAGATGAGATTCTTCCTGGAGAACGCACCACTACCTACCTTAATCACAGACATTGTAGATGTGATGGGGTGGAGAGACTTTTGTGAAGGGGCCAGAATGGTCAAGCCAATAGTGGTTCACACGTTCTATATAGGACATTGCATTTAGACAGATATAGAGTAGATATTGGTGATGCAAAAATTGGATTCAACATCAGGAAAGTCAACGATATATACAATTTGGAAGATATCCTTGACACTTAAGGAAACAGTTCATCGAGGAGCCAGCTAATGAAGAAAAAAAAAATGCATTGAGAGTGGTCGTCCAACCAGGGACTAAATGGACCACATATGCTAAGGGAATGAAGACTTTATCGCCACACAGCTTGATGCCTGAGGCAAACATGTGGCTTTACTTCATCAAAATGAAGTTGCTCCCCATGACGCATGACCACTCGATTTCGAGAGAACGCATGATGGCAATTTACTGCATAATGTGGTTGATTTTGATCAATGTTTGTTGCATTCGCAAGGCAGATATGGACTTATTCTCAAAACCAAGGAAGCAGTTGTTTTCCCATCGTTGATTACAAGGTTGTGCATAGCGCACGATTGGTTTAAAGAAAAAGAGGAAGTGGAAGTGAGAGACATACTTACAAGTTAGTCTCTTTATCGCCTCATGAGATTACCAGCGCATCAAGCCAAAAATCAACCGAAGCAACCAAAAAAGCGGTGATCCTAACAACAAGCTTAAACTCATCTAAAGCCTTCTCAACAAAATAAGCGAAAATTCGTCATTTCGTCAAGCAATGATGAAAGAGTGATTGCATCACCCTAAGTTGAGAAGCCTCCTTCCTGCCGAAGTGAAACCTCTTTGCTTAAACATAGGACAGACTCTTTCTTGCATCAGAACGAATTTGATGTAGAACCATTTTCATCACCATTGATTTGAACAAGTGCCCTCCCCCTCTTGAAGAACCCTCTCTCCCAATTTTGTGCATTGCACTAAAATTACCAATGCCTCCACCTTCCCCTAAAATAACATAACAGGCTCTGGTCCCTAAGGAGTCGGTTCCAGTGTCCAACCAACTATACCCGTTGCTGATGACCTAAGCTTACCAACTCCTAAACTTGAAGTAGGTGGTGGATCGGGCATTGATGAGATCAGTGGACACCAAACTAGTGAAAGAAGTCAATGCCAAAATCTCAACACATCTGAAGAAGAAGTTGACCTAGAAGTTAACACGTGGTACAAATTCCTTCATGATGACCTCCAAGAGCCTATTTTAGGTGGTTTTGATGAGTTGTTGTGATAGTAGAATAAGATCGTAAATTAGATGAGTGACCTGATGTGGCAATAATAAGAACTCATTAGGCAACACAACGAGTTAAGAAAATTTGTCCAACGCCAAGTTCAGGTAGTTCAATACCAACCAATCATTAGCAGAAGCTTCATACGCCAACAAACATAGAGGCAACACGAGCAATTTCACTTCATGATTCAGATTTTCCAAGACGTTCTTGCTCACCTTGTGGTTGGACCTGCCATTCCTCCACATCTCCAAGCTTTTTTGCAATTTTAAAAAAAAAAAAAAAAAAAAACCACCGTAGGAGCAAAATGATGATGATGCAAGCAAAAATTAAACTTGGGGTGTTTGATTTCCATTATTTTTTTTTTATACTTTTAATCGCATTTGATATTTAATGATTATGAATTTCATTCCAAGGGCCAATTTTTCTTTGCCTTTTCTTCTAGTTTGTCTCTTACATATCTTTATTGATTTCTTAATATTCTTCTTTGTTTGGTTGCGTTCCACAAATGACCTCAATGATAACACTATGCTACCAACACAATGATTAGTATGACTAGTGTTAGTACTGATGGAACGAACACATGCGCAGTGGAAGGAAAAACGGATCTAAAGTACTCTAATTAGGTTAATTTCAAAAATAAGCATGCAATTAAAACAAGTAAATAAGAATAGAAGAAATACAATATTTGTAGACTTGAATCTTCTCTAAAATAGCTTAATCTCCTCATGAACGGTTTGTAGACTACCTTGAGCGTCTTGCGACTATTCTCTGACCTTAGAACAGGTTGGTGGGATCCGGTGAGTGACTAATTTGGAAAGGAAAAGGTTAACTTTTTTAGAGAAAAAAATTATGAGATTATCACATAATCTCATAAATTTCCACTTGGCCAAGAAGTTTAATATTCATTAAACTCTTCCTTTTAAAAACTATTTCATACAAAGCATGCAACTTTGAGTTTGATGAGAATTTGACACTAAAAAATCCACTAACTCAAAGTGGGATTAGTGGGGCAAGTGTCTTCAGTTGAAGACAACACTGAACAATGCAAAATTGGGCATTTCTTATTCACAAATGTTGGATCTTTCCACTAACTTGGTCAAAAGTCAACGTTTGACTCTCAAAGTCTAAAGTCAACAATTTTGACTTTTAAATTCCAAAGTCAACAATTTTGACTTTTAAAGTCCAAAGTCAACAATTTTGACTTTTAAAGTCCAAAGTCAACAATTTGACTTTATTGCATTTTTTATCTAGTCAACAATTTTGACTTTTAATGCAATTTTGGCTTATTCCATTTAATTTAAAATTAATTCTAATAATAAAATTTTAAATTAGATTAATATTAAATAATTAATTAAATAATTTAATAAATTTAATTTAATATTAAATCCAACATGAATCCCAATCAATTGAATCCTTATTCATAATCTTGATATTTAAATCTTATCTAAATATCTCCTATTTTCTCTCTCTTTATGTTTAATTCACAATTAAACATTAGGTTAAATATATCGTATATATTTAATGCTTTGCTCCAAAAATTGAATTTGAACACTTCAAATTCTTTCGTCACACTGTTATAAGGTTTAGTCCCATATGAGGTACTAGGGGGACCTCATGAACCTACAACTCATGGGCTGTAACAATTCGAGAATCACCGGCTAAACTCTTTAACCTAATTAACCACCATTCGTTAGCTACCAGGGTACTCCACTAAAACCTAGTAGTTGCATTTCCCTTACTATAGATATATTATGTCCACTCGATATAACCATGATTAGTAAGTCAATCCTTCATAGGTTGTTCGTAATAACAACTGGGTCAAAAGTTGTTTTACCCCCGAGATTACATATTGCTTCTTAAGTCACACTGATCCTCTAATGAACAATTGATTTGTGATCCAATCACTAAACTGAGTCATTCTCGAGCCAATGAGAGGGTGTGACCCCTTGTTCAAGACCCGGAGTCAGCACTTAAGGGAACAATCTCTTTACTATCCCTAAAAATGGGTAGGAGTGAATTCTGTTTTACACCCTATGTCCCCAGCTATCTACCCGATCTTACCCCTGAAATGGGAGGCTTATTGAGCCGATACTATTGAGCTAACCCTCACCCATGCAAATCTAAGGATAATCTCGAATAAATAGGAGTTTATAGTTAACTCAGAATTAAGGTTAAGTTACCCAGATTATCGCTTTGAAATAGTTAGTCTTAAATAATAAACAATGTTATAAAGTAAGAATGACTTATTTCTTTGTCCAATCTTATGCAAACAATTTTAGGATATACAACCTAACAAGTACTTAGCTTTAGGAATTTTCCTTAGGAAACATTTCTTAAAGTTAGTATGTGTACAAGCTTTATCTCAAACTTCTTTTGCAATATCTTTCTGATGCCATTGCATAATTCGATTTTCAACAATGAGGATCTTGTTGCCCTCTAAATTTGGGGATGGGAGAGGTTTGAGCTAAATGCGTTTAAAATAGATTTGTTTTGAAATCTCATAAAATCTTATATTTAAAAAAAAGTTGTTGAGATCAAAACCTGCTCGTAGTTAGATGTCCACATGACACCCATGGGAACAAGCCAGAACGAATGTGGGAATCGTGATCAAGGTAGAAAGTAATTGATCACAACTCTGCTACCTATATTAAAATTTTTTGGAGGCATGAGTTAAGTCTTAAAAGAGCACCTTGCTCGTAGTTGTATGTTCGCATGACACTCGTGGGGGCAAGCCAGAACGAAGGTGAGATGCTCGGATCAACGCATGTTCAACCAAAATAAGCACATCAAGGAGATTTTTTTTTAATAAATTTTGAACCAAAAGCTTATTCCTAAAAATAGAATATAAGATAGCTTTAGAAATGAGTAAGATGTTAGAGTTAGAAAACATGCAGCAGAAGAAAAATGGATCATTAAGCATTCTAATTCATTAATTTTAGCTTTGAATAAAGCATGCTCATAAACTAAAATGAGGGTTTCATAACATACCTTTGAAGAAACACTTTAATAACGATCCTCAGTTGTTATCTCCTTGAACTCAGCTCGTGAACCACCTCAAGGCTTTCCTTACTATCCGCTAGGTGTCTTAAATTGAGTTGTGGGACTCAAAATAAATCTTCATTGAAGGAAATTTGGAGGAAACTTTCTGGTTTAGTAGCTTGTGAAGAACCCTTCTTCAATAAAGATTTTCAGCCAAAATCAACCCTTTTGCATGCTCAATTCCATTTAGATTCTTCAGTAGCTTGATCATCGTGCAAGAACAATTGTTGTATGAATTCCAACTCATACTTGAAGAATTTGACTGAAAAGTAAAGTGGAACCATGAGTAAGCTAGTTGGAAATGGAAGTGGGAAAATCCCAACTTTTCCAATTCCAATTTTCTTCTTTTTTCCTTTTAATTTGAAAATTTTCGAATTAAAACTTAATTTCAGTTTTTAATTCAATAATTAAAACTGAAATTATGTTTAATTTTACAAAAATTATTCAAAATTATTTTTCTAATAAAACTAATAATTATAATTAATTAAACAATTTAATCAATTCAATTACTTTAATATCAAATATTAAATTAATTTAATACTAATTCCACCATCATGAATTCCTATTCATGAATTTAATATTTAAATAATATTTAAATATTAATTGATTCTCCAATTTCATTTAATTCCAAAATTAAACGTGTAATTATATCACATAGAATTACTAATTCCCTTAATTCTAATTCGAACAATTCAAATCAACTTATCACGCTGCTCTAAGGCTAAATCCATTTGTGAGCTAGTAAGGGAATCTCGTGGATTTACAAATCATGGGCTCCAACAATACGAGATTAATTGGCTAAACTCTTTACACCAAATTAACCCCCATTTGTTAACTATTGAGTCATTCCACTAAAGCCCAGAGTTGTACTCCCCTCACTGCAGATATATTGTGCCCACTCGATATAACCATGATTAGTAAGTTAACCCTTCATAGGTTGTTCGTAATAACGGTTGGGTCAAATGACCATTTTACCCCCGAGATTACCTCTTGTTCCTTAAGTCCCACTAATCCTCTAATAAACAATTGTGTTGTGATCCATCATCAAACCGAGTCTCTCTCAGGCCAATGAGAGGTTGGGCCCCCTTATTCAAGACCTGGAGTCAACACTTAGGGAACAACCTCTCTACTATCCCTAAAAATGGGTAGGAGTGAATTCCATCTTGCACCCTATGTCCCAGCTATCTACCCGGTCTTACCTTTGAAACGGGAGGTTTATTAAGCCAGTGCTGTTGAGCCAACCCTCACCTATGCAAATCTAAGGATAATCCCGAATAAACAGAATTCATAGTTGGATTAAGATCAATTTACTTAGGTCATTGCTTTGAAATAGTCAGTCTTAAATAGTAAACAATGTTATAAAGTAAGAGTGACTTTTTTCGTGGTCCGATCTTGTGCAAATTCATTGCACAGAACGCCTCCACTCCTCATGTCATCACATGTACAAATTAGGATCACATCGTCTATAGCACTTTACAACTCCTTATAATAACTACAGAATGGGTCGCATCCAATAACGTTACCAGAAAAAGGCACCTAACCTTATTCATATACTATAGACCATTTTGACTATTTACTCGAACCTGATCCACTTTTATGTCTCCACATAAAGTTTAAGTACTCATGTAATAGTCATGGATCTTTTAGTTTATTGGATTTATTTCTAAAACGAAATAAGTAATTCATATATTCAATAACAACTTATTGAATTTTCAAATTAAGTTTAATTATTTATAAACCACGAGTTTGAGGACATAAAATCCAACATAAGAGATTTTTGAAAAATAAGTTTGTTACATCTAAAGGCTGGAAATATTTCTTTAGGTAAAAGATTAAAACGAAGGAAAGCACTAGTCTAGTAAATTTAGAATAGGAGGCACTTTGAGAGGTCTAGGCAATGTGTCAAAACTATCAGGATATATTAAGACTTTAAATATATGCTTGGGGACAAGCATTGTTTTAAATTTGTGGGTGTCATAACTTGTAGAAATACAAGTTATTTTACCTTTTTTATCTAAAAACAATTGGGAAAAAGACTTGAAAAATGTGACAACTTAAAAAGAAATTCATAAAAATAATAATATCATGCGATCACATGCGTACAAAGTCTCACAATCCATGAAAGATGTAAAAATCATGCTCTTTGGATGCAAGAAATCTATTTATGCGATCACCGCAAAGGAAGCCCTAATTCCAACATTAGAATCGCATAGTTGAAAACATAGCCTCGTGCGATAGATGACATGACGCATGGGCGGTGGAGGTCAAATCAAAGATTAAGTTGGCAGTTGACAAAAAAGCTTCACAACAGAGCCAATGAACTTCTAACGCGGAGTAGGTGACGCATTAAGGTATGAAATTTAATGCATCTTGTCAGCACAATCATTAGTGAGAGAGGAAAAAGGTTTTCCTTGACACCTATAAATACTCAGGAAGATTTCCATGCAAGAGATAGCCAAGATATTGGAGAAAACTCTGCACAAATTCTCATTTCAAAAACACTTCCCTTCGAGCCCTCATGAAATCTTGAGTGAAAGCTCAAGATTTCTTCCGAAGAACCAAGGGGAAACTTCACCTTCAGCACAATCTTTCTGAAGCAGTCATCCACAGCACCAGAGGGAGCAAGGAATTGTATACCACGGTCTGATTCTCTTCTACAATTGTTATTTATATTGTGTAAAACATCAAAAGACTCCTTTTTATCAATATGAATGCATCTACAGTTTATCTTTTATCCATCTCTCCATCTTTTACCATGAACAACTAATTTATTTATGGGTTGAGAAACATTGCAATTAACATGACTAAGTAAGGCTTAATCGTGCTTTCAACTTGTTTTATGTATACTTTATAAACTATCTGAATAAGTCGAAAGATTGTTCTAAAAAGAATGAATCCAGGCTTGAGAAAGTAAAGGATTTAGACCTCATAAAACAAGAAGAAATTATCTTTAGAAATAAAGAAACATTTTTGCCATCAAATACTCATCGCATGCATCCTAGAAATAAAATATGGTGGCTAAATACACTGAGAAGTGTAGGTTGTGATTTTTGAGTAATTTGCTTGAATGCATGATTTATGCAGTTACTTAGGAATGCTAGTGAATATGTTTCTTGACCCTATCTTTATTTACCCAAAACTTGTATCACTCTGCATAGACGTTTCACTTACGATTGTGATACTCATCTCATCCCTCACCATTTATTTTAGCGATAGAATAGAAACAAACTCATTGCATATTTAACAAACAATTTGTGTCAAGATTGAAACGATTATTGTCAATGCATCAATAGAACACAATCCCTGAGTTCGACCCTGGACTTGCTAGGATTCTAGTTGGATTTATACTTGGATATAACTAGGTAAAATAATACGTTAATAAGATAGTACAAAGCACTTAAATAATCGTATAGATAAAACACATTAATAAAGAATAACTATATATTGCAATAAACATTAATAACCCTTTATTAATGATCGGTCAAATGTTAGATTTATTATCTACGAGTTTTAGGGCATAAAACCCAACAACTACCTACCTCAATCTTTGAAAAATTGGTGCACAACATTGGAATACGGCAACTTAGAGATCTCAAATGATGTTTCCATGAGGGGGAATATACTTTTTAGGAGTATAAATTACATGAAATATATACTATTTTCCCTTCACTAGGATTTTTTTCAATCAATTTTTCCTAGTAAGGTTTTAACGAGGCATATTTCATATATATAATGGCATCTAAGGGGGAGTATTATAAATATTATGATAATAGATGCCCATTAGATGCTCATGCTTAGTGTCTGTTGATCATGTGTCATACCCTCATTTCCCAAAGTGTTGTTCATGTGTCTCAATATTACACATCATTAGTGTCCATGTAATCTACCTCATACTTGTCAAATTGCCTATAAATAATGACACTTTGTGCGATGTTGGAAGACACACACATTGGGTAAAGTCCATGAAAATTGGAGAAATTTCTTATTTTATATTTTGTTTATTTATATATTATGTTTAATCTATTTAATATTTATTTATTTATTTATTATATTATATTATAATTTATTTTAATATTTATTTTATTAATATATTATATTATATTTATTTAAATATTATATTATATTGGTATCCGCGTTCTTGTTATGCTTCTCAAGTTCACAACAACTGTTTTATTTTCAGTCTCAGTCTTGGCCAAAATTATCATGAGAGAAAGCACGTAGAAACACGTTTCTTAAAAATGAACTATATAAATCCAAAATATTTTGTGCCTTTCTAGAACAATTACCCTTTTTTTCACTTATCTTCTTTTTAAGTACAATCAAGGATAAAAAATATTCATGGACATATCGATATATTTGCTAATATATTTGTAAATCGAAGGGATCGAAATCGATATTAAATATCTAATTATATCTTTGATATTATTTATAAATGTTAGTAATATATAAAAAAATGTCATCTATATAGTCTAATACAAATAAAAATATCCATAATTTAGTTTGGGAGTAAAAAGAAGTTAATTATTAATTTAACTAAATTTTATAAATTTTTTAGCTTACAAAAATATCTAGGGTGAGCAGTAGTTGGTTAGAGACAAATCGATGCGGAATCGACCATGGTCGGTTCCATTTGGCTAAATTGACATGAACGGAAGGAAAAGGTTAACTGGTTGGTCGGTTGATGTATACAAAAAAAAGGAAGAAGTTGACGTGGGTGTCATGTGGGGTGGGCAGTCGTCAAATTCGAAGAGAGAGAGACAAAACAAGGTGGAAGACGTCAATTTGGTCCGTTCGATTTTCAATCATTCCTTAATCACCTTAGAAATATCTGTCGATATTTTAATCCTTGAATATAATAAGAGTAGGGAGACTTAAACATAGACTTGGTCACTAACAAACCCGTGTGCCTCTTAACTATCGTTACTTTCATTTTTTTCCTCACTTATCAATGGAAAAGTTGTACGGATGATAAAAAAATTTGGCCCAAAATGCCAAATGACTCGATGTTAAAAAATGTCAAATGACCCTTTGTTGACGTCAAGTTCGAGTGAAATTACCAAAACACACGCGAAAAAGCCCATCTTACTCTCGCTCTTGGTGATGATCCATTTGCAAACATTCATCGAACAATTTGTAAACATTCATCGCAAAGACACAAGCCACCACAAAATGGATCGTCTTCTTCCTCTCTCTCGCTTTCGCTGAGAATGAAAAAGAAGATGGTCGCTGATTTCGGCCAGATCTCATTGAGGAATGGAATGGACGATGATCGTCAAAACCATGAAACGGAAGTCGTGCTCGATCGTTGAGCGGAAGGGTGGAAATTCGCCAAAGAAGGAAATCGTGTCGGAACTGAAGAAGAAAAGGAAATCACGCTGGAAAAAAAAGAAAAGATAAAAAGAAAGTAAATTTGTAAATTATGAACCCGAACCAAACCAACCCATAAAAAAATGGTGGGTTGGGTTTAGGGATATTTTTCACCTTTAAAAGAGGTCGGTTGCACAATTTTTTCACTATCAATTAGGGGTGTTCGTGGGTTGGGTTTAGGGATATTTTAGGCCCAACCCTATGCTTCGGTTTGTGTATTTTTCTAAACCAAACTAACCATTGTTAAATTATGAACCCGAACCAAACCAACCCATAAAAAATGGGTTGGGTTGGTTCGTTCTATCGGTTCCCTTAAAAAAAAAAAGCTTGGAATCACCAATAAAAAACACATAAGATTCCACAATCCACAAGAACAATATCCAAAATCTATTATAACAAAACAAGTCTCCAAAATTCACAAGAAAGACCATAATGTCTACAAAATTCAAAATATAGGCGATGATGTTCTCAAATGTCTACCAAATCTATAAGTAAGACTATAATATCTACAAAAGTCTTCAAAATCCAATAGATTTCAACGACCCATTCATGATCCAGAAAAAACTTGCTCCTTGAAGAACCCTAAACAAGATTTAAACAATAAATTATATAAGAATACTATCATAATTTCAATATATTAATATAGATTATAGAGTAAATATATAAAAGATAACAGTACCTGATAAAACTTGATCACAAGTTTCCAATTCTTTAGTTTGTGGAGTAAGATCTAATAACATCGTCTTCGCACATAGCCAATTTTGTGTACATATTAAAGCCTCAACCATCTTAGGACTTAAAGAACTTCTAAAAGAGTCAAATATTCTACCTTCTGTAATAAATGCTAATTCATAAGCAATTGTTGACATTGGTACAGGTAAGACATCTCGAGCAACTTGTGATAAAACTTTGTATTCAGGAGCATTTAATTTCCACCAATTCAAAATATCAAAATTTTCTATCAGATCTTCATTAGGTTCTGACAAATATCTCTCCACATCATTTCTTGTTTCATTCAAATTTTTCTCTTTTCTTCTTTATTCTTATTCCAACTGTAAATCTATTTCTATGTTATCACAATCCTCACTTATTTCAACTATGTGACATGGTTGTTCAAAAGCATGACCACTTGATATCACTTGTCTTATAAAACTCATACAATTGCATCAAACTAACTTTCACCTCATCAGTCATTGTCCTAGCAACTCCATCCCCATAGATACTTATGAAATAAAAGGACACATAATCCAACTTATATCGTGAATCAAGCATAATAGCTAGAAACAACACTTTGTTCATCTTGTCAAGAGATCCCCAATACTTATTAAATTTCATTCTCATATTGGAAGCCATAGTATATATCACACTATTTACATTTTGGCTCCAACCTATTAAACGTCGTTGAATCCCACAAAGTTTATGAAAAAATGTACTAGAAGTGACATAAGTTGAGCCATTAACCTTCAATGTAAGATCATAAAACATCTTAAAAAATTTGACAAATGTTCAAACATGGTTCCAATCGGCCAAGATCGGTGGTTCCTTTCTTTTCTTTCCATTCTCATCTTCAGTAAAGTGATGTACAAATCTTCATCCTCTTCTTCTAAGCATTGAAAAACCTTTTCAAAATTTAAAGCATGATCAAGCATCAAATATGTTGAATTCTATCTTGTAGACACATCCAGACAAATAAGGGCTTTAGATTCAATCTTTTCATGTCCAACACAATCTCAAAAATTTTTCAATCGCTTAGGAGAAGATCTAATATATCTTACAACATTTCGTATACTATCTATCAAATCATGCAATTCTTTCAATCCATCATTGACAATCAAGTTCATAATATGATCACAACATCTCATATGCTATAATTCACCATCCAAAATAAGAAACTTCCAAATCTTTAGTTTTCTCTTCATATATGAGATTGCTGAATCCTTTGAAGTTGCATTATCAACAATAATTGAAAAAGCTTTATCAATACTCCAATCCAATAAACAACATTCAATTACTTTACCAATTGTCTCTCCCTTATGATTAGGCACTTGACAAAAATTCAATATTCTTTTATGTAAATTCCATTCAGAATCAACAAAATGTGCTGCAAGAACCATATAATTGATGTTCTGTAGGGAAGTCCAAGTATCTGTTGTTAGACTCACTCTTTGACCACTTTTGATTAAAGTTGATTTCAACAATTTTTTTCATCCACATACAGCTGATAAATATCCCTAGCAATTGTGATTCTTGAAGGAATGTCAAACTTAGGACATGCAATATTACAAAATTCTTTAAACCCCTCTGTTTCTACAAATCTAAATGGTACCTCAAACAATACTAGCATCTTAGTATATGCATTTCTAACTCTTTGTTGACTAATGGCAATAGACAAAAAATTCATATTGATAACACATTTTGCATCAATTTCATTCAATTGAAATTTTAGTATGGTTTGCCCTTTAGGTTGCTCTCTAAATGGATAATTTTTGCATTGTTTTCACAAATATTTTCATTAGGTACTAGTTCCGCATGAAGAGTGTCACAAGTATAATCTTTATCACAATAATTACATTTGCATCTTATACCTTCGGTATTAGATCTTTCCATCCTTGTAAAGTGATCCTACACTGAAGATGATAGCCTAGTTGGTTTTCTCTTACTAATGACTGTCATTTTCGATGGTTTAGAACATGCATCGGGAACAGGAATATTTATAGTTGGTGATTCATTGTCGATCAACACACTATTTTTCATCTACAATATTAATAAATAAAGAAAAAAAATTGTAAGAACCATAAATCGGCAAGGAATAAATGTATATATATATATATATATATATATAAGAGTTTAATGGCTAACCAGTAACCAATGAAGCAATGTGAGTCTGTGAGAATGGGATAATGGTTGTGGCTGACATCTGACTACTAATGGTTGTGGCCGACGTCGAAAAGGAAGAGGCTCGGAGAGGGAGATAATGGATATGAAACGAAGAGCTGGACTTGGAAGTCGGACGGAGAGGGATTAAAATTTAGTCGATTAGGGACTTCGAGTTCACTGAGATATGAAGACAAGAAGGGAGGAAAGGAAAGTTGGAGTTGGACTCAGAAAGGAAGGAAAAGAAAGTTGAAACGGCATTGCTCGGTAAGGCGTGACACGCTGACGGTGACGAGACGAATGCGTGAAACGGTGAGAAGTTGAAAAGAAATGAAATGGCATTAGCCATTAAGGCGCGTTGAAAAGAAAAGAAACATCAATTACCAAGGCCACGTGTCGAAAAGAAATGCCATTGATGCTCATGCTGGAATAGTGGAATCGATTCAATTGAATACCGAATGTATTCCTATTTGGCCTGGGCGACTGGGAATGTATTTATTGGGTCGGTTCGGTCGAACCGAATGTTTCTACTCAGATTTATTAGAAAAATCTAAATCAAACCAATTTTTTTTTTAAAACCAACCCAAACCAATTAAGTTGAGTTGAGTTGTTCGATTTTTTCGGATCTACGATTTTTTTTTTTTTTTTAACATCCCTACCATCAATGTACATGTATGTATATTTAATGTTTTTTTCAATAAAGCTTCCGATTGAAAGCCACCGCGATTGGCAAGTAGAGGGGAGAGGAGTGTCAAGAAAATTCCCATTGCAGCGGGAAAATTTTCCGATGTAATCGGACCGAACCCAAATCGTGCATCCGAAATCCCTTGTCTGCAACCTTTTTCTCTCTCTTCTTTCCTTCTTTGGCTTTTTCGTTTCAATTTTTTTTGTGTCTGAGCTTGCGGTTTCTTCCCACCTTCGTTTCCCAATTTCCCTTCTCCACTATTTGATTTCCCTGTGAAGTGGGAGCTTCAATTTTCTCTTTCTCTTTCCCGTTTCACCAAAATTTCCCTTTTTTCTTCGATCCCCCACAGTTAGCATTCAAAGATCGTAAATTATTGCAAGATTAATTGAACCCCATTTTGGAATTAATGGGTGTCTCCTTCAAAATCTCGCAGAAGGGTAAAAGGTTTCGTTCAAAGCCTTGTATTACCCAATCTGGGAGCACTGCCCTTGATGACGACGACTCTAAGGATGGGTCGAGGGTTCTATCGAAGAACGAATCTTCTCTTGCTCGAAAACTTGAGGTAAGTGCTTCCGCTTCTGCCTTTCGTTGTTTTTCGATGTGGATATCTGATTTCAGTGCATTTGCTTTTTATTAAGAGGATTTTAATTTTGTGCCTTTGTGAATGAATTAAAAGTTCGATTTTTGTTTTGCTTGGTTACTTACTCTTAGTGCCTAGTCTGGATGCGGTTGAATTTAACTGCTGTTAACAAACCGAACAAGGAATTGAACTTTGGAAATTCAGCCTACTGCGCCTTTATTGCACCTACTTATTCGTTTTGGTCTTTATACTTCCAAATATATGTTTTGTTTTGGCGTCAAACATTTTAATGTTGAGCACAAGTTCATGTGATGGGACTAGAATAGATCTAATAGTTTTTTATGTAAAGATTAAGGACCAAAGTGGATCGTTTGAAAGTAATAGTGCTAAATGAAAATGTTTTGAAGGTTCAAATACCGTATTGAAAATTAAAACTCAATAATAATTACGGCAATGGTGTAGTGGATGTTTTGTTGTTGTTTTTGTTATTTCAAGCATGAAAATTATACTTGTCTGACAATCAGAAATCAGCAAGATTTCTATTGAGTTTGTATACTATAGCCTAAGCAAGTCAGTATGATGTTAATTCTGTTTACTTTGTATCATAATACACTTATTCTTTATGCAACAGGGTGAAGAAACTGAAAGAAGTGGGGATGTAAATGGGGTGACTGGGTCTTCTTTAGGTCGTCTAATTCCAGGTAATTTCTATAGACTTTGGGCATTACCTTATCATGTTTGGTTTCTTGATTTTTTAATTTTTTAATTTTTTTTAAAAAATTAATATTGTTTTTTTCAGAGAATGGAGTTTCCTTCACATTAAACCTGTTTCAAGATGGATATTCTATCGGAAAGCCATCAGAGGTCTGTTGAAAATAGCATTACTTCATTTGAGTAGTAACTAGGAAGGGAATTACATCAAAACTAATGCTTTGGTTGATCTTCAGATTGAGCCTACGCACCCTAGTACTCTACAAGACAATTCAAAGTTGTTGCTTCCTTATGACAGGAAATCTGAAAATTTGTTTTCGGTAAGTGTCATCTGTTTTCCCTCATCTCTCTCCACATATCTCTTCTTAGTTAGCCAGTTGTTATGGCATGGTAAGTATTGACTAGTTTACTGGACAGTTGATGGGCAGGATTTTATTATGATTACTTTCTTTTTCGTAATCAATAGGTTGTATGTTGAGGACTCTTTGTTCCTTATTTCTGGTAATTTCTCTTTTATTATTACATCAAAATTTCTGTTTTCTTTTCATAAAATATAAAACGAATCATCTCTTGAGATTGTTTGCATCATTCTGAAATTGTTTACTTTAATACTGGAAACAACACATTTTTCCAGGGTCGGCTGACTTTGAAACAATCGGTATTGAGCAGATTTCTCATATGTAGTTTTCCCCTTTTAAATTCTTGAAGCTGACATTTCCTCTCCAAGAAGTTCAAATGATGAATCTAACTTCCGTAGGGTATTTTTATTCACACTCAAATCTAGTTAGCTGGTACGATGAAATCTTATTTTCAGCAAGGCCTTGAGAATGAAATTTACAAGATGCGCCCTATCTTATCAGTCTTCAAAGTTCTTCCTTCTTTATTATTTATGAGCCTGGTAGTCTTTATGGTGAATTTTCCTTTTTTTTCCGTGAAACGTATTTGTTAAAGTGTTGATGTAATTAAATTCATCATTGCCTATCAACTTGAGCTTTTGGGTCAATTAGTGATTTAACATGGTATCAGAGCATAAGGTTCTGTGTTCAAACATCTGTAATGTCATTTACTCTCCATTTCTAATTAATAAATAATATTGGTTTCCACTTGTTGGGTCTTCTTCACATTATCAAGCCCACAAGTGAAGGGGAGTGTTAAAGTGCTGATATAATTAGATTTACCATAACCCGTCGGCTTGAAGTTTTTGGGTCAATCAACTGTATCTAACTGCCATTTTCTTTTAATGTATATGTATTTCCAGTATAATAATTATTGTTCGGCTCTAGCCATTATTTTCATCATGGGAAGCCTTTTCTTTTGTTAATTTTTTTTAGTTGTATGTGCTTGAAGGCTATTGAATGTGGCTGGTTGCCTGGAGATATTCTTGATGACATACCTTGCAAATATTTTGATGGCACAATTGTTTGTGAGGTGAGTTTACTTTAGTTCTGGATTTACTTTAGTTCTGGATTTACTTTCAGGAAGCCTAAATCATGGTAGGATGATTTAAACAATGCTTGAAAGCATATTAATGAAGAAAATTCTATGGATATGTGAATTGAAAAACTATGAAATATGCATGTGTGATGTTCATATGGTATGTATATTCTTTTTGGTTGACAGAATCCTTCACATTTAAGAGTCCACAAGGTGTTCACCATGTGACTTCTGCTTTTGACAATATCTTCTCTCTGGATTAATACTTAAAACTGTCTTGGTTTTACCGGGTGGGAATATCAAGAATAGAATCAGGTTTTGATAGAAATGACCAATCTCGGTTGTGGTTGTTGGATCAGTTTTGTTGGGTTTTACTTTCATCCCACTACTAGCATAATGGAAGCAAGTAAAACACTGTTGGTAGAAGAGTGAGAGTTGCAATGAGTTATAGAACATATTGTGCCTCTAATTGCAATTTAGCGTTAAAGATGATTATTATTATTTAATTAAATAAACAAGAAAATACAGTTTAACATTAGGGAAATAAGTGACACTACTTTCATTGTGTTTGGGATTGTTTTCAAGCTATCAAGCTCAAGTGCTTAATTATCTCTTAAGCTGGAGGAAACTAAATGTTGCGCAAGTAGTTCTTCTGAACCTTTTAATTTTAATTCAGGATCATGTATCTTGTTTAGACGATGTTACTTTAAGAATCTTAATTACGTCTCGATCAGAGATTTATATATATGTTTTATTGTTACTTTCTAGTTTATATTTTCAGAATTGACTTTAATTATGTTTCCACAGGTGCGAGATTTTCGTGGACGCCTTCCTGAACCGGGTCCTGGTGCTCAATCGACCGATAGATTACCTACTGTCCATAAGATACATCTTAGGTTGTCCTTGGAAAATGTGGTAAAAGATATTCCATTAATTTCAGATAATTCATGGACCTATGGTGATCTGATGGTATGTATGATTAGTTCATATAGTGAATAATTTTGATAACATATTGATTGTGTGATAGATTTTTTAAATTTGCTTGTAATACTGAAGGAAGTGGAGTCCCGGATTCTGAAGGCATTGCAACCACAACTTAATCTTAATCCTGCTCCTACGTTAGATAGGCTTTGTAACAGCCCAGTTCCTATGAAGGTGATGTAAAATTCAAATGGTTCTGTTTTATGAAAATAAGATTTCAATCTATTTTATGTGTTTAACATTTATTGTTACTGTCTGCAGCTCAGCTTTTCTCAGTACAGCAAGCAGAGGAAGCGATTGAGACAGCTTTCAGAAGTATCTATCTCATCTAATAGTAGGTATGGAAAGAAGATTTGCATAGACAGAGTACCCGAAAGTTTTAATACCAGACTGGGAGATTCAGGAGTCGTTTCTGGAAATTTGAATGCACCTGATAATGTAGCTGGTCAAAATATGAGTTTAAATGAGATGATAGCATCAAGACCAAAGAACCTTACTTCAGATGCTTCTCTTCCAGCACAATCTGCAGTACCTGTATCTCAATCTAGGTATTCTATGGGCAGTGGAACCCCAAGAGGTATGCTTGATCAAGCGGGTGGGTCAGTTCTTAATCCATCTGGTGTTTCCCCTAGTGGGCAAGAAATGATCTCATATGCGGATAATTTGAACCCTAATGTCTCTCTTCATGCCAAGAGGGAAACTCAAGATGGGCAAATGTCACCCTTGCCCAGTTTTAACAAGAGATCAAGGCCATCTCTTATGGGCATTGATGGAATTCAACCGCACCCATTGGCGTCTATGGAAAGCCCCCAGGGATCTGACATGAATTGGAAGAATATGTTGCAACAGCAAGCAATAGCAAGAGGTATTCAGTACTCCAACCCAGGAGTTCAAAAATTTTCTCCACAGATGTTTGAAGGAGTCCTGAATCAGGATTCTGTGCAAATACCGTTTGCTACAGGACAGTCAGCTATGCGATATGGAGCCAAGGAAGAGCAGTTTGATTCAGAAAAGATGGATGGATCTGACCTTAGTCGTAGCAAACCTGATATGCAGATGATGGAAACAGAAAACCATCAAGATCCTCAGCACCCACGGGTTCAGCAAAGACCTCCACAGCAAGCATTTGTGAGATCTAATCCCTCTCAACCTCCTTGGAATAATTTTGGTCAGCATATTGAGAAGGAAACAAGAAAGGAGGACCAACTATCAAAAAGAAAATCAGTTCAAAGTCCTCGTGTATCAGCAGGAGCTATGGCTCAACCATCCTTATCAAAATCAGGGGAATTCTCTAGTGGCTCAGGTGGGCCACACTATGGAGTGCCTGGAAATATTTCTGCACTTGCATCAGGACAAAAGGATAAGCCTGGGGTTAATCCCGTTTCTCATGTTTGTGGAACTCCATCCTTGACTTCCAGTGCTAATGATTCAATGCAAAGGCAACATCAGGCCCAAGCTGCTGCAAAGCGAAGATCAAATTCCCTCCCCAAAACCCCAGTAATCAATGGAGTTGGATCTCCTGCTAGTGTTGGTAATATGAGTGTTCCCCTGAATGCAAACAGTCCTTCAGTTGGAACCCCACCTTTTGCTGATCAAACCATGATTGAAAGATTCTCAAAGATTGAAATGGTGGCTGCCAGGTAAAGTTTGGATATTTAACCTCCTTTTTCTGACATTAGGATGGTTCATGAGTTAATATCATCGTGTCGTGTTTTCCCTTTTTCCCTCCTCCTTTCTCCCTTATGTGTAGGCTTTATGCAAGGTTTTGGCTTAATGTAAGATGTACATGACATAATGCATTTGTTTTATTGTTTAATCAAAACCTATTGCAGGCATCAGCTCAACCTTAAAAAGAGTAAGGTCAATGACTATCCTATTAGAAAACCAAGTACATATTCAGCTCACGATGTTGCGACCCATCTGGCAAACTCATTTATTAATGATGATTTAAAAGATGATGCTGGTCCAAGGAAGATGTCAAAGTCCCTTATTGGTGGCAGCTTAAATGCCTGCAAAAGAAGGGTGTTAACTTTTATGTTGCAAGATCGTACACCTCAAGGTCTGTAACTTTGCCAGTTTTCAGATAGTTGGTCTTCTGTCTAACTCTTCATTCCATTTAAAACCTCTTCACATTCTTCTGCAGGAATGGTTTCATATGTTTCTAGGTTACGAAGTAGAGTAATCCTTTCAGAAAAGCCCAATGATGGAACTGTAGCTCTTACCTATGAAGATATAGATGATAGCATTTTTCTTGCTATTGAGGATTGTCTTCCGACATTGCCCAATACTGTAAGCTCTATTATATGTACCAGCTATTTTGTTCTTAGAGATTCATTGGAGTTAATTTCAACTGTTTCTTCTGCGTTTGTTGGTTGATTTAGATTATTGGCCAATCTATCATGATTTGCAGACCCTAAAGAAGTAAATGGATCCCTTTTTTTTTTTAAATATTAAAAGTAAATATCATCTGTAACTAAGGTGCATATGAACTGCATTTGTGATTGGTTCTAAGTTTGAGGACTTTGACTCTGGTAAAAGCTGACTTTCTACATATCCTTGCAAATATTTGGTCTCAAAAAGATCTCTTCTTGAATAAGCTTATGGAACAAACAATTTAACTGTAACAGTCCCATTTTATCTGGCAGTCGCAGCCTACACTTCCCTGCAAGTCACATTTTAACCACCATGGGTTAGTCTTAAGGGCCATGAAAATAATAAAGGGTCTTTTGAGGAATGAGTTCAAGTAATGGTGGCCAACTACCTAGGATTTAATATATATATATATATATATATACCCCAAATGTATAAGGGTTAAGCTGGCCTGGACACTTAGATATTAGAAAAAAAATGTTGGTTTCTATCCAATCTCCTCCTCTCTTTTTCGTTTTGGGTATCTCTAACGAGAGTAATAGGTTTTTCCTAGCGAAGAAGGTTTCTTTGAGGATATTTGGACCGTTGCTTGCTTAAATATTTATCTTTGGATTTCTATGAATATGTACTTATCTTCTTATAAAATTGGAGTCACTTTCCTTATTTTTGCTCCCTTGGGTACTTAGGGTCGGTGTTTTATGTATGGACATTCACCCTTGTATTCTCAACTTTGGTCTCTTGTTGAATTTTAAAAAGGAGAAGAAAACAAAAGAACAGCAGGATTTTTATATATCAAAGTGAACTTAGTTCAATAGTAATTGTCATACACTCCCTCCTTTGAGGTTAATGGTTCAATTTTCCATCTCTGCAATTATTGTATTTCAAAAAAGAAAAAAAAAGATTTCTGTATTACTTATCAAAATTGTTTTAAATTTGTTTGAATAGAGTTCCACTAACAAATGATTATAATCTATAAATGTTGCGAGTGTTGCAGTATGGTGATTCCATTCAGTTCTCTCTAGGTTTGTGGCTGTGTTATAAGCACATCTGAAATCAATACTTAGGGAGGAAAGATAGGATAAAGTATTCTAGAGACAATTGTAATCTGGTCTATGTAGCTTAATATTATTGCATGAAGACCTTGTTGATAATTTAGACTAGTTGCATTATATGGTTTTCTGAAAGTAGCTAAACATGATGACAGGACACACGAGAAAGCACTTGAGTTCTCAGTTCATGTGATTGTGCATTTTTAATTCTTATTGATTATTTATTTGCTGAACATCTTCTGTATCTTTTTCTGTTGTTCTGACACAACTATACGTATGTTTTATGATGCAGCTTTCGGCAGATTTACTTGCTGACCAATTATCTTCCTTGGTATGATCTAAAATTTCTTTTCATTAAATTGCAAAACTGCTCTAAGAAGTTTATTCATTTTTAAATTATTTAGTTACCAAGCATACCTTAAATTCTTGGATGATGTCCAAGGTAAAAGATTTATCTACTTTTGCAGATGGTTCATGAAGGATATGATCTTATTGAAAATATTATTCAACTTAGGCCGACCCGGATGAACTCATCCCCAAACAGTCAATCAAATGCTACTGGTCATCCTCATATTAATCCAGCAGCGGAAATGCAGAATTATGGAGAAGCTTTTCCAGGTCAAACATCCAATGAAGTTCTGAAGCCTAGTGGTAGCGGTAATGCCTCTCTGCTCAACTCCTCCCATAGTCTTCTAGGAAATGCAAGAATATTGCCTCCTGGAAACCCCCAGGCAATGCAGATGTCTCAAGGAATTTTGGCAGGGGTTTCTTTACCTGCAAGGCCGCAACAGGTGGAAGCCCAAGCTTCGATGCTGCAGCAGCAACAACAACAACTGCAGTCATCACAGCAGCAGAATCAGCAAAACCTTATTCAACCACAGCATCAACAGTTTCAGAGATCAGTGGCGCTTGGAACAAACCCGCTCTCGCATTTGAATGCCATTGGTCAGAATTCTAATGTTCAATTGGGCGCTACCATGGTAAACAAGTCGCCCATTCCACTTCACCTATTACAGCAGCAGCAACAACAATCACCATTCCAGAGGAAAATGATGGGAACTGTGGGTATGGGCAACATAAACAATAACATTATGGGAATTGGAGGCCTTGCCAGTTCAATGGGTGTAGGAGCTAGCAGAGGAATAGGAGGAACTGGACTACAAGCACCCATGGGTTCTATTCCTGCCATGGGCAATGCAGGTCAAAATCCAATGAACTTAACCCAGGCATCTAGTTTTAACAACACTCTCAGTCAGCAATTTCGAGCGGGAACACTAACACCTGCCCAGGCACAAGCTGCTGTCCAGGCACAAGCTGCTTATAAATTCAGGATGGCGCAGAACCGAGGCATGCTTGGTGCTGCCTCTCAATCAACAATAACTGGAATCCCAGGAGCAAGACAGATGCATCCAAGCTCAGGTGGACTTTCAATGCTTGGACAACAAGCTCTGAACCGTGCTAGCTTGACCCCGATGCAACGAGCTGTAGTTCCTATGGGTCCTCCAAAGTTGATGCCAGGAATAAATCCATACATGAATCAACAGCAGCAGCAGCTACAACAACAAATACAACAGCAACAACAAATGCAACAGCAGCAGCAGCAACCACCTCAGCAGCAGCAGCTACAACAGCATCCTGAAACAACTACACCACTTCAGGCTGTTGTTTCACCACAGCAGGTGGGGTCACCTTCAACCATGGGAGTTCAACAACTCAACCAACAGCAGCAACAACAGCAACAACAGCAGCAATCTGCTAGCCCGCAACAAGTGAATCAGAGAACTCCAATGAGCCCACAGCAAATGAGCTCAGGGACAATCCATGCCCTTAGTGCTGGCAATCCCGAAGTTTGCCCGGCTAGCCCGCAGTTGAGTTCACAAACCCTTGGTTCAGTCAGTAGTATTGCAAATTCTCCGATGGACATGCAAGGTGTCAACAAGAGTAACTCTGTAAATAATTCATGAAGCAGAATTCTTTAGAGGCGATTAATTAGATGATTTGTTTACTCTTTCTAGTTTTTCATAAACATTTAGGAATGCGTAACTATAGAAGTACCAGATCATCGATATGTAGGAGATTGTTACTTGTCCTTAGCTTGTAAGGGTAGAGGATTTCAAAATCTGTACTGTTCAATGTAGAAAATTTTCATGACAGTTCGATATTTAGAATCTACAGTGATTCACTCACTCCATGTAACTGGCAATGTATGAGATAAAACTGTCTTTGCAAAGTTTTTGTTTCTGGATGAATGAATTGAGCAATTACTACCCTTTGATAGGTAATTTGATTCACTTTTATGTTTTCGGATTACATCGAGTTAAAGCAATACGTTTTGGTAGTGTTAAAAATTATTTTTGAATTCTGTGATTCAAATTACCACCAAATGAACTAACTTATTCAACTTCAAATATTTGCACTAAAACACATGAAGGACAAACATACGAAGCTTGTGAATCATTCTGGTAGAGGTCAACACAACTTTAAGGAGTGTAGGTCCAAACTTGGTTAGTACACCTCTTAAAAATGATGAAAAAAAAGGCCTAAGAAAAGAAAATTTAATCGTAACTCATTTTTTTCACCACCAAATTTTAATGATACATTGAAGGGCTTTTGTTTTTGTTTTTGTTTTTGTTTTTTTTTTCTTGAGTGCTAAGGTGTTGTACAGCATTTTTATAACATAAAACATCTTCATAGATTAATTTTAATAGTTTGTTATTAATGTATTATCAAATACATTTCTTATGATTGTAAATTGAGATCCAACTTCTAAATCTACTAATAAAACATGAAATGCAATCGTTTTTCTTTAATTTTTTAGGCCACGTTCACCAAATCGTAATGATAATTGGTGTAATTGTGATGGAATTGTATTGATGGATCAATTGTAATGAACTTGAATCGCAAATCTAACTAGATTGCTTTTGTTCACATTTATTTAGAATTATGAATTTTGTCACATTTATTGTTACCGTTATTATTGGTACCATTACCATTTGACATTCGGAGGTCACGGTAACAATAACAGTAAAGGTGATTTTTTTCTTTGGAACAGTAACAACAATGGTAATTGTAACGGTAACGATACAACGTAATTTCTAGACGGATTGACATGTTCAGCTCGTCAATCAGTTTGCGTTTTTTGATTACAGATTTGGAAGTGGATTCCATGTGTTAGTAAAGATGCAGAACACAAGTAAACAATATCAAAGATAATCAAATAGGGCCCACTTTTCACATTACCATTAATTTTTATTATGTTTTCATTGAGGCAAATGTGGCCTTACTTCCAAATTGTTCAAGTAATTGCATTAAAATAAACTGCAAAGCTCGTAGATGATCACCCTCATCATTAGGCTAGGTCATGGTATAAAAGATATTTTAAAGGTCCATTTACAAGCTAGGGTCATAAAGGAATAAATGACATCCTAATAATGTCATGACATGCTTAATTATCTTATTAACCTAGCTATATTTCTCTTAAACCATTATTGTAGCTCACATGTATGTGATGTCCTATTATTCATATTACTGTAGTACACAAAAGTTTTATTGTTTACACGTCACATGTGCAATGTATTTCTTAGTCTTAATGGTAAGATATTGTCAATATTAGTCTAGTTCATTAAAATTTGTACTATCACTTTGAAGTTTGATGTTTCGATCCTTTAGAGTAAAGATGTACAAACGTATGAGGATAGAGTTGTGAGGTTTGATGATTGTCCATCATGTATGAGTGAATATTGCATAATGACAAATATATATGCACATCCCAAGTCATAAAGCACAATTTTCATTGGTAGTATGTTTATCTTAAAACAGTAAAACACTTCTCTAAACTCTAAACCCAATTTGTGATCACAGGTTCAAATCAAGTTGAGATCATTTTACTCATTCAAAAAATATAAAAGTTATCTAAGTAGCAATACGCTACTTTTCTAATACAAAATACAACTCTCCAAAAGTTGTACATAACTAGTTACCGACAATGGCGAGCATTTTGATGAATGTGATGATGTCCCAATCTTTCTTTCTCCCTTCGGACAAAATCTCGTGTCATTTCATGCGAGAATTTACAATTCTCCCCGTAGTAACATCTCCCTACAGCATAATGACGGCATTGTTGTTGCTTGTAGCCTTCTTGTGCAGTTTGATTCACTCTAGGATAAAGATTCATTCGGCCCATTGGCAATCTAGAATAATGATAATCCCACGAACTGCGGTTTGTATTATCAAGAACTTCGTTAACAGAAGCAGCATGATCAGCCTTGTAAATGATAGGCTGCATTATACTGTAGCAAGCCGAATGATTGGCTTTCATTTGGGGTTGGCTATAGTAATTGTTTTGATGTTGAAATGGTAGTCTATTATGATCAATGAACAAATCTGATTTTGTTTGATTAGATGGATTTTCTGGCTGTTGATGTTGAAATGCTTTTCCTGAATTACCAAACAATTGTTCTTCCTGATGTTGATGAACCACTTTTCTCGAATCAACCGATAACTTTTCCATGGATTGAACTAACGTTGTTCCTGCTGAAGATAGATTTGACTGAGAAGGATTGTCTTTAAATCCTTCATTTCTTGATTTCCTGAAGCATAGAATTTCAAACTATTGTCTTAACCAAAATACTGAGCATATATGGATGAATATATATAGATGAATAAGTCTCATTTCAAGGTTGTTTGATAGAAAATGATAATACCTATTTTCCTTGTGTGTTTTTCTTTTTTCTCTCTCTACTACACGTGTTTCCCTATTTGATCTTGCAAGTGATCCCCTAGCATGTTTTTCCATTAAAACTTTCTGCCTTTCTCCTTCATCTTCCCAAGTCTACAAAATTTGATAACATGGGTCATTTTAAAGCAAAGTTGAGACTAATATATATAAGAAAAGTCAAAAGAAGAATATAAAATGTAACTGTAACCTGTCTAAAAGTCTTAATCCGGTAAAGATTTCGACCCTTGATTAAAAGGGGATGAAGTGGAGGAAGGGGTTTCTCACCCTTACTCCACAAAACTTCAATCTAGCTCAAAAAAAGGAAAGGAAAAGGCTTTTAATAATAAATATTGTTGAATGGTAAGACAATTCAAGAAGACGACTACTAAAAAAATAACCAAGATTCATCTTAAGTCACCAGTCATCATAATTCACTTTTAAAAGTCACCTCACCGTAAATGTATGTTGTTGTTTGGAAGATCCATAGCTTTCTTTCACAATGCGACCTACAACCGTTCTTGTTCCACGTGAAGGACCTATGGAGCTCCTAGATGCTATATTGTACCTGAATGATGAATATCCTATTAAGAAACTATCCATGACATGAGAAGTAACAGATCGAGTACGAATCTCGGGAAAAACAATTTTTGGAATTGAATTCTTGATCCTTTTAGAAATGATGAAAACAGAAGGCTAATATTTTTGTAAAAGTAAACTGGAATAAGATACATTAAATTTAAATTCTTACATCTCGTATACTTTTTGCTCAAACATAACAACATCACCCATGCAGGCATCACCTGTATCAAACGAATATCAGACACGAGAGAATAGAGATACTATACCAATTACATAACAAGAAACTACTACAGCTAGGCATAAAAAGACAATCCTCAAGAATTAGAGAAACATTATAATTAAATATCAGCAACACGTTAAAATGAAAGCAAATAGACTTTTCATACACGTTTATCCTCATCATGTAACTAAGATCATACCTTTACAATTCACTATAAAGCTATACTCTGGGTATTTGTTTTCCCCTCCACTATTTAAAATCCTGAAAATAATTAAGAAGAAAAAAGAAAAGAAATGTGCTGTTAGCCATAGACTCCTTTTAAAACCAATTTTGTACTACCATACACACAATACAAACTTACTCCAAATGCTCCTTGATGCGCTGAATGAGTACATCTTTCGTTCCTGTCAGCCTCAATCCATTCTTTCTCAGATAAGCCTTACATTGTTCTACCTTGAGTTTCTCTAGCTTACCAGCTGCCCCGAAGAATGATAGAGAAATGTGTTATGTGAGGAACAAAAGAAGGGGGAGACTAAAACAGTATTAAACCAGCCTTCTCTGAGTTCATTTGGTCAAAAGAAAGGGAACATTTTCAAGTGTTTTTACTCTTAACTAATGCATACATCCATAGGGGAATCGAAATCGAAATAATTTTTTTTTTCTAGACATGACACAAAATCATAATATTTCAGCAATACCTAAGGCAAGAGCACAACAATTGTTTACAAGAAACGCAAAAAGAGGATAGGACAGAAGCTTATAGAGTTCCGATTTGAAATAAAATTATTTTTTTCTTCAACTTCGCTGAAATCATAATAGTTCTCTTCATTCTGATCCTACTACATTTGGATGAAATTTAACCGGATTGAAATATTTCTTCTGTTTTATTGATTCCTGTGAACTCAAAAAGGAACAATTTGAATATCGAGTGGGATTTTTTATTTATGGCTATCTCTGTTCGTAAAGGAACCATTCAAAAAAAAATTGACTCACTTTTAACGATCGATAGCACTTCACGAATATCTTTTTCATCATTTTCATTTAGAATCGGAACATTTGGCGCTACATCATCTATATCCATATCCACGATCAGGTTCATGTCTACAATTTCCCTGCAAAAAATCCTAATGAATTTCAGCTCTATATTGATTTATCAAGTCTAATAGCTGACCCAGCTAAAAAGATCAGAAATGTGTAAAAAGATCCAAATACTTACAACGGCTTTGATTTCTTCCTGATCGAGGTCCTTGAAACCTTGGAATTGGTTTTTTTCTCAATTCTGTAACTCGGATCACATTCCGAATCATGGGAATGATACTCGTCATCCGAATCACAATTGTCGTCGATAAGTTCTTCTAGATCGAAGCGAGAAGGATTGGTTTCGAGATTATCAGAGAATGCCATCAAAATGCTATCACTCTCCGTTCAGTGCGGTGTTGGAAGGGCAACGTTTTGTCGGCGCCCAAGCGCTATATAAAGGGGAGATGATTAAATTTTCAAAGTGCAACGGCTAGTAGCTAAGGACGAAAGCAAATGAAAATTGGGCCTGATAAGGTTTTGGGCTTTGCATTGGGATCATGGGCTTAGTAGTACGTGAGCCCATTTAGAAAATTTGACTAATGACCTACTTATCATGTTTTTGGGAAAAATGACATTTGGTCTGTAGTTCTTGAGTTTGATTTCAATTTAATCCTTAGGTTTTAAAATGTTATAATTTTAATCTCAAAGAGTTATGTTATAACTTATCTATAGATTTCTATATTTATACTTTTAACCACGATTTTTCAGTAAATACATACTTTCAATCTTTGTCGTTAAGGTCTATTAATCAAATTTAAATAATTATGGTTGTCAAAAAAATTAATAATTATGAATTAGAATTTTAAAATTGGCTTTAATGGTGATGAAGAAAAATAGTAAAACTTAATGAGTTATAATTCTTTTAATTTTTTAAAATTAATTAATAGACATTAATACTAAAAAACGAAAATGATAGTGAGTGAAAAATCAAGGTTAAAAGTATAAATTTTGAAACCTAAGGACCTAATTGAAAAAAAAATCTCAAGGATAAAATTATAACATTTTGAAACCTAGGGATTAAAATGAAACCGAACTCAAAACTAAAGATTAAAAGTATAATAATTTGAAACCTAGACACCAAATGGAAACTAAATCATATTTTCTAATATGTTTTTAATTATATATATGAAAATGTTTTACTTTTTTCCTTTTTTTTTGAGAAAATATAAAACCATTGTATTTAAGTATTTGTATAACATTGTAAATGATTTTGGACTAGTTGCATAAATGGAATTCAAGCCCCAAATAATAGAATATGTAGTACAATGATAAAATAATTGAACAAATAGAACAAAAAATGGTAAAAGACTAAAAAGCTCACACCTAGACACTATTTTGCTCACTTCTTCCCAGTTTTCTCAAATTAAAAGCTATCACTGATAGCCACTGATAGCTGTTACAACTACAATCGTTGATAGCTGCTATCAATGGTAGCTTTCAATTTGAGAAGTATTAATACAATCTTGAAATTTTAGCTTTCAGTTTGCTATTAGTTATCAGTGGCTATCATTGATACATTTTCATCAATTGGAATCAATCTTGAATTATTAATACTTAAGGCTACCAATGACTATCAATAATAGACTTTTATAAGTAGTTATCAACTTTGAAAGAAAACCAACAACTTGAAAGATTAAGCTATGCCAATTATGGAAAACTATCAGTAGCTATCACGGATAAACTTTCATAAATGATTATCAACTTTGAAAGATTAACACAGTAACTATCGCTAATAATCTTCTATCATGAGAAATTTGTACGGATAACCCATTTTTTGGACTCAACATGTCAAATGACCCATTTTTTAAAAATAATGTCAATTGACCCTCTGTTGACATTATCACCATACCATATTACATAAATGCCCTCATCTCTTTGTCTTCTTACCCTTTTGCTGAAACCAACCAAAACTAAAAACTCTTCAAAGGTAACGGCTTCATATCACTTATAAGCTCCAGACAGTCTTGCTACATTTGAAATCCATCATTTGGGCTTGCAAAATCTTCCACTGCCACCGAAAAATCGAATCTAATCAGTAAGTGATTTCAATCTGTGCCAATTATGTCTTAAATTGATCGATAATGGGGAAAGGGTGGGTCATTCTGGGGATTAGAAATACTGTGAACCTATGATTTTTTTTTTTTTTTTTTTTTTTTTTTTTTTTTGTTTTCAATATGTTCTAAGGTTGAAGACGAGTAAAAAGAAAGAACATGAGTGAGATAAGTAAAAGTAAAATCAGCAAGAGCGATACTAAAGAGAGCGACACCAAAAATGGTGGGTCGTTCTGGGGCTTAGAAATACTGTGAACCTATGGTTTTTTTGTTTATTTTTTTTCTTGTTTTCAATGTGTTCTAAGGTTGAAGAAGAGTAAAAAGAGATAATGTGACTGAGATAAGTGAGAATGAAATCGACGAGAGTGACATTAACGAGACAATGTATAGCGATAGCGGTTCTATCGATACTTAAACAGAATGTTGTGTTTACAATTTTTTTTCCTGAAGGAATTATTGATTGAATCTTTATTTCATACAGGAGTGATTTAAGATGCCAACACGTTTCCAAATACCTATAGTCGACCAATTTCCCAGTCAAGTAATGAGCTTAGCCCACATTGCTAATGCGAACAAGACTGTTAAGGAGAACCTTAACCCACAGCAGTTAGAGATGTTCAAGAGAACAATTTTTGGATGATTTGTAGACATTGACATGGTGTTCAATAACCCAATTATCCACCATATGTTGTTGAGAGAAGTGAAGAGCACGAGAGCTAACTCAATGAGATTCTCTGTTGGTGGAAAGATCGTCACGTTTTCGAAGGATGATTTTTGTTGATGACTGGATTGTGGCGATTCCCTACGCGAGTTGATCAGAATGGGGAGTCCTCATATGAACTTGCAATCAAGTATTTTGGTAATCGAGTGCCGAAGGACACATTACATATTAGTCTACTAGAAGAAAGATATAAGGAGTTGGAGTTCGAAGATGAAGAGGATGCTATGAAGATCACCTTAGTATACTACACGGAGGTTGCAATGATGGGAAAAAACAAGCAGAAAAGTGCAGTAGAACTTATACGATTTAAGGACGTTCAAAACGTAGAGTATTACAACAATCTAGACTGGGGTACCATTATTTGGGAGAGGACAGTCGATGTCCTAAAGACTGAATTGAATGATAAGATTAGTTCATACAAGATGAAGGTGAAAGAAAATAAAAATTATGTCATGACATACTCTTTGTGTGAATTTTTACAAGCGTTCCAGGTAAATTTGCTTAACATAATAATCGTGTTGTTTGATTTAACATTATTATTGTTCTTAATATATGTTAAATTTTATTTAGTTATGGACGTACAAGATCCTAGCAGCATCGATAGCTGGGAACATTATTGAACGATGGAGCAAGGTGACTTTGCCTCGTATATTACGATGGTCATGCTCCACTCAGTGTATTTCAAAGTACTCGAGAGAGACATATTCGAGTCTAATAATATAAGTGTACTCTATGCATAATATGTTTATTTGGTTGTTAAATTGACAATAACCATTTTAGTGGAATGTTAATGCAGACAAAGGTTAAAGAGGGTCTTGTCATGACCGACGCTGAGAGGAAGTTTCGAGATACCTTAGTGGAAAGATAACCTATATTCAATCTAGGTGTCAAGATGATAGTGTTGAAAGCGGCAGTAGGCCGGGTAGTGGAGGTAGTTCTAAAAGTGATAATGTTGATCATCGTGGAGGTAACAATGATGAACACGAGCATGCTGAGCACGAGGATGCTGAATATGGAAGGATGAAGGGAGAGGCATACACACCTAGTGATGATATATTCCATGAGGTGGTGAGGGACGTATGCGATGAGGATGAGTTGAACCCACCTGATGTCCATCTTGTGGATTTCTATAGAGATCTATGGATGAGGAGTATCCTGAGCATGCTAGGCGCATGGAGGGAGCCAATCCCAACGATTCTACTTTTTCATACCTGCAGAGCATTGACAACTCACTATCAAGGTTGGATGGTCGTATATCGAGTTTAGATAGTCGTGTATCCAAGATCGAGGAAGACATGGTAGACATGAAAGCACAATTGTCGATCATCTAATCACTGTTACAGTCTATGTGTAAGGTTTGCATTTACTATCGTTGCTTTATATTTAGTTTTTATGTGTTCGTGAACTCATCATTTTATGTTTGCTACTTGAAGGGTTTCACGGTGATTGAGGAAACGACAAGGTCACCCATCCCACATACAGGTGACGATGCCACAATGTCGCTCATCCCACCTATTGATCCCGATACCACTGATGCGACTGCCTTTCATATTCCCATCCCTCCCTCTAAAGCCTCCAAATACCACCACTACACATACTCCTATCCCCCTCTAGAGCCCAATACCACAACATCACCCATTGACGTCCAACCTATAGATGCTGACATCCCACATACACAGCCTGATGTGTCTACATCATCCACTGACATCCCACATCCCAGAGGCCAACACGTCTGACATTCCAGAGGTCGACACTTTTAATATTTTTACGACCACGCAAGGAGTTACATTGGTGAGTAATTTATTGATCGGTAATCTTTGTTTATATTTCGTGATTTGAATTTATATATTTTTTTTTATATTTCTTTATGAGTAATTTTTTGTTATCTGTTTATGTAAGAATCTCAAAGAATTAGTCGTAAGAGGAAAGGTGTTGATAAATATACACCTCCAGCTCAACTAAAGAAGAAAATAACAAAGATGACGAAACTATGGTACATCTTCCGTCTGAAAGTCAAATGGTTAAGTATCCTCTCTCAAGTGTACCAACGTCACTATTCAAAGTGATTGTCGAGTAGCACATAATGTTCCACTTACTATCTTTATAGAAATGATGGGCTGAATCACCAATGACAATACAGATAACGAGGTTTGAGAGAATTCCTTTAAGCCACTATCGAAGCAATTTTTCCAGGAATTGATTGAACCGAGTTCGTGGGTTGAGTACGATGTAAGTTTTCTAGTCTTAACTTCTTTACAATTAGTATCTTGTACTTTGACTGACATAGTAATTTTTTGTGCAGACCATAAATACTTTATTTCAATTTATGAAATAAAAGTTTTATAATCGACCTGACATGTGCATGCACAAGTTCACCAAATCACCATCTTGCCAATTAGAGTAACGATAAACTTTGATATATTTTGTTGTGCAAAGTCATGTTACTATGATATATTTTGTTACTTAACTTTTCATTTTATTTTGTAGAGTCACCTTAATGCTCGTAGCGGGGTATTTAAATGGATAAAGAATAAGCAGAGGCTGGAGACTGCTTTAATATGGGAGGATGAAGACACGTATAAGAACTACATCACTGGTAAATTCGATGTCAAATGTGTAGATGTGGATTTCGTGTATATGGCAATGAACATCAATGAGCACTGGATAGTCCTTTCAATAGACATTAACAGAGGCCATATATTCGTGTTTGATTCACTTCCATCATACATATCGATGACGAAGCTGGGGACTTGGCTAGAGCCATTGACTGCCACAGTACCATCCCTACTTCACTACTGTGGCGTGGAACGTTCAAAACTGAACCTATCGACATCTCGTTGAAAAATCACCTGACCTATCAACGACAACATATAACACGGGTTGCTTGATTGTGGCATCTTTGGAGTAAAATTACTAAAACATTTGGTGACTGGTGTTGATCCTTCCGTAATCACTCAAGAGAGAATGAATGAATATAGAATGCAGTTAGCGTGTCAGTTGTGGGCGAATACTTCGTATTTTTTGTGTATAAAACATGGATTTTTTAATGTATTTTTTTATGTATATAAAACTTCATTGGAATCTGTTACTTATTCTGACTATATATATTTAAAGTGTGAGACTTTTAAAGCGAGCGAGATTGAGAGAGTGAGACTTTCAGGGAGAGCAACACTTATGGAGAGAGCGAGATTTTGAAAGAGAGCGGGACTTACATTCTCAGGGTATTCACATTCTGATGGTATTCATAAGAGTTTGTACATAAGCATGAGTTACATTCTAAGAGTCTATATTATAAAACAGTCTATGCATAAGCACGTGTGACATTGTAAGAGTATACATTACAAGAGTATGAGTGACATTCTGAGAGATCGAAACATACAGAGTGAGTACATTGAGATAATTAAAGTGCCAATTGGGTCTACATTTCGGCAATCAACCTTGATCAACTTTTGAGTTAGTTCTACCATTTTCAGTATGTCACTCAATTATGAGCGGTTCGCTACAGTTTTTTCGGTTATGCCCATAATTCCCACACCTACCACATTTTATTTATTTGCAAAATTCTCCTCTGGATGGTATTCTTCTCACTCTCTGTTGCTCAACTTGTACCACAAAATTTGGAAGAATGATAGTCTTTTCTACATATCCAGAAGGTCTCTTCCATTCAGATATGTGCCTGAGTGGATTTATAGGCTCTGCATACGCAGTCATTGGAGAGTCTACTGCATAAAATCAACTGCAAAAACTCTAGATGAGTATGTTTCGTTCTCTGACGGCCACAATTGTATGCGAACATGGGATACCAAGTGAATCAAATTCCTTATATGTTCATTCCTTCATGTGAAGATTCACAATACCGTCCAATCGATTGTCTCGAACGTGGACCTGATAACAATTAATAGACTCAAACTGATATCGTCTGCCTTTATCGCCTTCACTTGCCAATCGGGTTTCACAGTACTCAGAGTGCAATATCGTTTGAGATGCCCAGTAATTCCTCCGTTTGTAGAACCACGATTGAAGCATTCCTCTAACATGATCAATCAAGCATACTATGGCCAATAACCAATATTCTTTAGTTAACGAATTGAAACACTTTGTACTGTTGGACGTCATGTTGTCATATCTTCGTTCTATTTGGTAAACCCGTACCCACCTTTGAAGACCGATGTCTTCTAGATATTTCGTGACAGCACCATCTCGAAAACTACAAAGTTCGTCCCATTTTGTCTAGAACTCTGTCATGCGAAATGCCCTTGCTACATCTTTAAACATCCCAACAACTGTACTGTCCTTAAAGTTTGTAATAAGATTCTATTCTATGTGCCACGTGCACAATTCATGAAATGTGGTGGGAAAAAATGCACGAATAGCATTGCTGATAGGTACCATCCGATCGGATACAAATACTAGATCATCAGGTTCTGATGCATTTCAAATTCGACATAAACCATTTCCATGATCGATCGGTTTCATTGTCCACTATTGCATATGCTAGTGGGTATAATTGATTGTTCCCATCCATAGAAACTACAACTAACATGGTCCTTTTGTAATTTCCTTTCAAGTGTGACCCATCAACAATTATCACAGGCCAACAGCTTGTAAAACCTCTAATACAAGGTCCTAATATCATAAAGATATACTTGAAGTGCACATTATCTTCAAGTACGATCTCAAACACTGTACCCCGATTCTCTATTTTTAATGCTTCCCCATAAGCATGTAGTATGACATATGAATATTATGAAGTACCACTAGTGAGATCATATGTGGCTTCCCTTGCAAGCTACGCTTTATCATAACTTATATTCATGTCATAATCTCTCCTCATATCCTCAATGATATGACGAGGTTTATAACTACGTCTTATGCATGTAAATTTATCTTTAGTCAATTGACCAACAATCGAAGCAGTTGCTTGTCTATGGGCGTGATTTAGAATTTCGATGGAACATGTGTGCGAACGTGAATACTCTGTGATCTTGAATATATCACACCTTTTTCATTTTCACTACACAAAGGCTCCATTTACAAGTCTCCCCAATATATTTGACAGCGAACAAAGATTTGGTTGACTTCCTGACCCTAAATTCAAAATTTTTGTTGATGGATAAAATAGATAATCACATTTTCAAGTCTTTTTTACTAAAAAATAGTTGACCAACTTCAACATCTGTCCAAGATGAAGAGGTACCATGTATAATCAACTATCCCCTATGAGTTGAAGATATAGATGGTGGAACCATTGAAGCTGTTGTAAAACAACACACATTTCTATGATCATGATCTATTTCATTCAATCCTGTTGTTTGCTCATTACCATCCATTGAAAGACCACAACGTTGCTCTAAATGACTACAATCTATCCTCTTCCTGACAAAACTCATATGATTCCTCGTATTATCTGTCCACAGTCGTATCATCATAACTCACATTTCCAAACCCCATTCTAATATTTTTGTCTTGATTCGATTTTAGCGTTACAGATAACTGAAGTCTACTAAGCTCTTTCTGGAAAAGAAGGAATCGAACATCATTATCATTTCTTATATATTGTGAAAGGGCTTTGTATTCAAGCTTATATTTAACTCTCATTATAAGATCAAACTCTGAAGAATTGACATTTGTAACCCTATAAATATGAGATTTAAGTTCTTCATACTTCAATGTAGCATGCACGATGATTTCTGTCATCTCGCCCCCAATATACGAACTTTCATTCTCATCCCAATCACCTCCATATTGAATAAGTAGACACTTTTCTGTCATCCTACAAAGTAAGAGAACATTTGTCATTAAGTTGTACAAGCAATTGAAGTGTACTCTCGCCCTCTCTTTTAATCTCGCTCTCTCTTACTCTTGCTCCCTCTCACTCTCTCTCTCCCAATACAAAATTTCGTAATGCTCAATTCCTACATTTCCAGAAATAACACAGCAAAAATAATGAAACATGCATCTAAATAATGAAACACCGTTCTGGAAAACCTATTTCGTTCTGAAAAAAGCCTCGTCTTGGAAATCCCCATTCGAAAAAACTCCGTTCAACAAAATATCATCGAAAACTAAGGAAATAATCACCGTTGAAATGGAGTTTAGAGTTTAAAGAAATCACCATTGTATTGTGTTTAGGTATTATTGATTTGAGGCTTCAATCGTGAAAATTGTCAAATCATTCGTATACTGACGAGTAATCACATCAAACTAGGGAATTTAAAGTGAGAGCGGGAGCGTTTGACCAGATGAGAGCGAGACTTATAACGTGAGGCACTTGTGAGGGCAATTTATATAATCTGGTATGACGATGATGTCAGTAGAGGGTCAATTGACATTATTTTTTAAAAATGAGTCACTTGACATTTTTGGCCCAAAAAATGAGTCATCCGTACAAATTTTCCTTCTATCATGGCTATGACTAATAGCAGCTATCAATCATTATCATTAATAGACTTTCATCAATTAAAATCAACCTTGAAATATTAACACTTAACGCTATCAATGACAGACTTCTATAATTGATTATCAACTTTGAAAGAAACTCAAGATATCATCCAAGTTCTATCACTGATATCACTAATATCACTCATGTCATGGTTATCAGTGATAACTTCTTTCACTAATAAGATGCTATCAATGATCTCACTGATATCATGCTATCAGTGATAACTCTCTATCATCAATAGCGTGCTATTAGTGGCAACTTTTATCACTAATAATTTGCTATCAGAGGTAGCTTCTATCACTGATAACGTGTTATCCGTGTTAGTTTCTACCATCAATAACATGTTATCAATGGTAGTTTTTATCAATGATAGTCACTGACAACTTTTTTATCCCTTTCCTTGTCTTCCCCAAACATTCGTACGATTCCTTTTCTTTTCGATCTCTCAAGGGCACTTCCGTAAAAACAACAAACAGCCAAAACCCAACCCTTCTTCTTCGTTTGATTTTGTCCATTGGAATTCATTAGGATTTTTTTTCCTTCCGAAGATAATCTTTTCTTCGGAAAACGACTTGAACCTAAGTTTTTGTCTGCCAGCGTTCATTTTAAACCATCAAGTCAGTCATAGGAGAAACTGGTGTAATCTGGCTTCAGAGAAGTTTGGACCCTGACTGCCCAGAGTTTAAACCCAAATATTTCACTATGATTGTTGCGGTCGGGCAGTCGTTCCGCCAGGTTTACTATGATTGCTGTGGTCGGGCCGTCGTTCCGCCATGTTTACTATTCGTTTAGTGCTCTGTTTCTACCGATGATTAATGAACTGCAAGTGGAACCTTTTCATATCATTGATGTCACTGATATCTAACTAAGTCAAATCACTAATATGTGGATAATTGGTATTACCGATACACGGATATCATTGATATCATTGATGTCATTGATATCTACCTAAATCATTTTTATATCACTAATATCATTGACAATTGATATTACTTATACACGAATATCACTAATATGTACCTAAATCATATCATTAATATCATTGATGTCAATGATATCTACCTAAGTCAAATCACTAATATGCAGATATCATCGATATCTACCTAAGTTATATAATTAATATCATCAACTTTAAACATTAGAATTGTCAAATTCATGTTTCTCGCGTTTTAAATAGGGCTTTAGTATATTGGTGGCTATCACCAATATATTTATATTATTTTCTCATAATAATGAAAGTCTATCACTCGTAGCTACTAATAGTCTTTATAAGTTTTAGACTTTTAGTTTGATCTTAAGTATTTACTAATAAATTATTATATATTAGTTGATATAAGTCTATAAGTAATAGACTTCTATCACTGATTGAAGTAATCTATCAATGATAGAAGCCTATTACTAATATTATAGGCTATCAATGATAATAGTTTATTACTAATAGATTTCATACTTTTTAAGTCCTACAAAAAGAAAAATAAAATAAAAATTATGGACCCATCTGATAATGTTTTCGTTTCTTATTTTTTGAGAAATAAACTTATTTGATAAATATTATTTTGTTTCTCGTTTCTCAATTTTAGAAAGCATTTGTAAAAGATGTGCAAATTTGATAACTAAAAGAACTTTCAAGTTCGTTTTCATTTGGTTTTTATATTTAATGTTGGATTCGAGACTCAAACTTGTCTATTTTTTTTAAAAAAATAATGATAATAATTACTTTTTAAGAAAAATGAAGATGCTTTCATGAAGGAGAGGGAGAGAGAAGGAGATAAAATTAAGTGAAGGAGAGGGAAAGACCGAGAAAGAGATCAAATTAGGTGTAGGAAGAGAGGGAGATAAAACCGTTAGAGATGAAATCAGGAGAGAAATGAGGAGACCAAAGGACACACTTTGTAATTTCTAAAAAATTTGAAGTTGATCGGTCGATTTGTAATATGTCTACAAAACTTTAAAGATGGACTATATCTTTATTTATTTATTTATTTTTTACCTGATAGTAACATCTATTATGATTTTTAAGTGATTTTTAAAAATATTGCAATTAATTCGAAGATGGCTGCTTTTATTAAAATTTTCCCAAAATACTCGAGTTGCTGCCCCAAAACAATTTTTTACTACAGTAAACTTGAATAATATGGTTGCTATAAATAATGAGCATATTACTTCATTTTTATCGTGTTCAGATTATCCCACTAGTTTAGAAGATTGTCGATTTTCTTTTACCAAGTTTCCTTCCTCATGATCATATCACAATTCATTTTACCAAGTTTTTGCCTGTCCGGCATAAATTCTCACAAATTCCCTTCCTCTTGATCATATTGTATAAACATGAGTTTGAACGTAACTGAACGAGTTAAAACATATAACATCTAAAATGTCAAAAAGTTCAAATCCTTATACTCACATTAAACTAGAAATAAATAATAAAAAATAGTGTAAATATTTACAAATGAAGAGAAGAAATCCGGACATCATACACTTATTCTTCCTCATTCGCAACAGTCAAATTTCACTTAAAATTTTAGTTTAAATACTACTTCGGTCACTCGGCCCCTCCACTTTTAATTTCAATTTGACTGTGAAAAACTGAAAGATATAAATCTCTTGAAGTAGTCAACATGAATTATGCCACAGGAAGATAGACTAATACAATAAATATAATTGTATTTTTTTAATGTGTAACGAACAAAAAATGTATATTGGGAGGAAAAAGGTAACCAAAATGTGAATAAACATGTTTTGTCTAAATCTGGAATACTAGGTTTAATATCGCTCTTACACTTGTACAAGCAGCACCGCCCCCACTTGAAGGTAACCACCAAAAACACTATTTTTCTGAAATCTTAGCCATTAAGTAAAATCTAGAAGTCACCTCTAACCCCAGTTTCAAGTCTCTGATATCTGAACCCATTAAGCCAAAAAGCTAAAAGCAAAGAGAAGCCTGAAAATGAGTTAAAAAGATTAACTGGAACAGCAACTGAAATCACCAGATCTTTGATTTGAACCAGAATAGAAGGAATACAACTCCAAACACGATAGCAACAGGGGCCCACTTCCGAATTAAAGCCTGGGTTCAAAATTTTTAAGAAAGAAAAAAGAAAAAGTATTAGGTCTGGTCTTCGACAAGCTTTCCAGAAACAACTTATAGAAAGCATCCTAAGAGATGTTGACAATGTTTATGAGATCAGTTAACAACAAATCATGCAAAATTTTGCATTACAGTCCAAATACTCGTGAAATTTGGAAAATCAGCAAAGATAAGACTAAAAGTGATGACCTACAATGTCTTGTGCTTACATTTTCTTCAAACCACATTGCACAACTAATCACAACTTCAGGCACATTTAAATTTCTGATTAAAATGCCGTTCTGTATTCTGGATCTCACAACAGGATAAATCATTGATATTTATTAATTTATTTCAATTTAAATGTCTTCCAAGTGCATTTTCAGTAAGTATACTCATTTATTTCAATTTATAAGGCCCCCAGAGAAAAAGAATATGAGTTCTTTGTTTCATATACGCATATTTGAATGGGATAAACTTTTTTTCTTTTTTATAGGAAACAAACAAATATATTCCCAAAAAAAAGAGAGCACAGACTAAGGGCAAGGGGTTGAGAGGATCCTTCCCCGGAAGACTAACACAGGAGGGAGCATGGAATAAACTTCATATGATCCCATCCACCAAGCTTTTGTTAGAAACCAAGGTAGTATGGGCTACCTTTGACCCACACCAGTTAGAATGGGATGACCAGTGTGGTACTTAAGTGATTTGGTTCTCTCATCTCAATAGCTGACCTTTGGGGTGTGGTTCTCCAAGGTGCTTAAGTACCTAACAGGTTAGGTGTTGGAAGTGATAGACATGGAATCCTGAAAAAACTGGTCTCTTTTCTAGCAAAGCAGATAATTTCAAGTTCAACTCCAAGACCAGGCCACCAACCTGTCCATCTCATTGTCAAAGCTCAATTAGGAGGGTAAGTTTGCCATAAAAAAAGTTGAGTTTCACATTTGATCTGAGATGCCTAACAATCAAAATAGAATTCAAATATGAAACCCTGTCTCCAAGAACCAAGATGATGTTGCAGACTGGCTCACAGAGTTGCTTTCGAGAAGGTGGCTTAAAGGCAAAGCTAGAAGATTGTGAAAAAGGCATACCCAGTTTCTGGTTCATTTGGTTAGAGAGAAACAATGGGATTCTTAATGATGTTCGTTACAGTCTTCATGGTTTTTGGCAAAATGTACAGCAGACAGCTTCCACTTGAAGTGCTTCACGTAAGTATTTTCATAACTACAGAAGCTTTTTGATCAGTTTAGACTGGAGGGGATTTTTTTCTAGCCTCCTAGGCAAGGGATTAGTTTTCCCTCTGGCTTTTAAGCTGTATTCCCTTTTTGGTTCAATGGTATTCTTTGTTTCTTATTTTCTAAACAATTAGCAAACCAGTATCAATCTTCATGAGCAGTATTAAAAACATGCAAAAGGTTTACTTGACATTAAACCATTGGCAAAAGATTATTTTCATTCAAAGTCCACATGCTTGAGGCAAACATTCTAACTTCGACAGAACTGAAAGCACACATCAAGCAATAAAATGACACTAACCTGCCGGTTCAAATCTCTCGCCTTGTCGGCATATATGCGGGATTCTGATGTCAACCTACTTGACATTTGACTGACCTCTGCAAAATTTTAATAGTTTAAAATAAAAAAGTTATCTTCTTTGACACTGCTGAATCATGATACTGCAAACCCCTTCAAGAAAGCCACAATGATATTTATCTCTCCCAACATAAATTAATATAATCCATGCTAACATTTCAAATAACAAAGATCCTCACACACCTAGGAACTAGGAACAATATGATTTAGCTTGTAATGATAGTTGAACTACTCACATCAACAGAAAACAAAGGGATCCATAATGCTTTATCACACTGATTTAATATAGGATATTACATAGCCACACTTGAATAAAATTAAAAGATAAAAGAAAATATCTTACGGTCTAACTTTTCGCCAACACCAAGAACTTCCTGAACATTGCGAGTCATTATCTGGTGGACTTCGTAAAGTTCATCATTCAACTTTGCAATATTACGTTGAGTGCGTGTATCCTGGTACAATTTCTTGGTCTTCTGTATGTATGTATCTGTTGAACATAAAAGTAGGTGGAGGTGGAGGTGGGAAACAAGAATTTCAATAAAGCAAGAGGAAAGTAAAATAAAGCTAAGAGGTTCAAAGTATAATGAATCATTTATATAAAGCCGCCAAGTAAAGCATACCAAATTTAATGAATGCATAAGGCCGGGCAGCAGTTTCGATTTGAGCCCCATTGACACGTTCAAATTCATTCTTCAGGTCTTCAAGGTATTGAAAGGCAAGTTTCTTTGGATAAGCACGATCACACATAGTCAAATAACAGACCCTTCCTTCAATTATATAGCTAAAAACTCAGGTCAAGGTAAAATGCTGTCTGTCAAGAGCATAATTTGATCTAACAATCTTCTAGACAGTTTAACGCAATAAACCATAATCTCAAAGACTTGATAAGACACATTTATATGTTGATTCCTCTACACATTGAAGTCAAGAAATGGTAAAATCCAATAAGTTTTCATATTCAACATCAACCTCCTTTGTCTATAAAACCCAAAACTTTTTCACAAGCTACCATCAAATTGTCAGGATAAAATTAGTTAGCCCAAGCCCCAAGGTCACGATTTCCTTTCCACAACAAGACACAAACAGAAATGGGGATAACCATATTTCCATATTTCCATTTTAGCCTCCCGCAACCCACAACAATCAGAATGGGTGTAATGACTAAGGAGCAAACAGAAAGCTACTTACTACTTTATTTTCGTAAAATATACACCATGACATCAAGGACATGCAGATACAAAAATTCAATATACAAAAAACTAGCCTGCCAACGAGTACTATAAGTTAAATGTGAAAGGCCAATCATGTATGGATACTGGAAAACATATGGGCCTGTCTCGATAGACATTCTTGAAGCCTCATTTTGACCTCTTGATAAGTTCTTAAACAGAGCCTTCACTTGCTGCTTGTAGAATTCTGCATCTTGCATATCACGACCATCATCCAGTCCCTCTGCTAGAGGAAGACCATCAGTAACACGGGCAATCATTGTAAGCTTCACCATCTTTAGTTTGATATGTCCCCCAACTAAGGATAAAATCATTGCAATATGTCAGCCACAATAACTTACAGAAGAGAATAATCAAGCTGAGTATGATTGGAGTGTTTCCATGTCGATAACTCAGCCAAGGGTGAAGCATACATGGTGTAGATCAAAGGGGGGAAATAACTGGCAACAAAAGTTATCAATTGGGTAGTTTTCTTGAGACAATTTGTTTTCATGCAAGGTCCAAAGGCATTTATTTACAAATTCATCTTCTTATTATCTTATTTTCAAATTCTAAACATCGTTAATTGATCCCAAATTGGCCACAAGTTGAATATAACTCCTTGTAAACTTTATAAAGTACCTTTGCTAGAATATTCGAAAAGGAAGTTATTCCAATTTCCAACCATTGCCCATTTTCTTTGGTATAATTCACACACCCAATTACTATACCGGTACTGTAACTCTTCGAATCCACAATGCAACCCCATTAACGTACAGAGATAACAATAAACCAATACAAGAAAACTTCGATGTGGATCTAGTCGTTATCACTCTAATTTGGTTACAAATAGACGTTTCACATCAAACATACCCGATCCCGAAGAACTTAACCATTTCTTTTCTAAGTACAATTGGAAAAGAAATCAAATCCCAACAATCATTCAATAACGCAGTCCAAAACAAAGGAGTCACGCATTTCCTACGGAATACAATAGGAATTCTATCTGACCGGTAAACTGATTAATCGATCTTCGATAGATCGTCGGGAATTGAAAACCCACAATCATCCAATTCCCTAAAAAAAACCAAAAAAGATCAAATAATCAGAAAGAACACAAAAATTATAGCGATATTACCAGGCTATATCATTGGGGGGGGGGGGGGGGGGGGGGGGGGGGGGGGTTCTCTTTTCAAAGATCCGCGGAATTGTGATGACGATGGAAGAATCTGAAAAGAAAGATGGTGGAAAGAAGCAAAGGTAGGGTTCGTGAAAGGACAGGAATTCGATGGGAATGGGATTACTGTCCGCGGTGTGTGTAGCTCAGAATCCGATCGAGTCTCTTAAAATGGAGCCATTGTTCTCGCCACAAGTCAAATACGCAAAACGTGCTTTAGACAAAATTTAGAAGTTTGAGCAAAACGAGGAAATTTCTATAATAGTCATTTCGAGTTTTCATATTACAAAAATAGTAAGATTTTTGGATGAGATCGGTCTCGAAGTTGAATTTGAAATGTTAAGAATTCAAATTATCCAGCCAGTTGAAAGAACAAAAATTCCCCTACTTGAAAAAACCCTTCATATAAACGGAAATCATTCCAGCTCCTTACTTCGTGTAAGATCTAGTTGCATATGCTTTGAAATTTTCCTTGTCTCCACGGTTATTTGCATCTTTAAGCATCGTTATTATAGAGGTATTCCACTCTTTCCTTCGTTTAGTATATGGTTTCATCTTAAATTAACATTTGGTTAGGGTTTTAGAGTGTATCTAAAATACATGAGAAATCTGGGTTGTATATTTTCTTTCGTTCAATATTTAGGCCTTTTTTTGTGTATCTTGTCCGTATTTGATGATTTTCAAGATACTGAAGGAAATCAAGTACGAGGCTTTCCATGAGCAACGGAAGGATCGTTCTAAATTCCATTCGAGTTGAACGTAAACAATCACAGTCTTCAAACGGAAACTAACAAGTCATGCACAACAAGAAATTACAGCATGCTAACAAGAGTATCAATGGATAGAGTATGCATATCTTTAAAGAAACATTCTTCACGAATCTCTCGATCAATCTCCAAGCATCCAAGAATAGCAACTCTCAAACACAACGATCGGAACAACATGATCACCAGCACGAACACAACAAATGGCCAATGGCTCCTCGAAACCAATCGAATTGAGTAAGGACATCACCACAATAGTTACCTTAGTATTCTCAGTGTGAGAATCCAGGAGTTGTGGGCTCTATATGAACTTGGCTTGAGGAAGAGACTGGATGACAACGATCGTGTAGACGATCGAGCAAATGGGAGATAGGAAGTTGTCTAAGTGTGACCCGTCATTTTAGGCCCTAGAGTTCTGTCCCATGCAGCCAATACGAAGGGAAAAAATCCAATTGGGGCAAAAACTAAAATGACCCTATCCACTTCTGGAGTTCACCTTGATATTGACCAACTGCACAAAACCTATCCGAAGGGGGATGCTCCCAGGGCGCCATGAGGGAGTGCAAGAATGATCTCACAATGCGAACCAGTGAAGAAGACCACAGGACGTGTTGACATACACCCTTCACCCACTTAGTATAAATACTCTTTCCATCCACCTTGATATTGACTCATGCAAACACCAACCGAAGGGGGATACTCCCAGGGCACCACGAGGCCAAGCATGAATCTCATGGCGTGAACATTCAAGGAGAAACGTGAGTGGAATCATTGACCTATCACATATATCTCTTCCTCCCACTGAGTATTTTATAACCAAGGGTTTAGTTTACTTAGAAAAAACACGGCTAAGAATTTTAACTAAGTGACTTTTTAGGTTTGCCCAAGAGTAACTTTTATCTTGGATAGTTGAACAACTTTTGATCATCATCCATTAAGCTCTTTAACAGAGTCTTTGATCAACTGTCGCATGCTTGCAAAAAATCTATCTAATTCACCTTTCCAGGTAGGTTCCCGGTAGGGGTGTTCCATTTCCGTCAGCTTAAGTACCCCAGCTTAGACAGAACCCGCCTTAGACAAAAGGTCCCTTATAGATAGATTTAATACAATTTTAATTTTTTATGCCAATCAATTTAATCCTATTAAACTGATTTAAAAGATTAAACTAGGTTGCCAATTCCATTAGAACTTTGAACTTAGGTCTATCTCAATCCAATTTTAAAACCCTTTTAAAACATGAGTTCCCCTAAGTTTGCATGCAACTCTTTCATATTGATTTTAGTTCGTAACGCTTATAACAGAAACAACCAAAACCATCCACAATGTGAAGCCAACATATACAAGGCATTCATAACATTTACAAATTAGCCTAAGTGTCATGCTCCATGCATTGTTCATTCATTGCTACTTTTATATAATATTTATACAACCAAGCAATGAACCAAGCAAACATGCTTCCATACACCCTTATACTATAACACTTATAATATAAAGATGAAGCATGAATATGCTTACTACATGCATAAATATAACTCTTATATTTCATGATGCATATGCATGCTCTCTTGTTATTTCATCATGTCAAAAGCTATATTATAACACTTATAATATATGATGCATGAATAATTTCATAACCTAAGGTGGGTTTCATATCTATATGTCATACACTATGGCATGTAAACAACTTACATCTCATGTATATTAAACAAAATTTGATGAACCGAGATAATTAGCCTAAAATCCTCAAAAAAACCAAAGTTAACTATTACAAAAAGCAAGGAGTCTACGGTTCAAACAGGCGAACCAGGTCTTAAGCCGTCCGGACGAAGAAACGCGTCTCCTTGATCGTGAACCAAAAACTTTGTGATCGCCTACACGAGAGAGTAAACGCTTTACTCAATCGTTTACCAATGCTTCCTGAGCTAAACGATCGTTTAGCAACGAACGTGTACCTTTACTATGCGATAAAGTATGAGGTACGATCGTACAGCGCACAACGTGCAATGCAAGCCTTAAGCGATCGACTAAACGAGAACGATGCAGTGAACACAATCGTCTAAACATCGACCAAGGTATCGTAGACCGCGTGATCGTGTAGTCAGTGACTATGCGATGAAGCATGCTAACTACCCGATCATTTAGTATGTGCGCCTTTTATTAAATAATGAGCATTAAATTCTTTACACGATCGTTTACCTCCAGCGTCCACGTGATCGAGCAACCAACACTACGCGATAGAGAAAACTCTTTACCCACGTTAAACGATCGTTTAGTAAATACTACATGATTGCATAGAACTTTTCTACACGATCGTTTAGCCAAATCTCAACGATCATTTACCTTAGGCTACATGATACGACCAACCTTTTATCTTCTTCCTCGCTTAGAACTGCATCTCCATGCTGTTAGGGTTGATGCCCTAAACTCTCGTTGGGTTCTGTAGTTTGTAAACACATGTATTGAACAAACGCTTGTGATGTAATAATATGAGATATTTTCTTCACTATTGTCTATGAAATATGAAATGTTTTATTTTCTTAACCACAAACCAATAAACTAAGATCTCTGATTGTCGTTGTAACTTAAGCATGTATGTGGAGATATACAAGTGGATCATGCCTTAAGTAATAACCAAAATGGTCTGTAGTATATGGATAAAGGAGGGAAACCTTAACTTGATGACACTATGGATGCGGCCTGCTTTGTAGATAGTTACAAGTGTTATGACGTGCTACAGATAGTCCAATTCTGATCATTCATGTGGAGATATGCGAGCAGGGTGTCCTATACAAAGGAGTTTGTATAAGACCGGACCACGACGTGTTTATTCTTGTTATATGACGACTCATGACAGAGACTTCACTTCACTAAGATGACCATAGGTAACATGACCTTAATCCTGAGTGAGTTGGGAACTCCTGCCTAGGGCAGTCCTTTGATTTGCATGGGTGCGAGTGGCTAGATTTCTGACTCAAACCTATCACTTTGGGGATTCGTCTGATTGGGAGCTGGGAACTCAGTTGCACAAGATGGAATTCACTCCTTCCCCGAAGTAGGGTAAGTAGATAGATTGCTCCCTTAAGGGCTGATTTCGAGGCTTAAACGATGTGGCACCACACACCTTCTCATGGCTCAAGAGGTGTCCACTCATCATAGGACTATGATGTATTGTTCATTAAAGGGATCAGTGGTATTTAAGGAGTTAGATGTAACTATAGGGGAAAAACGGTAAATTGGCCCAACTGTACTTACGAGAAGGGTTGTCGTATTGTTGACTGGTTATATCCATGGACACAGAAATATATCTGTGGTGAGAAGAGTGCAACTGTCGATCTTTAATGAAGTGTCCGACAATTAATGGATGGTGGATCTCTTGGCTAAAGAGTATAGTCAGCTATTCACGTACCATTGAAGCTTCAAGCTATAGGTCCATAAGATCCCCTTGGTAGCTCAGTAGATTCAAGTTGAGAATCAGTTTATGGGTTTGAAGTGTTCAAATTGACAAAAGGGAGTTTGATTATATATGATATGATTAAATTGGTTCAATTACATATGATGTAGTTGACATGATGTATGAGATACATTAATTAGAGGAAAATGATATAAATATGATTTATATCAAGTAAAGGAGTGGTTTAAATGTTGCATATGATGTGGTATTAAAACTATATGTTATAAATATTATATGATAAGTTAGTTATTATATTTATTTATAATTAAAACAATTATGAGATAATTATTGGCGGTTTTCTCTTTAACCGTGCGTGAAAGTGAGAGGTTTTATTCAGTTTTCATAACTGAAGGATAAAATGAAAAATGTTTTCATTTTGGAATAGAATCGGAGAATCGTATCTTCTGAGTACTCTGCCTATCGTTTAGCTCATGAGAGACTACATGACAACCCAAAATGTTTGTCTAAAAGATCGTGTACACGCGCCCTAACGAGATTCTCTAAACGATCGTGTAAATTATCAAGCTGCTTTTCCTAAACGATCATGTACCTTTTTTAAATGATCAAGCACAAGTCTATACGATAGACACAAACCTCTCCCACTTGCTTGGCCGTTGAGTGCGATCATTATTTCCCCCTTCCCTCTACCAAATCCAACAGAGCCCACACTTTTTGAATTCTCACTCCGAGAATACCAAGGTCACTGAGTGGTGGGGTCCAAGAGGCTGCTTGTTTGTGGAGAAGACTGTTCGTGTGCTAAGTGACAACGAGAGATTTGGGTAGACGATTGTAGTGACAGTGAGAGGTGCTAATCCAAACGAGAGCGAGAGAAAGACAAAAGAAGAGTTCTTCAAAGGTAAGTATATCGTTCCTTTGTATTTAATTTATTGTTAAAAGCATGCCATAATTTGTTCTGAATGCATAACTTGTTTGTATTTGTGAATGCTTGTATTTCTGTCACAATGAATTTGGAACGATCTTGCTTCCACTCATAGGTACTTTTTGATAAGAGTTCCTTTACATGCCTCAAAACTTCATCACGAACGACTCAACAACGTCAAACACTTTGAATTACAAACTCGATTGCTTGTTAATTATGCCCAAAAACGCAGGGGTCCTTACAAATTAATACTTTGTAATCATAAAGAAAGCTTTAAACAGAGGCAATTAACCCGTAAACATTCATTAACACATCCACAAACGCATTTAACACTTATATGCAATGCAGAAACCTTAAAACCCACCACAACTGTAAAAGAAGTTCAAAACAAAAGTGAAATTTGGAATATCATAACAACCTGGCTCTGATACCAATTAAAGGAAATCAAGCACGGGGATTTCCATGAACAGCAAAAGGATCATTCTAAATTTCATTCGAGTTGAACATAAACAATCACAGTCTTAAAACGAAAACTAACAGATCATGCACAACACGAAATTACAACATGCTAACAAGAGTATCAAGGGATAGAGTATGCATACCTTTGAAGAAACATTCTTCATGAATCCCTCAATCAATCTCCAAGCGTCCAAGAATAGCAACTCTCGAACACAACGACCAGAACAACACGATCTCCAGCACGAACACAACGAACGACCAACGGCTCCTCAAAACCAATCGAGTTGAGTGAGGACACCACCACAATGGTTACCTTGGTATTCTCGGTGTGAGAATCTAGAAGTTATAGGCTCTGTATGAACTTGGCTTGAAGAAGAGACTAGAGGACAAAGATTGTGTAGATGATCGAGCAAGTGGGAGATAGAAAGTTGCCTATCGCATAGACGATGTGCCCGATCGTGTAGTAAATGGCAACCAATCGTATAGACTTAGCCACGCGATTTTTTAGCTACGATCAGCGGATGAACTATCGTATAGTCAATGTTCCACGATCGTTTAGTCTCTGCACACTATCACTTAGTGAAACACTTTCACTTGATAGCTTGTCCGTGAGAAACTTTCCGAATGAAGTAACTCCTAATTTTAGGAAAACATTTTTCCTTTTATCTCACGGTTACCATAAAACTACCAATAACCTCTCACTCAATTAGTTATTAGAGAAAAAGAGATAATTATCATATAATTGATTTATTATAAATAAGTATGATAACCAACTTACCATATTATATTTATAACCTATAGTTTTAATATTTCATCTCATGAAACATACAAACCATAGTTCTTTTTCTATTTTATGGTACTTAATGTAAATCATATTTACATAATCCTCCACTTGATGTATCTCATACATCACACCCATTATATCATATATAATTGAAATTCTTCTTGTTAATTTTAACACTTCAAACTAACCCCAAGAACTAATTCTCAACTTGAATCCATTGAGCTACCAAGGGTACCTTATGGACCTGTAGCTTGAAGCTCTAATGGTACGTGAATAACTTATTAAACTCTTTAGTCATGGGATCCACCATCCGTTAACTGTTGGGCATTCCACTGAGGATCGGAAGCTGCATTCTTCTTACTACAGATATATTTATGTGTCCATATCAACCAATCGACAGTACGATAACCCTTCACAGATCGCTCGTAAGTACAGTTGGGCCAATTTACCGTTTTTCTTCTGTAGTTATATCTAACTCCTTAAGTACCACTGATTCCTCTAATGAACAATAAGTCATAGTCCTACTATGACTAGGTCCTCTCTTCCAAAGAAAGGATGTTGCCACTATGTTCAAGACCTAGAATCAACCCTTAAGGGAGCAATCTATCTACTTGCCCTTGCTTCGAAGAAGGAGTGAATTCCATCTTGTATAACTGAGTTCCCAGCTCCTCAATCAGACAAATCTCCAAAAAGGTAGGCTTGTTGAGTTGGTAATCTGGCCACTCTCACCCATACTAATCAAAGAACTGCCCTCAAATGCAGGAGTTCCCAAAACACTCGGGATTAAGGTCATGTCACCTATGGTCGTTAAAGTGAGATGTAAGTCTCAAGTATCAATGGCGTTATATAAAGAGACTATTCATCTCGTGGTCCAGTCTTATATAAACTCTTTGTATAGGACACCTCCGCTCGCATGTCTCCACATGAATGGTCAGGATCAGACCATCTATAGTAGTTTACAACACTTGTAAACCTTTACAAAACGGGTCGTATCGTCGTGTCACCAAGATAAGGTATCCCTCTTTTATCTTTATACTACGGTCCTTTTAGGATATTACATAAGGCATGATCCATTTGTATATCTCATATACATGTTGAAGTTTACATACAATAACCATGAATTTTTGTTTATTGGATATGAGTAAATGCAAATAAAATAACTTTTATTTTATTAATAACAATGTGTACAAAGTTTACAAACTACGAGACTCCGGGAGAACTAGGACACCAATCCCAACAGATACTTCATCCTACTTCATCTTATCTCAAGAGAAATATGTTTGAATCTTGGGTGAGATTAGATGGAATGGGCCGAGATGTATTGAATGTGTCCCAAGATTAGGTTGACTATTGAGTTTTGGGCATTCTGTATATGATCTCAGGGTAAATGTGGCTCGAGATCATCCCCGAGATCTTATACAGAATAGGACCAAAAATCTCATGGCACGCTGGTGTAAATGACCTGAATTCTTCATATTATTACACGATCTTGAAAGGAATTGAATCCTAATGAAAGCGTGTGATCGTTTTCTTTGATTTCTTGAAACAATTAAAAATCAAGTAGACAAGAAAAAAATCAAGCAATATACCTTTGTCGATCCACAATTGCAGCAAAATCTCTTCCTCAAACAGGTAGTCTCTTTCTTCCTTGCTATGACTCTGGCAAGGATCTGACTTTCTTTCTTACTATGACTCTGGCAAGCTGACTTTCTTCCTTGCTATAACTCTAGAAAGGATTAGCTTGTGGAAAACGTTTCTTGAAAGAATGGAGTTTTAGAGTAATCGTAAAGATTATTCTTGTAGAGATTATGTCCTATGAGGGCTCCCAATGACTCTATTTATAAAACTCTATAGTTACTCCTAATCCTATTGGATAACACTTCTGCACATGATCATCCTACGAAATATTAATCTAATCAATTAACGGATTTACAAAAAGAGATTAAGTATTTCGTGGTCTGGTCTTATACAAACTCTTTATATAAGATACCTCCACACATATGTCTCCACATGAACGGTTTGGATCAAAACATTTGTAACTATAACAAAGTGGGTTGTATCCATAGTGTCACAAGGATAAGACACCCAACCTTATCCATATACTATAGACTTTTAGGGGTCGTTTGGTTTAAGGTTTTATAGATGACTGGGAATAAAGAATGTCTAGAAATAAAATGTCTTGGAATAGGATGTCTGGAAATCAAAGATGACTATGTTTAGTTGTGCATGGCAATGCTATTAGAATTTTATGAACAAAAATTATGTTTGTGTTTAATTATGTAAGTAAACATGAAAATCTTATTATAACTATAATAGATTAATAATTTAAAGAATAAACAGCATTTAATATATCAATAAAAAGTTAATTACAAATGAATAATAATTTTAATTATAAATATTTGAAGACTGAGTAATTTATAATTAAAATTAACCAATTAATGCATTTAATGAACGTCATACTAATTATAATCTAATATTAATCATTTTTATTATTAATTAAGTTCAACATTAGTAATTTTAATTTTAATTAAATAATATAAGAAAATATATTTTAGTGGACAATATAATATATAAAAAGGGAAGAAAATGCCATAAAAATATGATATATTAATAATGAATACTAAAAAGTATTTTGTAAATATGATATGTTAATAATGAATGAAGTAATAAAAGTTAATCACAGTAAATAATTAATTTCTTATAAATAATCAGTGATGATTATATGTTCATAATGAATGATTAAATTAAAATTAATCTCAATAAATAATTACTTGATTATTAAAAAAAAATAAAGTAATAAATTATATTATTGAAAAATGAAGTTTAATACTAACTAAATTTAACTAATCCTAGTTTACTAATTAAATATATTTAAGTTAGAGTTGGCTAATAAATTAATAATTTATGTAAAAAAAAAATTCCATTCATTTAATAAATTTTTATTATAAAAATAAGTTAAGTAAATATTTTAATAAATCATTATTGATTTATTAAAATAAATATTTATATTATTTCTGTTAAATTAATATTAATTAATTAATTAATTAACTATATTCAAAGTGAAATTATATGTAAAATGAAAAACAGATAGAAAGGGGAAAAGGGAAAACTCATAGTTTTGGAACGGAATAGAAAACCCTTATCTGTGGGAAATGAGGATGCTGGGAATAGCTTATTCCCAAGCAAAGAATTAAAAATTGTGAAATAAGCATGAGAATTAGATACTTATGTCAATTCCCATGCAAAAAATCCTCCAACCAAACAACCCCTTAAGTTATTTCTTGAACATGATCCACCTTATATCAACTACATACATGATCAAGACCTTGAATTTTTCGGTTAATGGAATTTATTATTACATAATTGATTATTAAATTAATCAACTTATAAATTACGAGGATTTAGGGCATAAATCCCAATAGATGGGTGAGTTTTACCTCGAGATTTAAGGCAAATTCCAAATATAATGCTTTTGTTATGTTGTTGTTTTGCCTAATCGATTGTTGAGTTCAATTTCTAGTTTATGGTCTGTGTGACAGATGGCATTGGTACCTAAGATCTGTACTTCTGACTATTTTCTGGCAAATCTGACTTGTTGTTCTAATCTGACGAAAATAATCTCGAATATTAAGAAGAAGTTAACACCTAGAAAATTGTACATGTTTAGGCAGACTGTTTTTTGTCATTTTTGGATGTTAAGTTAGTTTTTAATGGGTCTCTGTGCCATTAAATTCTTTTGAGGGAGGTACAAAAGGATAGGGAAGACGTCATTGGCTTTAAGTTATTGGGGAAGAAGCTTTCTTTCAGGCAAGAGGAGTTTGATATATTGACAGGTTGTAGTTGAGTTTGATCAGGATAGAGCTCTTAGGCTTAGAAAGTTGTACTTGAGTGATAGGTCCAACATGAATGGAGTTGGACAAGGATTTTCCGAATTATGAGTTCGAGAGTGATGAGGATGCGGTGAAGATGGTCATATTTTATTTCATCGAGTTGGCAATGATAGGGAGGGAAAAGAGACAACATATGAACTGGACCATGTTGAGGTTGACTGATGTATGGGATGACTTTTGTAGCTATGTCTAGGGTGACATGATATTTACGAAAACTCTGGGTAGCTTACACGGTGCACTTAAAGGGAAATTTGCAATATACAAGAAGAAGCCTGCGAATAGTAAGTCATCTGAGTCAGATAATTTATACGAATTTCTGTTGGCTTTCCAGGTTCGTTAATGTAACGACCCTAATTTCTAATATATTTTCAAGACGCTACTCTATACATGTATATGCTTGGTAATATATTTTTTGAACGAAATTTAGGTAAAAGAGAAAGGAAAAATAAATAAATAAAGTTATTACGTTAAATAAAACTCAACAGAATAAGGAAGAAAACTTCAAAAAGAAAAACAGAGAATTTATAAAACAAAACGATTCATTGTTTAGGGTACCCCTAACCTAACTTTAAATAAATAGCATTTAAATAAATCAATAAATGAATTTAAGGAGAAATCATAGGTTTTTAAAATGCCTAACTTCTAGACGAGACACTAGCAAAATGAAACCTAAGCGCGGAAGCAAGGACTCGTTCAAATGGCCAGGTCACGGATCTCTCTTATCATGCGCCGGTCTATCTCTACCTTTACCTGAAAAATATGAGAGGAAAAAAAGGGGGTGAATATATATATATACTTAGTAAGCCACCCACTACTAGGCCCACTCAATGATCTGTTAGCCTTCCCATCGGGACACAAGTGCACAATGGCATCATAGGCGTAGGCATAGGCATAGGCATAAGCATAAGGGACGAACCCGAAGGCACGCTTTCATAAGGTGTGACTCCGGAGGGCCTAATCATTAAAATAAGTAGTGGTCTCAGGGGGACACCATACATAAGCATAAGGTGTGAGCCTGAAGGCTCGCAACATACGATGTGCATAGCCCAATGAAAGTGCTAACAGTTACTGCAATCTCATACAAACATAAGCATACCAGCAAGGGCATAAATCATGCTAAGATCACATAACATAAGCGTAAGCTTCCAACCTTTTCAACTAACCAACAGTCATATTAAGATATCTCATACAACATAGGAACCAGTAGTAACACATGTTTAGGTGTGAGGTCAAATCGGTAGGAAATCACTTACCTCAGCGTAAGCAGATTAATTTCTCCTTTTTAGTTTTTGAGAGACCCTAAATCAACCACTACCACCTGAACCAAAAAAAAAATAATTGAACCCGTTAGACTTAAATCCATACTTAAAATTATCTTAAATTTCCCTTAAGTCACCTACCTCAAAATGTAACATGACCCCCCAAAAACCACCAAATGCCAAAATAGACCTATCTTTTGTTGGGATTGGTGTCCTAATTCTCCCGGAGTCTCATTGTTTTGTAAAGATACACATTGTTTAATGAATAAAATAATTGTTATTTAATTTTGGAAATTTACTCATATCCAATAAACAAAGCTCCTTTGTTATCTTATGTGAACTTAAGCATGTATAAGTGATATAAAAGTGGATCATGCCTTAAGTGATAACCTAAATAGGTCTGTAGTATAAGGATTAAGGTGGGATACCTGATCCTGGTGACACTATGGATACGGTCTGCTTTGTAGAGATTTACAAGTATTGTAAACTACTACAAATGGTAGATCCTAACCATTCATGTAGAGACATACGAGCGGGGTGTCCTATACAAAGAGTTTGTATAAGACCTGGACTACAAGATGATTAGACTCTATATATAACGTTGTTGATACTAGAGACTTACAACTCACTTAAACGACCATAGGTGACACGATTTCAATCTTGAGTGTTTTAGGAACTCCTGCCTTTGAGGGCGGTCCTTTGATTAGTATGGGTGAGAGTGGCCAGATTGCCAACTCAACATGCCTACTTTTTTGGGGACTTGTCTGATCTGGGAGCTAGGAACTCAATCCATAAGATGGAATTCACCTTTTTCCCGAAGCAGGGATAAGTAGAGAGATTACTCTCTTACGAGCTGATTCCGGGGCTTGAACATAGTGGTCACAATTTCTCTTTGGAAGAGAAGATTCAGTCATAGTAGGACTATGACTTATGTTCATTAGAGGGATCAGTGGTACTTAAGAAGTTAGATGTAACTATAGGGGCATAACGATTATTGGCCGAGTTGTACTTACGAGTGATCTATGAAGGGTTGTCGCAGTACTGATTGGTTAAGATGGACACATAATATATCTGTAGTAAGGAGAGTTCCGTTGTCGGTCCTTAGTGGAGTGCCTGATAGTTAACAAAAGGTGGATCTCGTGACTAAAGAGTTTAGTCAGTTATTCACATACTGTTGAAACTTCGAGCTACAGGTCCATAAGGTCCCCTTGGTAGCTCAATGGATTCAGTTGAGGATCAGTTCTTGGTGTTGATTTGAAATGTTCAAATTGACAAGAGGTATTTTGATTATATATGATATGATCGGTATGATGTATGAGATACATCTAGTGGAGGATTAATGTAAATGAGATTTACATTAAGTACCATGGAATAGAAAAAGAACTATGGTTTATATGTTTCATGAGATGAAATATAGGTTATAAATATAGTATGATAAGTTGGTTATCATTTATATTTATAATAATATTAATTATTGGATATTAAATCTTTTTCTCTAATAACCAATTGAGTGGGTAGTTATTGGTGGTTCATGGTAACCGTGAGATAAAAGAAAAATTATTTTCCTAATTTTAGTAAGTTTTTTGTAAAAATTGATTTTGGAGATTTTCTATCTCGGAAAAAAATCTCATGGAAGCTGTCAAGTAAATACAGATTTACTAAGTGACAGCTTGAGCGAGTGTTGTAAAAACGTTGATGTGTATGATTGATGATCTTCTATGCTCGAAATGATGTGATACTACTTCTAGATATGCGTTAATTATGAATGTTCACGTAGTATGTCATGCGTTGTCACAAGTTTCCTTACGATGGAACCAAGTGTAATTTCACCGCAAGTTTCTCGGTATGATCCGAGGTCGAACACAGGGACTGTTTTAGGTTATTATGGTATGTTTGTGATATATGCGACCAGAATTTTCAATCTTTACAAATGGGTTTGTACAAGTATATAAATTGCGGTAAAATAAAGTAAGCAGTAAAAAGCGATACTAAAATAAAATACAATAAACTTAAGCTAGATTATACGAGATACAGGCTCATGATACAAGATGCTGGGGTCAAGGCTGGCTGCGAAGGTTATGCAAAGAACGTGGAATGCAGCGGCAAGTCTTATGAATAGAATAGAAAGAAAAAGATAAATAATATAAATAGAGCAAGTTCTCAATTGCGTTAAAGCTAGAAATAATGTTTCGCTCTTCTCTTGGTGTACACCTTTCAGTGATCGGCCACGCTCCTACATGTCTATGGTGAAACACAGAATAACATAATGAACGCAAGGTTGCTTCCATGTCTAGAAGTACTACTCACTTTAGTTAACACATTCTTCTAACCTTCTCTTGATAGATCAGAATGGCATCTTCACTTCTACTCTCACAGGTGAAGATGCCGTCTAGCATGCCTTAGCTAAATGCATTTTATACCTTTGACACATATTAAGTACTTGTTTGATTCATATTAACTATCAGGGGAGTAAGAAGACATCATGGAGAAAGTGATTAATGGAGGAACGGAAATAGACAGAGAATGGTATATGAAAGCTATCGAAACATTTAATATGTCTATTAAGCGTTTGATACATGGTGTATGAATGAAGAGATAAAAAGAAAGTGAAATACAACGATGAAAGAGACAGAACAGATACAAACAAGTGTCAATGTCTTGGCACCGATTCGATGGAGATCTGCTTGCCGGATAGGATGGATATGATGGTAGGAAGAGCTTTCATTTCAGGCTTGCTCCACCGATAGTAGGTTTCTGTGCACAGAGCTTTAAATCGGGTATTTGGCAGATTAGATCTGAGACTCACCTCTCTGCCTTGTCTCGTATTCTTTCCAGATTTCTTCACTTGAGTGCTCAGCTCAGCCTTTTCTCTCAACACTTTAGCAACAATTAGCCCCGTATCAAGTAGCATAAGTTTTCTCTAAAATCTATGGGGCATTTATAAGTGCAGGTCTTTAACTCCGGCCTTGTGGTCCCCACTGATTGTTATGGTAATTCCGAAGATGGAGGGATATTATTCCTTCTGTTATGCAATCAGACCATCAATTCTGCACAACCGTTAGTTGTACACGTGTCTCAATCCTTCACTTTTGCTTGCTCAGCTACATCTTTCGATCGTGAGTTTGCTCGCGATGTTATTTTTATTGCCGCATGCGGTTGAAAGTCAGCTCTGGATCAACTGTTGCATTGCGCCGTCATTGCGATAATCGTCTCTTCATTGTTGATTGACGGGCGCAATGTGACAGAGATGCATTGATCAGCTTTTCGTGAGCCTTGAGCGCAAGTGATGACTTGGTTTCCTGTAAAACAGAGTAAAATTCAGCTTGTTTTCCATCTTTATGGTGTTAGTGGGTGTAATTGCGATCATTTATAATTATTGTAATTCTAAGCTAATTTTCATACAATCGGCGCATATTCACTAACATTTGGCCGCAATATCTAGATAAGGTGGCATAAATAACTTGTATTTCTACAAGTTATCACACCCCCAAATTTAGATATATGCTTGTCCTCGAGCATATCTTCTACTCAGGCAATCATGCTCAATTCCTATCCTATATTTTTGCGATGATTGGTTGCTTCGATTGTTACACTTAGGCACATTACTTGACATCGCAATTTCCTTCTAACCATGTTAATTCTTAGCAGCCCTACTTTATTCTTCTATATGACAAAATTCTGCTCAAAGATGCTTTTCTAGTTTTCGAAATAGAATGTTTATCTCTTCTTTGTCAAAACAACTTGATGTATCTATATGCGGTGAGCAAAACTTTGCATCATTTATTTACTTAGAGACTATTGGTCATGGTTACACTCTTTGTTTTGGCTTATCCCCACGGGTGTCATGCGGACATCCAACTACGGTTGTGTGCCAATTTCAATTTTAACTCATGACATTCAAAGGAGTTATCTCTTGCATTCTTTTATTTTTCTTTCCATACTGCGTTGTTCTTAACCCACCTTCGTTTTGTCTTGCTCGGACGGGTGTCATACGAACATCCAACTACGAGCAGGCTTCTTTCACAACTAAACTCTTATCAGGTTAGGACAGTTTTGAGGTTTTCCCTTGTGCTAACATTGGAGTTTTGCATTAAAAAAAAAAAATCTTTGGAAAATGGATGCATTTTCTTAAATACTGCATATTCTTGATCTTATCTGCTCAGACCTTCCCCACCCCCAAATTTAAAGATGAGAAAGGTTCTCATTGCGTTGTTTGGATAGATTAGACAAACACTTAGAAGAAAATTTCAAAAAAAAGGTTTGAGCAGAACTTTGAAAGATAAAAGGTAAAGTGTTGCTAAACTAAGAATTAACTAAGTGTTAGTCAGAATTTACTAAGAATGGAAAATATTTCTAAGTATAAACATATAATACATTATAGCAACGCAATAAAGATCGTAAAAATAAAAGATTAAGAACATCACAAAAATTAACAAAGGAAGATAAAGAAAAAGAGGCATAGGCAAAAAGTAGAATGAATCATGTACTCTAATTGTATTGAATATTAACAAAGTGTACAAATAAGTGTAATTGAACGTAATACAAAAATTTTTGTTGCCTGTACAAGAGTCAAAGAATTTGAGCTTTTCTTTCAAATTTGAGTCGGAAGGATGCACGATTAAGATTCGCACCCTGCTTCCAATAAACGCAGATACATTTTTGCCAAGGATGGGCAACATGCATACATCCCCGCAACACACCCCTTAACTAAACACATTTCTGGAGGGTACCTCGACATAGTGCATTTAACTAAGGCCGGGCAAAGGACATATACGCGTGCAACACACCCCTCACCACAATGCATTTGGGTGTACTGGATGCATAGTGTTTCTTGGTACCACTTGCTACACCCATTTTCTCATTACATACCAGTTTACTTTCCTTTCTTCTTACTTCAGAAAATACATAATAGAAATACATGCGACTGTAAGTGGTTGAAAGTACATAATAAAAAAAAGCATTAAAGACTAATCCTACTAGACAGTAATTAACGGAATTTAGAAAATGGTGAAAGAAAGCTGTAAAGAAAGCAAGTAAACATAAATAAGGAAGCTGATTGAAAGAAATTCTTAGAATTACTGCAATCACTCCCCCTGTAAGTGGTTTAATCCTGCTTGCCCAAGTCAATGGTGTCCATGCGTCGACCGAAGTCGCCACCATAGTAGAGCTTAATCCGCTGACCATTGACTTTGAATGCGCTGTTCCCTAAGAGAGAGTTCCCTGCTGATTAGCCACTGTCTGGAGGAGTGAGGTCATTGTGGTCATTTGCTCGACCAATGCGCTCATTGTGTTCGTTGACACATCGACCCTTTCTACTCTTTCTTACTCCGGACCTCTTACCTCAAGCCCGTTATCAACTCACTCGTTAGAATGTCACGAGATGCGGTTCAATATGTTCTTTGCTTCCTTATATAACTTATTCATTAATCCTCCTTCTGCGGAGGCATCGGCAACTACTTGCGTTGATTGGTCTAAGCCATTGTAAAAGGTTTCCATCAAAATACTATTAGGAATCTCGATATGGGGACAACTCTTCACTAACTGAAGAAATCGCACCCAGGCAGTGCTCAAGGTTTCGTAACCCTTTTGTTCAAAATTCAACACATCCCTTTATCTTCTTACGTTGATGGCTAGAGGGAAGAATCTGTTCATGAACCTATCAACCAACTGTTCCCATGCTTTAATCTCATTCGGCTCGAGTGACTGAGCCCACCTCTTTGCTTCATCCTGCAGTGTGTATGGGAAAAGATATAACCTAAGTCTTTCTTGAGTCACATCAAGTATGGAGAATGCACTGCACATGTCTACAAAATTTTTCAAATGAGCGTGTGGGTCTTCTCCCTGTAATCCTCCAAATTGTCCCACATTCTAAATCATTTGTAGCATAATAGGTTTTATTTCAAAGCTTGCATTCCCCTCAACCATGGGTCTTGAAATTCCTGGTGAGAAATTATAAAAATCAGGCGCCACATATTCCCTCATAGGGATATTATGGTTACCGCAAGAAAAATTGGATCTTGCGCCGGTAAATTTCTCATTTGGTTTCCTGCGGGTGCCATATCTTCATTAGCCATACTTCTTCACCAATTACTTTGGCCCTGATGAACTTCTGCATGAATAGTACACTTGATCTCTAGGTCCGCTTAAAATCACTAGATCACTCCAGCGCTCGCAAGCCGTCAGATTACTCTCTGCGTTGAACAATCAGTACAAAGAGATTTGTCTTGCAAAATACCAAAAACACACTCAAATAATAAACCGTTAACCAAATCCCCGGCAACGGCGCCATAAACTTGTTGTAAAAATGCTGACGTGTATGATTAATGATGTTCTATGCTCGAAATGATGTGATACTACTTCTAGATATACGTTAATTATGAATGTTCACGTAGTATGTCATGCGTTGTCACAAGTTTCCTTACGATGGAACTAAGTGTAATTTCATCGCAAGTTTCTCGGTATGATCCAAGGTTGAACACAGGGACTGTTTTAGGTTATTGTGGTATCTTTGTGATATATGCGACCAGGTTTTTCAATCTTTAAAAATGGGTTTATACAAGTATATAATTTACGGTAAAATAAAGTAAGCAGTAAAAATGCAATAATAAAATAAAATATAATAAATCTAAGCTAGATGATACGAGATACAGGCTCATGATACAAGATGCTGGGGTCAAGGCTGGCTGCGAAGGTTATACAAAGAACTTGGAATGCGGCAGCAAGTCTTATGAACATAATAGAAAGAAAAAGATAAATAATATAAACAGTGCAAGTTCTCAATTGCGTTGAGGCTAGAAATACTGTTCCGCTCTTCTCTTGGCGTACACCTTTCAGTGATTGGCCATGCTCCCACATGTCTGTGGTGAAACACAAAATAACGTAATGAACGCAAGGTTGCTTCCATGTCTGGAAGTACTATTCGCTTTAGTTAACACATTCTTCTAAACTTCTCTTGATAGATCAGAATGGCATCTTCACTTTTGCTCTCACAAGTGAAGATGTCGTCTAGCATGCCTTAGCTAAATGCATTTTATACGTTTAACATAGATTAAGTACTTGTTTGATTCATATTAACTATCAGGGGATTAAGAAGACATCATGGAAAAAGTGATTAATAGAGGAACGAAAATAGACAGAGAATGGTATATGAAAGCTATCGAAACATTTAATATGTCTATTACGCGTTTGATACATGGTGTGTGAATGAAGAGATAAAGAGAAAGTGAAATACAATGATGAAAGAGACAGAATAGATACAAAGAACTGCCAATGTCTTGGCACCGATTCGATGGAGATCTGCTTGCCGGATAGGATGGATATGATGGTAGGAAGAGCTTCTCTCTCAGGCTTGCTCCACCGGTAGCAGGTTTCTGTGCACAGAGCTTCAGATCGGGTATTTGGCAGATTAGATCTGAGACTCACCTCTTGGCCTTGTCTTGTCTTCTTCCCGGATTTCTTCACTTGAGCGTTCAGCTCAGCCTTTTCTCTCAACACTTTAGCAGCAATTAGCCCCGTATAGTGTAGCGTAAGTTTTCTCTGAAATCTATGGGGTATTTATAGGTACAGGTCTTTGATTCCGGCCTTGTGGTCTCCACTGATTATTATGGTAATTCCGAAGATGGAGGGATATTATTCCTTCTCTTATGCAATCAGACCGTCAATTCTGCATAACTGTTAGTTGTACACGTGTCTCAATCCTCCGCTTTTGCGTTGCTCAGCTGCATCTTTCGATCGTGAGTTCGCATGCGGTGTTTTTTTATTACCGCATGCGGTTGAAAGTCGGCTCTAGATCGACTTTCGCATTGCACCGTCATTGCGGTAATATCTCTTCATTGTTGATTGACGGGCGCAGTGTGACAGAGATGCATTGATTAGATTTTCGTGAGCCTTGAGTGCAAGCGGTGACTTGGTTTCCTGCAAAACAGAGTAAAATTCGGCTTGTCTTCCATCTTTATGGTGTTAGTGGGTGTAATTGCGATCATTTATAATTATTGTAAGTCTAAGCTAATTTTCATACAATCGATGCATATTCACTAATTTTTGGCCGCGATATCTAGATAAGTGGCATAAATAACTTGTATTTCTACAAATTATCAGCGAGCTAAACGATTGGTAGTGTTTGTAGGCGATAGAGACGGTACTAAACGATCGTTTAGCTTTTGCTAGACGTTCGTTTAGCTTTTGCTAAACGATTAGGCATCGACCTATACGATAGGTCCAGTCTTCTCCCACTTACCCAATCGTGTACACGATTGTTCATTCCTCTTTCGTCTGCCTCATACCAAGTCCACACAGAGCACACCCTCTGAATTCTCACACCAAGAATACCAAGGTAGCCTTCTTGGTGGTGTCTTACTCAACTCGACGCCGTCGAGGTTCTGTGGAGACCATTCGTGTTACTGGAGAGTTTGTGACCGAGGCGATCGTTGAGGACGAGTGCACGGTATTCGTGCTATGGAGCGGTCGTGTTGTTCGAGTGTTCGAGGTTGCTGTGTTCGAGCGTTCATGAGCAAAGAGCGTGGAGGCGAGTCTACAAATGTTCGTAATATTTTCCTTGTTCATTTGTAGTTTTCATGCTATAATTTATGTACTAATTTCATACCATTTGTTTCTGTATACGACTGTAATTTGTAATGTTCATACATGATTGTAATTTGGAATGATCTAGTCTTCTGCTCAATTTCCTTCAATTGGTATCAAAGCTAAATTGTTCTGATATTCCAAATTACAAGTCTGTTTTGAACTTCATTTGCAGTTACAGTGGGTTTCTGTATTTGTGGTTAATTGTTTTCTGCCTTTATGGATGGAGTTGATGAATGTTTCGGGTTTAATTGCCTTTAGTTAAAGCTTTCTAAATTACATAGTGTTAATTTGTAAGGGCCCATGTGTTTTTGGGCATAATTAACTTTGCAATCGAGTCTGTAATTCAAAGAGTTTGAGTTAGTTGAGTCATTCGTGATGAAGTTTCGAAGCATGGAGATGTGGTTCTCAACGAAGAAGAAGACCAAGCATTGGTCGTATCGTGTAGCCCAGGTAAACGATCGTTGGGATTTAACTAAGCGATCGTTTAGATTTTCCTAAATGATCGTATAGTATTTACTAAACGATCGTTTAGCTAATGCTAAGGGTTGGGGTAAATCGTTTACTCTATCGCGTAGCGTTGGTTGCGCGATCGCATAGGCACTAGAGGTAGACGATCGTAGTGGGAGCATGTGATGCTCATCGTTTAGTAAAAGGCGCGCACTAGACGATTATGTAGTTAGCAAGCCTCATCGCTTAGTTACTACCTACATGATCACGCGTATACGATACGGAGGCGCTAGCTAAGTGATCACTTAGGCAATGGTGCTTTGTGGCATCGTAGTCGTTTAGACAATCGCGGAAGGCGGGCATTGTGCGGAGCGCGCTAAGCGATCGTGTACCTCAGGCTTCATCGCTTAGTAAAAGGTACACGATCGTTTAGTAGTAGCTAAATGATCGTTTAGATTTTTCTAAATTATCGTATAGTAAATGCTAAATGATCGTTTAGCTCTGGGAGCGTTGGTAAGCGATAGAGCAAAGCGTTTGTTTTATCATGTAAACGATCGTGGGGAGTTTATTACATGATGGTTGGAGACGCGATGCTTTGCCCGAGCGGTTCAAGACCTAGTTCGCCTGTTTGAACCAGAGATTGCTTGTCTTTATAATAGTGAGCTTTATTTTTTGTATTTTTAAGCAAATTTTACCCGGTTCATCATCATTGGTTTCTTATACATGTGATGTATGGTGCTTATATGCCAAAGTGTTTGTGCAATTATTCATGCATCATGTATTATAAATGTTATAATATTACATGAAGAAATTACTTGAAAGCATGCGCATGCATCATGAAATATAAGAGTTATATTTTGTATGCAGTGAGCATTATCAGCATCATCCTTTTATTATAAGTATTATAGTGTAAGGGTGAATGGAAGCATGTTTTGCTTGTTTCATTGTTATTTTGTATAAGTGTTATATAAAAGAAGTAGCAATGAATGGACAACGCATTGAGCATGCCACTTAGGCTGTTTATAATCATTATGAATGCCTTGCATGTGTTAGCTTAGCATTGTGGTTATGGTTTCCGTTTATAAGTGTTATAAAGGAAATTAGACCTAAAATCAATAAAAAAGAGTTGCATGCGGACTTAAGGTAACCTCAAGTTTTTTTAAAAGGGTTTTAAAATTGGATTGAGATAGACCTAAGTTCAAATGGTTCTAAAGAGTTTAGTAATCTAGATTAATCTTTTAAAATTGGTTTAATAGGATTAAATTGGTTGACATAAAAGACTAAATTTGTTTTAAATCTATCTATAAGGAACCTTTTGTCTAAGGCGAGTTCTGGCTAGGCTGGGGTTCTTAAGTTGACGGAAATGTAACATCCCTACGTAGAAACCTATCTGGAAATGTGAATTAGATAGATTTTCAATAAGCATGCGACGATTTGGTCAAAGACTCCACTAAAGAGTTTAATGGATGATGATCAAAAGTTGTTTAACTATCCAAGGTAAAAGTTACTCTTGGGCAAACCTAAAAGTCACTTAGTTAAAATCCTTAGCCGTGTTTTTTTTAAATAAGCTAAATCCTAGGTTATAAAATACTCAGTGGGGGGAAGAGATGTATCTGATATGTCTATGATTCCACTCATGTTTCTCCCTGTATGTTCAACCCGTGAGATTCATGCTTGGCCTTGTGGTGCCCTGGGAGCATCCCCTTTCAAATAGTGTTTACATGAGTCAATATCAAAGTGAACGGAGAGAGTGTTTATATAAGTGGGTGAAGGGTGTCTATCAACACGTCCTATGGTCTATGTCATTGGTTCACACTGTGAGATCATTCTATACTCCCTTGTGGCGCCCTGGGAGTGTCCCCCTTCAGATGGGTTTTGGGTAGTTGGTCAAGATCAAGATAAACTCTAGAAATGGATAGGGTCACTTAAGGTTTTTCCCCAATCAGATTTTTTCCCTTCAGATTGGCTTTTTGGGGCGGACCTCTAGGGCCTAAAATGGCGGATCACACTTACGGGAGATTGTTAAGTAAGTTAATGATCTCTTGGCCAAATCAATGATGACTAGTCGTTATAGGAGCAAGAGTTGTTCTGGTATTAATGACTGGTTGAGAAATTCTCAATTCAGAGGTGGGATAACTGACCTCCCTTCGACGGCATTTTTCCTAAACTTTTGAAGCGTCATTGCGAAACTAGATGTCACACAAGGTTCATATTAGTTTTGCTAAAACCTTATTGGACGTTGTTTTGTTTTACAACAGGTATTTGCTTCAAACCTAACGTAGGTCAATGTGTTTTTTCTTTTCAGAAACTCGTTAGTATTTCCATTTAATGCTTTTAATATTACCGACTACATACAGTGGAAAGAATCATGTGAAACATATTTTATGGAAAACGACCTCGTATTTGCCATGGTTGAGGAGTGTCCTCAAGTCCCGACCCTTGATGCACCGCGAAGTGTTCGCAATGCATATGAGGTGTGGATGAAGGCTAATTCGTTGACCCGACTTCACATTTTGGCTAACATACCTGATGTTTTAGCCAAAAGGGTTGAGCACATGGTCGTTGCAAGCGAGATCACTGACTCATTGCAAGATTTGTTTGAACGTCAGTTCTTACTTTTCGAGCATAAAGGGATGGATGACAAACCCAGTCGTATCAGTTGTTCTGACACTGATCCCACTACTCTCCAAAAGAGGAGAAAAAACAGTAAATCTGATTTATTGGTCTTGGAAACGTGTCTGGTAGAGAATGATGATTCTCCCTAGATCTTTGATTCAGGTGCTTCCAATCATGTCAGTTTCTCTTACCAAGGATTCAGTTCCAGGCAAATGTTGCCAAAGGGAGAGATAACTCTACGAGTCGGTACTAGTAAGGTTGTTTCAGCTATTGCTGTAGGCAGGCTGAAGTTATTTGTTGACAAGAAATGTTATTTGTTACTGGATAATGTTTTTGTAGTTTCTCATAGGGGTGGATAGCAAAACCGTTAAACTGAATCGATTTGCAAAACCGAATCGAACAGAATCGATTTATAAGTAAAACCAAAAAAATCGGTACGATGCGGTTCGTTGGACTGTTAAAATCGAATTTAAATGGTTCAATTCGGTTCCAAGTTTAAAAACTGATTTCTAAACCGAACCGAACCGTTTAAATATAAATATATATATAATATTAATATATAAAATATTAATAAAACATCTTGCCTTCAAACTTCAGTTCTCCCGGGCTCGTTTGATTTCTTTTTTAGGGTTTGTTTGTGGCCGCTGCACCCGTTTCTTCTTCTTCTTTAGGGTTTGTCGCTTTCGCCACCCGCAGCCAGCCCGACGAGCCCGCAGCTGTTCTTTGTCAGCCAGCAGTCCAAGTTTCCGTTTGTGCTCATTCGAAATCGACGTTCACCTTCTGGCTTCGTCTTCGAGTTCGAGTCCCATTCTTCGTCAACCAACAGTCCAAGTTCGAGTTTCATTCGTCCGTCTTTGCCTTCAGTTCTCATCCGATTTAGATTTTAGGTAAATAAAAAAAAATTAAGTAACTACTAAAATTGTGTAAATCTTTATCTGTTGAGTGTATAATAAAAGTGAGGACGTTAGATCTGATCGAGCATTCAGGCCTACTAAACATAGGGCAGGCCTACTGAAATTGTGTAAATCTTTATCTTAGATCGGGGATTTGATACGTTTTAGCATAAAAAGACATAAACTTTAATAGCTAATTAAAAATCAATTGAAAAGACGAGAGATTTGATGTTGTTGATGTTGTTGTTGTTTGTTTTTGTTGCTGTGTTTGAACTTTGATCTATCAAATGAATGAAACATCAACAATTCATGAATTCGATGAAATATTTGAATTTTTAGTTTAAGTAAATGATTTTCTTTGATGGTAATAAGTTTTCTCTCTATTACCCTTTATAGGTACCATTGGTCCATCAAAATGGGCTTGAGCAAAAGCAACTATTCCAACGATGATGTTGTTGTGATGCCACCACTACCACCACTACGAAAAGACAAAAGTGAGGAGACAGTTTCAAAGCATGCAAATGAAAGAAAAAGGAAAAATTCATCGATGTTATGGGATCACTTTACTAAATGTTCTAAATATAGTGATGATGATCTGCATGCTAAATGTAATTATTGTGGTATGGTGTATGCACGTCATCCTAGAAGGAATGAAGATTCAACTATGAGAATGCATATTGAACACTACTGTAAAAAAAATCCTCATCAGATTAAGAAGTCTAAGTTAGATGTAACACAAAGTAAGTTGGTTTTAAAGAAGAATGAGGGTATTGGAGATAATTCACAATCACATTCATCCCTTAGTTATAAGATGTTTACTATTGAGAGTGCTCGGAGACTACTTGCTGATTATTATAGATGAGTTGCCATTTAAATTCATGGAGAACCAAGGGTTTAAAAGGTTTGTGAATGGGACTTTGATGTTAGTAATTTTGGGAATTTATGATAGCACGAAAGAGATATTGAAAGACATTTTTGTGAAAGAATGATATAAAGTGTCACTCACAACCAATACGTGGTCATCAATCCAAAATATGAACTATTTGGTTTTGACTGCACACTTTATTGATAAAGATTGGAAATTACATAAGAGAATTCATAATTTCACCCAAATTGAGAATCATAGAGGGGAGACAATAGGAAAAGAGGTTGAGAAATGTCTAAAACAGTGGGGTATTGAAAGGGTTATGACATTGACAGTTGATAATGCTTCGTCAAATGATACTGCCATTGCTTATTTGAAGAAGCGTTTTAAGCATGGGTTGGTGTGAGATGGTGAGTTCTTGTATTTTCGATGTTGTGCACCTATATTGAACTTAATTGTATGCAATGGCCTAAAAGATATTAATGATTCATTGGTTCGAATTCGAGATGTTGTGAGGTTTGTTAAATCTTCTTCTGCTAGACTTGCCACATTTAAGAAGTGTATCAAAGAAGAGAACATAGATAGTAAAAGTATGTTGTGTCTTGATGTTCCAACTAGATGGAATTCTACTTATTTTATGCTTGAGGCCGCTGTAAAATTTGAAAAAGCATTTTAGAGGTTAGAAGACTATGACACAGTCTACATGAATGAGGAGGAAAAACCAACCACCATAGATTGGGAAATTGCGAGAATATTTACCAAATTCTTGTCAGTGCTCTATGAAGTAACTGCTAGGCTTTCAGGGTCTTTGTATGTTACTTCCAATACAGTCTTCCATGAGATTAGTATTGTTGTAAGAAAATATTCAAGTGCAACTTGCCCTAATGATGTGCTTTTGCAAGAAATGATAACGAAAATGCAAGAAAAGTTTGATAAGTATTGGGGAAAAAAAGATAGAACAAATTTATTCTTGTATGTTGCCTTTGTTTTGAACCCTTATTATAAGATGAAATTTCTTTTGCATTGCCTAAATCAATTATTTGATGTCGATGTGGCAAAAGCCGTAGGAAGTAAGATACAGGGTGTTTTGAGAGCATTGTTCAATGAATACAATTTGTCACTATCAGTTGCTAATAAAGTTCAATCTTCATGTTATAACTTGTAGAAATACAAGTTATTTATCCTACCTTATTCAGATATTGCAGTCAAAAGAGAAGGAATATACGTCAATTGTATGAAAATTAGCTCAGAAATACAATAAATATAAATTATCGCAATTTCCACTCTGTTTTGTAAGAAACCCACTAACATCATTAAGATGGTAGAAGAGGATATTTCTACTCTGTTTTGCAGGAAACCAAGTCACTGCTTGCGATCAAGGCTCAACAAGAAACTGAACAACGCATCTCTGTCACATTGCGCCCGTCAATCAACAATGAAGAGACGATTAACGAAATGATGGCACAATGCGACAATCGATGTCAAGCTGAATTTCAACTGCATGTGGTAATAAAAACAACACTGCATGTGAGCAACTGATCGAAAGATGCAGCTGATCAACGTAATCGCGGAGGATTGTGACACGTGTACAACTAACCATTGTGCAAATTTGATAGTCTGATTGCATAACAGAAAGAATATTTATTCCTCCATCTTTGGAATTTCCATAACAAGAAGTGGGGTCCACAAACTAAGAGTCAAAGCTTTTCACCTATAAATACCCCCATAGAATTCAGAGAAGATATAATTGATACGGGTATACTTGATACGAGGGCTAATTGATGCTAGATTATTGAGAGAGAGACTGAGCTGAGTACTGATCGGAACAAATCCGGGAAGAAAAGAGATAAGGCCGAGAGGTGAGTCTCAGTGTGATTCTGCCAGATCTCCGCCATGAAGCTTTGTGCTTAGATCCCTGTTATTGGTTGAGCAAGCCTGAGAGGGAAACTCATCCTTCCGCACGATCCATCCACGCCGGCAAGCAAATCTCCATCCAAATCGGCGCTAAGACGTTGGCATTTATTTTTATTTGTTTCTAACTCTATTTCATCAATTGTATTTCATTCTCTTAATCTCTTCATTCACAAATCATGTATCAGACGCTAAATAGTTTTATTGAATGTCTCGATCACTTTCATTTCCACTTTTCTGTCTATTTCCATTCCTCCATTAATCATTTTCGTCATGAAGTTTTCTTAATACCTAGGTAACTAATATGGATTAAACGAGTAACTTTATCTGTGCTAAAGACATAAATGTGTTTAGCTAAGGCATGCTAGTGAAGATTTCATTCTGACCTGTCGAGAGAAGGTTAGAAGAATGCGTTAACTAAAGCAAGTAGTACTTCCAGATATGGAAGTAACCCTGTGTTCATTACGTTCGTCCTTGTTTCACCACAGAGATAGAACGCAGCCGATCACCGAGAGGTGTACGCCAAGGGAAAAGCTGAACTGTACTTATATCTTTAACGCAATTAAGGAACTTGCGATGTTTGTATTAATTATCTTCTCTGTTTCTGCTTCACACATAAGACTTGCCACCCATTACACGATCTTTGTATAATCTTCACAGCCAGCTTTGACCTCAGTATCTTGTATCATGAAATCTGTATCTTGTATCATCTTAGCTTATATTTACTTTATCGCAATTTACTTTAACGCAATTTATGTTATTATCGCATTTTTTACCGCTTTACTTTACTTTATCGCATGTTTAATTACTTGTACACAAAACTCTTTTATAAATTGAAAAACCCCAGGTCGCATATATCACAAACATAATGCAATAACCTCAAACAATCCCTGTGTTCGACCTCGGATCCCATTGAGAAACTTACGGTGAAATTATACTTGGCTTCAATGCAAGGAAACTTGTGACAACGCACAACATACTACAAGAACATTCATTAATAACGCATATCTAGAAGTAGTATCACATTTCATCGCATAAAATCTATGTCAGCAAGTTTATGGCATGGACTTGTATCATAATAAAAATTTCACGTTAATCGCGTTGGGCCCACTACGGCCCAACCTATAAATAGGAACCCTTCCCCGTCTGTGAACTCTTTACCTCATTTTGCAAACTGAAAACCCTAGCGCCCAGCATACGAAGCTTTCTTCTTCCCAAAACTCTAACGATTTTTTTCAGTCCTCCTAAGCTTATCATCCATGGCCAACCAAGCTTTCCAACACTCTGTTTCACCATCAACCCCTTCCTCTGACTAAATCGCCATGTGAGAGGCAATATTCCTCACTGCTAGTCTCAGACTTGTTGCCCAACCCCACACCATCCCAAAAATTGTCGGTAGAACCCGGAGAAACCCCTTAGCCGTCAGACCTCCTCAGTTCAAGAGGGGGCAAAGCACTGAGAGCACACTAGTTCTAACTCCTGCCATCTCAACTGAGAGTGAGAAAAAGAGACGTGATGATATGGAGGTGTTTGGTAACATTCTGAGCAATCTGGAGCAAGAAGGGGGATTACCCAAAGCAGGGGTTGTAAGCCAACCATTGTCTACGAAGGAGGTGGTGGTGGTGGTGAATGAAGAGGTGGTGGTGCCGGAGGAAGTGGTGAATGAAGAAAGATAAAATGATGCACTCTGGCCTTAGAGACTCCTATGGTAACTGCCAATGCAAAAACCTATGAAGAAACCCCCAAAGTTGCAGTGGAGGAGATTGTTGTGGCTGAAGTTGTGATGGATGAAGTTATAGTAGAGAAGTAAACAGAAGTAGTTGAAGAGAAAAAGAAGAAGAAGAAAAAAAAAGGGAGAAAGGCTGGAGAGGCGGAGTCTTCTCATCATCACAAGGAGAAAAAGAATAAAGAAAAGAAGGATGATGACGAAGATGAAGAAGAAGGAAAGGAAGAAGAAAGAGAAGGAAGAAAGAAGAATGTGTCAGCATGAAGAAAGGCGCCTAAGAAAAGAGGAAGAAAAGAAGTAGAGAGCTGCGAGCCCGAAAAAGGATGGAGAGTCAACATCTGTAAGGGAGCATGGGGGGAAGCAGCACAATTGATGGAGCTGGTGTAACCTAAAACAATGCAAATGGTTGCGACGGAGGAAGGCGAAGATGGAGAAGATACCCCCCTGATGCATCATCGCAGGGAGAATGCACTGCAAAAGTCTACTATTGACCCTCGAAGATTAATCATCGCATTAGAAGAATAGGAAAGAAGGAGAAAAGAAGAGAGGAGAAATAGGAGAAAATGGAGCGCGCAAAGCTCATCATGGTAGAAAGAAATCACAGAAGAAAACTGCAAGATGAGGAAATGCGCAATAATATTGAGCTCGCATGACTCGAAGGGATAAGAAGGCGTGAGGAGGAACAACATCTGTTGCTAGCCTCCGAGCAGTTTGTCGAAGAGTTCGAGCCGGAAGAAAGAGAAGAAGAAGAAGAGGAAGAGAAAATGAAGAAGGAAGAAAAGAAGAAGAGATTGAAAGAAGAGAAGAAGAAGAAACACGAAGCTAATAGAAGGCGCTTACAGAAGAAGAAGGGTAAAGAACTTGCAGAATGCGAGAAGGAGGAACAATACAGAGAGCGGGAGAAGAGACAAAGGCAAGCAGCCCGCCTTGCGTTGGAAAAAGAAAAGGGCAAAGCAATCGCAGAAAGTAGCAATCCCGTGTTGGCAAGGAAGCGTCCATCGAAGAGAAAAGAGAATGATGACATGCTGATAGAGATAGGCTTCTATCCTGCACCAACACCACTACCTGACCTCATCACAAGTGTGATTGTGGAACATGGTTGGGACACATTTTGCCAATGCCCAGCCATTATTGTGCCGCAGGTAGTGAGAGACTTCTACAGAGGGCGTCTACACGGAACCAGGGATGTAGTGACCTTCAAAGGAGAAATGGTGTCCTTCAGCGCAAGGGACATCAATGAGATATACCAAATGAAGGATAACTCAGATGCATCGTGGAACAAAATTATTGATGATCCCACTGAGCAGCAAATGAAGGACGCGCTGCAAGTATTGACGCAACCGGGCACGAAGTTGTCGGTTTCACTCAAGGGTATCTGCACCCTGGCATCCAAGTCTTTGCTTCCGGAGGGAAGTATTTGGGTCTACTTGGTCAAGAAGCGGTTGATCCCAACCACACATGACAATACTGTATCAAGGGATCCAGTCATGGCCGCATATTGCATTGCGCGCAGTATACTAATTGACGTAGGGCGACTGATCGCAAGGCATCTCAGAGCACTGGTGGGGCATATTCGAGGATAGTACTTCTTTCCGTGGACTGTTTTAAGTCTGTGCCTGTCAATAGGTGTAGGCGTTGATGAAGAGCCTATGCCTGAAGTCCACGGCCTCATCAACATAAAGATCTTGAGGTTGCTCCTCAAAGACTCCCCACATTGCCCTAAGCTACCCTTAAAGAGACCCGCAACCGACCTCAATGAGCCGCAGGGACCAAAGCCTAAGAGACCATGCAGAGAAGACAAGGGAAAAAAAAAAAGGTCCAAGAGTCAACAACGTATGATCCAGAAACTTTGGACCCTTTGCCCTTGGTAATTCGCCCTCCAAGCCCTCCAAGCCCACCCGCACAACCTTCTTCTCCACTCCAAGAACACTTTACCAATCTTCTCCTCGTTCCCAATTCTCCAACTGTTCACCCAGCAGCCCTAACTTCACCCTCAGCCTCATCACCGCAACCTTCCATTCCACCGCTACAAGTTGATGACCTACACAATTTGGGTGAAGGCACCTCTACCCAACCCCAGAACGATGCTGGCAAGACATCGCAGGAAAAACCCTCTATAACCTCCCCGGCTGCTGAGTTAGCAGAAATGCGGTCACTTCTGACCCAACAACAACAACTTTTCTACCAACAGCAGCAACTCTTCAATCAACAACAAGCCTACTTCAACCAACGGTTTAATGCAGTCATGAAGCAAGTTGATAGTATTCAGCGCAGTGTTGGCACATCAAGGGAAGCATTGATCAACATACATCGCAACACTCATACGATCAACCGCCACCAAAGACAACTTGCGGAGCGCAAACATGAATACTTTAATTTTCTCACAGCATACCTTTATGGTTCATTAGTGCCCCCGCATCTCAAGCAACACTTGCTTTTTGAAGAAACTTCTTTTGCATCACCGCGAAACCCTCCTCTAAACCCTCCAGCTCCTTAGCAATAATCCTGACATTCTATTTTTGTTTATGCATCCATTCTGCAATATTTTTTTTATTCAATTCATTATTTCATTAAATTCTTTGATTCTTTGTATAGGCAACAATTTTGTATTTCGTTAATTTTTAATTATTTGTATACTTTGTTAATATTCAATACAAATAAATACATATTCACTCCTTTTTGCCTGTGTCTTTCTCTTTATCATCCTTTGACAATATTTGCGATGTTCTGACCTTTTTTGCATTATTTGTTGCGTTGCCATGATGTATAATATATTTTTACTTAGAAACATTTCCCATACCTTGTAAATGTTGAACTAACACTTAGTTAATTCTTAGTAACAGTACTTTACCTTTTATCTTTCAAAGTTCTGCTTAAACCTTCTTTTTGAAATTTTTATTCTAAGTGTTTGTCTAGTCTATCCAAACAACGCAATGAGGACCTTGCTCATCTTTAAATTTGGGGGTGGGAAGGTCTGAGCAGATACGATCAAGAATATGCGATCTTCAAGAAAATACATTCATATTTCCAAAATAATAATAATAATAATAATAATAATAATAATAATAATAATTTAGTTTATACAAAACTCCAATGTCAGCGCAAGGGAAAACCTCAAAAATGTTCCCAACCTGATAAGAGTTTAGTTGTGAAAGGAGCCTGTTCGTAGTTGGATGTTCGTATGACACCCGTAGGAGCAAGCCAAAATGAAGGTGGGTTTCCAAGAACAATGCAGTATGAAAAGAGAAAAATGCAAAAGAAAAATAAAAGAATGCAAGGGATAACTCCTCTGAATATCATGAGTTGAAGTTGAAATTGGCACACAACCGTAGTTGGATGTTCGCATGACACCCGTGGGAACAAACCAAAACGAAGGGTGTAACCATGACCAACAGTCTCTAATAAATGACGCAAAGTTTGACTACCGCATATAGACCTATCAAGTTGTTTTGACAAAGAAGAGATAAACATTCTATTTTAAAATTTAAAAAAAAAAACTAGAAAAGTATCTTTGAGCAGAAATTTGTTATGTAGAAGAATAAAGTAGGGCTTTGTTAAGAATTAGCAAGGATAAAAGAAAATTGTGTTGTTAAGAAATGTGCCTAAGTGTAACATTCGGAGTAACCAATCGACGCAAAAATATAGATAGGAATTGAACATTATTGCCTTAGTAGAAGATATGTTTGAGGACAAGCATATATCTAAATTTGGGGGTGTGATAACTTGTAGAAATACAAGTTATTTATGCTACCTTATTCAGATATTGCGGTCAAAAGAGAAGGAATATACGTCGATTGTATGAAAATTAGCTCAGAAATACAATAAATATAAATTATCGCAATTTTTACTCTGTTTTGCAGGAAACCCACTAACATCATTAAAATAGTAGAAGAGGATATTTCTACTCTGTTTTGTAGGAAACCAAGTCACCGCTTGCGATCAAGGCTCAACAAGAAACTGAACAACGCATCTCTGTCACATTGCGCCCGTCAATCAACAATGAAGAGACGATTAACGCAATGATGGCACAATGCGACAGTCGATCCCGAGCTGAATTTCAACCGCATGCGGTAATAAAAACAACATCGCATGCTAGCAACTGATCGAAAGATGCAGCTGAGCAACGCAATCGCAAAGGATTGTGACACGTGTACAACTAACCATTGTGCAGATTTGACGGTCTGATTGCATAATAGAAGGAATATTTATTCCTCCATCTTCGGAATTTCCATAACAAGAAGTGGGATCTACAAGCCAAGAGTCAAAGCTTTTCATCTATAAATACCCCTATAGAATTCAGAGAAGATATACTTGATACGGGTATACTTGATACGAGGGCTAATTAATGCTAGATTATTGAGAGAGAGGCTGAACTGAGTACTGATTGGAAAAAATCCGGGAAGAAAAGAGACAAGGCCGAGAGGCGAGTCTCAGTGCGATTCTGCTATATCCCCGCCGTGAAGCTTTGTGCTTAGATCCCTGCTAACGGTTGAGTAAGCCTGAGAGGGAAGCTCATCCTTCCGCACGATCCATCCACGTCGGTAAGAAAATCTCCATCCAAATCAGCGATAAGACGTTGGCGTTTATTTGTCTTTGTTTCTAACTCTATTTCATCAATTGTATTTCATTCTCTTAATCTCTTCATTCACAAATCATGTATCAGACGCTAAATAGTTTTATTGAATGTCTCGATCACTTTCATTTCCACTTTTCTGTCTATTTCCATTCCTCCATTAATCATTTTCGTCATGAAGTTTTCTTAATACCTAGGTAACTAATATGGATTAAACGAGTAACTTTATCTGTGCTAAAGACATAAATGTGTTTAGCTAAGGCATGCTAGTGAAGATGTCATTCTGACCTGTCGAGAGAAGGTTAGAAGAATGCGTTAACTAAAGCAAGTAGTACTTTCAGAGATGGAAGCAACCTTGTGTTCATTACGTTCGTCCTTGTTTCATCACAGAGATGTGGGAACGCGGCCGATCACTGAGAGGTGTACGCCAAGGGAAAATCGGAACTGTACTTATATCTTTAATGCAATTAAGGAACTTGCGATGTTTGTATTAATTATCTTCTCTGTTTCTACTTCACACATAAGACTTGCCACCGCATTACACGATCTTTGTATAATCTTCACAGCCAGCCTTGACCTCAGTATCTTGTATCATGAAACCTGTATCTTGTATCATCTTAGCTTAAATTTACTTTATCGCAATTTACTTTAACGCAATTTATGTTATTATCACATTTTTTACCGCTTTACTTTACTTTATCGCATGTTTAATTACTTGTACACAAAACTCTTTTATAAATTGAAAAATCCTTGGTTGTTTATATCACAAACATAACGCAATAACCTCAAATAGTCCCTGTGTTCGACCTCGGATTACACCGAAAAACTTGCGGTGAAATTATACTTGGTTTCAACGCAAGGAAACTTGTGACAACGCACAGCATACTACAAGAACATTCATTAATAACGCATATCTAGAAGTAGTATCACATATCATCGCATAAAATCTATGTCAGCAAGTTTATGGAATGGACTTGCATCATACTAAAAATTCGCTTTACATATGTACCATTAAAAGTTCTCCATTTAGAACTACAAGTGCAAGTGCTTCAGAGATTTTCTATTTTGATTTTGAAGATTTTGATGAAGATGATTCGCAAAGTGTGGATTCAGAAGTTGATATTTACTACTGGAGCCTCGTGTTAAACGTGAGAATAACTTTGATATCTTAGATTGGTGGAAAGGGAATTCTTCTAGATATAAGATTCTAAGCAAAATTGCACGAGATCTTTTAGCAGTTCCGATATCCATAGTTGCTTCTGAGTCCACATTCAGCACTAGTGGGAGAGTAATTTATTCTTTTTGTACCTCATTATCTCCAACCACTGTTGACGCACTTGTATGTGCACAAAACTAGTTACATTTTGAACAAATTAGCATTGGTTTATGAAAATACTTGGAGGAAATTGAAGATGAAGAGGAAGGTTCGTATATTCTAAACATATTTATATATATATATATATATATATATATTCTAAACATATTTATATATATATATATATATATATATATATATATATATTCAAAATATTTATTATAGTAACTACTAACAAGTTTATGATTTGTTTCTTAGTCTTCATAACGGGATTGAACGGAGCGGCAAATGCAAAAAACAAGGAGAAAGAGAATCATGATTGACAAGCAAACATATATGTTTGTATTGATTGGACTTTTAGAATTCAGCACTAGTGTTTAGCTTGTTATTTGTTTTTATGTGACTTAAACTTTGAAGGTAGTTGTTTGAAATTTGTGTATTGTGTACTTTGGAGATTGATATGTTTTTATGAGTTATTGTGGATTGATATTTAAGAAATTTGTATATTGTGTACTTTGGAGAACTTTTTGTTTTTTAACTTTTTATTGTAGTCATTTGGATTGATATGTTTTTATGAATTATTGTGAATTGATATTTAAGAAATTATGTATTGTGTACTTTGGACATGTTCTTATTGTGGATTGATATTTAAATTATGTTTAGAGTATAAAAAAAGAGAATATACAAATTTCAAAAAAAAAGGAACAAGGAAAATGAAAGGCAATTTAAATTATGATATTTAAATTATGTGAAAAAATTGTAAAATAAAAAAAGAAAATATACAAATTTCAAAAAAAGAAAGAAGGAAAATAAAAGGCAAGAGAGAGTGGAAGGAAGAAGGAAAATAAAAGGTAGAAGAAACAAAAAAAAAGTTAAAAAATAGGCAAAAAAACGAAACCGATTCATAAAACCGAACCGAACTGAATGGAACTGATTCGGTTCGATTCGGTTCCATGCATAAATAATATCGGTTCGATTCAGTTTAGCCTACAAACCGAACCGATTCCAGTACGACAACAACAGCTAAAAGACCAAAGGTTTCTCCTAAGGAAAACGCCCATCTTTGGCATCTTAGGTTAGGTCACATCAACCTCAATAGGATTGAGAAGTAGGTGAAAAGTGGACTTCTAAAGAGTTTAGAAGAAAACTCCTTGTCGTATGTTAATCATGCCTCGAAGGAGGATGTTGACAAAGATGAATGGGTTAAAGCCATGAACCAGGAAACGGAGTCTATGTACTTCAATAACGTCTGAGAGCTTGTTGATCCACTTGATGGGGTAAGACCTATTAGGTGTAAGTGGATCTTTAAGCGAAAGAGAGGTGTAGATAGAAAGGTGCAAACCTTTAAGGCTAGACTCGTGGCAAAGGGTTATACCCAAGTTGAAGAAGTTGACTATGGGGAAACTTTCTCACCTATTGTCATGCTGAAGTCTATCAGGATTTTCCTATTCATAGCCACATTTTATGATTATGAAATATGGTAAACGGACGTCAAGACTACCTTTCTTAATGGTAATCTTAAGAAGACCATCCATATGACTCAACCAGAGGGGTTCATAATTCCAGATCAAGAGCAAAGAGTTTGCAAGCTTAATAGGTCTATTTATGGGCTGAAACAAGCATCTAGATCTTAGAACATCAGATTTGACATTGTTGTCAAGTCATTTGGCTTTGATCAGAACGTTGATGAGCCTTGTGTATACAAGAAGATCATCAACAACTCAGTAGCTTTCCTGGTAGTGTATATGGATGATATCCTACTCATTGGGAATGATGTGGGGTATCTGACTGATATTGAGAAATGGCTAGTTGCCCAGTTCCAAATGAAAGATTTGGGTGAGGCACAATATGTTCTAGGGATCTAGATCATTCAGGATCGTAAGGACAAACGGTTAGCCCTATCTTAGGCATCGTACATTGATCAAATGTTGATCAGGTACAGGATGTAGGACTCCAAGAGGAGTTTATTACCCTTCAGGCATGGAATCGTTTTGTCTAAGGATCAATGTCCTAAGACACCTTAAGAGGTTGGGAAAATGATATGGATTCCCTATGCTTCAGCTGTAGGAAGCTTAATGTTTGCAATGTTGTGTACCAGACCCGACATTTGCTATGCAATAGGGATTGTCGGTATCAGTCCAATCAAGAATTTGATCAGTGGACGGCGGTCAAGATGATCCTCAAGTATCTTTGGAGAACGAAGGACTACATACTCGTGTATGGAGATAATGATTTGATCCTTACAGGATATATGGACTCTGACTTTCAGACCGATAGAGATTCTCGCAAATCGACATCGAGGTCAGTGTTCACTCTGAATGGAGGGGTTATAATGTGGCGAAGCATCAAGCAAGGATGCATCGCGGACTCCACATGGAAGCCGAATACGTAGCTGCTTGTGAAGCAGCTAAGGAGGCTGTTTGGCAGAGGAAATTCCTTTCAGATTTGGAAGTTGTTCCAAATATGGATTTGCCTATCACTCTTTATTGTGATAACAATAAGGCTGTGGCAAATTCGAAGGAGCCTCAAAATTATCGTCAGGGTAAACACATCGAATGGAAATATCACCTGATCAGGGAGATTGTGCATCGCAGTGATGTGATAGTCACGAAGATCACATTGGAGCACAATGTTGTTGATCCTTTTACAAAAGCCCTCACGGCTAAAGTGTTCAAGGGTCACCTGGAGAGTCTGGGTCTACGGGACATGCGGCATCTTGTCTAGGACAAGTGGGAGATGATACTGGGGTATGCCCTAGTTTAATGTATATTGTACATTTTTATATTGTATTGTACATTAGTCTCCCAAGTCATTAGACAATTGGGATATTGTTGGGATTGGTGTCTAATTCTCCCAGTGTCTCGTTGTTTATAATGATACCATTGTTTGATGAATAAAATAATTATTATTTCATTCTGGCATTTACTCATATCCAATAAACAAAGCTCCTTGGTTATCTTATGTGAATTTAAGCATGTATATGTGATATACAAGTGGATCATACATTAAGTGATAACCTAAATAGGCCTGTAGTATAAGGATTAAGGTGAGATACCTAATCTTTGTGACACTATGAATACGGCCCGATTTGTAGAGGTTTTAGATCCTAACCATTCATGTGAAGACGTGCGAACGAGGGTGTCCTATACAAAGAGTTTGTATAAGACCGAACCACGAGATGACTAGACTCTGTATATAACGTCGTTGATACTAGAGACTTACATCTCACCTAAACGACCATAGGCGACACAACCTAGATCCTGAGTGTTTTAGGAACTCTTGCCTTTGAAGGCAGTCTTTTGATTAGTATGGGTGAGAGTGGCCAGATTGCCAACTCAACATGCCTACCTTTTTGGGGACTTGTCTGATCTGGGAGCTGGGAACTCAATCCACAAGATAGAATTCACTCCTTTCCCAAAGCAGGGATAAGTAGAAAGATTGCTCCCTTAAGGGCTGATTCTGAGGCTTGAACATAGTAGCCACAACTTCTCTTTGGAAGAGAGAACTCAGTCATAGTGAGACTATGACTTATGTTTATTAGAGGGATCAGTGGTACTTAAGGAGTTAAATGTAACTACAGAGGCATAACGGTTGTTGGCCCAGCTGTACTTGCAAGCGATCTGTGAAGGGTTGTCGCACTACTGATTGGTTAAGATGGACACATAATATATCTGTGGTAAGGAGAGTTCAGCTGTCGATCTTTAGTGGATTGTCTGACAGTTAACAAATGGTGGATCTCGTGACTAAAGAGTTTAGTTAGTTATTCACTTACCGTTGGAGCTTCAAGCTATAGGTCCATAAGGTCCCCTTGGTAGCTCAATAGATTCAGTTCAGAATCAGTTCTTGGTGTTGATTTGAAATGTGCAAATTGACAAGAGGTAATTTGATTATATATGATATGATCAGTATGATGTGTGAAATACATCTAGTGGAGGATTAATGTAAATGAGATTTACATTAAGTGTCATGGAATAGAAAAAGAGTTATGGTTTATATGTTTCATGAGATGAAATATTAAAATTATAGGTTATAAATATAGTATGATAAGTTGGTTATCATTTATATTTATAATATTATTAATTATTGGATAATTAAATCTTTTTCTCTAATTACCAATTGGGTGGGAGATTATTGGTGGTGTCATGGTAACCGTGAGATAAAAAGAAAATTATTTTCCTAATTTTAGTAATGTTGAAATTTGAGATTTTGTAAATTCTCTCTCGGAAAAAGAATCTCACGGAAGTTGTCAAGTAAATAAGATTTACTAAGCGACAGCTTGACTAATATAAACGATCGTGTAGTGTTTGTAGGCGATAAACATGTAGCTAAACGATGAGCTAAACGATCGCTTAGATTTTACTAGACGATTGCTTAGCTTTTGCTAAACGATTGGGCATTGACCTATACAATAGGTTTAGCCTTCTCCCACTTGCTCAATCATTTACACGATTGTTGATTCCTCCATCTTCTGCCTCAAACCAAGTCCACATAGACCCCACCTTCTGGATTCTCACATCGAGAATACCAAGGTAGCCTTCTTGTTGGTGTCATACTCAACTCGATACCGTCGAGGTTCTGTGGAGGTTGTTCGTGCTGTTGGGGTGTTCGTGACCGAGGCGATCGCTGAGTTCAAGTGCGCGGTGTTCGTGCAGTGCAGCGGTCGTGTTGTTTGAGCGTTCGAAGTTGCTGTGTTCAAGCGTTCGTGAGCAAGGAGCGTGGAGAAGAGTCTATAAATGTATGTAGATTTCTCCTTGGTTTTTGTTGTATCATGCTGTAATTTTTGTATTGATTGCATAACCGTATGTTTTTGTTTATGACTATAATTTTAATGTTCATACATGATTTTAATTTAGAATGATCTTTCCACTATTCATGGAAATCCTCATGATCGATTTCCTTCATGTAGTAGATGGATAAGGCTGGGTACCTTATCCTGGTGACACTACGGGTATGGCCCACTTCGTAGGTGTTACAATGGTTGTAATGTGCTACAAATGATCTGATCCTGATCATTCATGTATTAGACATGCGAGCAGGGATATTCTATACAAAGAAGTTTATATAAGACCGAACCACAAAATGTTTAGTCTCATTATATAACACTGTTCATAATAGAGACTTACATTTCATCAAGATGACCATAGGTAACATGACCTGAATCCTGAGTGAGTTGTGAACTCCTACCTATGAGGGTGGTCCTTTGATTTGTACAGGTGAGAGTGGCCAGATCGCCGAATTAATAAGCCTACTATTTTAGAGATTCGTGTGATTGGGGAGCTGGTAACACAACTACATAAGATGGAATTCACTCATTCTCTAAAGCAAGGGTAAATAGATAAATTGCTCCCTTAAGGGCTGAGTGGTACTTAAGAAGTTAGGTGTAACTACAGGAGAAAATGGTAATTATGCCTGGCTATACTTACAAGCAATTTCTAAAGTGTCATCGTACTATTGATTGGTTATATCCAATAGACATAGAAATATATCTATAGTGCAAAGAGTGCAATTTTCAGTCTTTAGTGGAGCGCCCGACAGTTAACGAATGGTGAATAGTGTAATTAAAGAGATTAACTAATTATTCATGTACCATTGGAGCTTCAAGCTACAGGTCCATAAGGTCCCCTTGGTAGCTCAAAAGAATTTAGTTTTGAATCAGTTTTTGGGTTAATTTGAGTTGTTCCAATTAATAAAGGGATATATAATTAAATTATTTCAATTATATATGATATAAATGTCATAATGTATTTGATACATTATAACTAAATGAGAGGAAATAAATATTTGAATGAGATTCAAATATATTTTCTATGAATGTGATTCATAGTTAAATTTAATGTATATGACATTTATATTAAATGCCATAAAATAGAGAAAATAAACTATATTTTATATTGTATGTGATACACTATTAAAACTATGGGTTATATGTTATATTTGATATAACATATAATTTAATATAAATATGATATGATAAGTTAGTTATTATATTTATTTATATTATTTTATTATTATTTTAATAATATTTTCCATTTTTTCTCTCTGTCCACTTTAGTGGGTGGTTATTTTTTTCTAATGGCAAAAAGGAAAATAAAAGAAAAACAATTTTTCTTCTTCTTCCACATGTTGAAGTTGTTGAACGATTGAGAGTTTTACAGAAGTGTTCCGTGTTCTTGTGTTCTTGAGAGAATTCTCAATCCACCTTCTCCACCCAAACCTTTTCCTCAAACCAAAATAGTCAGAGCCCACCACTCCTGGGTTCTCACTGTTCAGACTCGAGAATCGATGTCGTTTACTCAACCCCAAAATCGAATAAAAATCATTTATTTTTACCGATCTAAAACTTATACCACAAACGTAGCAAAGCGGTAAGATTGGTCGAATCCACATGGAGATTGTTGAATCAATCTAGGACAATTTATGAATTCCAAAAAAAAAAAAAAAGATTATAATTGTTTTGGTTTTGATAAGGGAAATTAAATAAATAGAGAAAAGAAACAGAGCAAGTGCAGAAAAAAAAGATTTTGAATCAAATTGAGGGGAAAACTTGGGATTAGATATAAACCCCTAACCTATTAGAAATTCTAATAGTCCAATTAGCCAATTTTTTATAAAAATCTAAACCAGCCCTAATTCAGTTAAAAACTTTTCCTTTTTAGTGACGCCCAAGTTAAAACTGAAAAGCATTAAAAAAAAGAGTTCAATTGTCGAGACATTCAACAAGTCGGAAAGCCATAACTTGATGCATGATTTATTTGGCAAAGATTATGTTAGGACCCACATGAACTTGGCCAGAAAAAGTCTAGACCTCAACCATGCGACCCTTATATTTGTAACTCAATCGATCAACAATGCATAGGCTAGAAAGATTTTGCAAACATGAATTTCAACAAATCAATTTGTCAGAAAAATTTATTGAATTCAATTAAAAATAAAACAAATCCCCCAAAGGGTTCACAACAATTGAATAAAATAAACTATTTGGCCTTCAAGAATAAAGACATACAAACTATCCCAAGAAAATAATTTAACCTGTAAAAGGCATATTCATACTATAATGATCAAAAAGGAAGAATTGAGGCTAACTATACCAATAATTGCTCAGATATTTGACTCAATCACTCAAAAACTCTCAATTTTCTCTTTATTTGGGTTTATTCTCGAGTGAGTAATGGCTACCTCAAAAGCTAACCCCGAAGAACCTATTTATAATATCCTCACGGTGTTGCGACGCTAGGGTCAAGCATTGTAATGCTTGGTTGCGCCCCCCATGCCCTTGATTCTTCGTTAATGTTCGCAGCGTTGTGACGCTGCGCTTCTATCTTCCAGCGTTAAGCTTCAGTGTCAGGGGACATTGCAACGGTGGCGGTGACTCAACTTCAGAGCGTCGTGACGCTCTGGGCAAAGCAACACTGCCCTGTTCCTGAAGTTACTGCCTTTCAGCGTCGAATAATCGTTGGACTTAGGCTTGAGATAAGCGTTAAGACACTAGCACAAGGCAAAATCGTCCTTTTTCAACTCAACTTGATTTAGAGCGTTTAGACTCTAGTTTTTTCGCTCTTTTGCTCAATTCTTTGTCTTTTCCACATGTTGGCTTTATAGGGTTAATTCTCCTACAAAATAAGACAATAAAATCCAATAATTACCCAAATATAGAAAGTTAAGGCTATAAATTTAACTCTTTTTTAAAGCTAACAAACACCCCCAACTTAAGATTTGATCGTCCCGAGCAAGATAAAATTCAGTCATGGATTTCAATAAGAAAATGTTCACTCTATTTAACGAATCCTTTCTCCAATCTCAATAGTCTATAGGGTCGCATAATAAATCAAACCAAATAATCACACAATTGAGACTTTTTATAAAAAAGGTTATTTTTCAATCAAACCATGTACAAACGAAAAAAAACTAAGAAATAATTTTTTTCATTAATCATAAAGTGCCCGAAAAGGTCTTATCCATCTCCCAATTCATCTTCCCTCTCTTTTGCTCGGTCGTCGGCTAAAGACATACTGATATTGCTAATCAAAGAGTAACACTATCAATGAAAGCCCAAAAACTCATGCACAAAAGAATTAAAAGATATTTATTTTAACTATAGGGCTAGCTTTCGCACTCCACTGCCAGGAACCTATCACTCTTTTCTCGCGGGACCTAACAGAACACAGCGGAGGTAGCTCTTTTCACCTCTATGCATGCACACATGCACACTGTTTTTTTTTTTTTTTTTTTTTTTTAAGTAGAGAAAGGCAACTAGTATGTTTCTCTTTTATTTTTCACATACACTAGGCTTTTTTTTTCACTATCTTGTTTTACTCTCAGGCACTAAAAGTTACTCCCAAGCCAATAGGGGGCTTTTCGAGGTGACAATAAAAATTTGAGATAAATAATCCATTTCTAAGACTTTAAAGGATTTAAAATCGAAAAAATTTCAACTTAGGTTCATTTTACATGGATCTCATGAGAAAAAATTGTTTATAAAAAGCTCAAATTGTGAAAATTATCCTTTTTAGCATAAGGAACCCATTGAGTGCGTCATCAATAAGTCATTGAAAGGATAAAGCAAACAAAGCAAACAAAAATAGGCACACCATGACAGAATCAATTTAATTTTTAATCATAAACATGCTTCACTCACCCCTAACTTAAAAATATGCATTGTCCTGAATACTAAAGACAAAAAGAGAAATGGGAAAAAATGGAACAGAAAAGCTCCCCTGGATTTTTGGGCTTTGGCATAATCATCTTATACCTCAAGAGTCAAAATTGCACATCTCCTATAAAGAAGGGTAAATGTAGTCAGCCGATATTTTAAATCAAAAAGAAAATATAAAATATAAAAGAAAGGAAAGAAAAGCAAATAAAACTCCTGGTTGCCTCTAGGTAGCGCAATGTTTAACGTCCTTTGCTAGATGCCTGTTGATACGGGCTCAAGTGATGGAAGGTGGAGCCAACAAGAAGCTTGTACTAACATAATTGACTTCTCTTTCATTGAAAATTTTTAAGCGGTGCCCGTTCACTTTGAATTCCTTCCCAGTTTCCAGATTTCTAATTTCCACAGCACCATAGGGAAATAAATTAATAACCTCAAAGGGACTAAGCCATTTAGATTTCAATTTACCGGGCATAAGTGATAGATGAGAATTATAGAGTAACACTTTCTGCCCAACCCGAAATTCCTTTCTCAAAAGGCCTCTATCATGAACTAGCTTTGATTTTTCCTTGTAGATCCTTGAGTTCTCATAGGCCTCCAAGGGCAAACAATCGACACTTTATTTTTGTTCACTCAAAAAAAGTTAATGGACAATTCGATCCAACCCATTTGAAGAAGAAGTTTATTACGGCTGACAGAACTATCTCGGTGAGTACATATCTTTACATAATATGTATATGTATTGTCAAATAAGCGTAAAACCTAACTCTCTAATTATTGGTATGCAAAATTTTCTTAGACGTAGCCCAGGGTTGTATAATGAGATTAAGATTAGCACTAGCTCTTTGGATATGGAATACACTTGGGTGAAGGGTTATGGTTCTGAGATATATACAAGGGGAACAGCCAGATCACAACACACCCTGGAAAGAAGTTGACTATATTTACATGTTGTACAACATGGGTGGATGCCATTGAGTGCTTTTTGTGATCGACATGGTCGTCGGGCAGATACTCGTATGGGACTCCCTAATCACACTAGCATCCAATGTCAATCTATTGAATGAGCTAGATAACATGTGGACAGTACTTCCAGCTCTACTGGATAAGGATGAGATCCTAGTAGCAAAGTCGAATCTCCCACAACACCGTGAAGAGTGTATCATGTTAAGACTGCACTACAACAATCTATGGAGGAGATTGTGGGATATTTTGTACAAAAAATTTTTAATACAATGTAACTTTGACCCCCTTAGATACGCTTAGGCAGGATAATATTCCCCTGTTTTGGAATTAACTAACTATACAATTATGGGCTAACAGAACCTTCTTGTAATAGCTTTTGTAACTATTTTTAGTAAAATATGAACTTGTTGAATTTTTAATATAACAATGATCCCTTAATATAACGATCCAATCATGAATGGAATAAAACTATTGGCATCTGTATTAAATATGGGGGTACATGTTGCCTGAGATGGCACGAGATCTAAAGACTAATGGCATTCTGTATTAAATCTCGGGGTGCATCTTGCCCGAGATGGCCCAAGATATAAAGACTATACAGAATGCCATTAGTCTTTTGATCTCGGGCCATCTCGGGCAGCATGTACCTCGAGATCTAAATACTAATGGAATTTTATATTAAATCTTGGCGTACATGTTGCCCGCGATGGCCCGAAATCTGAAGAATAATGGCATTCTGTATTAAATCATGGGGTACGTGTTGCCCGAGATGGCTAGAGATCTAAAGACTAATAGCATTCTTATTGGATTTAGTGTCTTAAATCTCAAGGATCTTGTAGTTTGAAATTTGTAAATATAAATTATTTATTTAATAAAATAAGAAGTATTTTATTTCACATTTAAATAATATTAACTCAATCCGATAAACTAAGATCTAAGTGAAGGAAATCAACCACGAGGATTTCCATGAGCAGCAGAAAGATCATTCCAAATTACAATCATGTATGAACTTTATAATGACAGTCATAAACAGAAACAAATGGTTATGCATTGATACAAAAATTACAGCATGATACAACAAATAATCAAGGAGAAATCTACACACATTTGTAGACTCATCTCCATGCTCCTTGCTCACGAACGCTCGAACACGGAAACCTCGAATGCTCGTCCAACACAACCGCTACACTGCACGAACACCACGCACTCGAACTCAGTGATCGCCTCGGTCATGAACACCCTAACAACACAAATAGCCTCTACAGAACCTCGACAGCGTCGAGTTGAGTATGACACCACCAAGAAGGCTACCTTGGTGTTCTCGGTGTGAGAATCTAGAGAGTGGGCTCTGTGTGAACTTGGTTTGAGGCAGAAGACGGAGGAATCAACAATCATGTAAATGATTGAGCAAGTGGGAGAAGGTTGAACCTATCGTATAGGTCGATGTCCAATCGTTTAGCAAAAGCTAAGTGATTGTCTAGCAAAAGCTACGCGATCGTTTAGCTCATCACTTAGTTGTGTGTCTATCGCCTACAAACACTACACGATCGTTTAGCTCACTCCAAGTTGTCGCTTAGTAAATCTTATTTACTTGAAAACTTCCGTGAGATTACTTTCCGAGAGAGAATCTCAAATCATAATTTTTCAACCTTACTAAAATTAGGAAAACAATTTTCCTTTTATCTCACGGTTACCATGAAACCACCAATAACCTCCACTCAATTGGTTATTAGAGAAAAAGATTTAATATCCAATAATTAATATGATTATAAATATAAATGATAACTAACATATCATACTATATTATAACCTATAGTTTTAATATTTCATCTCATGAAACATATAAACTATAACTCTTTTTTCTATTCCATAGTACTTAATGTAAATCTCATTTATATTAATCCTCCACTAGATGTATCTTATACATCATACCGAACATATCATATATAATCGAATTATCTCTTGTCAATTTGAACATTTCAAATCAACACCAAGAACTGATCCTCAACTGAATCCATTGAGCTACCAAGGGGACCTTATGGACTTGTAGCTCGAAGCTCCAACGGTACATGAATAACTGACTAAACTCTTTAGTCACGGGATCTACCATCAGTTAATTGCTAAGCACTCTACTAAAGATCGACAACTAAACTCTCCTTACCACATATATATTATGTGTCCATCTTAACCAATCAGCAGTGCGACAACACTTCACAGATCGCTCGTAAGTACAACTCGGCAAATAACCATTATGCCCCTGTAGTTACATCTAACTCATTAAGTACCACTAATCCCTCTAATGAACATAAGTCATAGTCCTACTATGACTGAGTCCTCTCTTCCAAAGAGAAGTTGTGGCTACTATGTTAAAGCCCTGAAATCAACCCTTAAGGGAGCAATCTCTTTACTTATCCCTGCTTTGGGAAAGGAGTGAATTCCATCTTGTGGATTGAGTTCCCAGCTCCCAAATCAAACAAGTTCCCAAAATGGTAGGCATATTGAGTTGGCAATCTGGCCACTCTCACCCATACTAATCAAAGGACCACCCTCAAAGACTGGAGTTTCCAAAACACTCAGGACTGAGGTCATGTCACCTATGGTCGTTTAGGTGAGATGTAAGTCTCTAGTATCAACAACGTTATATACAGAGTCTAGTCATCTCGTGGTCTGGTCTTATACAAACTCTTTGTATAGAACACCCCTGCTCGCACGTCTTCATATGAATGTCAGGATCTACCATCTATAGTAGTTTACAACACTTGCAAACCTTTACAAAACGGGTCGTATCCGTAGTGTCACCAGGATTAGGTATCCCACTTTAATCCTTATACTACAGACCTATTTAGGTTATCACTTAAGGCATGATCCACTTGTATGTCACATATATATGCTTAAGTTCACATAAGATACCTAAGGAGCTTTGTTTATTGGATATGAGTAAATGTCAAAATGAAATAACATTTATTTTATTCATCAAATAATATGTATCATTACAAACAACGAGACTCCAAGAGAATTAGAATACCAATCCCAACACTAATGTTGTTTAATATGACTTAAACAATATGTGTTAGACATAAAAGTGGATCATGTTCACGTAAAAACCTAAAAGGTCTGCAGTATATGGTTAAGGTCGGCTGCCTTATCCTAGTGACACTATCGATACGACCCATATTATAAAAGTGTTGCAGACTATATAATTCATATTGTTCATGTCGAGACATATGAGTGGATGGATCCTATATAAAGAGTTTATATAAGACCGGACCACAAAATGATTAGTTTCTCAGTATAACACCATTGCTTGTAGAAACTAACTTTCACTAAGATAATCATATGTGACTTCACCTTAATCTTAAGTGAGTTGTTGCTTGAATCTCCACATGAATGATCAGGATCAAATCATTTGTAGCATTTTACAACAATTTTAGCATCTACAAAACATATCATATTCGTAGTATCACCAGGATATGTACCCAGTCTTATCCACATACTACAGACCATTTAGATTATCACTTAAATATGATCCACCTTTATATCTCCATATACATGTTTAAGTTTCATCAGATGACCTTGGATCTTAGTTTATTGGATTAAATTAATGAAGTTTAAACGTCAATTAAGTACCTCTTATTTTATTAGATATGTAATTTGTCTTTACAAACCACAAGATACATGAGATTTAGGACATAAACTCCAACATGATGATCATGTGGATCATGTGGACTTGATTGATGACTAGACTCGAAGACCATAGAGGTAGATTCAATGTTGAATGTAGAATCACAAGTTGACAGAGGAACGTTGGGTGATAGTATTGCAACAACTAATGGTGAGCAGTGTATGAATTCAACAACAATTGATGAATTGGGTGTTATTTCATGGCGAACACCATTTTCATTTCATCTTAGTGGAATTATTCAAGACTTTCTCAAGGAGTACATGGTGGAATTAGTTACGAGAGGGCATGGTGATCCACGGAAGCTTGTTGTCCTTAACGAGAGGGTTCCCTAAAGAGTCATTTCATTTGTCACCATAATATGGGGAAGTGTTAAAGATTGTCCTAGAGATTGACCCTGATGGGCATTTTAAGTACGTGTATATGGTACTTGGGGCTACAATCAAAGGTTTTTTTAACTGCATCAGACCAGTGATGATGGTTGATGCTGCCTATATGAAAGGGAAGTATACGGTATTATGCTTGTAGTGGTGTTCATTGAGCTAATATGCAGATATACCCACTTGCTTTTTGGTTGGATTACAAGAAAAATGATGATTCAAAGACGTGGTTTTATGAGAAGATTGCAATTAATGGTTGATGTGGTTAATGGGCTGGTGTTTGTATCCGTCGACACAAAAGCATTGCAAAATCTATTGCTATGATTTTTCCCAATGCATTCCATGCCCTTTGTATCCATCATTTCCGTTTGAACCCGACAACAAAGTTCAATAACGATAATGTGTGTACAAACTTCATGTTAGCAGCTAAGGCATGCCGGGAGTTTGTCTTCTGATACTATTGGAACAAGTTGGCTTCCTATAATGGTGTTAATGAATATCAGGATTGGAAATCCTAGAGAATAGCAAGGTAACCTTGTTGGTGGTGTCCTTCTTCATTGGAGAAGTTCAAGATCGTTGATAACAATGGAAGAGGAAAGCTAGAACAATCAATAAATATGAGTTTTGATTTCTTCTCTTCTTCCTCTTTTCTAGCATGCTTATAGTTTTTTTTTTTGAATGTTTGTCCTACAAATGCATGTTTTATTTTACTGTTTTTGTTTCCATAAAAATTGAATGTCTAAATGCAAGGCGTTTATACGCTTCCGCGGGAATTTGATTCCTTCACATCATTAACAGCCGCCTCAAATATATGCATATTCTGCATATTATTGTTGGTATCTGTAAAACCCTAACCCTAATTCAGAAAAAAGGGAAAAATAAAATACTGAAAATAAAGGAAAATATAATTAAAATTATGAATGAAAAATATAAATTAAATTAAGAGGAAGTTGGGTGGAATTTAGGGGAAATTTTGATAAATTAAGAAATTTATTAATAATTATCCAACAATAACATATATAGCTATGAATAAGTGGGCAGAATCGGGGAAGATTAATAAAGAAGTTGGAAGCTAGCGAATTCGGGGGACAAAGGAAATTAGATAACTTTTCATTGGAAACTGTTCAATGGAAGGCTTGGGAGGTTGAAATTAATAATTTGAAGGTGGGAAGAATTTGGATACCTTTGTACAGAGATTGTTTATTGGGAGATTTAGAGGTGAAAATTAATTATCAGTGTACGGGGTAAGTAAAAAAAAATGGAATCCACGTGTCGCAAGCAGTGAGGGTAACTCACTAGCGAGATTTGAGGAAGTTGGAAAGAATGGAGCGAGATTTGAGCGAGAGCGAGATTTGAGCGAGAGAATGGGAGAGAGCGAGACTGGTGGAGCGAGAAGGCTGGAGAGAGCGAGATCATTAGCGAGAAACATGGAGAGAGCGACACTGCCGAGAGTCAAATGAGTGAGAAAGTTGGAGAAAGCGAGAGCGGAAAGAGTGAGATTTGGACAGAATGCTGTGTGTTAAGGAATGTAATGTGATCTTTGATATTTTTGATAATTAAGTCAAAAATTAAGCAATTTAGGTGGCAAAAGGAGATTTCATGCAAAAACTTAGGGATTAAAATGCACGGCCAAGATTACATGCCATAGGAGTAATTTTGGTTGGCAAACTTAAAATTAGACAACTCAAAAGCTCAGTTAACCCCAGTAATTTAAAAGAGGCCACTTGTAGGATGTGTTGTCACATAGAGAAGAGTTGAAAACGACTATAAATAGGAGGCTTTGGCTGAAGAATTAAACTCATTCTCAAACAAATTCCAGTAGTAATAGTCGTGTTGAGAGAGTGAGGTAGTTCTATGAGTTTAAAAGAGAGAAGCTCGAGGGAGGTGCTGCCCAAATTTCCTTCTAAGAAAGCTTACTGTGAGTGTTATAGTTTTGATAGTCAACATATGTTGTGAGTGTTATAGTTTTGATAGTTAACATATGTTGTGAGTGTTATAGTTTTGATAGTTAACATATGTTGCGAGTGTTATAGTTTTGATAGTTAACATATGTTGTGAGTGTTACATTGTTGTGAGTGTTATAGTTTTGATAGTTAACATATGTTGTGAGTGTTATAGTTTTGATAGTTAACATATGTTGCAAGTGTTATAGTTTTGATAGTTAACATATGTTGCGAGTGTTATAGTTTTGATAGTTAACATATGTTGTGAGTGTTACATTGTTGTGAGTGTTATAGTTTTGATAGTGCGTGGTAAATGTTATGTCACTCCAGGGCATCATTTGTGAGCATGATAGTTGGATAAAATCAGTATATTTGGCAAATAGTACGTGCTTTATTAGTCAGAAAGTACAGTGAGTAGCTTGATGTACTATGGGTGTTATACCTTTTTGTTAGCACTGTGTCTTTGATAAATTAATACGTAATGTGAATATTATAGTTGTATAACCTGAACATCACAGTCTGGGGATATTAGAATTTGCTATCCTATAAATTATAGGGTTTGTTGTCATCTTTTGCAAGCATTACAGTAGAGTCCATTGTGAATATTCATTTAAGTTAAAAGAGAAGTGCATCGTAAATACTGTGAAGCCATGATATTGTTTATGTGTGACTATGGAAACTGTGATTATGCCTGAGATGTAGTTAGCATGCTTAACAAAAGGTGCTTGGCAGGAAATAATGGTCGACTTCGGTCGGTGGGAAATAATGGTCGACTTCGGTCGGCGGGAAATAATAGTCGATGATGACCGACGGGAAATATGGTCAAGTACCTAAGCATTGCTAGCGGGATAAATAAAATGGTCAATGTACACACTGGTGGGAATTGAGATCATAGGAAGGTTTCCATAGGTGATTGTATTGTTTGATGATAAGATATGCTTGCTATGTGTTGATGTTGGAATACAAATTAGTAGCTTCGTGATTATGCCATTGATTGCACTTAAGTTCAGTGTGAGTGCCAACATGTGATTGGTTTCCCAAAATGATGATTTTCAAAATGATTTTCATCTTAAAAAGAACCACTCACTAGGCTTAGTAGCTCACACTCTTCAAATTGTTTTCCTAACCCCCCCCCCCCCCCAGGTAGCGGAGCGGAGCATTCAACTAAGAGTCCACCACCCACCACCATCAACTAAAAGCTCGGTAAACTCTCGGGGCACGGTTCAGATCATGTGTTAAAAAAATCGAAAAGAGGATTAAATTACATATATAGATAAATAGGTGGAGTATTGTAACCTTTTAATTGGTTGTATAGATTAATAGGTGGGATAATGAGAACCTATTGATTACATGTATAGATAAATAGGTAAATGTTGTAAACCCATTGTAATCATAATAAATAGAGAAAACAATATTTAGTACAAATATTGTCTTAGAAGGGTTATAATCACTCTCACGCTCCCTTCCCGGTCTTAGGGGTTTAAGGCTTGGGAGGGGGTGTGACAGTATCATTATTCATTGACATATTTACATCACATATAGACTCATCATTAAAAACCACCTCAGATATATCCACATATTCCTTATTCAACAACTCATTTATATCGTCACCCAATTCTAACATACGTTATTGTTCAATGGACTTAACAATCAAACGTCATTTGGACCCATATTGTATTCGAGAATAAAATCAAGAGGAAATGATGGTAGTGTACTTCTAGAATTATGGACTACTATTGGTAAATTCAATACCAAAAGAGCCATTTGAGACACATCATCACCGGTTAAGAAAATGAAGATCTTATTGATTAGTGATCACAAAGGTAGATACATTCGGTCTAACATTGTATAAATACCTTATAACCAGATCAAAGTCAACAGAATTTATCCTACTAATTCTATATATTTCCTGTAAAAATTCCTTATCTGTTATTCTGACATGTACAACGAAACCTTTCAACTAACTCCCTATATATATTCTTTCTCATTCTCCTTCCATTCGCCCCCAACAAACAAATATATGAGGCATTCAGGAAAAAATCATATTGATGTACAAAAAAATTACTAAAATCATACAAAATCTCGGGGAGAATACATAATCTCGATGAAAAAAATATCAATATCTCTCTCCATAGTTTAAACCCTAGTGTAAATCTCAAGGTAAATATAATAAATCTCGGTCAAAATGATTGAATTGCCATCGAGATTATGTAAACGACCGCGAAAACAATAATTGTTGGCCTCAACAACATGCAAATAACAATTCAAACACATTTTATGAAAGACAATATCGATATATACACTTTGTTTTTCTTGATTTTTTTTTTAGAGAGATAGGCTGTGAGAGTTTCAAGACTTCCAGACACTTGTGAAAATTTTTTAGAACCAATAATTGTAGAGCATGTCAATCGTTGGGTTTCTCAAACAATGATATTATAATAATGTAATATTATTATTACAGTGGTCATATTCGTAAAATTCTTTTTGATTAATGATTACGTATACATGGAAAATTGTTTACTATCAAAATTCTAACTCAATCTCGGAGCCGATCTCGCCCAAAAAGGTCCGAGATAAACTCTTTTAACGAGTTTTCAAAAAAAAATGATATTTTTGTAATGTGAAAAACTAGAAATTGCTATTTTGGACATTTTTCCAAAATTTTCCTTACTACCTCTATTTGTTGCTTACTACATAAGGAGTTTTTAAGAATTATGTGGGATCCAAGTACTAAATATTTAATAAATTAATAAATTATTTGATGGCGTTTCAAATAATCAATGAAGGTAGTATGTGAAAAGTTAGGTGCATTCTGGGCATCACTCATCTTTATAATCTCATCTTCATCATATACGTGAAAAAATAATTAAAATATTTTAAAAAGAAGTAAAAAGAGTTTGTCACACGGAAAATTGTAATTAGATAATTTGATGGGATACACATGATAGGTGTTTCTTGGAATGCAACTAAGTATTTTTCAATTAAAATAATCGTATTACAAAATTTGTATCTATGGGTTGGATTGAGTTGTTAATAATTATTTGTGGATAATAATTTTCTGTATTGATAATATTTGTATGTAGGGTGCAAAACTGAACTAGATTGGTAGTAATTATTTCTGTTTGGGTGCTGAGTTGAGTTGAGGTATAGACATTATTTTGTAACCTAAAAAATTATGCACTTTTTTATAGATTTTTTTGTTTTTGTTTTTGTTTTTCTTGCCTTTTTGTTCCATTATTCAACTATTCATACTTTTTCAATTTTAACCCTTATTTGAGATGTGAACTCAGGAAATAAATATATGTTTTATAATTTTCACATGTATTGCACTTAGGCCATGTTTATCCTTGGGAAACATAATAAATCAATGGTCACTTGAAAAGCAGAGCAAATTAAGTGATGCTGGTAGGATCAACAACCTTAGAGGGTGTGAATAGACTTTCTTTAAGCTAATTAAATTTTTTTTTACTAATGTGAGTCCAATTAAACAAATCAACAATCATTTTGCTAACAAATAATTTAAACAACAAATTCATGCAAATAAATTCAACCCAAAATAGCTAAGAAATTAAAACTAACACTCTCAAGCACCCAATTTAACTTTAATAAAAAGATTGGTATGAGATATGTAAATATCAATTTAACTAACCTAAATAACATTAAGCAATTAATTTAAGGAACAAATATTGCAATTAATTTCATGAAAAAAAAGTATAACAATAAATTAATTGCAAAATTAAAATAGGTGAGGGATAGAGAAAATTAACATCGAAAATTTATAGTAGTTCGACATGACCGGCCTATCTCCTTTCCAAGCTCCTCTTGGTTATGTCACTACAAATTTTACTTTTTCCACGCTTAAAGTCGAATCGTACAACATTCTTTTTCCCACGCAAGAACAACCCGGTCCTTTCCACGATTGAGGATCAAACCAAAGAGCAACCCTTACAATGGTTTGGAAAAATAAAGAGCACACTTGACAAACTCTCTACAAAGTGGATTTACAAATTTTAGCACTCAATGAATCAATCCTCAAACGTAAAACATCTCTCTCAAGAAGAAGATGAAAAGAAGAAAATTGAAACTTGGAGAGAGAGCAACAATGGTTGCCAATGAGTTGTGGAAGATTGAAAATAATAAAAATTATTATTATGATTTGAAAAGAATATGAGTTTAAATAAAGAGAAAAATTTGTTGAAAACCACATTTAATTTGGGTCATTGGATCTTGAAAAAGAAAAATCAATTGTGGGAATTTTAAGCTCAACTAGTCATTAGACACGAACAAAAATGATATAATAATATATATCTTTTAAAAATCTAACAAAAAATGACCACCATGTGTCCAAAACTAGCAATTAAATACAAATATAAAATAATATTAAATTTATTTTCTTTTTAAAACCAATCCAAAAATTAAAAGTCCACCATGTGTGGCTGCTCCAATTGGCATCTTTTAGTTGAGCCAGTTTGATAAAAAAAAATCATCACATCATCAACTCGTAATTTTTCCATTAAGTTTGTTTTGACTATATCTTCTTCATTTGAGCTTTGATTTGAGTGATTCAATTTGTGTTGAAAACTTTATTTTGAGCTCTACGCAAAACACTAAAATTATTAGTAAATAAATTCAAGTTGGTTATCATCAAAATATTAATTAATTAATTGAAGATTAAGGGTCAAAAGGCCAATAATGGTTACTTATGTTCTGTACCCATATTGACATTTGATTTTCACTTCAAAATTTGTCATAAAAGGCGCAAATGGGTTGACAAGCGGATGGTACTCAATCCAATTATATTTGCCAATGTCATTATCGTTATCGTTACAGTTACTGTTAGTGCTACTGTTACAACATGAGAATTATGAATTTGTCACATTTACTATTACTATTACCATTATCATTACTGTTTGACCCTAAATAATAACGATAACAACAATAGCAGCAGTAAATGTGACTGATTCATAATTCTAAGTAAACATGATAAAAAACAATTCAATTACGTTTGCGATTGTGACCCGTTTTATAAAATCTCATTACAATTATACTAATAAAAGGATAAAAGCCCAGCAGAAATTGTTGATTTTTCGAGAGCCTTTTCATTATGGATTGGTAAATGTGCCCTTAATGTAGACACAATACTATTTATATAACCAAAAACCCTATAGCATATTCTTTAACGGTCGTGGAATGTAAGAGTTGAACATGCAGAAAAATAGGGTTATCATCGGTGGTCTATTTACATGTTCACAAAATATATATATACATACATACATGGCCAACAATAAGCTGATTTGATGCATACAAAAAAAAAAAATATTCATTTAAATAGTCAAGATAGTTAATCATACCAAATAGATGCAAATAGTATTTCATCCTACATTATGGTAAGACTATTAAAGAGCAATCGGTATCGACATAAAGTCGAAAATTCAACTTCTATTAGACATGAGATTCAATTTTATATCATAAAGATTTAACATTAAAAGATATTAGGATTTTATTAGACATAAGATTGAAACTTCATAATCTATTAGATATTTTTAATGTTCAATGACCTAGTAGACATAAAATTAAAGGTATAGCACTTATCAAACACATTTTAAAGGCCGGTAATCTTTTAAATACAAATTTAAAAGTTTAGAGACAACTTACAAATTAACATTTTAAAATTTCGCATCACAAGAGTAGCTACAGCTCAAGGACATCCACTCTTATATAACGAACTTAATAGAGAGACTAACATAGGAACTAAAGATGCTACTAAAAACAAAATTGTGGCATAAATTGTTGAGTTCGAAAACTCAAAGAACCTAAATGCAAACCTAAATCAAACTTCAAAGATTAAGAGTTAAATTTTTTCTCATTAAAATTAAATGTGAATTTATAAGTTTAAGTCCCAGAATTTTTAGAATTGTGTTTGATAGGTAACCAAAATTTACAAAAGAATCCTCGTGTTACTAGGTAACCGAAATTTACAAAAGAATCCTCATGTTCCTTCTCTGGCAGTTTACTTGTTCTTTCTTTGCATTTTTATTCTCTTTCTAGCACAAAAAATCCCTGTTCAAAACAAATCAATTTCTTTCAAATTTACATCCCTATCTGATCTCAAAAACGTCATTGGTACAGTGACATGAATTTGATTTTAGTATATTTATGAACAAGGAAAAGTACAAAGCTGAGCTATTAAGCTCAAGAAAATGCAGTGGCTTCAGATTCAGCATGAACCATGTTTGCATAAACACCACCGAGGTGAGCTTTGGCCATTAAGGTGTCATGGCTGCCATGCTCGACGACCGATCCATTTGTAACAACTGCAATCGTATCAGCATCACGGATAGTTGAAAGCCGATGGGCGACAATGATAGTTGTAGCTTCCTTTGACACCTTCCTAATTGCAGCTTGGACATGTCTTTCAGATTCCAGGTCCAAAGCACTGCTTGCTTCATCTAGCAACAACACACTTGATTTCTTTAAAATCGCCCTCGCTATGGCAATCCTTTGTTTCTGGCCACCCGAGAGTTGAACCCCGCTCTCGCCAACCTAAGATCACAGAAAGGAAACCAAGTAACCAACAATAAACAGGTCAGTGGACAAATCCAGTAAATGTTCGTAAGTTCTCTTTTCTTTTCGTTAAGAATTTACCTGTGACTCATATCCTTGAGGGAGGCCACAGATGAATTTGTGAATGTAAGCATCTCTAGTAGCCTCTTCAATCTCAGTCCATGAAGCATTTGGGTTTGCAAATGCAATGTTGTCTCTTATGCTTCCAGCAAACAATGCAGGCTCTTGACCAACCAAAGCTGTTTGCTTCCTCAACCATTTCACATCGATCTCCCTCAAATCCACGCCTCCCATCAGCACCTTCCCTCGAATCGGGTCATAAAATCGTTGAGTCAGCCATATTACCGTCGATTTTCCCGACCCACTTTCACCAACCAAAGCCACTGTGCTGCATTCTTTAACCTTTAAGCAGAAGTTCTTCAGCACAATCATCTCTGGCCTAGATGGGTATGCAAATGTCACCATTTTGAATTCAACACCAAAACTTTTCAACCGTTCTTCCTTCTTACTTTTTCCTTTATCGTCGCCTATCAGTGGTCTCCGGTTGATGACATCCAACACCGCAGGAATCGCAGTCTCTGCCATAGAAGTATCCGGTGCTAAACCCGCAAGTTGTCCAACAGAAAAGGAGCTCAAAACAAGAATGAGGAAAATCTTATACACATCACCAAAACTTGTTTTGTCTTGTTGGACGAGGCGAGCAGCAAACCAGAGAGTAAGAGTATAAGCTCCATACATGGCACCTTGGGAGAAGCCAAATGTTAAACCTAAAATCTGCGACCTTTTAACCAACTTCTTCTTAGGCCCGGATAACGATCGATTAAAGGCTTTCACCAGCTGCTCTTGTGCAGAAAATGTTGTCACTGTTCGTATATTTGACACTGCACCTGAAGCAATATTGCTAGCTTTGGCATAAGCATTTTCATCAAGTTTTGGTCCAATATTTATAACCAAGCTTATGTAACTGGCACCAAGAGTGAAAGGGGTTAGAGCAGCAGCCAACAGGGTCAATCTCCATTCAAGCCAAAATGAGAGACCAAGGCCAACAGCAGCTGCACTCACCCCCATCAACAAGACCGAGATTCGATCACCAAGAAACGAACGAAAATTGATGCAGTCAATTGATAGCCTAGATATGAGAATTCCAGTGGAATTCTCAGGGAAATCAAACCAACCAGGCTCTTGTTTTAGTATTGATCTGAACAAAAGGTCTCTCACTCTCACAGTAAGCTTAGTTCCAGCCCAACCACAGAAGCCTTGCTGTCCTGTCATGAACAGAATGCAGCCGATCCCCAGCCCAACCAACACTATACACAAATGCCCAACTTTGGTTTTCATCCTTGAAGTTCCACTATCGAAATAAACTTGAAGGGCCTCACCAAGGATGAAAGGAAAAATGGACAAAATCGCTCCTGCACTCAAACCCATGAGAAATCCCAATAGCAGCATTGGAATCTCTGGCTTTTGCAATTTCAATAGTTCTGTAATCTTAACATTTCTTCGTTTCACTTCTTTCTTCTCCTCTAGCTTGTCCTCTACCGCAGATTTGAAATACTTGGACTGCGAAATCTCGACTACGTACTCTGACTTCGAGATATCATTAAATGAAAGATCAGTGAATTTCTGAACATCATTTCGTTTGGGAGAAGTTTGACGAACTGCTTCGGATGCGAGTTTGATGAGGTTGTAATAAGCCCCTTCTCGCTCCATCAGCTGAAAGTGAGTTCCGATTTCGGCGAGGGAGCCACGTTCAATGACAGCAATAGCATGGGAGTTTCTCACAGTTGCAAGCCTATGAGCAATAACGATTGTTGTTCGGCCTAAAGAAAGCTGATCGATGGCTTTTTGAACTGTAGACTCAGATTCTGGGTCTAATGCGCTTGTTGGTTCATCTAAGAGAAGAATTTTGGGGTCTTTGATCATCGCTCGTGCCAATGCTATTCGTTGTTTTTGACCGCCGGAGAGCAAAGCTCCTCTATCTCCAACCTGAACAGAATCCCATGTTCACGAGAGGAAAACAAAGCAAACAAACAAATAAAGATTTTTAAAATTTTATTATTATTTTTCTTAACTTTTGAAACTTGACCAAGAATCCAAACAATTCATTAGGAAACAAAACTATTGCAAAAAAATTTAGAGAAAAGAAACCTAAATTCCAAAAATAAAAAAATTGTAAACAAAATCGTTATCAAACTAAAACTTGGTTTTTGTTTGGTGTTCATGGAATTGTGTTTTTTTTCTTACGATTTCTTCTGGTTTCACTTTTCTTATAAAAACATTTGAATTCATGACCAAATTTTAAAACATAAATAAATAAATAGTTTTCAAAAATTACTTTTTTAATTTTCAAAACTTAGCTTGGATTTAGAAATTTGAAAGGTAGATAATAAAACAAAAACATAGATAGAAATAGCCTATACAAACTTAATTTTCAAAATCAAATTTTAAATAATTATCAAACGGTGTCATACAAATCTAAATAGACTAAAATTAACTTTTTGGGATCAAAATGAAAATTAAAAATACAGATAAATTATAAGATTAGTCCATAAACATTCATTATTGTGCATCAACGCTAAATTTTCACTTTTGTATTTAGCAAGTCCTAAGATTCTTTCTTGTCTTGGTCAAGTGGTTAAGTATTAAGTAAGTCCTTGAATTTTTAACAATATGTTAAATAGATCATTAAACTTTCGATTTTGTGTTTAATATATCTCTAAATTTTAAAATATATAACTTTCCATTATGTGTCACATCTATTCTAACTTATTCAAATTTTTTCCAAAATTCATAAAATTTAAAACTAATATAAAAGTATAACATAATAGTTTTGAATTTTTTTTTTTTATTATTTGAAAAATAAAGTCATGACCGAATAAAAACGATTTTTTTCCCCAAAAAGACAAGGATAGTAAAGTGAAAATAATTATCAAAAAAAGTATTAGGTTGTCTTTAATTAACCAATTTATTTATAAATATAACAAAATATTACTAACTATCAATGATAGACCGTATCGCCAATTGATAGATGTCTATCGCGGTCTATCACTGATAGACCAATATTTTGCTATACTAAAAAATATTTTTAACAGTTTTACCATTTAAAATAATTGCCCAAAAGTAAAAATATGTTTTTCTTATTTAATAATTTACATATTAAAAAGAAAAAAAAAAGTTAGGTAAATGGACCTGGGTGTCGTAGCCTTGAGGAAGGCCAGAGATGAACCTGTCGGCATTTGCCGCAATACAGGCCGCGATGGCCTCTTTTTCAGTCGCGTTCTCTTTTCCCATCATAACGTTCTCAATAATACTTGTGGCGAAAAGGATTGGTTCTTGACCCACCATCCCAATTTGATCTCTCAGCCACTTGATTTGCAGTGTCCTTATATCTCTCCCATCCAGACTGATCGTCCCTGCAAATCCCATTCATAAACTCTACTCTAAAGGCATTTGACTTAGAAAAAAATGTTTTCAAAACTCATTTTCATCTCAACACTTTTGACAAAAACTACTTCAAATAAGAACATTCATGTGTTTGGTAACTCTTTCTCAAAAGTGTGTTAAGTGTTTATATTAGTGTCAAATTACTATAATGGACGACTATAAAATACTATGTGGAGTTGGTGGTGGTTGTTGAAGCTGGCCATCGGTAGTAATTGCTAAAGATGGTCGTTGGGATTGGTCATCGGTGGAGGTCAGAGATAGTTGCAGGAAGTTTCATAATGAAGTAGGTTTGTCAGTAGTGGTCGACGCAAGAGACTAATAGACAGTGATCATAACCACGACATTATAGTAGAAGCAAGATAGATGATTATTGAAGGTATTTTAGCAATTTTAAGAATGATTCAAATTAGGGAGAGATTAACCATTAAACACTAAGAAATCAATTGATTTCAAGAATTTTTCTTAAACGAACTTATTTCATAAATTCATTTTTTCAAAAGCTATTTTGAGTGGTTGCCAAACACTCCAACTTTTTCTAAAATCACTTTTTTCAAAATTAAACGCTTAAAAATTAAACCAAAGTTCCAAACACACCCAATTCTCCAATTTTTTAAGCTCATAGACAGATTTCAGACCATAGCTTGATTTGATTTATACATACCTTGAATGGGGTCGTAGAACCTCTCTATCAGAGCAAAAATGGTGGACTTGCCACCGCCGCTGGCACCAACAAGAGCGAGTGTCTTTGAAGATGGGAACACCAGATTGAGTGAATTTAGTATCAGAGAATCTGGACGAGATGGGTATGCGAAACTGACACCTTTGAACTCTATTCTTCCACGAACGTTTCTGAGGGTTCTTCCTATTGGACTGTAGGAATCTATCTCTGGAACTCTGTCTATGATTGTGAAAACTCTGCCCGCTGCTACAGTTCCTTGTGCAAACTGAGCAAAATATGACAGTGACAGAGCCAATCCCCTGTGTCAATTATGAGAACGTGTTCATTTGGATAAGGAAATCTTTATGTATCATTTCCTGCTGTTAATTTAATTTAGAAGTCAACTTTTCTTTTAAATGAACTTATGCAGATCCTGCTTTACCTTCCTCCAACGTTGACACCAAAGAAACAAGCGATTGCGTCACCGCCGGTGATCTCTTTCCGGGCAACCAAGATAGCTCCATACCAGAAAGCCAAAGCCCAGGTTGAGTAAGTGACCAGATAAATAACTCCCATGCCTACACCTTTCGAGAATCCAATCCTCTTCCCAAAAGGCACAGAGTTTTCCAAGAGTTCAGCATATTTTGCACCCAGTTTATCTTCAGCAACAAATGAAAACACAGTTCTGATTGAACTGATGGCTTGCTCTGCCACTCCCCCAGCTTTCCTGTAAGAAGCCTTCAAAGGAAACATGGGAAAAGGCTTTAAAAAATGCAACATACTAATAATGTTTAGTGAAGGTCATATCAAAGTACCTCTTCTTTTGAAGTTAAGCCAACATAAATGGCTTTATAAGCTATGCCACAAAACATCATCAGAGGGGTCACTGAGAAGACAACCAAAGAAACTTTCCATGATCTTAGAAAGCCAACTACATACCCACATATGAAGGTGAATATGTGGTGAATGAAGTGAGCCATCTGCAGTCGCAGAAAGACAACATTATATGAATCAGAATTTCTAAGCAGAGGATACAATATTTCTAAGCAGAGGATACAATATGACTTGGAAACATTGTATTAGAGTTGGCAAAAACAATATCGGTGCAGCACCTTCTCCCCCATCACTTCTTGAATGTGAGCCACGTCACTGGAAATTCCATGCATGATATCACCAGTGCTAATTTTCGTGTCGAAAAAGCTGATATCCTGTCGTAGAACAGCTCGCAGATACTTTGTTCTAATCCGCTGAGCCGAACGATCCCCCACCAATCTCCAACAGGTTATCTCTGTCAAAATTACAGCTTCAAGGTCCTAAGTTTGCAGGAAAGTTAATGGAATGCTATTAGACAGAAGTCTTCCTCTTACCCATGTATGCTCCAACCACCACTATTGCTGCTAATCCAGTCATGAACAGGCATATCTGCAAATTTAAGCATAGAGTTGTAGGAAAAATAGGTAATAGAATTTTTTTTATTTTTTTTTTTTTCACATAAGCACCTTTTTTTCCAAAATCATTCCAACCTCATCTTCAATTACGAAGTAGGAGTAAATTATTAGGTTCATACCGTTGCAACATCTCTCATCATCTGACTCTTATCAGCTTCAGACGATTCTGTAGCAAGCTGGTTGACAAAATTCCCAAAAAGATAAGAATACCAAGGAAGAGATCCGCCATTGATGAGAGCTCCCAAACACCCCAATATTATTAGAAGCAAATCCAACTTCGTTGAATACTTAAACAAGCTAAAAAGCCCAACTGCCTTAGGGGGGTCCACTTCATCCTCGTCCTCACTAGAACCCGAATCACTATCATCAATATACGATGAATACATCCTACTACGCTCAAAGCTAAAATCATGTTCAGAAATATCATGGTACTTCTTGCTAAGCTCATCTTTATCAGCCATAGGCCCTTTACTTTCATCATTCCAACCGGAAGAATGGCTGACTTTGCTAGTTTCACCAGGAATGTAGCTTCCTCCGACGAACAACGAGTTCTCTGTTTCTCCACCCACAAAGCTCTGCAGTTCCACTCTGCCAGCCGGAATATAGCCGGAACCGTCGCTGTACGGGCTCGGCAAATTGCGTTTAACGCGGCGAGAGGGAGAAAGATAGTAATCATTGGCGGTTCGGCGTAAAACCTGGCTACTTGAAAATGGAGATGGAGCAATAGAGGCGGCCCAGGGACCTAGGGCTATGCCCAAATTACGAGAATCTCGCCATCCAGTTGGCTCGAACTGCCATGAAAGCTCCCCTTGCCATGATTTATCATCGTCCCTGGCGAAGGGAGTAGCTGGACTAGGGTTTCGAGGGCGTCTTTTGGGAGTGGATTTTCTTGAAATAATGGAGGAATCCAATTGGGAAAAAGAAATAGAGACGTCCGTTGAACTCGCCGGCGTAGGAAAGTGGCGCCGGTGGCCGGAGACGGCAGACATGGCCGTGAATGAAGGTTTAGAACTCAAAAATTGATGCGATTACAAAAAAACGAAATGGGGTTTTCTTTCTTGTAGACAAAAACTTCGAAGAATCCGTCGGTTAGGCGAGAACCCCAATACGAGGAAATGCAGAACAAGGCAGCAAACAAGAGGTTCGATTAAACAATTGGAGGAGAGGATATTACAAAGAAGATTACCGAATCGTGATTGAAGGCTGTGGAAGCTCGCTCCGTTTGAACTGAGAATCCAATGGAAGCTGTGGATGCATATACAGAGAAAGGTGCCGGCCGGCCGATGGAGAATGGGAAGTGGGCTTGTTCTTGTTGCCATTTTCTTGAGCTTGTAGAGAGAAGGGCAAATGGCTGTGTTTGTCAAATTGTGATATTGAAAATTGAAAATGGCGGTATTCTTGTTTATATGTGAAGAGGACTGCAGGGAGTTTGGTTTTGTTTTGTTTCTTGTGGTGTACGGTATCCATTTGTAAGATGGGAAGCTGAGAAATTTTAAATTAAAATTAAAATGAGAAGTTTTTTTTAATTGAAAAAAAACCGGGAATTTAGTTATTTCATTTCACCAATACTTAGTTGGAGACTATCTAAGTCCACATTCTCTATTTCTTTACACACAAAAATATATTTTTAATAATTTTTTAAAAAAATTAATTGCCACAAGCAACTTTAATTGGGTGCATCCACGTTTTTTTTCCGTCTTTTTATTGTAAAGTCTGTTTGAGAAATTTTCTTGAAAAATGGGATTTAATGGAAGGAATTGAGAAGGAATTAACTTTGGAACAATTATAACATTTTTAATACTATTTCTTCTACTACTGCTACTTTTAAAAATTACTATTTCTTCATTAAAGTGCAATTTTTTCTCTTTACTACTTTGAAAAATAGTTTAAACTAGTCCTCAAGTAAAAATAAGGGTCGGCTTACTACCCAAAAAAAAAAAAAAAAAAAAAAAAAAGACATTGTGATATATTTTATTAATTTTAAGTCGTCTTTTCTTTCGCTACACGAACCCTTATATTAATATAGAATATATAATCGATGGTGATAGCAATCATAATAGGAAGAAAGTTCGGAAGAGGGAGACAGAAGAAAGAAGAGGAGATACCAAAAGTAAAAGATGAAAATGGACCACCAAAAGCAAACTTTAGGGATGAAATTGCCAAATTTGAAATTTTCAAGTACTCAAATATAACTTAAATCAAACTCTAATTTTTTTTTTCCTATATCAAATCATCTCTAATTTTTCAAATATTTCTCAATTTTTGTTTTTAATATATTAAAAATCTCCATTAAATAAAATGCTAAACTTTGTTAATAAATATGTTTGTACTTTTTTTAGCACGATAAACATGTTTGTACTTCTAAATGAAGAAAGATTGAAGTAACTAGATGATATATGGTTTTCTTTACTCATATCTTGTGATGTTCTTCATTAATTTATTTTGCTACCTTGTCTAATATACATGAAGAAATTTGGAAGAAAAAAAAAAGTGTCTCCCTCTACAATGCGTTTTAAGGCATTGAGAAAAATGGCCAGTCCACACAAAAGTATAAGTGGAATTTTTTTAAAATAATGTTTTTTTAAAGTATAATGACAAAAATAGGGTTGGAGGGAAACTATTCTCGAAAATAGGTTTTTAAATCGTATACCGGGTACACGATTATACCTTAATCGTGTACCGGGTACACAATTAGCTCTAAATCGTGTACCGGGTACACGAGTCCCTGTCCATCTAGCACGCGCAGTCTGTCGTGGCAGTCATGCAGGGTTGATTGAGGTAATCGAGTACCCGGTACACGACTTCCTCTCCATTAAATCTGCCGCGCCCGCCCTTTCTTCTTCCTCGTCGAACTTTCTACCTTCCGAAAGCTTTCTCCATCCGTCAATTTTGCCTTCTTTTGTTGCGTTTTTCCGTCCAAAATTCTGAAATCTTCCTCATTTTGCTTCTGTCTTGTGCAGAACAACCTACCAGAATTGGGTTCAATGTGTCAGCAAACATTGGTCAACGTAGAAGGTATTATTCAACAAACAAGACGACTCAATGTTGCTGACACCTATTGAAGACGTATTCGTCGTAGACGACAATGACAACAGAGTGGACCTAATTTAGAGGGACACGAAGACAATCCCATGAGGGGTAAGGGCTAGGGGGGTCGTTTTTTAATTTCATGTAAACTTTCATTTTCAAATTGTAAATTAAAGAACTAATTGTAAATATTCTTTCATGACATTTTTTTAATATGAGTGCAAGATGTTTTCATTGTAGATTAAATATATAATTAACTTTAATAATGAAGGAATTTGTGGATCAATTCCTAAAGTTTTAATATTGTTGTACATCTATAATTAAAAAAAATAGTTAACAAACTTAAAAAAAAAAAAAAAAAAAAAAAAAAAAAAAAAAAAAGAAAATCGTGGACCAGATCTACAAGTTTGTGTCTGACCGGTCAACCAGTCAGCCGACGTGGTGCTGGATTAAATGGTTTGCCACATGGCAATCATGTATCCGATGCACGATTTTACTACCCCAATTTTGTCAATAGTTTTCCAAAACACCTATTTTTAGAAAAAGTTTCTCTCCAACCCTATTTTTGTCATTATATTTTAAAAAATATATTATTTAAAAAAAAAACATATAAGTGGAACAAACTGCATATGCCTCTTCTATGAAGGAAAATTGGGAATTTGGGAGGAAAAAAAATGAAAAAACTATTGAAAGTATTTTCAAATATAACAAAATGTTACTGTCTATTAGTGATATATATAGCAATTTAAAAGAATCCTATTTTATACTTGTAAATAAGTTGGATCATTTTTCTATATTGAAAATAATCCTATTTTATAACATACATTATACTATTTTTTAAAAAATATATATATAATTAACTAAAGAAATATTTTTTATCCTTAGGAGTGGTATAATTCCATTTATTAAAGAATATTTTTGGTCCTTGGAGCTGTATAATACTATTGGTCTAGGTAACACCCAAGTTTTTATCTTTATTAAAAAGAAGTAAAAGACGTATGTAGTGGTACAATTCTATTTATTATATATTCATTATTGTTATCATTTCGCATTTTTGTTGCTCTTCCAATGGATCTATGATTTGAAACTTATGGAGGCAATGGCAAGGGAAAAAACAAAGACGATGGAGAGGGAAATTGGCGGTGGTCAACGGCAATGGTGACTTAAGAATGAGGAAAATGATGGAAAGAACCATTTATAATCATCCTCTCTCTCCATTTGTAACTAAAATAATTTGCAACTGGAACCCACCCCAACGTCTCAAACAACTCCTAAATTATCCCTTTAAAGCTTTAAGGACTATAGGACCAAATAGGATTATATAAAAATAGCAGAAAAAAAGCTAACAAAGTTCAATCTCTCAAGAAAACAGTAACCAAATACGGTAATATTTCAAGTCTAATTACACACTTCCAAGTTTCAACTGCCACCTTAAAAGAGCATAGAAACACGATTACCAAACCATCAAGTTAACTTCCCAGAGCCACACAAACTTGGTTAAAGTTGCAGACAAAAAACAATGATGATATCTTAATAAACAGTGACGAAAAAATTACAAGAGTAGTCATGTGCAAAAAGCTTTTATTATGCATAATTATATCACACTCAACAATTCTGTTCTTGACATGAGCTCCTTCAGATATACAGCACACAAAACTAAACCGTCAGAGCAAATGAAGAGCAGAACCAAAGAAAAAAAGAAAAAAGAAAAAATTGCTCCTAGACTACCAAAATCACAATGACATTTTGCCAACAATTAACTCATTGTTCAATACAGTATACTTAATTAATTCAACACAACTAACAGATGTAACTACCTAATGATGTAGGCGGTCGGTTTTGTGAATCGAATTAACATGTACATTATCGAATTGCAGAGCTCGAGCCTGATTCGACATCTCCTTCAAGCAATTGTATCTTACAATGTACCAACTGTTATACCCTACTCAAGGATAACAAGACAGTAATCACATATAGAAATCTGCGAGTGTCTATTACCTAGACGTTGCATCGGTTCCCTTGCTACGAAAGGTTGAGAGAGAGAAGAACGATTGCGGAGCTGTAAGATTGCAATTTTCCAACATTAGAAATGCAGTTGATCTCCGAACTTTCTTTTTCTTCATTGTTTATGGAAGATAAAATTCTTGTAAACATAAAATAGAAGATGCGAGGATCAAGGAACAAGTTACAAAAATCAAATCCAGGCAACCCCTTTGGCTGAAAGCCTAAAGAACTAGCAAAAAGTCCTTATGAACTTCGTTATATTCCCACAAAGCAAGACTTGAGCAAACCAATGAAAACGTAGAGCTTTGTTTAGGCCATTAACAAATCAATGAAAACATAGCACGTAACACCAACGAACACTCACCTTTCAAGGAACTGCCTGACATATGATCTTCCCTCAGCTTGAAATTAGCTGGTGGAGCAGGAATCGAACTTTGTAATTCTTGAACTGCAAGGACGGAGCAAAACAAAGATGGATAAGTGAATTCTTTTTGCCATCATCCTTATCTAAAAAGGAAGGCAGTCCATATGAGTTGAAGGGAGAAAAGAAAAAGATCTATAATACAGATAAAAGAAAATTCAGACATGAGCAAGTGACAGTTTTTACTCGTCAACGTGATTTTTAAAAAATGACTACTATTAATAATTTAACTAGGAAATATCACAATCGGAATTCATGACCGTTCATAATGGAGTAGCTTAAAGCCAATTTTGGTTCATTAAAATTTAAATTTGAAAAAACGCCAAATTTCAAACATTTTTTCACAGTTAAGTAAATTTAAGCTCGTGTAGGAATCACTAACCCAAGGAAATCCAAAGCATAAAAACCATTTTTTAACTTAATACCTTATTTTCAATGGATGTTACATGCAAATAAAATAAAAGACAACATCAAAAAAAATCAATACAACAAATGTAGGTTACCCTGTTCACAGTACAACTCGCTTTCATTAAAGCCATCATCATGACCCTCTGAGAATCCCATTCTTGACTTCGTTAGGTCTTCCAATGACCTGCTAGCCGGATCTCGCCCATCTTCAGTATCATCGTCTCCTTCAGATGTTGTAGCAGAGATCCAATCAACCATACTTTCTGTCCCACGACTTTTCCTTCCAAACTTTAACAACCTTTTAAACCCTTTGGCCATATCCTTGCGCGATTGACTGGACGAGGTAGCAATAAGAGAAGGCTTATGGGCACTTCCCCATTTCTTTCTCATTCTTGCCACGTCAGTTTCTGCTTGTGTTATATTATGTATATTATGTGAATTCCATGATGCAGGGCTCCCAATTGGAGAGTCCATATATGCATCAATATCAGAGGCCTCATGTGGGTAGGAGAAGGGATGATGCATGCGTGAGTTCCATGACAGGGGGCTCTCGCCTGGCGAATCCTGAAGTAACCCTGCTTTATGAAACGAAGGCAACATGGAGGGAAGTTCAGAAATTGTAGAATGATCCACCTGAGATTGAGAGCGAGATCTCATAGAATTTTCAATTTCAGACCCAGAATTACTTGATCTGCCTGATTCCTGGCTTAATCTTAGTTTTCCATTATCAATATGCGGAAGTTTAATTTCCATTTTCTCATGCCCTTCCTCTTCCTCTTCTTGTTTGGGCATAATTTCTGAACCCTCAAATGCCACTTCATCAAATTCCTCATCATCTTTTGAAGTTTCGGATTCCATAGAAGCTTTCAACTTCGCTATACTTGTTCCAGCACCAGGGCCTATGCCATTGCCCTTCCTCAGAAAAGGCTTTGATTCTAGGCTCTTCAAATACTTATCATAAATGCTTTCATCGTTCTGCTCTTCATCCAATGACAATGGTGCCAAAACAACATTATCTGTGTTCAAAGGTAATATATCCTTGAAGTCAATAGCACTAGCAGAGTTCTTTCTTGAAGACTGTGTACGACGAGGCTTCTCCTCCTTAATGACTGGCTCTTCATTGCTAGTTTTACCGCGAGAATAATTTCTCACCAGAGGGCGTGCCGTTGATTTACCAACCCCAGAAGGTTTTGTATTTTCTTTCCTCAGTTCAGAGAAATTAGGAACCGACTGTGCAAGAAGATTTTCTGTTTGTCCTCTTCGCCTCCCAGAACTGGAATGGGAAACTTTGCCAACTGACCGGGGTGGAGCTGTAGCTCCAGTGGGGCGAGGAGTTGATGATAAATTTCTACCTGGCAAAGCCTTTTTGTTCTGATTGCTTCTAGAAGCACTATCCGATATGTATGAATCACTATGTAATCTGTCGTTCCCATTCAATTTCTGCTCCAAAACCTCAGGAAAGTCCCCATCATCCTCACTTTGAATTGAATTGATCAGCAGCTGTTACGCAAAGATACTTAACATCATTGCACCCTTAGAAATGAGAATGAAAAATATGCAAGATAAGAAACAAAAAAATAAAATTGAGGAAGAGAGAGAACCCAGGACTTCAGCATCATTAACTTCTTAAATAAAAATTAAACTGAAATGATACCTGGTCTCTTGTTTGAGAACGATAGTTGAATGATCTAAGTTTTTCCGCACGTATCCGAGCAGTAGCTACTGAATCTTGTCGGTCAACAAAACCAGAAAATTTTGCTTTCATCTCAGCTTTACTTTTCTCAAGGCTATCTTGCATGGCCTTCATCTTGGCCTCCTTCTCTGCTCTTTTGGAACTCCATTCTTCTCTCAGCTTAGCATCTCTTTTCTGCATATACTTGTTATAAAATTTTCCTCTAGAATCATCACTAAAGTCATGGTTATTTATCAATTTCACAGGCGTTGTATAAACATTTTCCATTTTATTGGAACTCCCCGTTGATTCTATTACCGCAGATCTTTCCACCACTTGTGAAGGAGCAGTGTCTAAAGCTGAAGATGTTCGGTGCTGCAAACTAATTGCCTGTTCAAGCTGCATGTCGGCAGTATTGTTTCTCCTTGCAGCGCTGGAGTTCTCCCCTGGAACACGGAGCTTGTGCTCTGCAAATAGCCTTTCAAGTTCATTTGCCTTCATTTTTAGTTCATCATTGAGCTCCTGATTTCCCTTAGTCTGCCTCACTCTTTGAACTCGCTCTCCTGGTATGCTTGAGATTGTAGGAGTGCTTTCTTGGCCATCAGTACCACTTTTCCCAATCATATCCAATTTACTTCTCTCATGAAGAGAACTGCTTTCTTCTCTGCCAACTTGTGACTTCTCTGCTTGCTTACTTCTCTCGGGTTTCTGCAATTTCATTTTCTGATCTCCAAAATCTTCTACTTTAAGATTATACGCATCTGATGATGCAAGGTTCTTGCTAGCCACTGCCTCAGGTTCGGCTTTAAAAGCTCTCCGTTGCTGAGGTAATTGGCCGCCATCAACTTCCATGGACTGAGTTGATGAGGATTCCAGTTTTATTCCACCGCTTTCAAATTGGTTAGAAAGAGAGCGAGAATGACTTCGAGAACCCCTAGGACGTAATGGATATGCTAAATGGTCTCTTGATCCAGAATCGTCCATCTTATTACCTAACCTACCATCAGCTGCATCATCCCCTACCTTCTTAGCAAAAGCATCAACCTGGGATGCAACTTTATTCTTGGCTCCATCAATTTCAGCTCGATCGGCAGAACTTTTCCCTTGTGGCTCAGAGCCTAATACTACACCTTTAAAGCCTTTACCTTTATCATCACTGCTTGATAAATTCTTTACACTTCCCTTAGAAACCCCTCGATCATTCAATCCAACAAGATCAGCTCCACCAGAGATTGACCTGATTTGGGCTTGAGAAGATGACGACCAAGCCTCTTTACCTGTATAACCCTCAATTGGATTCTGTTCCTCAGTTTGTTGTTTGGACTCATCATCACCATGTCTAACAAGATTGCCCCTTCTTTCAAGCCTAGTCTCACTCTCCAAATCAGGCAAGCTCTTCTCACTTTGAATCTCGGTTGCACCAGAAAATATATTAGCCTTGGTATCAGAAATTGAAGATGAGGAAGGTGTGCATAATGGGCTCTCTATATCCTTCTTTTCATTACTGAAATCAATGCTCATATCACTGACACCACTCCATCTCCTCAAAACTGCCTTTTCCACCGCCGCCGGCGCTGAAGACACGTCCGATGAGAGCCTTCTCAGTTCCAGAGGTTTTCCAGAAACGGGCTTGCCTCCTCCACTGCCACCGGTATTTTCCTTCTGTTTGTTCTCAAAAAGGTTGATCCGATCTTGGACGCTGAGCCGCCTGGCCGGGGGACCCACAGGAGTTGATTTCGATTCTGTCGGAGACTCATCTCCGTTCTTCTCTTTCTCCAAATTTTCGGGCAACGTCTCCACCCTCGTGCCATCTTTCACGTTACGTCGGCTCGGGAAGGTGGCAGAAGATTTGGCCGGTTGACACGTGGTGGGTCTTGATTCGTCCACATGGGAATATTGTTCTTCAGTTCGTGAAGTTGTACCAGATTGAGAATCGTGCTTATTCTCTGTTTGGTACTGCGGCTTGATGTGGGTTCCAACCGAGTCTTCAGCGGGGTCATCGATCGACATGTCGGAACCACATGAAGATCTGACCGCTCTGTCGTCGACGCCTGGGGTCCATGTGTTAATAAGTTCCGGCCTCCTCCGGGAAAGAGAGATGAAACTAGAGCACGCTTCGCTGCAAAAAAATTGAAACGCTACGTCAAATTACAGTGAAACTAGCTATCTGAGCAATGTAATTTGGTAATGACCCAATAAATGTTGACTAATATACCTGCAAACTAGTAATATTACAAAGACAAGTTCTGATTTTTTTTTCTTTGGGTGCACAATCCCACAGAAACTATTGCGGCTGTTTTATCAATTTATGTGACAATAGGTGTGAGGTAAACATAAATGAGCGAATATGTTCTCCAAAAAAGAAAAAACATAAATGAGCCATTATGTAAAATTGTATATAATAATGATTTTGAAAAGAAAAGGTAACTATATGACTTATGTTGTAGCTTTGAGGAGGACAACAGTTTACAACGAAATATGGAGAAAATATAATATAATATATAAATAGATAAAATAAATAGATAACAAAAAGTAAATAACATAATAAAGAATGGATTTCTCCACTTTCTCCAATCTTTTTGGATTGATCACCAATATGTATCTTTCAAAGCCTACCAAATAGGTAATTTGGCAAGTAAGAGGTGGATTACATGAACACTAATAGTATGTAATCTTAAGACATATGGATTAATGGATAAGTGACGTACGACCAATGAACACTAATAATAGACATCTACATTACACCTAATTTAACATATTTATAATAACTTATAAAATTTTATATTTTTTTGAAATAAGGATACGACACTTTTCATTAAGAGAATGAAAAGAGGCGTATAAAAAATTATATGAATATTTAATTTAAATTTCAGAGACCACGAAACTGCTTGGATTTATAAACACTTGCATATATATAGAAACCAATGAGAGAGAGACAGTCGATCCAACAGAAGGATTGAGAAGGGAAAAAACAAAATTTTGAATTCTAGTCACTATCACTACAAAGATCTCCAAAGAGTATGCGAACGTAAAGGACTGAGGCAATGTAGTAGGTGGTCTCAGTTCGTAGGCTTGTGGGGGAATAAAATTTGCTTTCTACGGCAATATACGATAGCAAAGGCTGTATCTTGCTTTGTTCAGATAAATTTCCTTCTTATCCCATTTCATACAACATTCTCAAAGAAAAAGGGAAGGGAAATAATTGTATGAAAATCAGATATTGCCTCTCTTCACCAGTCACCAGACTCACTCATCTTCCACGGTAGCGAGAGGCACAACAACGATGGGTGCTCGCCAGGACATTATACATTGCAAGGTGACAATTCTTTTCCTTTTTCTTTGTGCCTTCCATTTGAAACTCGATTGGATTCGACATAATCAGAGAAGCATGCACTAGCAGAATGAAATGAAAATCTTCTAGACGTAGTATAAGCTTCGGTCTCAAATTGCAGGTGGTTAAATTTCGTTTGTTATTTAGGTGTCCAGCTGCATCATATGATTATATATCTCCTTCCGCTCTAGGATCTCAATTCTAAGAAGGTAATATATATACATACGAAATTAAACATTTTCTTCAATTGATGGGTGGCGGGGGGAGTAGATTCACCTTCATTCTGTCAATTCGAAGTGTCATTCCTCCATACTTCCTATCAGCAGTTCTTAAAATCCTACCAGGTTGGAGATATACACGAGGAAATTTTAGCAAAGAGAGGTTGGAGAGATTAATGGCTTGCGTTAGATCTTTGGTGGGCGATACGGATCTTTGGAGATTGGGAATTCAACTTTGAAAAAATGAAGCATCCTTTGCAAAGTGGTTGGGGTGGTTTCCGTTAGAACGTGACATTTTGTAACATAAGGTTGTAAGCAGATAGTTCATCCACTAATGATTGAGATACTATATAGAATATATTAATGACGATCTCTAGAATGTGCAAAGCAACTCATGCTTTTGTCTCATTTCTTCAATTCTGTTAACTATGATTTGTATTCAGTTCTAGAAGGACCATCATATGATCAGCAATGCCTCATTAATCTGACATTTGCAATATATGTCTATATAGCCACTGTTTTTATTGGGGCTATCTTTTCCTAATTTTTCCCATTAGGATAGATCCAATAACAAGGGGTTAATGATTTGACTTCTCTTCCAGCCATTATCCCCAAGTTGGAAGATGGTCAGATCCTATTGCCTTCCCCTCACCGCTGCCCTCACAATGTCTGATGAGACCAACATCTAGAATGTCAATTTTTCTCTTGGCTAAAGATTAACAACGTTGACTTCAAAGGTGCTCTCTGGTGCTAGTGCTATGCCGCTGTTGGTGTGTCCACTTCAAACAAATACCAGAGGTTTTGAATCGTATTCTTTGGACATGCACGACAGAAAATCTGTGGTTCATTAATTCGCAATCTTTTGGCATGTCGTACCTCAATAAAGTCAACTGGTTATGATCACAGAGATTCTCGTCTCTCCTAGTTAGAGAAAGAGGGAAATGTGTGCGGCAAGTAAACTTTTTGATGTCCTTCAGAGTCTATATCTTGAGGGAAAATAGGAGAGATTTTCACAAAATTGAGTGGGGAGATTTGAAGTGCTTCAATGACTCTCTTTACATTTCTGCAAGTAGGACCTTTAGTCATTATCCCTTTTTGGCCCTCAGGATTTTCATTCAATTAAAGTGAGAAACCAAGTGTACCACAAATCCCGGAAATGGAAGAGAATTGCAGTATCTCACTGCAAGATGTTAATCAACTTCCCTATCACCAAATTCTAGAGAGAAACCAAGGTAAAATACAAATTCCTGAACTAGCAAGGACAATGCACTCTCTTGCTAAGATGAACGATGGGAAGGTCAATCCACCAAAGTCCCAGACCAAAGACTATAGAGTTCTGCAATTTCCACTACAAGTCCCTATGTTTAACACTCTGGCATGGAAGAGAAAATAGAAAATCTTTTCCTTACCCTCCTCAGTACACTAATGCAATTTCCTCTCCACGTTCCCCTCTTTAAGCTAGATTACTGCCAAATATGTGGTTCAAGTTCAACTCTAATGCCATCCACTACTAACCACAGGCGGAAAACCCAAGATCTAGACATGTATTAGTAGGTACTAATAATACACATAAGTCAAATAGAAGATTTTTTTAGAGTACTTACGTTAGGCGATGGGCACCAAACTGATCAGCAAAATGTTGAAGGTCAGACACTGTACTAGGATTAAAACCAGCGGCTAATGCACGAGTAGAAGCTGTGACCAAGTCCTGCCTAACAGCAAGAAGGCGTACATCGATAGCTTTCAAAAGCTCTTTCCTGAAAATTTTGACAAATTACATAAAGAATGAGACACCTATCCACACACACATATTCAATTCAGAAAACTTGAACTTGCAGTTATCAGTATCTACCTACCTACGAGTCTCATCACAACATCATCAAATACTATGTTTCTGACATCCCAAATAAACTGATGATTTCTTTACTAGTGAAACCACATAGATCTCACCCTCACTTGAAAGTTTGACAAGAAACACAAATATACGTACAAAAGATATCTTGAGAAAGATAGAGAGATTTTACGACTTCAAACATATCTCTACTGGCACTAGTTACAGCTTTTACCATTAACTTGCCAAACACATGAAAAACATTGTGATGAAGAGAACAATATTGAGAAAAGAAGAGGTTACTTGGTTTCATCTGTTGAGCCTGCACCTGTTCCATCCCCACCTACGGAAAATTATCAAAAAAATAAACATAAATGAACATCATTGATAATAGAATATTAATTTAATCTTAAAAAAGAAAAATAGACATACTAATAACTGTTTCCATATGAAGCAACTCACAAGCAATTATTGAAATATTTCTCAGATAAACCTATTGCCCTAGTTCAAGAATAAGTGGCAGCTGACAATGTGATGACACAAGGGAGTTTTCCACAAACAATGCCATGGAAGCCGGATTGCTCTTTCTCTCATGCACAAATTCCACTGACCTAGTTACATTGCTGCTAACATACTTTACCAGTCGGCTAGAAATTTAACATAGAAATAACAGATCAAAAAGAACTTAAGAAGTTTCAAAGAACTATTGAAGTAATGTACTTGCATACAAAAAACAATTAGAAGACCAAATGCATAAGGGATTTGTCTATAAACAAAAATGTAATTAAAGGTTAAAAAGGATTCTAGGAAAATAAAAGAAAATTAAACATACCCGATGTACCAGAATGCCGATCACCTTCTCCCTAATACCAAAAAAAAAAATAATAATAAAAAGATAAAAACAATAAAATAAAAATTTATTTAGTAAAACAAGAAATTAAAAAATGTGTTCCCCTTAAGTGGCAATACTTAATGGCGGAACTTACCAGAGAATATATTCTTCTAGCTGCTTCCAATTGAGACATCTCTGCATCAAATGTATTTACCAGCTCCAATATCTCAGGCGTGCTAACAAAACGCACAAACCTGGAAATATACCAAGTACATTAACAAGAAAGTCCAAGAGAGACTGGCCAGTTGGCATAAAAAGATACTGAATCATCAAAATGAAGTAGGAAAGACTTTTACCTTTCAAGGGTTCCTTTTGTGAACCAAGCATTGTCATTTCCACCCCTCTCAACTTCAAGCTTAATTGCCTGGACTGCATGAGCAAACTGCTCTTCTGCAACCTTTAATTGAGTTACAAATGGCTTCACTGAACCTGATGCTAGTTTCTCAGTCTTGCCATGGCTAGAAACAAACAATTCGCAACTGCCCAAAGGGGGAGAGAGAAAGTAAAATTAGTAGATAGGAGAGTGTAGTATTTAATCTAAACAGCTAAGGTGTGCTAACCGCACCGTGAACGCCTAGGTGACAGTTGAAACACAGCAAAATCCAGAGGCGTCTCGGGTTTCATTTCCCTTTCACTTCACAGAAACTTCAAGTTTCAATTTATCTTTTCCCAAAGCACTTCATGAAACCAGACTTACTCCCTGGAAAAAAGCACTCTATCTCCTGACAATGTTTGGTGGGACTGTCGAATTTTGAAGAAATGTAGCAAGAAGCACCACTGGGAATAAACGAAAAACCCCCTTTAGAAAAAGCATCTACATCATAAAGTCCTGATTTCAGCTCTATTAAACTTAAATGAAAACATAAAAAAGAAAAAACACAGTGCAGATTGTAGAAGAAGTTGAAACAGTGACGTAGCAATAGAAGATAATAAATTTCAGACATTAATAATAGAATCTAGATTTTAGTAGTCAACATTATGAGTAAAAGTAAGATTATCTAAGAAAATATCATTCCATAGAAGAAACCCAGCAGAAAAAAACCTCCAGCTTCACTCCTAAATGCCCACACAACATACATCACAGATCTCACTCCTAAACCCCTTTAGAAAACTCAATGCTAATAAATTCACCCACTCCCCTCCCTCCCCCCAAAAATAGAAACCCAAGCTTCATAAAAGGAAGTTAGATAAGCTTAGATCTGATTCAACAATTAAAATTAAAATCAGATAGCCAAACCAAAGCAGACCCATGTGGAATTCAATCCCTCAAACGCAAATTCAAATGCCATACTTCCCTCCCCACTCCCCACCCACCCAAAAAAAAAATCCACAAACTATTCCACAAAAACAACACACAATCTAGATACTGCATATAAAAAAACAGTGAAAGAAACCCAAATGCAGAAAAAGCAAAAGAAGCTGATCGATGTTCCGAAAAACATGAAAAGCGGAAGAAGACTAAATGCTGAATCGATCGTCTATTTCAGAAGCATACCCGCGAAGTCCACATCCAAGATCTCAGAAAACGCAATCGGATCGTCCGATTAGCAGCATTTCATTACAGTTGGTGGTTAATTAGCTAAAATCGCTTGGTTTTTCTTGGTGGGGGTGAATCGTATCTAGTGAGAAAACGAAAAATTTGTAAAGATGGGGAGTTTGGAAGAATTTGTAATTAGGTTTTAAGGAAACCCTAAAGACAATGAGAAGATGGTGTGGAAGAATGTATGTCGCTCTCTCTCTCTGTAATCTCTCTCTACACTCTCTTTGGTTGGGGTCTTAAGAGATACAGTAGAGAGAGAGAGAGAGAGGAAGAGGAGGCAGAGATGTGAAGTTGAGAGAGAGAAAAGAGAAGACTGTGCTTCCGCCAATGCTTTTTGTTTGCGATTTTGGAAATCAAAAACTTTAAAACTCATTTCCTTTCTTTTATTTAGAGAAACCGGGCTGACTCCTCACTCCAAATTACCATTATATCCCACCCTTCATTAAATGTCATTTTAATCCTACTATCATTTTCTTTTTTAATCTAATTCTCGAATGTGTTAACCTCATTAACAACTGTTCGGTAGTTTTACTAAAGTGAAGAATGCAATTGATGAGATTCTTGTATTGACAAGGAGGTTGTAAAATGTATCTCTTTCTCTTTTTATCCTTGTACGAAAATCGAGTTGCTCACTTTATAGCTTGTTATGTTGCTGGATTCAAGTCTCGTTTGGATTCTTTTGTCTCTTCTAATTCATAAGGTATTGGAAGGTTATTAGGACTCTTGTTGTTTAGTTGGATTTTAGATGTTATTAATATTAAAATCTACTCTCCCCTGCTCCCCCTGATATTAGGTTTCTTATGAAGTATTTGTTTCAAAATAAAATCTTTGTCATAGGTTAAGTTATGCAAAAATACATACATCCTTAAACTTTGTCTCTTTAAAAAAATATTGCCTTTTAGTTGGATAATATATAAGGTGAGAGATAGAGCCTCAGACTTATTGATCAAAATTTTAGATTTTAAGTTAGTTGAGTCATGTTCATATTAGTTTGCAAGATTACTCTCGATCTCTCGTAAACGTCTCTAATCTATCTTTGAGTAGAAAAAACTTTATAATTTTGAAAGAAATTGAGATCAAAAAACATAATTTATACTCTAATAATAAAACTTTTGAAACAACACATAAAGTTTAGTGTATTTTTTTACATAATTTTAACTTTTCTGTAATTAATGAATAAAAAAGGGTAATATTCACTGAGTTATGTTTGGACTCATTAATTAGATTTAGTCATATTTACTTTATTTATTTAAACCATTATAAAATTCATAAATGAACCATTAACTTTTAAAATAGTAATTAGTATCTCGCCATTGTACTTGTTTGCCAATTTTGTATTTTTATTTTTATTTTTATTTTTAAATTATACTCTTTACATGGGTAGATGTTAGACGTGGTTAATAACAAGTTTAAATATTTGTTGAGTTCTTGAAAAATTAGAGGATTGAAGTAAAAATTTTATCTATTAATTATTTAAATTGTAACAAATTTAGTAAAAAGTTGGATTTTTATTCGTCTTATTCTTCAATTTATTAAATTCAATAGGTATGATGTCATATTCATATCAAAACAGCCATTTAACATCCTCTGACCAAAAATGTATAATTTAAATTCTTAAAATATAGATTATTAACATAACAATGTTTATACATCGCCACTTATCTGGAAAAAATATATATATATACTCAAACGTGAAGAATATTTAACCTTCTAGAGCTATACTCCAAAAATCAATGAATAAATAACTAAAAATAAAACTTTCAAAGCTTCTAATAATATAAATAACCCATCCACTTCAATATAAAAATATACATGGGATATTTATATTGAAATTTTAAGGGATAAACTATTTATAGAAATAATAAAAAAAAAATAATGATAGATTTATCCCTTATAAACAATGATTGACTTCATCGATCTCTATAAAAAAATATAAATAATTTTTTTTATTTTTTTATTTTTGAAAATTCCCTATACTATATTATATGTATGTATATAACACATAATATTGGAGTAATTTAAGAGGGTAGATGTGTAATTATGCGGCATCGGGACTTGCCATCGTACGGAGTGAGAGGGTATTTCGGTAATTGAGGTGATTAATCCAGTATTCTAATTTTTAACGGTTTTATATACATTTGAAAGTGAGTAGAGGGAAACTTGTCTTATTTTATTTTATTTTATTAAGGAAAAAATGCCTCTACTTGGAACTCCCTCTCTCTCACTTTTAAATTTTTGGTAAACTTTCTTAATGGCAAAATTTAAAACGTGGAAGTTTTAATTTTATGAAAACATGATAAAAGGTTGACGACAGTGGATATTTTTCAAAAAATAATAATAATATTAAAATTAATAAATAAGTATTTTATGATTTCTAACAAATATTTTGTATTACATCAATTACGAGGATGGGAATCGAATCATGAAAAGTCATGACATTTCATTTTTACCTTTGACTTTTTTGCGAAAAATAATTTAAACATATTAACATGTTTATTATTTATTATTATATTTATATTATGGCTTTTTATTGTATATTTTTTGACAACTGCACATATAGCAATCGAATCTGAAATATCATATATAGTACAATGCAAAAAAATTGCAAATATAACAAAATTTAGATTAAGCTTTTAGAGTTGATCGGTGATAAACTATATTGTTGATAATAGTCTTTCAACGAGTTTATCACAAATAAAAGTCTATCGTTAATAGATTTTATTTTATTTACAATTATTTAAAAATATTGTTATACAGTGAATTATTATTCCCAAAGTGTTACCCAATGAAGTTACTATTTCATATGCTTTGTATTTTTCCTACGTATAAAAAAAAATATTGATTCACCATTCATATATATATTAAAGTTGTGAAAATATACAAAATATCGATATGTCGATCAAAATTTAACATCACTGCTAATCGTTGATTTCTCTATTGTAAATTGGTAGGGAAAGAAGTAATATAATACCTCTATAAATTAAAATATATTCTCCCTCATCCTTATAGATATTGAATTAAACTTTTTTTTTTTTTTTGGGGGGGGGATAAAAGATATTGAATGAATCAATAGATGCTTTTTGTTAAACTCAAATTTTAGATAAAATTTTATTTTTGGCAAAGAAAAATAATACATTCTTCATGCCTAAAAGACAAAAATGCCCCATAATTTAGGGTTAGACTTGAGATTTAAAAGCGAAAACAAATAATTCATCTAGTATTTTTGTTCACTTCATAAACTTTTTAATAGAAAAAATAATTTAACCTTTGTTACTAAATTTTTTAAAATTAGTTTGAACGGCTTATTTTTATTATATTTCACGAATGAATATTTTCGAAAATTTATATTTAAAAGTAATTGTCACGTAACAGTTAGACATTTTAAAGCTAATTTGATTTTTTTTTTCTTTTTTTTTTTCTTTTTTAAGGAAAGCAAGTTTGAGTTTTGGTTAAGAATTGGTAAAAGAAAAAAACTTAATAAAGTAGAGTAAGGTATAAAATTTAAAAATCTAGATTAAAAAATAATAAATAAAAATAAGAGTTTAGTTTAGTAAGTTACAAAAATTCTATTGGGAATGAGATGTAAGTGGAAATAATTAAAGATATAATATTGTTGTGGGGGAGGGGTTGCATGTAAGATATTGAAGGTGAATGTACAATATTACCCCTCCGCAAAACACTGCCACAGATTTTGTTTTGTCCTTACTCCACTTCATCCGTTCTGTGCCACTCGTCGTAAAATATTGAAAAAGGTGTTCATTTTCTATTATTTTGGCCAAATTCCCTTTTTAACCTTGCTCTCCATTTTTATTTAAGGGTTTTTTTTGTCAAGTCGGTGGAGTGGATCATAATAGTTACAAACTATGATAATTAATTCAGCATCTCATATGCGTCTTGAGATTTAAAGAGTATTATAGTGAGTATAGCTCAACTGTAATTGAGATGTAACTGTACTTTTAAGGTCAAAAGTTTGAATCGTCATACCTCCATTTGTTATATATTTTTAAGAAATGTCAATGACGGTTAATTTATTTGTTTAAGCTCCATTTGGTAACTATCTATTTTTTAGTATCTTTGTTGTTGAAAATAAAGCTTATAAACACTCACTCTACTTCTAAATGTATTGATTTGTTGACTAATTTTTATTAATATTTTTAAAAAATAAAGTTAAAATTTTAAGATAAATAAATAAATTTTTTAAATTTTACTTGTTATTTAAAATTTAGCTAAAAATTCAAGCTCTTTGATTGAAGAAAGTGCAAATCTAGGTAGGAAATTGAAAGCACATAAACTTGATTGTTTTTATAAAAATGAGATGGGTTATGCACTTTTAGAGACTTTTTTAAACATCAAAATAAGGTATCGTATGGTCATCGTTTAGTTTTTAAAATTTAAACTAATTGACACTATTTTCACCTCTATATTTATTCATTTGTTATCTACTTTTCACTAATGGTTTACAAAAACCAAGTTAAATTTTAAGAACTAAAAAAAAAGAAATTGTTTTCGGAAAATTGTTTTTGTGTTTTAGAATTTGGTTAAGAATTCAATCATTATACTTAAGAAATATACAAAATTATGGTAAGAAATATGGATGAAACAAGTTTAATTTTAAAAAACAAAAATTAAAAACTAAATAATTACCAGAAGGTTGAAAATATAGTTTTAAAATTTTATTTGTATATTTTTATATTTGAATTCAAATGTTTCATCCAAAAACATGGAAACAGGTCAGTGTGATTTTTTTTTTCAAGTAAACAAAAAAACAACAAATCAAACAATCATAGCATAAATCTACACATTTGTCAACGTCAAATTTTAAAAACAAATACAGAATAAAACATATTCTTTTGAAGATTGTATACGTTGATTGGGTATGATAAAATAAATATGTGGTTTTTCTTGTTTTTGTTTCTTTTAATTTTCGAAATGATTAGACTCATGTTCAAAGGACCATCATTTTTCAATGGTTTTAAATCTAACTTATAATAACGAAGAATGCAATGTGATATCATATATGTTTTTTTCTTTCTTTCTTTTAGAAATTTATGGTAAATGTTTGAATTTAGATGAATGAGACATAATTTTATTAAATTCAAATCTAAAATTAAAAAAAAAAAAATATATATATATATATAATTAGTTTTTTTTTTTTTTTAATTTAGAAAAACAATATAATAGACAAAAAAAAGCATTAGAAGTTGGAAGTAAATAATTTAAGACATTATTTTTCAAACCCTATTGTTTTATTTTCCAAGTTTGTGTGTTGTCACACCTAATTGGATTTGAAATAATTGAAGCCCTCAATCACATTCATGTGCAAATTGAATAATATTTTAGAAGCCTAAGCCTATTAATTGCTTCAATCTCTTGACCCTTGAAATTTGGTGGGACAATAGTGACTTATAGGATCTTTGAGTTGTCTTAGGTACTTCATTTGTACATTAAAAGGCATGACAATCAAAATCAAGATTTAAGTTCAATCTCTTAATTTCCATACAATCCCCAAACTTATATATTAAATTTATAAACTTTTAAATATGCTAAACTTACAATGTGTCTAAAAGTTTTTTTTTTTTTTTTTTTAACATAAAAGAAGTGATCAAATGGACTTTGTACTTTCAAGTTTGAGTCTAATATGTTATAAAATTATATATATATATAATAAAAAAATTAAAATGGATGTTTTAAAATATAGAAAATAAATCAATTTATTTATAAATATAACAAAATGTTACTCTCTATCAGTAATAGACACAAATAGACAACTATTAGTATCTATCACTGATACGGATAGATCTATCATTGATAGATTATTTTGTTATATTTAAAAATATTTATCGTATTTTTTTTTATTTAAAGTAATTATCCAAATTAAAAGTTTATAGATTGTGCTTGTGTGTGTGTATATATATATATGTTATGTTATATTCACTGAGGGAAGGGTTCTATTTTAGAATTTGATAGCAAATGTTGTCTGCTTCCAAAATAATAACAATGGTAAAATATGATCCACCAATCATTTTTTTAAATATGAAATAGTTTCTCTTTACAATTGTGTGTTGTTGATGTTTGAAAAATAACAAAAATATAATGAAAAATAATGGAATAAATATTGAGAAACAAACACATAAACAATTAGGTTAAGTCGTCTCTATCTTCCCTCCTAATGTAGTAGATATTTTATAGCATGTCCCCCGTCTAATTACTCTGCACAATCTGATTGAGTTCAAAGCTCTACGACTAAGAATATTCATCTTTTGGCCAATTACTCTTAGAAGAGCAAATGAGAAAATGAGAGAAAAATATGAAAATAAATTATATTGGTATTTATCGTGATTTAAAAAAGAAAAAAAAAACAAAAAAAAATGAATGTTTAATCGTTTCCCAAATAAACACATATAAATAAGTTTTTCTCGTTGACCACGAATTGAAAAAAATAAAAATGTAACAAAAACTACATTGTATTATACCTTAAAATAAACAACATACTAGAGAATAAAAAAAATAATGTCCCATAATTTATAAATAATTTCTTATTCTTCAAACGTAAACTAATCCCATATAAATTTGTAAACCGAGGCATGTGTACGCGAACATTATTGATGATCACGGGTCATGTGTTGTATTAACATGTTAATCATGTTATCAAATTAATGGATTTTCATAAAATAGAACTCTAGTTAAAAATACGCCGTCTTATTAATGTGCTTAAAATTGAAACTAAATAGCAATGTACTTTTCTTGATGTGTCTATTTAATCTATAAAAATTGTACAATTTATTTGTTGTAGTTTAAATATTATAAATGATTTAATTTGTAGACTTTAATTAATAACAATCTAATATTAGGTAGTTTAAATTTTTTAATGATTTTATTCTTCTATTTTAAAATTTATGACCATTTATTGCCTATAGGTAGATTAATGGGTTGCTTGGACCAAATGTGTGCATTTAAACTAGATTAACTAAATCATTTACAAAGCATGAAATGCTATTACAATCTATAGATTATTCTTACGATTCAAACTATGATCAATGGTTAAAAGTTTATCAATTTTAAGTACATTTTTTTTTTTTACCATTTTATTAAATTTAAGGGAAAAAATCGTACAATGATAAAGCAACAATTTAAATTAATAAAAAAACTGGTAAAATAAAATAATATATCATTTAGTGATGTGTTAAAATATGGACTAGAAAAACGCCCAATCATTGAAAATTAGCCCAAATCAAAATATTAGGAATTTTTTTTTTTTTTTTTTTTTTTTTTTTTAACAAAATATGTAAATGTACAAAAATTTTGAACTTCCAACTTGAAAGAAACGGGGAGGAGTTTTTTTAGACGAATATTCATAAAGAACTGTTAGAACGACCCAATAACCAACCAACAATCCCTTGAGTGGGAAGGAGTTTGAGTAAATGGTTTATAAGCTCATTAAGTATTTTTGGAGCATCGTGATCTAGAAAATTATCTAGTACGAAAATTGTATGAAAAATTTTCCAAATTACTTTATTCATTGCTTACCATATAAAATTATTAAAAAAAATTACATGTAACTTAGGAATTAAAATAATATGTTTGTTGGAAAAAAAATCCATCACTGCTACTGTATGAATAAGTAAAAAAAAAAAATAGATAAATTTAAAAATAATAATAAAATTGGGAACACGAGAATTAATATGAAAAAACTCCAAACCAAAGAAAAACCCACGAAGAAAAAATATTTAATTGAAATTTTATTACCGTCACACAAATCTCTCCCGATCCGAACTACATGAGCACTCTTTCAAGAGATTATATCACTCACCCAATTGATCTAGTATAACAAGCTTATAGTGTTTTCAAATTTGGATGATTTGAAATCAAAGGCATATGTTTTTTTTTTTTTTTTTTTAAAAAAATATTTCCTTTAAGTCCATGATTTTCTTGAATATCTTAGATGTGTGATTAACGGCATATTTTGCCAAAACTCAACAAATCTTACCATGGCAAGATATTTGAATAATACATATATTTTGCTATAATCATTATCTTCAACGACCATCATAATTATCAACTCAAACAATTATAAATTAGTCCACCATACAGAATATACCACTTAGAAATACCACCTTCTAAGATTTTTCTTTTTTCTCCATTTTTGAAGTTTTCATGTAAATTATCTCTCTCTTTAAATTTTATTTTTCCTTATTCCTAGGGCAAGAATATGAAAATTTTCCATAAATATTATCTAACAATGTACAAAAAATTTTAAGAGAAACAAGTATATCTTCCAATAATATTAAAATTAGTCCCCTTTTGAATGTTGATACTATAGTATTAAATTTTCATCGATATTTTTATCGGTATTTCTACGTTTCTGTGGGTTCTATATTGACATGAGAGGTGAATTGATATTTTCACTATATCATAGAAAAATCTACAAAATATAAAAAGTAAGCAACAAAATGTCACTAATATTAACATAGTATAAATAATAGACATGTTAACTTGATTAAAAATTATAAAATATCTATTTACTATTTGAATTTATTTTTAAAATCGTTTGTTTTTATAAAATTTTTAGAAATTTTTATCAAAATTAATATTTTGTTGGTATATTTATCAATTTTCTTTTTAATATCGATATTTTAAATTTTGATTGACATGCTAGTGGAACATCGACTTTCTTTGCCCAACTGTCAGCTTTCGCCATGTTCTTCATCTACTTTTAAATTTGACGAAATTTCATCCTCTCAACCACTCCTATGTCGACACGTCACACCAATTTATATGCTGATTGATGACGTATCATTCTCAACACGTGGGAACTGGGCCCTCAACCCTTCCTTGTGGTCCATTTTAAAGAAAAGAAAATGCAAAAAAAGAAAGGGTCTAATTTATTTTTATTCCATTGTTTTACCTTTTTACCAGGTTTAAATAATCATGATGTGATTGCTTCGATTTTATTCGATTAAACTAATTTCATATCAAGATAAAATTATTCTAATTAATATTAGTCTAAACTAGATTACGTTAGCAAATTCAACGGTTGCTGTGTAAACAGTGGCGCGATCTAGACCGTTGGATTGGAGAGCTGGTTGACTGGGACCCACGAGAAGGCGACATTTTGTAATTAATGGACGGGAAGCTAGAACTTGGAATTCGAGGTAGATCCAACGGTCTAGACGCGGGGAGAAGAATTGTCACATTTTCCACTTCTATTGACTTGTCATTTCAAGACCAAAACGACGTCGTTGAAAAGCTTGTGGACAAGCTGCAACTGCAAGTACAGTTTTTCAACAAATTTATTTATTTGTTAGTTATACTTATACAATGGGTGGAGGGGTATTTAATAAGAGTGCAACAAAAAATCGAAAAATTAAACCAATTCAAATCAATTTAATGTTTTGATTTTTTTTAAAATAGATATATTGATTTGTATTTAAAAAAATGATTCAAATTGGATTTTGATTGGAAAAATCAAACAAAACCGAACCAAATCGAATGTATATATATCCTTAAAAATAAATTCTAACATTAGACATCTTCTATTGTTTTAATTACTATGGCATATATATATTTATTGTTTTTTTTAAAAAAATACCAACTATTATGGAGTGAGTATATATTTTTTAGAAAGTTCCTAGAAAAAAAAACTAAAATGTCCAATTTCAATATATACAAAAAAAAAAGGGAAAGAAATAGACCCAATTTTAATTTAAACTTAGTAAAAATGACCAATTCAAAACCAAATTGAAAAAAAAAAAATCGAGAACCAAACCAATAATAAATTGAACCAAATAAAAACCAATTAATTGGTTTTGTTCTTTATTGGACAACGGTTTGGATCTCTTCTTTATAAAAATCAGTTAATTTGGCTTGATTCTTGATTGACCCAAAAACTAATAAAACTGTACCGATTACCACCTCTAATATCTAAATCCTACCATTTAAAAAGCTAAAGTAATGTTCCTTATCTTTTTAATAATAATAATGTTTCTTATAATTAAATCTATTAATTGATTTGTTTTTTAAGTTCAAATATAGAAAGCAAGATTGAACCATTTGACCTAGAATGGTAACATATTTATTCATCCAGCTCCCTTCAAAATTATTAATTTCACCCATTATCGAACTTTAAAAGAATAAAGAAAAACAGATTTTTTTAAAAAAAAATCATGAAATTTATTATTATCTCTCTCGTAAAAAATTCAAGATTATATATATATTGTGTATGTATATATATTATTTAGATCTGAAAAAAAGAAAAAGTATAATGGTAATAAGGAGAAACTAAAAACAAAATGAATGAAAACAAACGGTATGATCCACTTAAGGAAGATGGTTTTCAAGTCAGATTGTCCAAAAATCAAAGCTTCACATTTGTAATATATTGTTTCAATCACACCCTAAAACTTCAATTTAAATGTAAAAAAAAATTATCATTGATGCATTAAAAATATAGAAACTTCTACCAACTGTTTTGATTGCATTAGGTTGTTTTTAATGAACTTTTTGAACTAAAAATTTTGAAAAAAAAATAAGTGCAGTTTCGACTACATTCATCTATTATATAGTCTAAGTTGCACCAATTTTTTTAAATAATTATCTTTATTTATATTTTACGATGTATAAAAAAAGATTGCATGAGATTAGGTATTGACAATTATTGTCCAAAAAAATATACACCATCAAACTATTTTGTATCCTTTTACCTTATAAAACTTGATAAATTAAATATTAACCACATTAAATAAATTAGTTGTCCGTTCCAGTTGAAAAAAAATTGGTGTAAATTTATTGTTTGAAAGTTTGATTGGAACGACATTTATATTGGTAGATGGTTATGCATTTTGTAATATTGACGAGTTTCATTGCAAAAAAAATCTGAAGCCAACAATGGACAATTGGTCAAATTAAAAGTTCGAAGGGTGTGATTGTAATAATATTTATAATTGAGATGTGGATTTTCAAATGAGCTACAAACTTCCGACTTAAGTTCCAAATTGGTTGGAAAAATTCACCGTGGGGCCCCGTCTCGATCAGGACAAAGAATCCCCGAATTGACTGGAGATGGGGTCAAATCGGGGATGGGGAGGGAATCCTTGCCCCGTCCCCGTCCTCGTCCCTATATATATATATATATATAGGTATTTAACTGTTTACATTTAGCCTAGTTTTTAATTTAGCCCAATCTAAAGTGTCCAAGCCAAACCAATTAGAATTTTAGGATAAAAAATGGGGGGGGGGGGGGGGGTGCAAAAAAGTCTCTATGGGGAAACAAAAGGGAAACACAGGGAAACGGGTCTTTGCGACGGGGAATCCTTGCCCCCGTCCTTGCCTTCAAATGGTGGGGATGGAGGTAAAATCCCCCACCTCTCCTGGTCCCGTTGCTAACCCTAGTTCCAAATTAAGATCTCTTGTGTGGAGTTATACTAATGCATTTACAAAGATAATGACATGAATTATAACTTTGGATTGGGTCATATTAGATTAATAATTACTCAATACTTGGATTCATTTCATCCCCAAACCACTTGATATTGAGTTTATCTTCCCTGGTCTTTTCATACACAGAGTTTATTTGAGACACTGAGTTGATATATGATAACTGAAGTTCATATATTTGTAGAGTTCATATGTCTATGTTTTAAGTGTAGAGTTGTTTAATCTAAGTTCATATATTTGTGTCTGGGTTGCAAAGTTGAGGATACACGTCTAGGATATCTGGTACAGTTTTTTGAACTTTAAATGATCTCGTCTTATGATGACTATTTTTGTTTTGAAATTTTTTTATTCAATAATACTACCTATCTTCGTATTAAATAAAATATGGATTGCAATCTTTTTCTTTTAATTTTTAAAGTTTATCTTTTTTTTTTTTTTTTTGAGCAATGAACAATAATTAACCAACTACATTTTTTGGAGGAATAATGTTAAACAAAATGGAAAATCAAAGAGAAATCAAAACTTTTGATTTTTAATTTTTCTCCATGAATTTTGACATCATCATTTATTTTTCTTCTTATTCTTCCTGTTGTTGCTCTGTATAATTACTCCGACATAATTTTTTTAATTGAATCTCCCCAATCATCTTAATAGCCAATAGAATGCCACTAGATTTCTTCGACAATTTCACTTTAAATTCCTCTAAATTTGGATGATCATCAGTAAATAAATTTCCATTTTTTACTATTTCTTGCCAAAAAATGTTCCAGGAAAAAAATCATCATTTTTTTTATATGTTACATACTATTAAACTATATACATACTTTTCCAAATACTATTAATACTCATTTGATATGTAAATTCAATTAAATACAAATATATCTTACAAATTTCTACATATAAATATTGTACTTAATGTAGAGAAAAATACTATTTTTTATATAATCAACAACCCTACAACATACTTTAACAGTCGTCGATCTTATAATAGTCAAAAGTGGTTGTTAAAGTTGATTATCGAAGATGATTTTTGTTAGAGGCGGTTGTCGAAGCTTGAAGTTGGTCTTATGAAAGTGGGATTGGAGCTGGTCGCTGGAGTTTGTTGTCAAACGTGGTTTTTGGAGCCTTAAGGTTGACCGTCGAAGTTGGTCGCATGAAGGTGGTTGTTAAAGTTGATTCTTATAGATGATTTTAGTCAAAGTTTATAGTTGGAAAAGGTTGTCGGAGCTCAAAATTGGTCGCATGAGGGTGGTATTAGAATTGGTTGTCAAAATTTTGTCGTTGGAAGTCATTGTCGAAGCCCGAGTCGATCGCCGGAGTTATGCGCTCGAAGGTGGTCATCGAATGTGATATGATCAGAGTTTATAGCCGAGAGTGGTTGTCGGTGTTGAGGTTGATACCCTAACTCTTGTGGGTTATGTAATTTATAATTGTAATGTACAAACATTTTATTTATTTAATAAAATATGAGATGTTTTATTCGACATTTTGTAGCATTAACTCACAAACTAATAAACTGATATCCAATGTTATCTTCTGTAGCTTAAACATGTATATAGAGACATACAGGTGAATCATGTTTAAATGATAGTCCAAATGGTCTGTAGTAGATGGATAATGCTATATACCTTATATCCTGGTGACACTACGAATACGACCCGCTTTGTAGATGTTACAACTATTGTAAAGTGCTATAAATGATTTGATCCTGATCATTCATGTAGAGACATGTGAGCGAGGGTGTTCTATACAAAGAAGTTTGTATAAGACCGAACCAAGAAATGACTAGTCTCATTATATAACACCATTCATAATAGAGACCTACATTTCACTAGGATGATCATAGGTGACATGACCTGAATCATAAGTGAGTGTTGAAATCATACCCATGAAGGCGATCATTTGATTTGTGTAGGTGAGAGTGGGAAAATCGTCGACTCAATAAACCTACCATTTTGAGGATTTATCTGATTAGGGAGCTGGAAACACAACCACACAAGATGGAATTCATCAATTCCTTAATATTTGGGTAAGCAGATAAATTGCTCCCTTAAAGGCTGATTATGGGGCTTGAATAATGTGGCACTGCACCTTCTCTTGACCTGATAGCATTTTGGTCATAGTTGGATTATGACTTACTGTTCATTAGAGGGATCAGTGGTATTTAAAGAGTTAGATGTAACTACATGGGGAAAACGATAATTTTGACCTAATTGTACTTACGGGCAATTTGTGAAGAGTTATCGCAACGTTTATTGGTTATATCTAATGGACACAGAAATATATCTGTAGTGTGAAGAGTGCAGTTGTCGGTCTTTAGTGAAGTGACCGACAGTTAATGGATGTTGAATAATTTAATTAAAAGAGTTTAATTAATTATTCAAGTACTATTGGAGCTTCAATCTACATGTTCATAAAGTCTCATGTGTAGCTCAATATGGATTATTGGGAACTAATTTTGGATTAATTTGAATTGTTTAAATTAATTGAGTGATTTAATTATATGTGATATAATTACATATAAAGTTCAATAGAGATGAATTAAATATTTGAATATGATTCAAATACTAATCACATGAATGAGATTCATATAATTAAATTTATTATAAATGTGATTTATATTAAATATCATATATGTATGAGATAATAAAACTTTAGGTTATGTGTTATATATATATATATTAATTAAATTAAATTTATAAATTTAATTTTAAATTTCAAAAGTTCTCAGTTTTTCTCTCATCAAATGTGGGAGTGGAGGGTGGTTTTGTTTTTTGGGTGATTCATCTTCTTCACAGAAGATCTCAATTTTTCTCTCTAGAAAAAGCATACAAAAGACTCCCTACAGCTAAACTATTTTCTCTCTCTCAAACTTTCTCCCTCTTCCAAAATCTCAGATCCCACACAATCCAAAGAAATTCTCATCCCAAAAGAGAATATGGAGGTCTCACTTGTAGTGGTGGCTATTTTGGGTCGTGACTGTTCGAGGAGTAATTTCGTGAAGAAATTGGTTTCTTCAAGGGTACGTATTTCCCCCAGCTTTTTTTTTTTCTTTTAAAAGATGCATGCTGTAAATTCTTCATTAATGCATAATTGTATGTTCTGTAAAATTTTTGTTCTATAGAAATAAAATTGGGTTGATCCCCACGTCTGTTATAAAATTTCACAGTTCCTTCAGTCGGAGCCTACAAAGGTGGTGTCGGAGTTAGTCATCGGAGGTGATTGCTGGAGCTCGAAATTAGTTGTCGGAGTTGTCATCAGAGGTGGTTGTCAGAGCCCAGAGTCTGGTAGTGATAGATGTCGACAGGCGAATGGGTGGAACATTAAAAATATTGGAAGAAGCGAGAGTTGTCGTGAGTTTGTAAAATATACCAAATCAACTTTACCTACATTTAGTGGTTATTTGATAAAGCAGTAGAGTTTGTTGGGGGATTAAAAAGCTCATCCAATGTTTGTTGCCCGTTTAAAAGAAAATGGTGGGTTATAAACCCAGTGTTTTACTCTACCTTTTTCTCTCCCCCATTTCAAACTCGTTTTTCCAAACATTTTAATCACTTTCCCCCTTATATCTTTCTTTTTCCATCACGCGTTTTATTACTCACTTTTCATCTTCTCTCTTCTTCACTGTTCGATTTGTCTTCTTTCATCTCGTCTCTTTTTTTTCCCTTTGGGTATGGGTTGTATTCTCATCAAACTTCATTCTACATTTGCATTTTCTTGTTGAATGTTGTGTTTCTCTTCTTCGGTTTTCTTTGTATGAATGTTTTTTTAGATCTAATAGACATGAACAATTTTTTGGTAGATTTAACTATTTTTTTTTTATTATTATTCTAACTTTTTTTTTTGGTAGATCTAACTATTTTTTTAGTAGATATGAACGATTTTTTTTTATAGATCTAACTTTTTTTTAGATCTAAAACCTTTTCGAATATTTGGTTTCTGACTTAAGATTTGTATGTTCATGTCTAGACTCCCCCATATACCAATTCGCTCTTACATGTTTGATTTTTCGATTGTTATTAGCTCTGTACTTCGTTGGATTCGTTGTTATTTTGATTTAGCTTCTCGTCATTTTGGGCGTATGTTTTTATTTATACAAAGAATAGCTATAAATACATAAAATTAATCTTTATAAATATAGTTTAAAATTAATCTTTATAAATATAGTTGTATATACAGAAAAACAAAAAATAAATTATTCCCTAATTTTCAATTTATAATTTCATTTATAATTTTAAATTGGTTCACATTTTATTTCATTTTATTTTGCCTTACAATTTTCTATAAAATTGAAAAGAAAATTGCAAATGAGTACAGAATAAAAAAAAAAATGTTTTTATTTATACCAAGAATACCTCTAAGATGGCATAAATTCCATGACGAAGAAAGTATAAGCATAGGAATAAAAGTTAGTACCTTTTCAACGTCATAACCATATGAATAAGCATAGGTTGGAGTTAATGTCCTAAATCGAGTGTATCTTATAGTTGGTAAAAACAAATTATATGTCTAATAAAATAAGAGGCATTTTATTAATGTTTAGACTACATTAAATCAATCCAATAAACTAAGATCTAAGTTTATTTTATGAAACTTAAACATGTATGTGGAGACATAGGTGGACCACGTTTAAGTGATAATCTAACCGGTCTATAGTAGATGGATAAGGTTGGGTACCTTATCTTGGTGATACTATGAATACGATGTATTTTGTAGATGTTACAATTATTGTAAAGTACTACAAATGATCTGATCTCGATTTTTCATGTGGAGACATGTGAGCAGGGTCTATACAAGAGTTTGTATAAGACCGGACCACGAAATGAATAGTCTCTCTATATAACACCGTTGCTATAAGAGACTTACATTTCACTAGCATGACCATAAGTGACTTAACTTTAATCCTGAGTGAGTTTAAACTTCTGTCTATAAGGACAATCCTTTGATTTGTATGGGCGATAGTGGTTTTATTAGCCAACTCAACAAGCCTACTATTTTGGGTACTGGTTCGAATAGGGAGTTGGAAACACAATTACACAAGATGAAATTCACTCCTTTCCCGACCTTAGGAAAAATAGATAAATTTCTCTCTTAATAGCTAATTCCAGGTCATGAACATTGAGGCTTGAACCTCTCACTCGCCCGAGAGGTGTTAATTTATAGTCTGTTATAAACTGTTTGTTCATTAGAGGCATCAATGATATTTAAGGAGTTAGATGTAACTACATGGGTAAAACGATATTTTGACCCATATATAGTTATGAGCAATTTGTGAATGGTCGACTCATTGTTGATTGGTTATATCCGTGGACACATAAATAAATCTACAATGTGAAGAGTGCAACTATCGATTTTTAGTGGAATGACTAGTAGTTGATGAAAATTGATAATTTAATTAAATAGTTTAATTAATTAATATTATATAGAGTTTCTAATCTATATATCTATAAGGTCGTATTGTTAGCTCACTAAATGATATATAAGAGGAATGGTTTAAATTATTCAAATCAATCGCATATTAATGAGATTAATATAATATGGTCAATTATAGATGTGATCTATAATTAAGAATGCAAAATATTTGAATAACATTATATATTATATGTGTATGTGATAATTATATGTTGATTAATTATATATTAAATATGATTTAATGTAGTCGTTTAATTAATTAATTAATAATTTTTATGTTGATTAATTATTTTGTACACATATTATTATCAATAAAATAAATATTTTATATGCATTTACTCAAAATACAATAAACTAAGATCCGTTGTTATTTCATGTAACTTAAGCATGTATGTGAGACATACAAGTAGATCATTCCTTGAGTAATAACCTAAATAATTTGTAGTAGATAGATAAATGAGGGATACCTTATCCTGTCGATACTACTGATACGTCCCGCTTTATAGATGTTACAAGTGTTGTAAAGTGCTACAAGTGGTCTGATCCTGACCATTCATGTGGAGCATGCGAGCGGGGGTATCCTATACAAAGAGTTTGTATAAGACCGGACCACGAGATGATTAGTTTCTTTATATAACGCCGATGATAATTGAGATTTACATTTCACTAAAATGACCATAGGTGATATGACCTTAATTCTGAGTGAGTTGGGAACTCCTGCTCATGAGAGCGGTCCTTTGATTTGTATGGGTGAGAGTGGCCAGATTGCCAACTCAACGAGCCTACCATTTTGGGGATTCGTCTTATTGGGGAATTGGGAACTCAACTACACAAGATGGAATTCACTCATTCCCCGAAATAGAGGTAAGTAGATAAATTGCTCCTTTAAGGGTTGGTTCATGGTCTTGAGCATAGTGGCCACACCCTCTCCTGGCCCAAGAGAACTTAGTCGTAGTAGGACTATGACTTATTGTTCATTAGAGGAATTAGTGGTACTTAATAAGTTAAATGTAACTACATAGGGAAAACGGTGAATTGGTCCAGTTGTACTTACGAGCGATTTGTGAAGGGTCATCGCACCGTTGATTGGTCATATGGACACAGAAATATATCTGTAGTGTGAAGAGTGCAGCTGTCGGTCTTTAGTGGAGTTATCAATAGTTAACAGATGGTGGATCTCGTGATTAAAGAGTTTAATCAGTTATTCACGTACCGTTGGAGCTTCAAACTACAGATCCATGAGATCTCCTTGGTAGCTAAATGAGTTCAAGTTGAGAATCAGATTTTGGATTAATTTGAAGTGTTCAAATTAACAAGAGGAAATTCAATTATATGTGATATAATTGATATGATGTATTAGATACATTAATTGGAGGAATTAATATAAATATGATTTATATTAAAAACTATGAAATAGAAAAATAACTATGGTTTATATGTTACATATGATGAAATATTAAAACTATAAGTTATAAATATAATATGATAAGTTGGTTATTATATTTATTTATAACATATTAATTATTCCTTTTCACTAATAACCGATTTGAATGGAAGGTTATTGGAAGTTTTATGGTAACTGTGAGATAAAAAGGAAAATGGTTTTCCAAAATTAGATTGATGATTCATTTCGGAAAAATCTTACAAAAGGCTTTCAAGTAAAAAGGTTTTACTAAGCGATATCATAGAGAGCATATATGATGGAGCTACGAGTTTACTATACGCTTATTCGATACTACACAATCGAGTAGCAAAGTCTATACGATAGGCTTCATCTTCTAAATGATCGAGTACATCATCTATATGATAGATAGTATTCATCTTCCACTTATTCGATCGTCTACCTCCTGCTTTCCTTAATCCAAAATCATATAGAGCCCACAACTTTTGGATTCTCACATCGAGAATACCAAGTTAACCATCGCGATGATGTTTTAGTTATGTTCGAGGATCAGGTTGAACTCGATTATGATCGAGGTGCATCCAGACATTTGTTGAGATTGAGTTTGATCGTTGTGTTCGAGTTCATGTTGATTGAACATTTTGCTGAACAATCAAAGGATATGTGAATAAGAGTTCTTCAAAGGTTTGCATACTCTATCCCTTTGTATCTTCCTTTATAAGTAGCATGCTGTAATTTCTGATTATACATAATATGTTCGTTTCTGTTTAGACTGTAATTGTTTGTGTGTTCTTTCTCAATGGGATTTAGAACGATCCACTTCCGTTGCTCACAGGACATCTGTGTTTAGATTTCCTTCACACGGAGTCCCCGAGGGGAACGTTAGGACAACCGTCTGCATGGCTCAGGCATGACGCTCTGAAACACGTCTTCAATGTTCGTATGCAAGAAGGAGCATCTGTTCGAGAACATGTTCTCAACACGATGATCTACTTCAACGTGACGAAGATGAATGTGTCAAGCATCGATGAAGCTAATCAGGTTAGCTTCATACTTGAGTCTTTATCTGAAAGTTTTATGCATTTCCGTAGCAATGTTGTTTTCAACAGGATTGACTACATCTTGACTACTCTACTCAATGAGCTACAAACCTTCCAATATTTGTTGTAAAGCAAGGAGAAGAAGAGTGAAGCAAATGTTGCCTAATCTTCTAAAAATTTACATAAAGGTTCGACCTTTGGAACTAAATATGTACCTTCTTCCTCCGGCACGAAAAAGTGGAAGAAGAATAATGGTGGAAAGAGGAAGGCTAACTTCGTAGTTACTGTTCATAGGGTAGATAACCCATAAAGGCTAACAAAGGAAAATGTTTATACTGTAACCAAAATGGTCATTGGAAGAGGAAATACCCTAAATATTTGGCAGAAAAGAAGAAATCCAAACAAGATAAATATGATTTACTTGTATTGGAAACCTGTTCAATGTAGAATGATGATTCTGTCTGGATTATTGACTATGGGCCACTAACCATGTTTATTATTCATTTCAGGGTAGTTCCTGGTGGCAACTAGATACTGGTGAGATGATGATGCAAGTTGGAACCGGGTACGTCATCTCGACTGTGGCAGTGGGAGGTCTTCGGTTGACTTTATAGAACGTATTTCTTATATTAAAAGATTTATTTGTAGTTCTCGATTTAAAAATGAACTTAGTTTATGTAAAGTGTTTGCTTGAACATAATTATGATATCAACTTTCTCTCTAATAAAGTGTTTATTTCCAATAATGGTGTTAATATTTATTCTACAAACTGGAAAAGAATCTTTATGTGCTAAGACCGTCAACAACTAAGCCCTCCATAACATTGATTTGTTTAAAACTGTTGCAACTCAACATAAAAGACTTAAAATTTATCCTAAAAAAAATGCCCAAATTTGACACCTAAAATTAAGACACGTTGGTAACATGACTTGAATCCTAAGTGAGTTGTGAACTCGTGCTTATGAGGGAGGTCCTTTGATTTGTATGGGTGAGAATGGCCAAATCTCCGACTCAACAAGCCTACCATTTTAGGGATTCGTCTAGGGAGTTGGGAATACAGCTACACAATATGGATTTACTCCTTTTCCGATGCAAGGTTAAGTAGATAAATTGCTCCCTTAAGGGTTGATTCCGGGTATTGAACAATGTGGCGCCACACCTTCCCCTAGCTCGAGAGGGGTTTAGTCATAGTTCGACTATGATCTATTGTTCATTAGAGGAATCAGTGGTACTTAAAGAGTTAGATGTAACTACAGGGGCAAAACGGTAATTTGGCCTAGCTGTACTTACAAGCAATTTTCTGAATGGTCATCATATTATTGATTGATTATATCCAATAGAAATAGAAATATATATGTAGTGCAAACAGTGTAGCTGTCGGTATTTAGTGGAGTGCTCAACAGTTAACAAATGATGAATAATGTAATTAAATAGTTTAATTAGTTATTCATGTATTGTTGGAGCTTCAAGCTACAGGTCCATGAGGTTCCTTTGGTAGCTCAATAGGATTAATTGAAAATAAGTTTTTTGATCAATTTGAATTGTTCAAATTAATATAGAGATTAATTATATATGATATAATTAAGTTGTTTCAATTATATGTGATATAATTGTTTTAATATATTTGATACATTATAGCTTAATGGAAGGAAATGACTATTTGAATGATATTCAAATATAGTTTCTATGAATTGGATTCATAGTTGTTAAATTATATAAATAAGATTTACATATAAAAGAAAAAAGAAAAAATAGCTTATTTTATACGTGATACAATATTAAAACAATAGGTTATATGTTATATTTGATATAACATATAATTTAATATATATATATATATATATATACATACATACATACATATATATTATGATAAGTCGGTTATCATATTTATATTTATATTATTATTATTTTAATAATAAGGAAGGGAGTTACAACTCCCTTCCCCTTATTTTCTCTCCAATCACGTAAGTGGGTGGTGGATATATTTGACATATAGAAGATAAATCTTTCTTCTTCTTCTTAGCCAAGGTTAATTGATTGAAAAAGTGAGAAAGACAATAGAAGAGTTCTGTGTATTTGAGTTTTTTAGAGAGTTCTCAATCTTTCCTCTTCTACACGAAGTTTTTCCTCAAAACCAAAATAGCCAGAGCCCACCATTATTGGGTTCTCATCCTGAAAATACTGAGGAAACATTCGTGATAGTATTCGTTCTTGTTCGAGGTTAATCTTGAAGAAAGTCTTCAAGTTGTTCGTGAACTGTTTGAGGTAAAACGTGAAGAAAGGTCTTCAAAGCTGATGTTTCTTGAAACCCTTTATTTAGCATGTTGTAATTTATAATTAAATGCATATCTTGTTTCATGTTTACTGTAAAATGGAATTTGGTCGACCTGCTTCCGCTCAAGGGATCGAAATGAGACAATAACGATGCATTCCATGTAATTTCCTTTTCCAATTTCTTAATTCCTCCCCCTGATGTTGGAAAAATTTTCTCATTAAAATGACAATAAAAAAATCGTGCAGTAAATACATTATCCATCAGGGGTTGAAGATATTTAATAATTGATGAGGAATCATATCTAACATATATTCTTAACTCTTCTTGAGGACCCATCTTAGTACTTTATGGTGGAGCAATTAGAACATATACTGCACAACCAAAAATTTTCAAATGGGAAATATTTGGCTTACGATTATAAGCTAATTGTAATGACGAGTACTTATGATAAGCTATTGGCCTAATATATACAAGTAACGCTGCATGCAAAACAACATGCCTCCATACAGATGAAGGAATCTTAGCTCTCATAAGTAATGGTCTTGTAATTAATTGCAAACATTTTATAAATGATTATGCTAAACCATTTTGTATATGAACATGAATGCCAAGATGTTCAACACTTATCCCAATTGACATACAATAATTATCAAAAGCTTGGGATGTAAATTCAGCAAGACGAATGGTCTTAATTGTATAATCAATAAATTGTGCTCTTAACTTCATTATTTGAGCAAGTAATCTTGGAAATGTAAGATTTCGACCTGATAATAAACACACATGTAACCATCTACTTATTGCATCTATTAATACTATAAAATATTTAAATGATCCACTTGGTGGGTTAATGAATCCATATATATCACCACGAATTCAATATGAAATTTCAGGTGATTCAGTCCACTCTTTAGCTAGTGATGGCCTAATTATCATTTTTCCTTGAGAGCACATCACATGATAATTCATTAGATTGAATAGTCTTCTAGTTCTTCAATGATTGTCCATTTGAATTCTCAATAATTCTCCGCATCATTATAGATCCTGGATGACCCAATCAGTCATGCCAAATTGTAAATATGTCTGAATTCATGAATTTCATGTTCATTGTTGCATATGTTTCAATTACTCATATATGAATATAATACAATTCAGAAGGTAAAGTAGACAACTCTTCCAATATACGTTTTTCATTTGAGACAGTGGATATGATATATAGATATTTCACATTATTCTTACTATCAGTCTTGATATGATAATAATGCAACGTAAATCTTTAAAACTTGGAAGATTTGCCTTTGATGGACTAGAGAGCAATGCATTGTCAACTGTAAATTTTGTTCCTCTAGGCAAAATAATATTTGCTTTTCCAAAACCTCCGATCAAGTTAGCAGAACTTGATATTGCATTTACTTTTGCTTTTAGCATTGTCAATTTGAAAAAATATTTTTTATTTGTAAGCATTCTGTGTGTGGTTGCACTGTTTGCCAAACAGATCTTATTTGCTCATTTTTTAAACACCCAACATATGAAAATGATCTATGTTTCTTCATAAAAAAAAAAAATTACAATTAGAAAAACAACACTTAAAATATATCAAAGTTACTAAAAAAAAAATAAAAATAGATAAAAGAAAATAATAACATTAAGTCTGGATATTCTCAAAATCAAAAGAAACACTTGATGTTCTATTAACTGCGTCAATCATATCTTCAGGAGATTCAAAGAAGTTCGTCACATCCAAATTTGTTATATGGGATGGGTTAAATATATCGTTATCCTGGTATGCAAAACTTGCTTTAACATTTTTCCCTTTTTCCTTCAAGGAGGCTTGATAGAGGTCAACTAAGTGTTTTGACGTAAGACAGGTACGTGACCAATGCCCAGTCATTCTGCATCGGAAGCATTTATTTTCAACATTTTTTTAACTCTTATCTTGTGGAGTTTTTCTTTTGTGATCATCATTTTGTGTTGTTCATTTGAAATTTGAATGATTAAAACGAGCATCACAAAAATAATAATTATTTATTCCTTTGCTACAGTCATGACCTCGACTGCGACCTCGACCTCGACCACGATTATTATTAAAATTCACAGTATTGACTTCAGGGAATGATGTTGTTTCGATTGGTCGAGATTCATGATTTTTTTTATCAATAACTCGTTATCTTGTTCGACTACAATAAGACATAAAATTAATTCAGAAAACTGTTTAAAACATTTCTTTCGATATTGTTGCTGCATGAGCATATTTGAGGCATGAAACGTAGAAAATGTCTTCTCTAACATATCAACATTAGTAATTATTTATCCGATAACAACAATTTTGAACTGATTTTAATTAATGCGAAGTTGTAATCACCTACTGATTTAAAATCTTGTAGCCTCAAATACATCTACTTATAACGAGTTTTAGGAAGAATAACGGACTTTCGATGATTATATCTTTCTTTTACATTTTCCCACAAGATACGAGGATCTTTTATTGTAGGATATTCCATTTTCAATCCCTTATGAAGATGGTGACGAAGGAAAATCATAACTTTTACTTTGGTCTGAATTGATGTCATATTTTCCTTCTTTAATTGTTTCTCCCAAGTTCATGGTATCTAGGTGAATTTTAGCATCAAACACCCCGTGACAAATAATTATTGCCATTAATGTCAAGGGTTGCGAATTCTAATTTTGTATTTATATTAGAAATTTAATAGATATTGAATATGCAAAATAACATCAAATTTTTTAATTATAACGAAGAGGGAAAATCGACATATCTTTAAGACCTACCTTTAGCGGAGAAAACGACAGAAGCTTGTGCTGATAACGTGTTCTGAAATTGAGGAGCACAATTGAAACACAGATATGGGAAAAATATAATAATAATAAATAAAATATAGAATAACTAAAATCACAAAATAACTAAAATTATAAAATTGGATAATAGAAAATTTAGTGGAATTTGAAGTGGATTTCTTACCAATGGGTGTGTGCTCTTAAGATCCACAAAATCCCACTATTTATAGACAACGTGGCAAGTAGGATGTGGACTTACATGGACACCAAACATGAATAACTACAAGACATATGGTCAATATGAAGGGTGACACATGACTTTTGGGACAATAAGCAATGATCATATATTTATTATTATAATACTCATAATAAATATCTATTAAAAGGATTAACTATGAATTTGCGAATATAATTGCTTTTAAGATATATTGAAACTTTTAAAAAAAAAGAAATTCTTATAAATAGAAAAACCTAAAAGATATTTATATTTTATAGTAAAAAGTTTCAAAAGTATCATATATTTTTTGAAACTTTTGCTATAAAGCATAAATACTTTTAATTTTTTAATATTTCAAAAAGTCCCTTAAAAAATATATAAAAAAATAAAATAAAATTCAACCTTTAAGAAAGGCGGAAACGAACCTTCACCTACACATTTTTAGGAGATAAAAACCCCAACACTCCCTTGTTCCTTTGGATGCATGTTTTTATATTTTTGAAAAAATATATATAAAAAAAATATATGCAGGAATTATCCAATAAAATCATGTGGCAATTTTTTAAAATAAAAAATGATTTTTAATTTTTTTTTATCTGTGCCTAAAAAAGAAGATGCACATGATTAGATGCAACCTATGTTGTATCTAATTATTATCTTTTTTAGGATAAATAGTCTAATTTCGAATAAATAAACAAATAAATAGTACTAATAATAATATAAAGATTTTTTTTTTCTTTTTTGTTAATTTAAAAAAAAATAGTTTTAACAAACAAGAGTCGAGAATGTTTTTGAAGGATGATTTGCGGTCAGAATTATGGCGGTAGTTTTATTTTAAAGTGCCTTGTTTTTTCCTCTTTTTTTGAGTGCCTTTTAAGAAAGTGCATTAATAGAAGATTGAAATAGGAAACGTATTTGAATTATTTCTTTCCCGTCATTATTGAGTTAAATTATTTGAAATAATTTGCTTTTTATTGTCGAGAAACTTAGATGTTTTTATTTTATTTTATTTTTTAATTATACAAACCACATCTAAATTATAAAATTTACTACAATTACACTCTCGATCATTTTATTTGATCAATCACTCCTAGTCTTAAACTAGATAGGTTGTTACAATTACACCCTTAATTTAATCAATTAGTTCATGCAATTTGTTAATTGTTACAATCGACTCCTATAGTTTGTTATTATTATTATTTTTCATTCGACCTTGATAGCGAGTTACAAATACATTTTGATTTTTTTAAAAAAAATTGAAGTGACATTTGAAATTTAAGGTTCAACATTAATATTGAAGATGAATCGAAATCAATAATTAAAATATTGTTGATCACGTTCATATCAAATTTTTAATTTTATAGATATACCAATGTTAAAACTAATTGAGAGACTGATTGCACTAAATAACAAATAATATGGGGTTCATCCATCACATTAAAAGTTCAAGAGTGTACTTGTAAGAACTAAATTGTTTAGTAGGATTCGATCCCTTGACCTAACACACCGATTGGAGAAAACGGTGTGACCGATTGTTAAGAAACTATATTGTTTAGAAGGATGATTAATCAAATTAAGAGTCCAGAGGTGTAATTTGAAACTCTCACATCTTGATCGTGATTGTAACGTATTGAGTAGTTGAATTATATGTTTTTTTTCCAACCCTATATATGGAATGAAAGAAATCAAACATCTTATCTTTTAATCAAGAACATATGCATAAATAAGTCGACTATGATTAGATTGACTGAAACTCGAAGATCTGAAACAATCTCTATGAAACCAATTATGCTAAGATGTTTTTGAGTATAAACCTAATTTATTATGTTTTCTTTGACAACTATTAGTTGATTACATCGAAGAAGTCAATCAGGCAAATTGTAACTCTCAGAGTAAGTGAAACTTCACATGTGCAATACTAATGTTTAATTTTCTTGTCTACCTAAAACATATTTTTGTTCAATTGTATATTTTACCATTAAAAATTTATGGATACAATTGTAACAAATACTACAATTTAGATATAGTTTGCTCAAGCTAAAATGAGCTTAATTCGATGGTAATTAACACGGTCATCCTCCCTAAAGGTTGAGGGCCGATTCTCCATCTTTGCAATTGTTATACTAAAAAAGAAAGAAGTTAGTAGTAGTTTGCCCAGTTTGTTAAAGTTAAACCTATACTTTATGCCAAAGAAAAAAAAAAAAAAAATCAAAATTCAGAAAAATCAATAAACTCAATTATCTAAACATGTTTTTTTTTTGGTTGAATTTTTTCCTTCAAAAATTAAACATTTTACTTTCTTTAAGCAAAGTCCAAACATGAATGAACCAATTTCCTCTCTTTAATTCAAACCATCAGCCCCTCCTTTCATGTATCCAACCTCACTTTTCCTTTTCTTTTTTCTTCCGAAAAAAAGAAAAGAAAAAAAGAAAAGGAAAAGAAGTAGAGATACTTTTATCGATGGGAACACGAGTTAAGGATAGAATGTTGATTTAAAATATATATTTCAATCGCTTTCTAAATCACACTTTTTTGGATAAATTCAAATTTTTTAACCTTACACTTGAGATATGGCTTAAAAACACCATATTTTAAATAATTTTAAATTTATAGACCAAAATTTGACCCTACTGCTTGACTGTTCATCCTTCATTTTTCAATGTAGGCCATAAAATTTGAACATAATTGTATATGTTTTTTAAATGAACTTTCAAAAACTAAAAACTAGTATTGAGAATGGATTCAAAACAGCTAATTGTGTAATTGAGAGTGATTTCGAAATTATTAAAATAACTTTTGTCACAGGTAACTACTATTTATGTGGGACGACGAATTGAACCAAGTTCAACAGTCATTAACATATGCCAATTCCATTGAGGTTGAAGCTCAAATCCACATATCCAGCTTTGTTTTCAAGTTGATTATAGAACATCATAAGAAAATGGCAACTCAAACAACACATCTTCCCATCGTTTCTAAATAATAGATTCGAAAAACTTTCAATTAGCCCAAAATAAATCAACAGATTTAGTTCTCTGGCTTCAAATCCTACGGTTGTAATGCCTGTGGAAGCAAGAAAATCTATCCAAGATCTACCATTTGAATCTGTTCTTCCTTTTGGTGGGGATATGAAAAAGTAAGTATTGAGTATTATTAGATCAATCAAATGACTTTGGTCACTTACAGTAAAACTTAAAAAGTATTGCACTTTCTCACACACACCCCACATGGATTTGATCCTATCCAAAGTTAATATTTATATTGTTGACAAAAAAAGATCATGGTATCAGATTCAACAACCAGACAATCAATCTTATCATCACATACTTTTCTTCCCAACAAAAATTGCCAAAAAAAAAATATAGTTTATTAATTTCAAATCTCATCCACTAATTGATTGAAGGTTAACCTTAATTAATGAGAGGATCAGGGAGACTGTGTTTGTCATATAAAGTCAGGGCATGATTTCTCCTGGTCCCTTCTGTTTTTATAATTATTTTTTATTATATTTTGTTCGAATCAATCGATGACAAGTGCATCTCTGTAAATTGAGAATCTGGGTCTGACCACAATTTGGCATCTTTATCTATTAGTTACCAAAAAAGAGAAGTAGGAAGGAACAGTCATTCATTCCAAATGGATTTGCCACCACATCATTTTCCTCTAATTAACAGTGTTTTATATAGAGAAACTATTTCCCCTTCTTCCAATATGAAGAAAACTAAAGGTGGATGATGATGAATTCTAATGGGTAAAACAGACTGACTGCCAATTACTAAGCTTTGAACATCTTGATCAAGTTAATTTATGAGAGAAAATGATAAATTAGGATACAGATAAGTAAACTAATACAGACTAAACATTTCCAAAGATGGGAAAAATAGTTACCTAATTCTGCATCTCATCATCTAGTTGCTGCTATCGCTGTTACTGTTGTTGTTGTTGCTACAATGATGATTACCAGCAGCAACAACTCTTCTCCCATGTTTGAGCTGCGAAATCTCCAACTGTGTCTTCATAAAGAATTGCATTCTTTGCAATTCCAGATCCTTGGCAAATTTCATCCTCTGCTTCTCCATTTCCACTACTTGCTCCAGCTTCGAACTCTCTGCTTGTTCATACGCCTCGCCAAATTTCAGAATTGCTTGTGTTAATTCACTCACAGCATTTCCCCATCCCTTTTCTCTCGATCCATTCCTTCCCTTCTCTGCCTTCCCCACCTGCCCCAAATTCGGATTCACCGCTTCCTTCTGAACCCTAACATTTTTCCTCTGAAAATTTGCTTGCCGATAACTATCACTCGAAGTTGGGGATGTTTCTCGGTCGGAGCCTGAGGAATCGGAATCAGTAGTTCGAGGCCGCTTGTGGTACTGAATCTTCTGAGCTTTTGGCCCCTTTGGTTGCTGTTGGTGACTGTGATTATGATGAGCTTGATACGGAATTAACGATCGATTCACTACAGGAATTCCTAGAGGAACTTTCTGGTTCTGCTGCAGCGGCGGATTTACAGCGGTCGCTACACCGGCGCTAGAAGCAGAATTCTTCGAAGCGGGACCAATCAGTTGATCCAATCTATCATAAAATGGCCACTTACTGGGGCCTCCTCCAGCAGTAATCTTAGCCTTCTCAGTCTTATATTTCTTCTTGACCGTATCAATCCGATTCTTGCACTGAATATCAGTCCTCGGTATCTTCGTATAATCCTCTCTACTACTCACAATATCAGCAACCTCTTTCCAATGCTTCTGCTTCAAATTCCCTCTACTCAGTTCTAAATACCTCTCTCCCCAAGCATCAATCAGCACCGACGTCGCACCTTCGCTCCAGCAATCCTCTCTTCCGCCACCGCCGCTTCCTCCACCGCCGCCCTTGGACTGCTGATTCGGCAGAGCCAAGGTTATCATGTTCTGAGAAGAAGGCGGAGGAGGAGGCGCCGCCGCAACCGTTACGGTAATCCGGCCGTTGGAGATCGGCGAAGCAGGAGATCCACTTCCCGGTGACGGATAGGACTGAATCTCATCGTCTTCCTTCATGGAATCCGGTCCAATCTTGAACAAAAAATCGCCGATCCGAAAATGTTACGCACCGATCTGGCAACTAGATGGAAAGAACGTGATGTTGGTTCACCGGCGCATGTGAATCGGTCCGGTACCGTCATGAGCCGGAGATATGCCGCGATGTGAAATGCAAATGTCTGATCCGAGAGAGAGAAAAAGGGTTAGGGTTAGGGTTTGGGGTTGACCGGCGAAAATGGCATAATTTCTGTGAAGAAAAAATGGGGAGTTTAATTTGGTTGACGGAAAAAACAGGGAGAAGGGAACTGACGGCGTCGGTGAGGGAGTAATTTGGGAAGGGGATACGTGGCGATAAATTAGAACCGGATAGACGACGTGGCAAAACGTGATTGGCGGTAATTTGTACCGGGAGTTTTTCATAACCGGAGTGACCGTGATGACGCTGCCGGCATAGCCTCGGGTAGGTAGTCCATCGCTGTTTTTATGTGGTACAAGTAATTTACTTAAAACTCCAATTATGTCTGATTAATTACAATTTTATCCTCACCAGGTTGGATGATTTTAATTTCGAGTTAGAGTTGGGTTGAGATGTTCTTATATTTTTTTCGGATTGGTTTGGTTCTATGTTACATTTTTAAAAATGGAAGATTGGAGAAAATAGCAAAATTATAGGTGTCTTTTGATTTTTGTCAAGAACAAAAACATACTATGCACATGACATATATTTTTTAAATTTCTAAATTATCCCTGATATGGTCGATTAATAATTTATTCGAGTACTGTAGAAATACAGTTTTAATGGAATCATATGTTATGAGACTATATCAATTGTCAATAGAAATACAATATAAATAAATACATTTGATTTCAACGATTCAATAGATAATGGTACCAAATTTTTCTCTCATTTTAAAATTTGAATCAATGATTTCATATATATTTTGATTTGATTTAACCAATTTTGAAAATATTCAGAATTAATCAATGTTTAATTTGTTTATCACTACTTTGATTTTAATTTATAATACATCTTTAGATTTATATTATTTTATTATTTAAAATTCGCATTCAAAATTTTTATCCTAATTAGAATTTTACTCAATATTTTATACATATTATTATCTATCAAACTGTATATTTCATTTAAATTTGATATTTTTTTGTACTTTTTTAATCAATTTTTATTCATTATCATCTAATTATATTACTATACCATTAATTTATCTTTTTGACAAATAAATAAGTATTCACGTCTACGATCTTGCTATTTTTGTTATGCCTCTACAATGAGTTATGTTAGTTTTGTGGTTGGATGAGTTATAAATACAGTGTAATTATTGAAGTTTAAATGAAAATGGAATTATGAATATAGTATAATTGTAAATAAACAGACTCTATTTTTCTTAACTGAATTAGATTTGAATTTATAGTTTATTATCAAATTAGATTTCATTTAATTACTTATTGGATTAATCAATATAAACAAAACTTCCTGATTTTCTCTCAAATTTATATTTAAATTTATCTTTTATTATCAAATTTGATGTTATGTAACTAACTTTCGATTTGTTTAAATGTTTGTTTCAATATCTAAACATTTTTTCCATTAATTTATACATACTGTTATCAAATTAATTTGATCATTCACACGTAAAAGTGACTTATTGTACTTAAAAAGAAACATATAAATGGGAATCAGACTTACACCCACGCACACGCACACAGAGAGTTTATTATCATCATCATCAAATTATATTTGATCTAATTACTTATTGAATTAATTACAATAAACTAAACTTCCTGATTTTTCTCTCTAATTTATATTTGAATTTATCTTTTGTTATCAAATTTGATTTTATCTAACTAACTTTCAATTTGTTTAAATGTTTGTTTCAAATTTAAATGTATCTAAATATTATTTTCATTATTTTATACATGTTGTTATCAAATTAATTTGATCTTTTTTCATTCATAATTATCAAATGAGAATTAGACACACATAGAGTTTATTATTATTATTATTATTATATCTCATATTCTTCATTTTTTTCACTTAATCGTCCCGCAAAATCTCATTTTCTCCTTCTTAATCTCATGGGCTGCCAACCTTTTTCGCTCGCACACATGTTTCCTACTTTTATTTATACTTTGAACATCGTTATCGTTTTCAATAATGACGTTCTGTTTTCAACAATGACGTTCTAGGATTGATAGCAATTAAAATTGGCTTTTAAGATCTTATGAGCAAAATGGTCAAATGGAATGAATATGATGAAATGGAATGAATATGATGAAACTCTCTATAACTGGTTTGGTGTCAAACGCAATCATATTTCTAGTAGTCACATCGTTCTGAAATTGCAATTATTTCAAATATTCACCTGCCAACAACAACTTCATCGGTACAATCAACTTTGCTCTTTCTCACGTCGGAGGAAATCCATCGTTGTAGACATAGTTTCTAATGACCCTCGCCATTTGGTCGTCATCTTCCTTCGCATACTAATTAGTATTTTATCTAGCATTGAGGACCTTATATTGGGTGATTTTTTATTTTTGTTTGTTTATGAAATATTTAGATATTGTGTATTTGTGATTATAGAATGTTTAGATATAGTGTATTTGTGGTATTTTGAGTTGGTTTTAAAACAATGTATCTTTGCATTCGCGTTCATACTAAATTTTGTTATTTTAGAGTGTATTTGTGGTATTTGAGTTGGTTTTGAAATAATATATGTTTGCATTCGCGTTTATACTAAATTTTGTTGTTTTAGGGTTGTTTTGTCATTTACTAATTAGTATTTTGTATTATATAAATTTGTTTTGCTATTTTTATAATTATGAAATTTGTTTGCCATTTTTTCAAATGAAACTTTAAAATTTGTTATTTCACTTGTCAGCCCTTCAAAAATTTGGGTTGACTAAACTCAATTCGAATTTCTAATATTATTAAAAAAACATATATTATAACTTATAAATATTACATCTCACATATATTTTTAATGTTTGTTTAAAATTTGTAATTGATATCTTGAATTTTGATATTTCACATTTGAGTTTTATGAAAAATGTAATAAAAAAGATAAGAAAAATAAATAAGGGATCATTATAGATTCAATCCCTTTTCAAAACTTATTTTCATAAATGTTCAAATTTTTTGATATTTTCATATATAAGATTTAATGGATTTTTTAGACTAAAATACTCATGAGTGTGGCGGACAAGAGAGAGAATATGGCATTTTTTTTTCCCGAAACACTTTTAATGTTGGATAGAGAAAATGCATTTATTTTTAAAATTTTTTATTCTTTTTGTTTAATTGGAGACAGAAAATATATTTAATGAAAATTTATTTTCTGTTTATGTTGGTTTCACATATCAACTTATTGGTATATTTGTCGGATTCATGGTTATTTTAAATATATCTTATAACATTTTGTTAGGTATTTGAAAATAGACTAACAAATATATGAAATATACCACAATATATAAATTAAAGATTGACTCAATATTTAACATAAATCACATATATATCATAGATTTCATTTACACCACAATATATATATCATAGAACATTGTAATATATGTTTGCAAATATTATAACCAATATATCTAAACCCGATATATGAAATATTAATGTACTCAAATAAATGGTTGTACCATTCAAAAATTTAGATGTTCAATATTCAATATAAATCTCGGTATATATCATAAATTCCATTTTAGAGTATATATCATTCATTCAAAGCAGTCAGAATATAAACAAAAGAATATATCACAATATATAAATCTTATATAGACTAAGTTTTCAACATTACATTATATAACATAAAATTGTCAACATAAATCATAGTATATATCATTTATGTCGTTGTTTGACCATTCGTTGTCCATGTCCATCTACCGTCGTTCAATCATCTGCCGCGTTATCACCATCATTCGAATCTGGCATCCGCCGTCAAGCCAAGTCACTCGTTGTTCGCCATCTAGCCGAGTTGTGCATTGTTCAAGGTTGCCGAGCCAAATCAGCCATGTCTGCACCGTCATCCAAGTCAAGTTGCCATCCGCCGTCAAGCCGAGTCATTGTTCACCGCCCAGCTGAGTTGCTCACTATTTCACTCTAAGTTAGTCGTTCCTCGCTCGAGTTCCACTCTGCATCTGTCGTTCTTTGTATGTTGTTTGTTGTCCAGTGTGGTCACCAGTGAACTGATCACCAATTTGGTCTTTGTGGGCTGTTGTAAAGATGGAGAGAACGAGGGAGGTAGAGAGAATGAGGGTTTTGGAAAAAAAAAATGGTTAAAATAAAAACTACACGTGATCGTGAATTAAGGAAACCTTTGAGTTTCATTTTTGGAAAAATGTGTAATTGATTATAGGTTGAGGACAAAAAGGTAATTAGATTCTTATTTTTATGTGATTAAGAAACCATTTGGACATTTCTGAAAATAATGGAAAAGCTGGACAAAAGTGAAATATAGGGTCTTTATTAGAGACATGTGTGTTGTTATGCCAAATAAATAGCCTGACAACTCAACTCAACCTTATTCGACGTTTAATAGTTGGGTTGGAGACCGTATTCGGGTAGCCAACCCAACCAACCCGAATATTTGGATTGGTCTAAAAAATCTCCTTAACCCACCCTAACCTAACAACCCGTGTACATCCCTAAACAAAATAGACTTACAAATTTTTTCATTAGTTTTTTTTGTTTTTGTTTTTTTAAATAACTTTCTTTCAAATTTATTTGTTTTGTTGTTGAAGTAAACACCTATTTTAGCCTCCATCTAGGCCGTTTCTATTTACTAATAATTATTTCATTTTGTATTTGGAATATATTTTCAAGTGTTTAATTTTAAAAAATAAGCCATTTAGAAAGAAATTGGAGTGTTTGACAATCATTCAAAATAGTTTTTCAAGTGTATTTTATTTTTTTTTATATAAAAAATGTTTAAATAAAAATGAGTAAAACATTTTTTTCTCAAGTCAATCCAAACAAACTCTTAGTCTTAAATAGATTTTGGTTTATGTATTTTTAATAAATATTAAATTTAGTCTTTCAAAATTAATTTTTTTATATTTGGTTAAATAATTATAATAATAATATTTTATAAATAAATACAATGTGTGAATATGTTTTTCAATTTATAGTAAAAATGCTAATAGATAACAATTTTTTTTTTTTTTTTTAAAAAAGTCAATAAATTAGGAGACTAATTTTAAAATTTGAAAGTTAGAAGTTAAAGTTGGATAATTGAAAGTATGTGAATTTAAACAAATTTCAAAGTGTAGGGATCAAAATTGATATTTTAACTTACTATTTTTTTAACTAATTTTATTTTGGCATAAACATACTTGTAAATTATACCATTGCGCTTGTTTTATAACCCCCAACCCCCACAAGGAAGAGTTCTAATGTGGTTTTAGAAAAGAAGACACCATAATATTGAAAATTAAAAAGAAAAATGAAAACATTACCATTTGGACTTAGTTTTTTTATAGTTATTTTACTCATTATTATTTTGAGTTCAAGTGAGAATGGTGGTTCCAATTTGAGACCACTTGTATCAATGATATATGTCTAATCTAATTGAGTTGTACACTTGACTTTTACCTCCAATTTTTTAACAAATAGATGATATGATCGTGACCTGAGAATAAATATTACTGTACTTATCAACACACATACAAGTGAATATACTAAGGCGACATGAGATTGAGATAAATATGATTTAGAATTCTCTACACAATTAAAACTAGATAAGTAAAACGACATCGATATATCGCGAAGTAGGTATAATATTGAAGAAATTGTAAAAAATAACATTATTTAAGTTCAAATTTCACAACTAGCACGTTTTTTTTTTAAACACATTAAAATAGTTTTATTATTATTATTATTATTATTCTTGATTGAGATTGACCACCAAGATTTGTAGAAAAAGTTAACTTTTGAATATAACTTTTTCATCTTATATTCAAACTATCGATTTTTTTGAGTTTTCTCGATGGAATCTCGGCCAAGATGAGAAATGAGATTGATATAATTTTCTCAAATCTTACTAACCTTTCTCATATTTCCAAAATTTAAAAATAGAAAGATTGCATAATATTTGAAAAAATTATGTGAATTTTGATGTTCATTTCAAGCAAAATTTCACCGACAAAGCATGATCTTGGTGTTCATCCCCGACAAAATTGTACCGAGAAAGTCCGAAAGAATTGATATTTGGATATAAGATGAAAAATTATTTTTATAATTCAAAATTCGATGTCAATCTTGATCGGAAAAACTATTTTAACAATTTAAGAAAATGCTAGCTGTGAAAGATGAAACTTAAAAAATGGTTGTTTATGACCATTTTTCAAAATATTACTATATTTCAACAATTAAAACTCGAACACTTTTGTGATATATCCTCAATATTGCATAGATAAATATACAAATACATTATTGAGACGTCAGAAAAACTTTCCACTGCCGTAATTTTGGGGGTTATTTAGATTGGGGGTTGTTTTGAAAGTTAATTGGGGAAAATGGGAGGATTTCCAACTTATTTAGGGGAAAGAGGTAGTTTTTTTTGTACCCATCCGAATACGTCTTCGGGAATATTTTATTATTTTTTCTCCATACGCTGCATTAAAAAAATTAAACTGAGTCAGAATGCGTCTGTTGAACACGATTATTTAGTAATCGTTAATAAGTTACTATGCGATTGTTTAGTAAATTATACACGATCGCTTAGTAATTTATACACGATCGCTTAATAAATTATACATGATCGCTTAGTAATTTATACACGATTGCTTAGTGTTGAAATATGTTGAATTAGCCTAAGGGCGGTTTTATAGTTTACTCTATATTTGCTAAATTAGGGTTTCCCCTCATCCTATTTATATCTGAGGTCGAGGTCTCTTGTATGCATGACATTAAAATAATAAAACCTTTTCTATCGTGGTTTTTCTTCCCTGAATTAGAGTTTTCCACGTAAATTCTTTGTGTCATTTCTTTCTTTTCTATTTCAATATGGTATCAGAGCAAGGTGATGAAACCCTAGCCTCAATAGAAGAAACTCAGTCATCAAACTTGATAGGTGAAGGTACACTGGCAGACACGACTAATGTGGCTGTGATTCAAGCAGTCGTTGATCGATATCTCCAAACCATCTTAAACCCAGCGCAACTCGACCCATTTGGAGCCCTGCTGCCAGACTTCAATAACCCAGTCGGCGTGCATCTCGGACCTTAGACTTGCCTTAGATCGCGATCGACACAGGGCTCTGGTGGATTCGCTCCAACCAGCGCGCCAAACAGCTCCCAGACGCAGCGTACCAGTCGAACATCGTCGATGGGGTCCTTCGACTTTGCACATGATTGGGTTTGCTCCAGACGGTCGTGGGTTCGCTCCAGTTGCTGGGTCGGGTCAGATTGGCACGTTTTCTTCAATCTCGCAGCCGATCGCCGAGCCCTCTGTCCGTTACCCACCATCGCAGCCACTTAGGAGCAAAGCCGATCACGGGCTGCCGTATTTTTCCGCCGGTGGGATTCCGGCAGTAGTCTCCTCACAGTACCATGGTGGTTTCTCATGTGTACCCAATTCAACCTCAGTTTCGAATGGGTGTTTCTGTTGAAGAAAATTCCATGACCTATGGACAGAAACACCCCAGATCTGAATCTCATGGGGAACTTCAACAACAATTGGTCAGTATCCAACAACAGATGGCCGCTCTTGGAGCCAGCTTGAATGGCCATGATTCTTCCCCGATTTATTCAGAAAATATGGTATCAATGTTTACTACTAATCTTTTATCTGGGACTATAGGAAACTCTGCAGGAATGATCGCGGGAGAGAAGTTGAATGGACAAAATTACTTCTCTTGGTCCCAAACAATTAAAATGGTTCTTAAGGGACGCCATAAGTTTGGATACTTGATTGGAGAGATACCATGACGAATCCTGGGGATCCTCAAGAGCGTGTCTAGAAGGCAGAAGATTCATTGCTCCGCTCGATGTTGATCAGTAACATGGAACCACAAATTCGTAAACTTTTACTCTATTCAGCTACTGCCCGAGATATCTAGGATGCAGTCCGACGGTTATATTCGAGGCGTCAGAACACATCCGCATGTATACTCTACGTAGACAGGTTCATGAATGCAAACAAGGGAGCATGGATGTAACGTCATACTTCAACAAGATGTCTTTGTTATGGAAGAAATGGATCTATGTCGGGAGATCATCTGGAACTGCCCGCAAGATGGCATTTAGTACTCGAAGATAGAAGAGGTTGAGCGTGTGTATGATTTTCTTGCAGGGTTGCACCCCAAATTTGATATAGTTCGGAGTCGAATACTAAGCGAGAAACCAATACCATCTCTCATGGAGGTCTGTTTAGAGGTTAGATTGGAAGAAGATAGATCAAGTGCAATGAATGGGTCGGGTGTTACCACTGTAGAGTCAACTGCCTTTGGGGTGAAATCCACTAGATCTGATGGTGACAAGCAGAATAGTGAAACACCCCCAGTGTGTGAGCATTGCAAAAAACAGTGGCACATGAAGGATCAGTGTTGGAAATTGTATGGTCGGCCTCCAAATGGTAAACGTCGCCCTCTAAATGACAAGTCAAAATCCGGTCGTGCTCTAGTGAGTGAATTGGTTGAGGGGCCACACAACCTCAAACATAGCCTCCAGTGACCAACCCGGGTGATTCAGGCACCATAGGGATTGGAATAGTTGCACAATCAGGTAACCCTCAATCTTTTAGTTTTCTTGTTGAAGGGAATGAATTATGGATTCTAGATTCAGGAGCGACCGATCACTTGATTGGCTCATCCGATCGATTTCTCTCGTATTATCCAAGTGCTGGAAATGAGAGGATTTGAATTGTGGATGGGTCCTTCGCTCCTGTTGCTGGAAAAGGCAAACTGTCACCATTTCAGGGATTAATTCTACAAAATGTCCTACATGTGCCCAAAATTTCTTACAACTTGTTATCAATAAGTAAAATAATAAAATATTTGAACTGTAGAGTTTTCTTCTCACCAGATTCTGCCTTGTTTCAGGACTTGAGCTCAGGAAAGACGATTGGCATTGCCCGATATGACAGAGGCCTCTATTTCCTTTCTGAAGATGCTTCCTCCAGGAACTTGTTTAGGACTAGCCTTTTATCTTCTTTTACTATGTCTGAAAAAGATTATTTATTGTGGCATCTTCGTCTTAGACATCCAAGTTTTTAATATATGCGATATTTGTTTCCCCACTTATTCCATAATGTGAATGTTTCTTTGTTATCTTGTGATGTCTGTATACGTGCTAAACAACCTCGTGTGTCTTTTGTTTCTCAGCCCTATAAACCTATCCAGCCTTTCCATCTGATCCACAGTGATGTTTGGGTCCCTCAAACATCTCTACCCTGTCTGGTAAACGGTGGTTTGTAACTTTCATCGATGACTATACCTGACTTACATGGGTATATCTTCTTGCTGATAAGTTCGAGGTTCTACCTACCTTCAAACAATTCTATACCACTATATTAACATAGTTCACACAGAGATTGTCATTCTTCAGAGTGACAACGGTTGTGAGTTTGTCAATCATACCCTCCAGGAATTTCTAGCGTCAAAAGGGATCATCCATCAGAACTCATGTGCGTATACTCCACAACAAAATGGGGTGGCTGAATGGAAAAATCGCCATCTCATTGAAGTTGCTCGTTCCTTGATGGTTTCAGCATCCCTCCTTTCGTACTTGTGGGGAGATGTGGTTCTTACCGAAACCCATCTCATTAATAGGATGCCTTCACGAGTTCTAAAATTTCAAATATCTCTTGAGTGCTTCAAAAAGTTCTGTCAGTCTACCCGTCTTATTCCTGAGGTTCCTCTTTGTGTGTTTTGATGTACAGATTTTGTTCATACTCATGGTCCACACCGGACTAAGTTTGCCCCACGAGCTCAAAAGTGTGTGTTTGTCAGGTATCCCCTTCATCAGCGAGGTTATAAATGCTTTCACCCATCTTCCATAAAATACTTTGTCACTATGGATGTCACGTTCCTTGAAGATAAATCGTTATTTCCCGTTAGTCATCTTCAGGGGGAGATCACGTGTGAAGAGACTAACAGTTCCACATACTCCGTACCTATTAGCTTCAATCTTGAGCCTAGTCCTAATATTCCTAAACCCAGTCTACCTAGTCTCGAACCTAATTCTGCTTCTACTATTCTAGTGTCTATCCTTCCTACTAGACAAGTGCCCTAGATAACATACTATAGGAAGAATCTCATAAAGGAAACTCAGGAAACCCCTGGTGTTCCATCGGAAAGTGTCTAAGCATCAGAACCAGCTCAGGTTCAAGATCCTGTTGTTTCAGAGGAAATTCTTGAAGAGAAGTCTGGGAACATAGAAAATGATGAGACGAGTTTAGAGAAGGTTGAAATTTCAGGAGATAATAAGGTGCTGGAAGATCCTCAAGAAGATGTAGAATTGTCTCAGAAGTCTGATACTGAAGAGAGACCGACGAAAATTAACAATTATGATACCACTCTGGATATGCCAATTGCTCTGAAGAAGGGAACCAGGTCAGGTACAAAGTACCCTCTGCATAGTTATATGACCTATAGTAACTTATCTCCTGTTTTTAAGGCTTTCACTACCCAACTAGATGCTCCAGCAATACCTACCAGTGTACATGCGGCCATGGAAGTTCTCGAGTGGAAAGTGGCAGTAATGGAAGAAATGAGAGCTCTCGAGACAAGTAAGACTTAGGAGTTAGTAGCTCTCCCTAGAGGTCATAAAACAGTTGGTTGCAAATGGGTGTTCACAGTGAAGTATAAGTCTGACGGAACGCTCGAGAGATATAAGGCCAGGTTAGTTGCTAAAGGGTTCACTCAGACGTATGAGATTGATTATTTAGAAACTTTTGCCCCAGTGGCTAAGTTAAACACGATCCGTGTTCTTTTGTCTGTTGTCGTAAATAAAGATTGGCCCTCACATCAACTAGATGTAAAAAATACCTTCCTAAATGGTGAGTTAGAAGAGGAAGTTTACATGAGTCCGCCTCCAGGTTTCGAAGCTAAGTTTGGGAATCATGTTTGCAAACTCAGGAAGTCCTTATATGGGTTGAAGCAGTCCCTTAGGGCATGGTTTGACAGGTTCACCGTGTTTGTTTAAGTCCCAAGGGTTTGTTCAGGGGCATTCTGATCATACTTTGTTTACCAAAAAATTACCTTTAGGAAAGATTGCTATGTTGGTGGTGTATGTTGATGACATCATTTTATCATGAGATGACATGATAGAAATTGCTAAGCTGAAATAGAGAATGGTAGGCGAATTTGAAATTATGGATCTTGGTAGTTTGAGGTATTTTCTCGAGATGGAAGTGGCAAGATCAAAAGTAGGAATATCTGTATCTCAATAGAAATACACTCTGGACTTGTTGAAGAAAATAGGAATGACTGGATGCAAACCCATTGACACTCCTATTGAGGTCAATGGCAAACTGAAAAGCATTTCGAAAGGAGTTCCTGTGAATAAGGAGAGGTATCAACGCCTAGTAGGAAAACTGATTTACTTATCTCATACTAGGCCCGACATCTCCTATGCTGTGAGTGTGGTAAGTCAGTTCATGCAGAATGCATATGAGGAGCACATGGAAGCAGTGACTTGAATTTTGAGATACCTGAAGTCCACCCCTGGGAAGGGCTTAGTGTTCAGAAAATATGACACACGAAGCATCGAGGCGTATACCTACTCAGATTGGTTCGGATCTATGACTGATAGAAAGTCAACCTCAGGGTTCTGTACCTTTGTGAGGAAAAATTTGGTGACTTGGCGGAGTAAAAAACAGGGTGTAGTGGCCAGAAGTAGTGCTGAGGTAGAGTATAGAGCTATGAGTCTAGGAGTGTGTGAAGAAATCTGGTTGCAGAAAGTTTTGTCTAATCTTCAACAGTGTAGTCCGGGTCTCATGAAGCTCTATTGTGATAATAAGGTTGCCATCAGTTTTTCTACGTGTAACATGATAGAACCAAACACGTGGAAATTGACAGGCACTTTATTAAAGAGAAGTTTGACCGTAGAGTTATCTGTATTCCCTATGTACCTTCAGTTCAATAGGTTGCAGATGTTCTTACAAAAGGGTTATCGAGACAGACGTTTGAAGCTTGTATTAACAAGTTGTGTTTTGCCGATATCTACGCCCCAACTTGAGGGGGAGTGTTGGAATATGTTGAATTAGCCTTAAGGGCGGTTTTGTAGTTTACTCTATATTTGCTAAATTAGAATTTCCCCTCATCCTATTTATATTTGAGGTTGGGGTCTCTTGTATGCATGACATTAAAGTAATAAAATCTTTTCTATCGTGGTTTTTCTTCCTTGAATTAGGGTTTTCCACATAAACTCCTTATGTCATTTCTTTCTTTTCTATTTCAATATTTAGTAATTTATACACGATCGTTCACTTATCAATGATTTGTTTATCCAATTGTAGATCAATGGCTATACACGATCGCTTAGTAATTTATACATGATCGTTCATTTATCAATGATTTGTTTATCCAATTGCAGATCAATGACGCTACTTCGTATCTTTGTACGATTTGGTGGGGATTGGGATGAGTCTGGAAGAAATTATGTTAGTGGTCATATGAAAGGTCTGAAAGTCAGAAATGATATAACGGTCAGTGAATTAGTGATTATGATGCACCAACAACTGAATATTGATCCGGATCTGTTTGATATACACATCAATTGTACTATACAATTTGTAATTTTAGCACCAATTATATTATGTACAACACCAATTGTACTGTACAATATGTAATTTTATCACAAATTTATCTAAACGTTCTCTTAGTTATTTATTTGTTTAGTTAAATGTACAACACCAATTGTATTCTACAAATTTAGTACAAATTTATCTAAACGAAAACTAAACGATCGCGTAATAGTTAGGAAAACAATCGCTTAGTATTATCTAAACGACCACATAACAAAACCTAAGCGATTGCTTAGTGTTAGCCAAACGATCACTTTATAAATTAGTACACGATCGCGTTATGGATATCTAAATGATTGCGTAACAATTAGCTAAACGATCGCTTAACAAAACCTAAATGATCGCTTAGTATTATCTAAACGATCGCATAACAAAACCTAAACAAGCGCTTAGTATTAGCCAAACGATTGCTTTATAAATTAGTACACGATCGCGTAATGGATATCTAAACGATTACGTAACATTTAGCTAAACGATCGCTTAACAAAACCTAAACAATCGCTTAGTATTATCTAAATGATCGAATAAAAAAAACCTAGGCGATCGCTTAGTATTAGCCAAACGACCGCTTTATAAATTAGTACACGATCGCATAATGGATATCTAAACTAACAGTTAGCTAAACGATTGCTTAGTATTATTTAAACGAACGCTTAATATTAACCAAACGATCGCATAATGGATATTTAAACGATCGCGGAACAGTTAGCTAAACAATCGCTTAGTATTCTATAAACGATTGTTTAACAAAACCTAAATGATCTCTTAGTATTATCTAAATGATCGAATAACAAAACCTAAGTGATCGCTTAGTATTATCCAAACGTTCGCTTTATAAATTAGTACACGATCGCGTAATAGATATCTAAACGATTGCGTAACAATTAGCTAAACGATCTCTTAGTATTATCTAAACGATCACTTGGTATTAGCCAAACGATCACTTAATATTCTCTTTGATCGCTTAGTAATATCTATCCGATCACTTAGTATTATCTAAACGATCGCTTAGTATTAGCCAAACGATCGCTTAGTATTCTCTCCGATCGCTTAGTAATATCTATCCGATCGCTTAGTAATATCTATGATTGATTTGATAGTAATATTGTTGCTTTGAGATTAAGAAATTGCTATGATTGATTGATATACTCAATATTAATTTTTACTTTTATTTTTTTGTTTAAAGTTGTTAGAAACTTATGCAAAAATATAGATATTAACTTTCGACTATTGTAAATAATAGTCAAGGTTCTTTAGGATGTGTTGTAGACTCCAAGTGCATTTTCGTAATTGATTTCATTAATAAATTTAATCATATGTACAATGTTCTTTATTCACGACTGGAAGAAGAACCTCTATTACGCCTAGCTCGATCATGTTGAGTGACATAGTGTCCACGATCGTCACACCCTCTTACACTTGATGGTTGACTTTCCTCTGGAAAGTGTATACCTTCACTACGTTGTCGATATGTAACATACTGGTCATAGATATTTGGATGGACATGTGAAGTTTGTTCTTTTTCCATGCTTATTGTACTGAGGGTTGTTGGAAAAAATCAAATGTTGAGGGAGTGGACATCATGGCAGGCTTAGACGACCTCTCTTAAGAATGGCGTCATTCGTGGTTACGCTTAAAAGAAGGGCACAAATTTGTTCCTAGTCATAATTTAGAGACATGATCAATGGTCTTCCATTAATCGGGAGTCCAAATTGGATGACTACATCTTGAAGTGTAATTATACACTCTCCATGCAACATGTGGAAAGTTTGTGTCTCCTGGTGCCATCGTGTATAAATTTTATACAAGAGACTCTGTAGAATCCGACAGCTCGTAGATAGTTCAATATACGAGGGTCTGTCTCGTGCCTGTGAATAATAGCTTTTCTTCATCGACAATGCATTGCATCGATATGCTCGTCTTCCCAAATAACCTCGGATCTATGATTGCACTGTAAATACAAAACCGAGTCGTTGTATGGCCCTGTGGTAACATCTCCGTCCATCTGATCCCACAAAAACAATATTAAATTTAGTAAAAATCAATGTGATTACAATCAACAAATATAATGTCAGTTAATAAAGAATACACCATTCATTGTATAAATACAATCAATAAATACAATGAAAATTAATAAAGAATACATCATTCATTGTATAAATACAATCAATAGATACAATCAATTAAATACAATGCGAATTAATAAAGAATAAATAAGTAAAAGAAGTTACAATCAATTAAATACAATGAGAATTAAAAATAAATTACTAAGTCGCATTACGAGCTTGATTGGGACAATTCCGTCTATTATGCCCTTCTTGTCTGCAAATTGTGCACCATGTCTTGTAACGTTCCATCCAATCCATCTCGTTTTGCATGCGAGAACACGGTCTGCCAACCTTCCTAACTTGTGATTCGTCTGGATAAATAGTTGAGAAGTTAGGATCAAGCCAACATTTTTTTATCAAGGATAGGCTCGAACTAGGGTGAATAATATGCCAATAAGTGGGAGTTTTGTAATAGTCTTCAATGTAGTAAAAGTAGTCTACCCCAATGGTCTTACACGCAGCTATAGTGTGAGAACAGAGGATTCCAAAACTCTGCCACTTATTGCATGTGCATGTTCTTTTACTTAACTTTACTCGGTGTGTGTTTCCTCATTTTAGTGTTATTAGGCTGATTGAGGTGGTGACTTCACACAACCCTGTTCGATGTTCAAATATGTTGATGGAATGTTTGATTGCACGTTGTTCCCAAAGACTTATTTTCTCTACCGCATACCTATGACAAATACGACAATTACTCCTCGATAGCTGTATAAAAATGTGGGTAACTAAGATTTGAATAATTTACCTCGTGAAACACTCTCCCAATTCAAGAGCAGTCTCTATTTCTACACAACGAGCAGTGAAATAAGCAATATATCTGTAGAATGTTGCTTGGACTAGTGCAGTGATTGGTAGCTTTTTGGCGCATTTCAGAACAACATTTGTACTTTCGGCCACATTCGTGGTTTGCCATCCATAATGATGACCACCATCATATGACTGTGTCCACTGTTTAGGATCTATGAAAACAAAATATCGTAAGCAATTAGGGTTTGCTGTTTGAAGTTTGACCATACAATCATTAAACTCTGCACCTATACACCAAACTAATAAACTATTTTTGAACTTGTTGTTAAAATTACTCGCCACATGTCGCAAGAAAAATCTGTGGTGTACTCCAACCCAATCGTTGCTAGGGATTTTGACTGCAGATATAATGGCTTTGTGTTTATCTGAAATTAGACTCATTCCCTCCTTTCTATACACCACATGATCCCATAAATTCCTAAAAAACCAGCCCCACGAGCACTTTCCTCTAATACAATGGCGTATGCAACCGGATAGACGTGACTATTTGTATCTACTGAGGTAGCTATTAACAATGTTCCTTCATACTTCCCATATAAATGGGTTCTGTCAATTTGAAGTAGCGGTCTGCAATGCTTGAAACCCTCGATAACAAGTCCAAATGACCAAAACATGCTACTAAACATTACAAGCCTTTCATCACAATCCACCTCATTTAGCCTCTAATGGATGACTGTACCGGGGATTGTGATTTGCAAGATATTCATCCATTTGGGCAACAAATTGTATAATTCGATCCAATCTTCGAATATCTTCGCAATTTCCTTTCTTCTTCCGTTCCACACTTTCCAGTAACTAACGAAATAACCACACCGTTTCAAGATAATATCTTGTAATGTTTTGATGTCAACTGACGTATTTATTTTCACTATGCTGCTTACCTCAGATGCAATTAGATCTGAGTCCAATTGATTGTGATCCTGACTCGGCTTGTATATACACAAGAATGCGGGTCATTGTACTGGGTAATTTCAAATTTACCATGTTTTTCACAGCAAACAGCGTGAAGTCTCCACGTGCACCCATTGTCATATCTTTTTTACACTTGACATCCCATGTTGTTTTCTTCGACTCAATGACTTCAAAATTTTGATGTCGAATGATTGAATAGTTTTTCACTGCATGTTCTAAATCCAATTTGGAATTGAATATCATCCCCTTAAGCAGTGAATCAGACCCCATATTACTGTCATCCTCCGTTGTCGAATCGGGTTCAATGGTCATCTCATTCAGGTCTATCTCAGTAAATGTTTCGAGGACTTCATGTACGCCATAAAATTGACCAGGTAGTTGATTTAGATCAATATCATCATCGTCTATTTCAACTTCTTCGTCGCTTGTGGCAATAGTTAGATCACACTGCTCATCCTCCACAACATGGCTTTTCAACTCAACAATAGTTTCGACTTATTCTCTCGTTGATGCTGGACTTGGGACACTGGATTGGGATATATACAGTTCAACTCTATTTGGAGGGTATGGAGTGTTGCTCATCATGAACCGTACATCAGTCTCACTTCGTAATGAGATGGGGATATAGAAAGTAGATCCCGCTACATAACTACCATATCTAAATATTACCTCTACCCCATTATCTCTATTTATGGATAATACATCACATAATTCATCGATTAATGTGTTGAAGTCAAACTTGACGATGCATGTTTATATGAAGAAATGGTTGCCTATCATATTCTATCCCGTTTGACCCATTAACAATATTTCCATGCATATATCATAAAAATTCCACAATGTCCATCGTAGTTTGGCAAATGCAATATGATATTTATCATAATATTTGCAAGTATATATTAGGCCAACTATATTAATGTGTTATTACTATTTTTTAAAATATGTACAAATAAAGGAATGTTTTTTTTTTAATAAACAAACAAAATATTAAGGGATGCATTATCATTTGACCATAAATCAATGATAAATATTCTTTTATATTGAAATGAATCTTTGTTCTTTAATCATCATAAAATTTACAACATCACAATATTACTAACAATAACATTAACATTCAATAATGAATACATCATTCCAAATAATGGTAAATAACTATATACATACCTTTTGAATAACTTGATTGTAGAGTTTTCTCAGAAACAATGTATAAAAAAAAAAAACAATACAAAATTATGGATATTTTTTTACTATGTAATATTTTTTTTACTAAAATAATAGACATTAGGAACATATTAATAATTTTATATTAATAGTCATTAGGAACATATTATATTATTTTTATTAATGACTTTTTTTTTTTTTATATGTTTCTAAACTCTTAACTATTAACTTTTTTATATGTTTTTTTTCTTTTCTCCACAAAATAAAGTAATATCACTATTTTTTTCCCCATTAGAAACATATTATTAATTTTACATTAAAAACTACTAATAAATTTTAAAATTTTGGCAAAATGAAAAATAATTTAAATATAACTTTTATATAACTTTTACATTTAAAAAGATCTATTTTTTCCATTAAGAACATATTTAAATACATATTTTTAGATTCTGTTAAAATTTTCTTTCAACGTGAATTAAGGATAATTTTTTATTTTTAACAATTTTTGTTAGAATACTTTTACTAAAAGTATAATAAAAAAAAACATTATTTTTACTATGTAATATATTTTTTATTAATGATTTTTTATGTGTTTAAACATAAATAATTGAATGTTTTAGTTTAAATCCAATACCGCTATTAACTTTAAATTCTTTCTTTAATTTATTTTAGTTTTTTTTTCTCCACAAAATAAAGTAATATCACTATTCTTTTCTCTACATATTCTTAATTTTATCTTAAAAACTACTAATAAATTTTAAAATTTTGGCAAAATGAAAAAAGATTTAAATATAAATTTTACATTTAAAAAGATTTATTTTTTTCCATCAAGAACATATTTAAATACCTATTTTTAGAATTCGTTAAAATTTTCTATCAACCTATTTTTAGAGTTATTTTTTTCCATTAAGAACATTAATTTTTTCATTAATGATTTTTTTATATGTTTAAACATAAATAATTTGAGACTATGATGTAATATTTTAAAAATCTAAATATCAACCAAATACTAACTAGAAAAGCAACAAAATATAATTCGTTTTAGTTAATCACATGTAATTCTCCCTTATGATAACCAATTATAAAAAAATATATCAACTTATTAAAAGAAAAATATTGCACACTACCAAAAAAAGAAAAAAGACTTTCCACCTTACCAAATATTCCAACTTACCAAAAAAAACTTTGAATAATATCCACAGCAACAAAATAAACATTAAAAAAATCAGTAAAAATTAACAAAAATTTAATTCAAAGCTAAATAACAAAAATATATCAACTTAGCAAATAAAATACTACACTGAAACAAAGGTAGAAAATGATCGGTATTTGAATGAAGAATGTGGAAGAAATGAAGGAAATTTTGTTTTGGGTGAAGATGAAATGAGGGCTTCGGTGATGAAGGGGAAGATGAAATGAAGGTTTCGATGAAGTAGACGATGAAATCGGTGAAGGAGAAGATGAAATCAATAAAGGAAGATGAAATTTATGAAAGGAGAATATGAAAATGGTGGAATGAAAGAAAAAAAGTGGGATTTTTTATGCTAAAACGAGGGGAAGCCAAATTCGGTCAGAATGTGTCTGTCGCGCGCGTTAGCAACTCACTTTGAATGCGTCTGTTCAATAGATGCATTCAGAGTGAGTTGACAACCCACTTTGACGCGTGCGTATTGTGTCAGAATGCGTCTGTTGAATAGACACATTCTGATCGGTTTACTTTTTTTTAAAATGCGTCGTATGGAAAAAAAAATTCCTGAATGAGTCTCTTCAAGAGATACATTGGGATGGGGACAAAAAAAGCTCCCATTTTTTCCTAAATAAGTTCCAATGCACCCCTTTTCTCCAATTAAATTTCAATCCACCCCTTTTCTCCAATTAAATTTCAAAACAACTCCTGATCTCAATAACCCTGTCTGCACGCAGATTCTAGTAATACATCCGTAATTTCATTCTCAGAAGAAAAGTAAAAGCTTATGAATAAATTTTGTTAATATTCGATGTTTATGCAAAAGAATTGAGAGGTCCGCTAATTTAAGAAGAGAGAGCCATAGTGCCATCCGCCAAAAATGACAGCCAAACAAATCCTTCGTTATCATCGAATCTTTTCACAGTTCATTTTAATAGCTTCTTTATAAATCTCTCTCCTTTCCCTCTCCCAATTTCATTGCTCTCTTTTTAACCTTCCTTTTCAAATCATTAAAACACATAGCCTCCCATCCATCTCATTCCCATCATGTCGTCCTTTGTTTCGTTGCCACTTCTCACGACGCTTCCCTGCACCCCCTCGACGAGAAATAAGAGTACTATTTTGCATTTGAGTAGTCTTTCTGCAAGAGTGAGTCTCTCCCCCTCACATTAAACATAAACTTCTATTTTTTCTCATTTTTTAAATTTAATAGTGTGTGGATCAAATTTGAGTTATAATAAATCAAATCATAAGGACTAAATTCTAATTATAAATTTTAGAGATTAATTTCCAACATTTTCTGATCAAATTTGTACTTTAACGAAATCAATTATCACCGATTTAATATTGTAGGGTTGAAATTGTGCAGGATGGTACTTTGTTATGTGGGCAGAGGCTGTTTTCCAACATGAGAATGGCAAAGGCTTCAAAAGGAGCATCTGCACTTCCCACCTTCAAATCAAATATTTCTTGCTCCCTAGTACCTTTCTTAAAATTCAACTCTAATTTTTTAGCCTATATTATACGCATATGTACATATACATACATATCTACTGTTTTATAATGATTGTATTTGGCTTCCTTATTTTCTAACTATAATTTTTACCGTTCTTCAAAAAATTTTTGAACCATTGGTTAAATTCTATAAACAATTCAGAATTTGAAGTACTAAAATTATGGCTATGATATTTGCAAAATTTACACTTTTAGGTCACAGTGTATTTAAATGCAATCCCAATACAAATTGACCAAACAATAATTTAATAAATTTCTTTGATTTAATGAATCTAAAAACAAAATAATTGAATCTGGATAAACAAGTCATTGTTCTATTTTTTTCATTTTATATAGATATATAGATAGATAATCCATACTAAAAAATCTAACTGAAGTATAAGAACTTTAAAAAATCAGTCAATTATTTATATAACTTTCCAATCTAATATTTTTTTTTAAAAAAAAAGAACTGAAAATATAATTTTCATTATATTAAAGATTTCAATTCTTTTAATTTTATATTAGGCAAAATTTAAGTTTCAAATATACTTTACAAAGATGCAAAAGAAAAACTACTACTACAAAAAATAAAAAAAATAAAAAAATAAATGAATTTGTTTTACTAATGAAAAATAAAAGAAAATGGACCAAACGGAAGAGTAAAAACTTCTAATCCCCCTGACCAATAATCCTCTCTTATCTATGAAAATTTTCAGAAAATTGTTATAATTAGATAATGGAACTTTGATTTGACTTAATTAGACTAGTTAACCATTTTTAACCACAATATTTAGATGTCTATTACAAATGTTTGTGTAAATGTTGATGTGAGAGCAGAAATTTAAAAAAGAAATAAAAAATAATTACAAAATAATATAAAATTTAGGATTATTTTGAGGTTAAATGATGTAAAAATTATGAAAGTTTTGGATAGATAAAAGAAAAAAAAAACTCACATCAATTGAGTTTAATGAAAAAGTTTGAATCAGGTTTAAATTCAATTTCTTTATAAATGAAAATTTTGGATCGAAAATAAATCTAAAAATTAGAAAAAATTGAAAATTAGAAAAAGTAACCAATAAAAAAAGACTTAATCCTATAAAACTATAGATTTGTGTGTAGGACTAACGTAGTCAATTAAAAAAATTGAATTTTTCTTGAAATCTCAAAATTTCATTGATTCGGGGGATTCAGAATATTCTCCAAATAATATGAAAATTTCATCGAAATTAGGGTAAAAAGAAAATTTCCCCGATAAAAAATTGGATGGAAATTTTAAAAACCATGCTTATTGCTGAGATAAAAAGTTGTTTATTTACTGCTACCATAATTAATAAATAATAAGAAAATAAAGAAAGGGAAAAGAAAAAGCTTCTGAAGATGAATGGGCATGAAAAGTTATAAACAAAAAGAACCAAATGGGAACATAACAGAAAGGAGAGAGAAAAAAAAACAAAAACAAAAAATGGTTGTTTTTTTAGTTAAGGGTGGAAATTAAGATGGGTGTGATGTATATATGTGCAGGCCCAACCAGAAACACTGCAAGTTGTTCAAGAAATAATTGCCAAGCAACTCTCTCTGGAACAAAGCGCAGTGATCCCTCAAACGAAGTTTTCTGATTTGGGAGCTGATTCTCTTGACACCGTGGGTGAACTCTAAATTTTAAACCAACAGCAGACGATTACAAAACAACCGAACTTATACTATAAACCCATTACTAACATTGAAAGGAATACTCACAGGTTGAGATCATGATGGCTTTGGAAGAGAAGTTTGGAGTGTCCATTGGAGAAGGTGGAGCTGAGGGCATCTCTACCGTTCAAGACGCTGTCGATTTGATCGAGAAAGTCAAGGCATCCTCTGCAAGTTAAACCAACACAGCAACATATCTATTCATGCCTTCAAATCCCAATAATTTTGCATTAGATTTATGGTTTTGTTCATCTTTAATTCAAGGAAGTTGTTTGTGGTTCAAAACTGATTCAAAGTGACATGGAAAACAAAAGAAAGAAGAGTTGCAATCTGAATGAAATAATACTATACATTATATACACATAATTCACAAGTTTATTGTTATAGATTACTAAGAGCCAACAGAACACTAAGAAATTCAACCTCCCTCTCCGTGAAGAATATTTAATGCCAGGTTGGTTGATATTATATACGTATATATACATTTATATCTTATATACAGTTATTTGGCTGCTTCCCTTCCCCTTCAATGATCGAATCCATACGAAGACACTTAATCGAGATCCTGCAATATATGCAAAAGACTAAACGTTAATCTTATACAGACTCCATAATAATTCACAAAAATATAGAACACTCTTGATACCCTTTTGATATCTCTATCAAAAGAGGAAATCTAGAGGGTTCCAAAGAAACAGAAATTTTTTCTTCGAAGATAGAAACATATTTTATTATTTATATTCCTTAAAAACTAGAAGGAAGAAATTTATTTAGTAACTCAAAGATGAATAAACCGTATCCTTAAGACTTAATTACTTTATCTTTTAAAAGCATTTTTGCGGACATTTTTCCTTTCGTTAGATTATGAGCATAATTATTTTATATTGTATGATTCAAACAAAGAGAACGTTATGAATCATATTCTACAGAGGAATCTATCAATTGAAGCCATATCTTTTAAAATCTTATTTCGATCAAGATGAAGAAACGATGCATGCAAATCCGAGTACAGTAGATGCAAATTGTTTGTAAGTGAACGGGCGATAAGTGAATCAAGAAACTAAATGTCTAAACTCATTACTTCTAATCGTCTTGTTCCAATGATTCAGCCGACGATCTTTTCCATGGGAATCTCTTCAGATCACATTCAGGCGTCCCCGCTGCATGGAACAGAAGAAACAGAATTACACATATAACAAACTGGTCAAATTTCTGAATAACTTTCATTCCGTCGGTAGCGTTAACCGTTATTTCTTCAATTTTCCGGGAAACACAATCTGTGCAGGTGGTTTCCGAAGGCAATATTTAAAATCTGAATATGCATACATTTAATTGCAAAAAAGATCAATCTGATAGATCCAAAAAACATGAAAACTCACGAGTTAGAGGCGTCCGCGGCGAGGTTATTCCAGAATCGATCATCCTTCCATTACGATCATCCAAGAAGTTCCTGAAACCGGAGTTGCCCCTCGTGAGAATGGTGATGCTCCGAGTTACAGGAATGTCACCGGAAATCTTAACCGGAGGCGATTCCGAGGCCGAAACAGGGTCATACTTGCGAAGCTTTCCGAGGCCGGTGTCTGGCGTAGGGCCAGCAAGCGTTTCGTCCCATAACTTATGCAGAAAAGTAGTCATGATTTCCTCTGCAGCAAGAAACCAGAAGACGCAAACAAAGAATTATATAAAATACAATGTGCAGGTTTTGGAGAATTTTGTTGATCGAAAATAAAACAAATGTACCAGCAAACAATTGCGACGGTTACGGAAAGAGAGGTTGAAGACGAAGAAATTGTAATAGAAAACGCAACGGAGGAGGAGAAAGGGTTTTCTAGGGTTCTTCCCTTACAACCGTAAAAACATTTGGAGGGAATTATATTGGAGGAAGAACGAAGGTTGCTCAGTTCCGGCTAATATAGCAATTCTTTATTTAAACCATGGTTATCCAAAGGAGAGGTCTTAAAATTCTTAATCTTAATTCCTTTTGGATTTTTAGCCTTTTAAATTTTGTTTTTCCCTTTTTTTCTGACCAAATATATGTACATATCTTTTAGTAATTTCTATTTTTTTAGTATAATAAATAAATATGAGGGTGGAAGATCGAGCTTTCAAATCTCAATTTAAAGTGATTTTTTAATTTAATCATATTAGTTAAAAGATTTTATGAAATAGAAACTAAATGTTTTAGATAACTTATCATGTTTTAGTACTTGATAATGAACCCAATGTAACAAGATAAGACAATGTATTTTTGTTTTTTAAAGTAAAAGTCAAATAATCGAATATTGACATATTATGTTGATTATTTATTGTGTTGTTTAAAAATGTAAGTTGTCTCAATGAGGTTGTTTGTGATCAATAATATACACCTACTGTTGAAGATTAAAAATTTATATTTTGAAAACTTGATGATTAAAAATATGTACTTTAAAAACTCGACATCCGTATGCATGTATTCATAAAACTCAATACATTTTGAAAATTCATAGACCGAATGCTTGTCATTTTTAAATTTCGAAGATCACAGGAGATTTTTTTGGGAAATATTGTCTCCCTACCAAACAACTTTATTTAGTTGATACAATTAAAAGGAATGATGGGACAGCTCACCCACCAATTTTTTTTTTTTTTATCAACCATAAATAAAAAAACACGTTTTAATTGAAAATAATGTATCACTGTTTGCACGAGATTTTTGGAGAAACGTGTTTCGTAGTGTAGAACTTGTGTTGATGTTGATTTGATTTGGATGTGGTTCGATCTTTAGTGTTTGATCCTCTAATACTCAGTTGAATGTGTATGCTTGCAATTGACTTAAGGAAGCGGAATGCGTGATGTTCTTGAAGTTGGAGTCTTGAAAGAATCTGTAGCTTCAGGGGTTTGGGTTATAAAGCACAGATACAGATATCATTTGTTTTATATATTTTTTAATATACATATATATTTCTAAAAAAACGAGGATACTGATACATTTAAGATACATTTTTTTTTCTTCTTAAAAAAAATATAAGATATAGATAAATTTAGCATACAAGTTAATAACAATAGCACAAAATATAATACAAACACTAAAATACAATACAAAAAAAACAACATCTAAGATGTTGAAGTACAATAGTTAATAAAATGCAATAGAATAGTGACTCATGTTACAAAGAAAAAGGGAGAAGTATGAAGATAAATGAAGAACTTTTTTATTGAATTGTTGAAGATATCCAAATGATTTATATTTTGGTGGACTTTGTGGGGACTCGAAGATGAAGATTAGATGATTATAGGGTTTGGTCTTTTATTTATTTTTTTCCTTTTAGTTTTGGACTCGAGTAGTGAGCTTTTTAAATAGGTTACCTAGTTTTATATTGGGAAAGATTAAATAAGTTGATTGTCTTTTTTTAATTAAAAAAATGTAAGCGTAGAAATAGATACGTCAAATCGTGTGTCGGATACGTATCTGGAAGTATGGAAGTATTGGTATCTAATATGGATTCTTTGCCTCATATGAAGTATATGTGCTTCATAGGGTCTAGGAGTCTTTAGTACATAATTTTTTATTTCCTACAAATGAAGAAAACTCCTCTATTTATATTTATAGAGTTCTTAGGTAGGTATTCTTATGTGGGCTTTGTGGGCTTGGACTTGCTTGGTTCATGAACTTAGCCCATTGGCCAAACTAATTGGATTTGCGTTCTATTTGGCATTTGAGCTAATCTAAGCTTATTTTTGTGCTCAATTGGACTTTAGTCCAAATAATAATAATAAATTGGATCGAACTAATTTTATTCAATCCAATACTCATGCTTAAAACACATGGCATCATCAGAATTCACCAATTTATGTTTTCAATTTCAATTTGGGACACATGTTAACTTTTAGTCAGTTCCAAATTCAATTATTTGTAATTTGCCTTTTTGAGATTTAGGCACATTTATGAGTAGATGAATCATGAAAAAGATAAAGTTAGAATCAAAATACAAGTTATTTGCTCTTGATTTTGACTCTATCTAATGTGTCAAAATAATCAAACTATAAATTTGGTATATAAGTTCGATTTGAATTTTGTATATTTGACACACATTTTTTTTATGCCAACTTATTAAAACATGAATTTGGGGTCAATGTTTTGATTGCCTTTTTTTTTTTCTATTTGCCATAAAATTGGATCTGAACTTTAGTAGAGTTCATGCTCTACGTAACTCAAAATTTGCATTTGGAGCAAAATTAATCTCTATCCAAATGCTTGGCTTGAACTTTGGAATAAATGTGAATATGAAATTTGAATTTCACTCCATTTTGCTTTAGAATAAAATTTAGATTATGTCCCAATCTAAATTTGAGATAAATTAGAGGTTTTATTTCTAATTTAACCTGATTGGAGATAAGAATCTAAATTGGATGATTTGAATTTTATCTATTTGAGATAAACTTGACGTCATATCCTTCATTTATCTTGGCTTGAGAATAAAAACTTGAATTTGAGTGATTTGAATTTAAATAAAATTTAGTATATATATCCAGACTTATATGAAATTTAAATAAATTTGGATAACTTTTAAATTTGATTTTGAACTAACCCATGAATTCACCTTAAATATTTTCATTTTTAAACAAACGAGATGAACCGATTTATATATAATTAGATTCTTTGATTGGGAAAAAAAATCCTATTTGATTTAGTTTGATTTCAAATCTCATTAGGATTGGAAACGCTGTCCCTATAAATTGGACCAATAACTTCAATTTTTTTGCAGCCACAGAAGAGGAAGGTAACTCCGCCATCAAGAACTTCAATTAGGATTGGAAACACTGCCTTCTTTTTTTTTTTTTTTTGTTCTGCACCTTGATGTCGTGAACTCCGCCACCATCCGCCTACATGATTACTCCTTCATCGGTGTTCGCAGCCGGAGCCCCTCGCTATTTTTTTTTTTTTTTTGTTTTGTCCTCGTAAAGCACAACTTTGCTTGGCTTTTCCTTGGCCGAAAACGAGGGGGAATGAGAAGTCACTTGTCGTCGACGTTGAATATCACTGGAATTGAGTGGTGGAGCACCGATCAACGGTAAGTTGAGTGGTGGTCGCCATTACTTAGGTGCCGCAGTGGGGGTCACTACCGTAGAGAGAAAACGAGCATCATTTGAGAGAGTTGGCATAGAGAGAGAAGAAATTTTGAGGGGGGAGGGGCGGCGGCCAAGTGGGAAGAAAATATGGGGTTCCTTTTTTTATAGGGTTTGTCTTTTTTTAGGGTTTTCTTTTTTCCTTTTTACGTTTTTTTCCCTTTTTTTTCCCTTTTTCTTTCCTTTTTATGTTTTTTCCTTTCTTTTCTTGACCCCAAATTTTTTATTAACATTTTTTTTGGTAGATTCTCTTTACTTTGAGAATTGAAAGCCCAATCACTACTTGATACAGGTAAATCCAAGGTAACTGAATTTATCCTCTTATAATGTACTTTTTTTTTTTTGTTTTTGGCAGGTACATACAAACACTCATGCTCAATTTCAAATGTTCTAGTCCATCATTTGTTGAAGAATTGCATCCCCATATGCCAACTTAGGGTAGGACATGCTAGCCCATTCTTTGTTGTGAAATTGTTGTATCCCCATATACCAACCTAGTGTGGGACACACTAGCTCATCCTTTGTGACACGCTAGCCCATCCTTTGTTGTGAAGTTGTTATATCCCCATGTGCCAACCTAGTGTGGGACACACTACTCATCCTTTGTTGTGAATCTGTTGAATCCCATGTGCTAACTTAGGGTGGGACATAGTCGCCCATCCTTTGTGTGTGAAGCTGTTGTATCCCCATGTGCCAACCTAGGGTGGGACACACTAGCCCATCCTTTGTTGTAGAGCTATAACTTAGAGTGGGACACACTAGTCCATCCTTTATTGTGAAATTAATGCATTCCCATAGCCAACCTAGGGTGGGACCCACTAACTCATCATTTGTTGTGAAGTTGCTACATCTCCATGTGCCAATAACCCATCCTTTGTTGTGAAGCTGCTACATCCCCATATGCCAACCTAGGGCGGGACACACTAGCCCATCCTTTCATGTGCCAACCTAGGGTGGGACACACTAGCCAATCCTTTGTTGTGAAGATGCTACATCCACTGTGCCAACCTAGGATGGGATACACTAGCCCATCCATTGTTGTAGAGCTATATCCTCATATGTTAACTTAGGATGAAACACACTAACTCATCATTTATTGTGAAGTTGTTGTATCTCAATGTACCAACTTAGGGTGGGATACGCTAGCCCATCCTTTGTTGTGAAGCAACTACATCCCATGTGCCAACCTAGGATGGGGCACACTAGCCCATCCTTTGTTGTAGAGTTGTATCCTCATATGCCAACTTGGGGTGGAACACACTAGTCCATCATTTTTTGTGAAGCTACTGCATCCCTATATGTCAACCTAAGGTGAGACACACTAGCTCATCCTTTATTGTGAAGTTGTTGCATCCCCATGTGTCTGAAGGTATAGAATTCCTTTCCGAAAGCACATGAACTCGTAATTCAATTTTGAAACACTCAAAATACAGAGAAGCAAACATACACTCAAATATGCATTTATAGGATAAACATCAATAAATTCTATAAGCATGCTATCTACTGAGAGGAGGAGGAGAAGAAGAAAGATCACGAGGAAATTTACCCTTGAAGACACTATTCTCTGTGTTTCCTCTACAAGCTTCGAACAACCTCTAACTCCTTTGCACGATCTCAACATACACCAATTTTTTCTCCAATGACTTCGACTTCCATGCTATTCTTCGACAAGGAATATAGAATTGTGAGATTCCTTTTCAATTTTGGGAGAGGACAATTTCTTTTTTTTTTTTTTTTTAGAGAGATTGAGAGCTTCAGTGCTTTTTTTCCTTTTTGTGTGGAATCACACTTTGTAACCATTACAAAATCCCAAAAACCACTGTGAGAGTAAGTGTTATGGTGGAGAGTTATCATAACTCCCTTCCCTTTAATGTATAGTAACTCTTATCTTTAATTAATTTAATATATATATTAAATAATCCTATTTATCATATATAAACAAATTAATAACATTAATTAATTAATAATTAAATATCATATATTTAATTTAATTTGAATCATATTCAATGATACTCTCTTATATAACCTATAGTTTTAATATGAATCTCATTCATATTAATTTTAACCTATGACATTTATATGAATCACATTCATATAATTAATATTTAAATCTTATTCAAATATATTATCCTAATTTATTATATAGTATTCATTATAAATCATATTTATAATTAACTATGTATTAAAATGTATCAATCTACATTACTTTGAATCTCATTCAAATATTTATCTCTTTTGTATATAGTATTAATAATAATCCATATTCATAATGAACTATGTATTATAATGTATCAATATGCATTGATTAATATAAAATTTTCCTTAAATAATTTAAACGATTTAAATTATTCTAAAACCATTTATTCCTTGTTTTATCCTTAGTGAGCTAGCAAGGGGACCTAATGAACCTAAAGATCAGAAGTTGCAATGATACAAGATTAATTAATTAACCAATATTCATTAATTATTGGTTGCTTCATTAAAGATCGACAACTCCACTATTTGTACTGTAGATGTATTTTTTAACCTTTCCTGAATTGCTCATAATTGCAGCTAGATCAAATTACCATTTTACCCATGTAGTTACATCTAACTTTTTAAGTACCACTTATCCCTCTAATGAACAATTAGTCATTGTCCAATTATAAATTAGTTTCCTCTATTGGGAGGGTGAGGGCCCTCATTGTTCAAGACTCGAAATCAACTCTTAAGTGAGTAATTTCTCCACTTACCCTAGGACCGGGAAGGAGTGAATTCCATCTTGCGTAGCTATGTTCCCAACTCCCTACTCCAACAAATCTCCAAAGTGGTAGACATATTGAGTCGAAGTATCTAGCTTCTTTCAACCATACAGCTTAAAGGATTGGCTTCATATATATGAGTCCACAACTCACACAGGATTAAGGTTGAGTCACTCATGATCATCCTATTGAAATGTTAATCTCTTCAAGTAACAGTGTTATAAAGAGAGATTAATCATTTTACGGTCCGGTCTTATCCAAACTCTCTATATAGGATATCCGCATCACATGTCTCCTCATGAACGATTAAAATCAAATTGTTTGTAACACTTTACAACAATTGTAACAATTACAAAGTGGGTCGTATCCGTAGTGTTACCAGGATAAGACACCCAACCTTATTCATATACTACAAACCATTTAGATTATTACTTTAATATGATCTACTTGTATGTCAACCACATACATGTTTAAGTTACATAAAATAACCTCTTAGTTTATTGGATTGAGTTAATACACAAATAAAATAAAATTTATTTTACTAATAACAATTTGTTTATACGAGTTTACAAACTACAAGAATAAAGAGATTTAGGACACCAATCCCAATAGTGTCAACCTAGGATGGGATGCACTAACTCATCCTTTGTTATGAAGTTGTTGCATCCCCATGTGCCAACCTAAGGTGGAACACACTAACCTATCTTTTGTTGTGAAGTTGTTGCATCCCTATGTGTCAACCTAAGGTGAAACACACTAGCCTATCCTTTATTGTAAAACTACTGTATCCTCATGTGCAAACTTAGGATGGACATACTAATCCATCCTTTGTTGTGAAGCTGCTGCATCCCCATGTGCAACCTAGGGAGAGACACATTAGCCCATCATCTATCGTGAAGTTGTTGTATCCCCATATGCCAACCTAGGGTGGGACACACTAGCCCATCCTTTGTTGTTAAGCTTTTACATCCCTATGTGCCAACCTAGGGTGGGACACACTAACCCATCCTTTGTTGTAGAGTTGTATTCCCTTATGCCAACTTAGGGTGGGACACATTAGCCCATCCTTTGTTATGAAGCTACTGCACCCTTATGCGTTTTTTTTATAAAAAAAAATAAATTACAGACTCACCATTATCTCTATCTTATTCTCCCTCCCCTTTCTTTTAACACGAAATTAATTAAACCCTTCTTTCTTTTATTTTTTAGAGTCATGGTGCACTTTAAAGAAAGTATTCATCATTCCAAGAGGCATTTAATTATTTTGGGAGATAATAATTAATTTGCAAGAAGAGGGGTCAGTCTTTTAATAGAGGAACCTCGTCAGGTAATATTCCAGGCAGGTGACCCGATTTGTATGGATTTCTTTTCTTAGTAGACTGGTCCATAAGAAAATCCTTAAACTCAACCTCGACTCCTAAAGTGTGGTTTTTGAAGTATTCGATACACAATCAAGGGCCCAATTTGAACCCTGAGTGAACATTGGGCGTTGTATAATAGATGGTGCTGCACGATGAGGATCTGTGTTAACCATTCATGGGAAATTTTCCTTCATAGGAGTGGTCAAAATTTGTCGTTGGTTGCAATGAGAGGTTGCCTATAAATCTCATCGACTTGATGCAGTGTTGGCCTCCTTCTATACTTACGATCGTACCAATGACATGGTTTGTGCTTTCTACGAAGCTTGGTGTCCAACAACTAACACCATTCACACCCAAGGTGGAGAACTATCTATCTCCCTATGGGACCTTTGGAACTTGGGAGGTCTACCCATTAGATGAAGATTTTAAGAAGAGGTCATCCCTTACTCCGAATAGTTGACTGGCTCAATGCAAGAAGGTAGACATCTCCCCTAGAATTGTGGATATCTTTTTCACGCTTATTAAATGTTGCTCACGATCATTCTCATATTTCAACCAGTTATTGAATTTCCTTTTGTTTTAAGGGTGACCAAAAATACGAAAAGCCACCTCGTCGAAAGCGAAAGAAAACTTCTCATTCCAGTTCGACCTACAACCTAGATGGCATGAATATTTGATATCGCAATTGGACAGAAAAATAGGAAAACTTGTTTCGTGATCACATTGAAGAGGAATGGTGGGACCAAACATATTTGACGACCTTCTTGTCCTGTTGGCTCTATGCCTTTTTGTTCTCTCAAGGGAAATGTTTCGCCTCGTGATTTATATCTAAAAGTGCTTATAAATGAGGGTGAAAGATGATAACTAGATGAATAAAAATGAATGACGAATTGCATCTGTATGTGAGAATAGTAGGTGATGCATCAAAGTGGATGTAGCACACTTGTGTAATGCGTACAAGCTTTCCTAAATCAGATCTAAGTATAAATCTAACTCAGGCTTCCTGGTAAGTCCAAGGTCGAACACAAGGATTTTAAGATAGTTTAACACAGTCTTTGCATTGCTTCAATTGTAGATGGTTTCAAGATTAATGAGAGTGAATAGAGGTCACAACCAGAAATTAATAAATAAACATTCAACAATCAATCTTAATCCAAAATGGGACAATGCCTTAAGACTCACCAAAATCCACAAAAAAAAAAAAAAAATCTTTGAAGGTGTTGGACAGCCCGCTTTCAACTCTGAGATTCTTCAAAAGATCAAAGCTAAAGCTCAAATATTATGGGCAACATGAAATTAGGCACACACTCTTTAGGCATCCGAAACCTATTCGATAAGAATCAAACAAAATATTAAATGTTACCCAAAATTCCAAAATCCAACGAGATACACGAAAAACTGGTTGCTGAATGGTGCAATGACAATCGACAAAGTCAGTAGTGAAGTTTGGCAGTATTTTGCAGTCTAGATCTGCAGCGTGATCGACACCCACAAACGGCTTATAGGCAAGCGGCACTCCTAGAACGAACCCAAACTGATGACGAACTGCTGGAGGAGACACGACAGCTGTTGAGCAGTGCAGATCTGACGCACAGCTGGGCTGGCGTTCGGCTTGGTCCTGACGGCTAGCTTCAACAGTGCTGACGAGGGCAAGCAAACAGCGGCGTCAGCTTCAACAGAGATAGAGCGCGGCGGCTGGCTTTAACTAGGGGAAGGAGAGGGAAGGAGAAGGGATTATAAAATAAATAAATAAAAATAATAAAATTTTATTTTATTATATCTTATTCTAAAATTATTTTATTTTATCCTTTTCTTCCATACAAATATATAAATATGACTATATTTATTTCTAAAACTCTCACTTTTTCTCTTCAAATTCCAATCAAATTAAAATTTCCAAATTTAAATTGAATTCTTGACATTAACTAAAAATTAGATTACTGAAAATTAAATTTATTGTGACATAATTCTAAATCTTCCCTTTAAACAAAATTGAATTTTGAAAATAACAAAATTGTCCTTGAATTTTGCAGAAATGTAGAATTTTAATTATAAAAAGCTTGGGATGTTACATTCTTCACTCCTTAAAGAACTTTCGTCCTTGAAAGTTCATTCCTTACCGGGCTTTCCTCTCATCCTCTCGCTCCCATGTGGCCTCTTTGGACTGGTGATTTTGCCACAAGACTTTCACAAGCACTATCTCCTTGCTACATAACGTCTTCACCTCCTTTGAGAGAATTCCTACTAGCTTCTCTCCATAACTCAGGTTCTCATTCAACTGTAATGGTTCATAGTCCACCACATGTGACGGATCTGTTACATACATCCTCAACATCGAGACATGGAAAACAATATGAATTGAGGAGAGTAACGATGGCAACGCTAACTGATAAGTTACTGGTCCAAATCGCTCAAATACCTTAAAAGGCACAGACTCAACTTTCCTTTCCTTCCAAACCTCAGAACACTTCTCATGGGTGCTACAATCAAGAACACCTTATCACCAGTTTTAAATTCTAGGTCCTTACCCCTAACATCGACATAACTTTTTTGTCTGCTCTGGGCCGTTTCCATACGAGCTTTGATCTTCTGAATTGCCTCATTTGTGGTTTGTACTAGCTCATGCCCTAGCAACTTCCTCTCTCCTACTTCATCCCAACAAATAGGAGACCTGCAACTCTTTTCATAAAAGGCCTCAAATGACGACATGCCGATAGTAGCCCGGTAACTGTTATTGTAAGAAAATTCCATAAAATGCAAGCGAGAATCCCAACTTCCTGAGAATTCTATCGTACAAGCACGCAACGTTTCTTCCAATATCTGGTTCAAACGTTTTGTCTATCCATCAGTCTGCAGATGAAAAGCGGTACTAAAATCCAACCGAGTACCCAACGGTGCCTGAAGACTCTTCCAAAAGTTGGATGTAAAACGAGGGTTTTTATCTGACACAATGGACACAGGTACTCCATACAATCTCACCACCTATTTCATGTATATTTGCACCCACTTATTTACTAAAAAGGTAGACTTCCCTGATATGAAATGTGCTAGCTTAGTGCGCCTATCTACTATTACCCATATTGGTGAAATTGTTTGTTGTTCGGGGCAACCCCACAATGAAATCCATAGACACATGCTCCAACTTCCACTCTGGTACGCTTAAGGGCTGCAACAAGCCTACTTGCTTTTGCCTCGGGGCTTTTACTTGCTGACACACAAACACTTACTAACATACTCAGTTATCTCCCTTTTCATGTCATTCCACCAGTAGCAACTCTTTAGGTCCTGGTACATCTTGGTACTCGGGTTGTATCGAGAATAAGGAATTATCGACTTCTAACAACAATTCGTTCTTAAGGTCACTATTTGTTGGTACGCATAAGCATTCCTAATAGAGAAGACCATCTTCAATAGACACAGAGAACTCACTAGCCTGTCCTAACTCTACCTTGCAAACTTTCTCAACCAGGTAGGGATCACTTTGCTGAGCATCTATAATTCTCTGCCTTAAACTCGGCTGCACCGACAACTGCGCCGTGACTGCCCCTACTTACTACTACAATCTCTGCCGTTCTAGGTCCTTGTATAAAGAAGTTTGTTTGGTAATGAGGGCTGCTGAATGAGCTACCTTTCTACTTAGAGCATCTGCCAGTACATTCACCTTTCCCGGATGGTATAAAATCCTATAGTCGTAATCCTTCACTAACTCCAACCACCCACGCTGTCTCATGATCAACTCCTTATGAGTGAAGAATTACTTTAAACTCTTGTTGTTGGTGAAAATTTATATCTTCTCTCCATATAAATAATATCTTTAGATTTTTAAAGCAAAAAACCACTACTACTAACTCTAGATCGTGGGTGGGGTAATTCCGTTCATGGTTCTTCAACCAGCGAGAAACATAAACAACCACTATACCCTGCTGCATCAGCAAACATCCCAATACTTTCTTAGAAGCGTCACTACAAATAACGAAACCACCTGATCCATCTGGCATTGTAAGAACGAGGGCTAAAACTAACTTCTACTTGAGATCCTAGAAACTACCTTCACAAGCCTCACTCTAGACGAACGAAGCCCCCTTCCTAGTGAACTGAGTCAAAGAAGTGGCTAAACGAGAAAAATCCTTCATAAATCGCCTGTAGTATCCTGCTAACCCAAAACTGCAAACCTTGCTGACTGTGGCTGGGCAGGGCCAGTTCGTAACTGCCTCAATCTTTGCAGAATCCACGGAGACTTCTTGTTTCCACACCATATGCCCTATAAAGGACACCTGCCTCAACCAAAACTCACAATTCAAAAACTTAGAATACAACTTATTTTCCCTTAACATCTCCAAAACTTTTCGTAAATGCTCCTCATCTTCTGCCTCGGTTTTGGAATAAACCAAGATATCATCAATGAAAACTATCACAAAAGTGTCGAGGAATTCCTTAAACACTGTATTCATTAGGTCCATAAATACCGCGAGAGCGTTCGTTAAACCAAACGACATTACGATGAGTTCATAATGCCCATACCTTGAATGAAAAGTTGTCTTGGGTATATCATTGTCCTTTATTCTCAACTGATGGTATCCTAACCGGAGATCAATCTTGGAGAACATGGTAGCTCCATGCAACTGGTTGAACACGTCATAAATTATGGGAAGCGGGTACGTATTCTTTATGGTCACTTTATTTAATTCCCTGTAATCAATGCAAAGAAACAATGATCCATCCTTCTTTTTCACAAAAAGCACTGGTGCACCCTACAGTGACACACTTGAGCGTATGCAACCCTTATATAACAACTCTTGTAACTGAGTCTTAAGCTTTCTCAATTCTGTTGGTGCCATTCTGTACAGGGTTTTAGAGATAAAAGTTGTGCCTAGCTCTAACTCGATAGCAAATCTATCTCTCGCTAGGGTGCAAGCTGGGGAAATCCTCTATAAAAACATATGGGTAGTCTCTTACTACTGACTCTGAAGTCAAGGATGAAGAAACTCTTATATAAGAGTATCTATGAGCGGAAGCGGATCTTTCCAGTTCATTATGACAGAATTTCCACATATTCATTCAAACATACAAATATGTATTAACAACACTAAATTACTGGCATGCTTAAAGAATAAATGACAAGCGAACAAGTAAACATACCAATTGAACACTTTCTCCACGAATGAACTCCTCTCGCTCTCGCTAGACCAGTAAGCAATCGTCCAGCAACACCCTAGTCGTCTACACGATTGGCTTCGCACAAACAACAGGAAATGGGGACGATACCACCACTCGGAGCCCTTAGTATTCCCGGAGTGAGAATCCAAAGTGTGGGCTTTGTTCGGATTTGGTAGAGGTGTGGAGGAAAGGCTATCGTGTACAAAGATCAAGCAAATGGGAGAAGAGATAGACTATCGTATAGTCGGGGTGCTTGATCGTTTAGGCAAGGTACACGATCGTGTAGGAAAAACTAGGCGATCGTCTATACGATCATTTTGTAAAGCTCAAGCGCTAAGCGATCGTCTAGGAAATGGTAAGCGATCGTTTAGAGAATGCACATGCGGGTGTGCTATCGTTTAGTAAACGCGATGCGCTATCGTATAAGCTCTCAAGTACTATGTGGTCGATTGGAAAACACACCGTGAGCAATTATGCATATCACTTGCAAAATGAAACCAATTTTTATTTTATTCTTCAGTTAATGAATTGAACTTCCCACTAACGCATGATTTTGGAGAAAATGTCAAGCAATTATCTCATAACTGTCCAATTAATAAAATAATAAATATAATCATATTATATTCATAATCTATAGTTTGATATCATATATCAACCTTAGTGTTTTCTCCTCTACTTGATATAAAACATATTTATATCCAATTTCTTCCAAATTAATGTATCTCATACATTTAGTCAATCTTATCATATATAATTAACCAGTTCAATTATATCATATATAATCGAACTCCCTCTTATTAATTTGAACATTTCAAACTGACCCAAAAACTGATTCTCAACTTGTATCCAAGCTACCAAGGGGACCTTATGGACCTATGGCTCGAAGCTTCAACGGTACGTGAATAGGTGACTAAATTCTTTAGCCACAAGATCCACCGTCCGTTAACTACCAGACATTCTACTAAAGACCGACTTCTGAACTCTTCTTACCACAGATATATTTATGTATCCATCGGATATAACCAATCATCAATACGATAACCCTTCACAGATGCTTATAAGTATAGTTGGACCAATTTACCGTTTTGCCCCTGTAGTTACATCTTATTCCTTAAGTACCACTGATCCCTCTGATGAACAATACAGTATAGTCCTACTATGTGTGAACACCTCTCAGGCCAAGAGAATGTGTGTTGTGCCACATCGTTCAAACCCCGAGATCAGCCCTTAAGGGAGCTATCTATCTACTTACCTCTGCTTCGGGGAAGGAGTGAATTTCATTTTGTCTAGCTGAGTTCCCAGCTCCCAAATCAGACGAATCCCCAAAGTGGTAGGTTTGAGTCGGCGGCCTGGCCACTCGCACCCATGCAAATCAAATGACCGCCCTCAATGGCAGGAGTTCCTAACTCGCTCAGATTGAGGTCATGTTACCTATAGCCATCCTAGTGAAGTGAAGTCTCTGTCATGAACGGTGTTATATAACGGGACGTTAACACTTCATGGTCAGGTCTTATACAAACTCTTTGTATAGGATGCGCCCGCCTGCACGTCCCCTACACGAATGATTAGGATCAAACCATCTGTGACAAGTCACAACACTTGTAACTATTCCACAAAGTGGGCTGCATCCGTAGCGTTACCAAGATAAGGTTTCCCTTTTATATCCATATATTACAGACCACTTTGGTTATCACTTAAGACATGATCCACTTGTATGTCACCACATACATGCTTAAGTTACATAAAGACAACCTGAGATTTTAGTTTATTGTTTTGTGGTAAAGCAAATAAAACATCCAAAAGTGCAAAGTCAAGAAGTGAAATGAATATCATATATTATACATCACAAGTGTTCGTACAAACTGTTTACAAACTACAGGACACGAGACTTTAAGGCATCATCCCCAACAAAGGAGACCTCAACCTCTCTAGTGTCAACCACATTGGCCAAGATGCCCCAGGCACCTTGGTTAAAGAAACTATTGGCCTGCAACGCTGAAATCACTTTGGGCAGGACCACGGTTCCAGTCCCCTTAAACGTAAAGTTGGTTTTTATAGGAGGGTTAAAAATAACCTCCTTACGGGAGCAGTCTATACTGGCATGATTAGCAGCTAGCTAATCCATACCCAGTATCACATCAAAATCTCGCATGTTTAGAACTATCAGGGTCACATCTAATGCATGATCTGCTATTTCTACTTGACATGTCTGTATTTTTTCAGTAGCTAGCATGATTTCTCCTGATAGAGTGGAAACTGACAGGGCATACTGTAAGGGTTATGATCCTAACATGGCGTGCTTTACAAATGCTGAAGATATGAAAGAGTGCGATGAACCAGAGTCAAATAAAACTAACGCATAATATTCCAAGATGGGGAGCATACCTATCACAACTGTCTCGCCTTCATGCCGAGTGGTAGAAAACACTCTATCCTACTATTATTGACGGTTTGGGCCTTCCTAAATGAGCTCGAAGGCTGACCCTTGTTCTTAGATGCATTCCTTCTTAGGCATTTCTCTGACATGTGTCCCCTCTGACCATACCAAAAATAAACTCCAGTACGAGCCAGACAATGTCTGTAATGACGTCTACCACAGGTTGAACAGACCAGCTTATCCTCCCTGATAGATGTAGCTTAAGGGTCCTGCTGCCCCCACGGACATGAAGCATTACCAATATTCTGACTATTTTACTGAGGCTCGGGAGCCCTCAGCTTGGCTTTTCTTTTCTGACCCACATAAGTGCCAATTTCAAATGACTTCCTGTACTCTTCTCTCTCTGGGAGTCAGCATCAATCCTCACGATGGCTCGTAATGCTGCGACGTACGTCTTGAGGTCCAAGGCATGCACCATACCTTGCAACTCACTCCTCAGACCTTGAACGAACCTCTCTATCCTTGCTGCTTTTGTGGCTACTAGCTAATGGGCAAAGAGGGACAACTTATCAAATTCATACTTATATTCTTCCACTGACATAACCCCTTACTTCAGATTCAAGAACTCAACTTGCTTATTGTGTCGAGTGTTGGCAGAGAAATACTTCTCGTAGAAACACTCCTTAAACTACTCCCACGTCGCAAATCCCCCAGTGGTGTCAATCATCTTCTCTGATGAACGCCACCAAATCTCTGTGTTGTTGGTCAAAATAAAAACTGCACAACGGAGCTTGTGTTCCTTCAGACACCTCATGTAGCGAAAGATCGTCTCGATCGAGGATAGCCACATCTCTACCTTCGTAGGATCCCTTAACGATCCATCGAAGGGGCGGGGGTCAAACTTTCTTAAATCCCTCAAGTGTTTAGCCTCAAGGGACAGGTCCTCTATGTTCTGATTCTCCGGCTGGGTCTGCTATAACTGAACTTGTGGCATCGCTTTTGCTAAGTCTGGTTCTAAACGGTTTGCCCTATCATGGCACTATGGATCAGGTATTGTAATCTTTCCATTAGGGATGATGCCATAGCTTCTCCGATTCTTGCTTCCATCACTTTCTCATCAACTTGAGTCGTGGGTGGGTTCAAAGCTGTCGAGACATTCTGACTCCCACCATAGGGTGATCAAGTGCCCTTTCACTCAAATGAGACATTCTCAACTATTAAATAGAAACAGCTCCTTGTAACTATAACTAATAGTCACCATTGTTCAATCCATAATTTGTTAACATCCTTAACAATTATGTGTAAGTGTAATCCCTCATTTTAAGTTCTAGAGTCTCGCCTCAATGAGGCAACTGTAGGGAAAAGCCGATTGGAACAAGAGACTAAAGCAACCTCACCCTTTTCTGGAGATTAAATAAAGCGTCATGCAATACAACCATATTTTAGGGGGTCATCTATGATGCCTCGAGGCGATGCATGAAACTTTATTCAACTAATGAGAGAGACCAAGGGATGTGTTGTCACACACCCACTCCTACTTACTATAAACACTCTCTTCATTCACCTTAGTATCGACTTATCCAAATGCCACCCGTAGGGGGCCCCCATGGTGCCTCGAGACAAAAAGTATATCTCACAGTATGAACTTTTAGGGAGAAACGTGTAGAGGCAAAAATGAAGTATCATATACCCCATTTTCCTCCTATTAAGTGTTCTACCTAGGGTTAATTAACTTAGGAAAATCTGGCTACTGATTTTATCTTAGTGTTTGTTTAATTTGCTAAAAAACAACTCTTGTCTTACATGATTAAACAATTTTGATTCAAGTCTCATCAAACTCTTTAATAGGCTTTCATCAAACTTGTGTGCATGTAGTAAATCTATCTAATTCACCTTTTCAGGTAAGTTCCCAGGTAGGGGTGCGACGTTTCCATCGACTTAAGTACCCGGCCTAGCCAGAACCCGCCTTAGACAAAAGGTCCCTTATAGATACATTTGTTACATATTTAATCTTGTATTAGGAATCAATTTAATCCTATTAAACCAATTTAAAAGATTAAACCTAGATTTCTAATCTCATTAGAAATATGATCTAGGTCTATCTCGATCATATTTTAAAATAATTTTAAAAAATGATTATAGCTTATCTTTGCATGCAATTCTTTATTATTGATTTTAATTATAATTTCATTTAATATAACAATTATAAATAAATGAAACAATTAAAACCAACCATTGCATGCTAGACATACATAAGTTATTTATAACATTTATAAATTAACCTAGGTAATATTATGCTTCATGTAATGTTCATTCATTACTAATATATAACAATTATATAACTAAGTAATGAATCATGTTATAGCATACATTCCATACATTCCATACAACCATTCAACCATATGTTTTAATACTTATAATATAAATGATGCATGGATATGCTATAATGCATGCATACATATACTATAACTCTTATATTATATGATGCAAGAGCGTGCTTTATGTAATTTAAATCATGTATACTAGTATATTATAACACTTATAATATAAAATGAAGCATGAAAATAAATGCATAACCTATGGTGGGTTTTAAAGCTATATGACATACATTATGACATATAATAAAAACATACATCACATGTATATTTATACTAAAAGTTGATGGACCGGGATAAGAACTCTCTAAACAAGAAATTAAAAGGCTATCTATTACAAACTTTTGAGTCAACCGGTTCGGAATAGGTGAATCAAGGTTTGAACCGCTCGACCCAAACCGCTCTTCAAAGAACACCTTACAGTTGATCGTGAGTAAATGCACCATGCATCGAACGACTATGCGTCGAGTATGCAACTCTATGTGATCGCGTAGCTAACGACTATGCGATAAGCATGATAGTCTATGCGATTGTGTAGCACTTAAGCATGCGACGAGTATCCAATACCGCACGATCAATCAGGAAGCAAGCACCTATGCGATCATGTAGCCAACGCAACACGATCATGTAGCAAACTCTATACGATTGCGTAGCATTAACTATGTGATCGTTTAGCAAATGCTACACAAGCACATAACAAAAGCTACCCGATCGTTTAGCTCTAGCTACACGATCTGGAACCTCTGTTTCATTTTCTCCATCGAAACAACTACTGCAACCCTTCTTTGAAGCCTCCAGAACACCACGAGCGACTAAAAACTTATAAATTTACAGAATCGATTACAATAATTAATGCTAAAAAATGCAGGGGCCCTTACAAACCAACTTTGTAATTTTAAAAACATTCCTTAAACTGGGATTTCTATCCTGAAACATCCATCAACAAATCCATCCACAAACATTTATCACATAAATAGAATGCAGATAATAAAATCCACCAGTACTGTAAGTGATTCAATACAAGAATGGAATTTGGAATAAAAAACTAACAACCTAGCGTTGATACCAACTGAAGGAACTCTGGTGAGGAGAACTTTGAGCAAAAGTAGATCGGCCAAATTCCATAAATTATCGAATGTAAGGTTTATAGAAAACATACAACAGATATGCATTTAAAGTTAAATTATAGCATGCTTTTACAAGAAAAGGGTTCAAGATATATTACCTTTGAAGAACATTTTCTTCGCGACATTCCCTCGAATAACCATGTACAACCTGAAGACCTTCTTCAAGATAGAACTCAAACCAAAACTAGACACTACCACAATAGAATCCTCGATATTCTTAGGGTGAGAACCCAGGAGTGGTGGGCTCTGACTATTTTGGTTAGAAGGGAAAAGTCTTAAGATGGAGGAAGAAGATTGAGAGCTTTCTCACAATACAAACTCACAGAACTTTTTTGTAAAAACACTTTCAATCGTTCAACAGCAATCATACAATAGAAGAAAAAGAAAATTTAGTTTTCTTTTTATTCCTTTTGCCATAAAAAACATAACCACCCACTAAAGTGGGTGGAGAGAAAAGATGGGGAAGGGAATTGTAACTCCCTTTCTTATTATTCAAATAATAATAATATATTATAAATAAATATGATAACTAAATTATCATATTATATTTATATTTAATTATATGTTATATAAAATATAATATATAACCTATAGTTTTAGTATTGTATCACATAGAATAAAAATTATAGATTCTTTTCTCTATTATATGGCATTTAGTATAAATCATATTTATATTAAATTTAACAACTATGAATCACATTCATAAAAAATATATTTGAATCTCATTCAAATATTTATTTCCTCCCATTAAGCTATAATGTATCAAATACATTATGACAATTATATCACATATAATTGAAACAATTTAATTGTATCATATATAATTAAATCCCTTTATTAATTTGAACAATTCAAATTAATCAAAAAACTAATTCTCAACTAAATCCTTTTGAGCTACTAAGGGGACTTCATGGACTTGTAGCTTGAAGCTTCAATAGTACATGACTAATTAATTGAACTCTTTAATTACATTATTCACCATCCATTAACTGTCGGACACTTCATTAAAGATCGACAGATGCACTCTTCACACTACAGATATATTTCTGTGTCCATTGGATATAACCAATCAATAATACGATGACCCTTCCCAAATTGCTCGTAAGAATATCTAGGCCAAATTACCATTTTTCCTCTATAATTACATCTAACTCCTTCAGTACCATTGATCCCTCTAATGAACAATAGATCATAGTCCCACTATGTCTAAACCCCTCTTGGTCTAGGAGTGAGTGTAGTGCCACATTGTTCAAGACCCAGAATCAACCCTTAGGGGAGCAATTTATCTACTTACTCCTACTTTAGGGAAGGAGTGAATTCCATCTTGTGTAGCTGTGTTCCCAGCTCCCAATCAGACGAATCCTCAAAGTGGTAAGCTTGAGTCGACGATCTGCCACTCTTACCCATACAAATTAAATGACCATCCTCATAGGAAGGAGTTCACAACTCACTTTGGATTCAGGTTATGTTACCTATGGTCATCCTGGTGAAATGTAAGTCTCTATTATGGATGATTTTATATAATGAGACTAAACATTTCGTGGTCAGTCTTATACAAACTCCTTTATATAGAATATTCCCGCTCGCATGTCTAATACATGAATGATCAGGATCAGATCAGATCATTTGTAGCACTTTACAACAATTGTAAAACCTACAAAGCGAGTCATACTCGTAGTGTCACAAGGATAAGGTACCCAACCTTATCCATCTACTATAGACCATTTAAGTTATCAATTAAACATGATCCACCCATATGTCTCCACATACATGTTTAAGTTACAAAAATAACCTTGGATGTTAGTTTATTGTTTTATGGTTAATGCAACTAAAATATCACATATTTTATAGATAATGAATAAAATATCATATATTTTATTAAATACAAAATGAGTTTGTTCATACAATGTTTACAAACTATAGTACCCTACGAGATTTAGGGCATCAACCCCAATAGTATCGTAGAGTTGAACTTGGTTTTTGTATGAATTTCAGTATAGCGAGTACAATCTTCAATACATAATCCTTTGATGCTTTCAAAATAAACTATAATCTTTAAGTTGGTTGATTTTCTTGGATGATCGGCCTTTGCGTTTGTTGATATTCTTGAATGATCGGCCTTTGGGCTTGATGATATTCTTAGATGATCGACGTTTGAGCTTGATGATCTTTTTGGAGGATCAGTGTTCGCATGAGGCTTTCGGAGAAATGTACTTCATGGAGCTAAACTTGTGTTGATGTAGAAATAATGTGGATGTGGTTTGATCTCTAATACTTGATCTTTTGATTCTTTATCGATTAAATGCATACACTTGATGTATGGAAGCAGAGCGTTTGGATGTTTTTGAAGTTGGAGTCTTGGAAGAATGCTTGTATCTCCAAAGAACTTCAGTCTTCAAGTGTCGTCAACTTCTAGAGTCAATGAGTCTTCTAATTGTAGATAATTCTCTCTAGGCTCTCTGAAATTTAAATTTTTTTACCTCCACAAATGAAAAGAACTCCTCTATTTGTAGAGTTCTCGAGTGCGCTTTGTGGGCTTGGACTTGGTTGGTTCATAGACCTGACTTCTAGGTCCAATTAATTGGATTTGGGCCTAATTTAGAATTTTGGGCCAAGTCAAACTTATTTTTGAACTCAATTAAACTTTAGCCCAATTTATAATATCAAATTGGACTAAACTAATTTTATTGAATCCAATTGTCATGACGAAAAGACGCGACATCATCGAAATTTACCAATTTATGTCTTCAATTTCAATTTAGGACACATGTCAACTGTTAATTAGTCCCAAATTTAATTATTTATAATTTTGCCAATAATTTGGTAAATGACATGACAATTTGTGATTGGTCCACAATTTCACACTAAAAAATGTCCATTTTTCAAGATTTATGCACATGTATGGGTGGATGAATCTCGAAAAAGAAATGTTTAAAATCAAAATACAAGTTTATGTTCTACTTAATTCAAAATTTAAAAGTGAAGCTAGGTTCAAACTTTATCCAAATTCTATTCAAGCTTTGATTAAGGTAGAATTTGAAGTATGCCCAAAATTTATTATTTAAGGTAAACTTTAAATGCATAAAAAGTTTGGGGATAACATTTGAAATATGCCTAAAGTTTAATATAAAACTTTCCATAAATTTTGAGGCAAAAATGAATTGTGTCATATTTTTATTTGAGGTAAATTTGAAATTCTAAAATGATTTGATTTTGTAATGAAAATTTCAAATTAATCTTCTTCAAATTTTAATTCAAATTGGAATTCAATAGAAGTTCGAATTCCATTCTGATTAAGAGGGTTGAATGGAATTTGAATTTGAACCATAACATTTGGAGGGCGAAAGCTTAATTTCAGGCAACTTTTTAGTTCCACCAAAATTTTGACATTATGATGTATACTTAGTTCTCTTAGTTGGTCTTAGTTGGAGAGTCTTTAGCATGGTTAGAGATTTTGTAGTCTCTATTCTTAGGTTTTAGTGTAGTATTTATACTTCTGTACACTCCCTGTAAATACATACTTTAACATGGTATCATAGCTCTTTCTTCCATAACTTCTCCTTGCTTCAAATCTGTCCGGCTTGTTTTCTAGTGGACGTGTCCTTAGATCCAGCGAGTCAACTCGCTTTCGTGCACTTCAAGATCCAATGAGCTTCGACACCCCTCTGTTCCGCTAGTGCGATCAAGCTTCGACGCGAGTTCACCCGCCAGTCTGTCAAGCTTCGATGCTACTTTGTTCCAAATCCAGTCAAATCTGTCGCCTGTGCATTCTGAAATTCCAGCTCTAATCAATCCGTCACCTGCACAAATTGCCGCTGTTGCATCCTGCGCAACCCCTCTGTTCGATGCTTCTCGCCCTTCCAGTCAAGCCTTGTGCAAACCATCGCTGTCGTCACCTATGCAATCCCTTTGTTCGCTCCTCGCCTGGCCAATTAAGCCTTCCAGCTCCGAAATTCTAGATTCGGTCAAATCTTCCAAATCTGATGTGCTTTCAGATCTGAAGCAAGCCAAGCTGAGCCGATCTGTCAAGTAGAGTCGAACCGATCTGTGTTCATGGAGCCCAAATGATCCTGTCAAAGCTAAGCCGCTAAGCCGTTTTCAGTCAAGCCAAGCAATTAAGCCAATTTCTTCTCTTCCCAAGCCGCCAAGCCACATGAAAAAAGATCATGTATTTCGCCCCATTAGTACTATTCTTGATGGGACAAATTACATTACTTAGGCTTATCAAATGAAGAGTTTTCTAATTGGGCGTAAATTATGGCGCATTGTCACTGGTGATATTCCTCAGCCAGTCAAGATATCCACTGAGGACGATACTAAATTCATTGAACGATTAGAGGATTGGGACAGCAAAAACCACCAGATCATCAATTGGCTCGGAAATACATCTATACTGGTCATTCACGTTCAGTTTGATGTGTTTGATGATGCCAAGTGTTTGTGGGATTTCTTGTCTACCCGATTTTAGTTCGTTGGCTTAGCTCACAACTATTAATTGCACAACACTGTTGTTAATATTAGTTAGGAGATAGGGCAATTCGTTAATGACTACTTGGACACGCTTCAGCCAATTTGGACACAATTAGCTCAAGCTAAAATTAGTACTGATCATCTTCTTCTTATCAAGATTCTTTTAGGGCTTCGTCTAAAATATGAGTCGATCTGTGCTGCTTTGCTACATTGTAGTCCCCTCCCATCATTGGATGCAACAATCCAGGAAATTTTGTTTGAAGAAAAACATCTTGGTATCACTTCTTCCAAGTAATCTAAAGTTGTCCTCGCAAGCACTCATTTACCTTGTACTTCTAGAGATGCCTTCTGTAAAAACTGCAAGCTTACTGGGCATAAGTTTGCTGACTGCCCACCCTCAAAGTCGAGTGGAGATACTATCACAAACGAGGTCATATTCTAGACAACTATCCTACACGACCACTGCGACCATCGGGACATACTTCCAAGTCTCGACAGTTTAAACCTGGTCCTAGCTCTACTTTTGCTGTTGTTGTCTCCTTTGCTAATTTTGAACCTTTTCCGCCTACTTTTCAAATGAGCGACTTACAAAACTTACTTAAATAGATGATTTGACCCAATTCCTCCATGCTTGCAGTCTCCCCAGGTAATAGGTGGTTTCTTGATTCTATTTGTAGCAACCATATGATGTCTGATTTTTCTCTTCTAACTACACCCACTCCTGCTAAATCTCTTCCTCCCATCTATGCTGCTAATGGCAGTTGTATGACCATATCCCATGTTGGCTCCATTGACATTTTCAAGTAGCAGCTTTCCTATACTTATTGTGTTCCAAATCTGACATTTAACCTTATTTCTATTGGGCAATTGTATGATCTTGGTTTAACTATGTCTTTTTCTTCTACTGAGTTTCAGGTTCAGGATCTACTGAGTTTCAGGTCTCGATCATGCTTCTTTAAAAAAATCCGTCATTTAATCTCCGTAAAAATTTTAATAATATATCCAAATTTGTATCTTTTGACTGTTTGAATTGCAAATTTGCAAAACAACCTTCATTATCTTTTTCCTAGTTTAGTTCTATAAGTGATCAACCCTTTTGGGGACCTGCTCCTATCTCCACTATCAATGGGTATCATTATTTTTTCTTGTTCATTGATGATTACTCTCAGTTTACTTTGATATATTTTCTTAAACATCACTCTTCCCTATCTAAAATACATATTGATTTTGCCAATATGGTTCACACCCAATTCTCTCGAACAATCAAGGTTCTACGTATAGATAACACATTGGAATATAAGGACTCCACTATCATTTTCTTTCTCACCCAGCAAGGCACTCTTGTTCAGCATTCTTGTCCTACCTCTGAACAGAATGGGCGAGCGGAATGGAAACATCGTCACATTCTGGACTCTGTCCGTGCCCAACTTCTGCTGCCTCATGCCCTGCAAAATTTTGGGGTGATTCCACTCTTACCTCTGTCTACACAATTAATCACCTTCCTTCCTTTGTTCTTCAAAATGCTTCTCCATTTGAATGCTTATATGGTACAAATGCTTATATGGTACTTTTCCTGATTACTCTAACCTCAAGGTATTTGGTTGGGCATGTTTTGTACTTCTTTACCCTCATAAACATACTGAATTAGAACCACGTACGCGTCTCTGTTGCTTTCTTAGCTATGGAACTGAACACAAAGGTTTTCTTGTTAGGATTCTCTTACTAACAGATTGCGCATCTCTCGACATGTCACCTTTTATTAGCACACTACATTCTCTAGTATCTCGACCTTTCATGATTCTCTCTTGAGTCCTCTTCCTTATATTTCTGACAATGCTTTTGATCTTTTCCCTTCCTCTGTATCCTCCTTTGAATCTGAGTTTAAGTATGCCAGTCTTTGTTGATCGTAATCATTCTTTTGCTTCACCTGTGGAAACTAAACCTGTTCATGACCCTATTTCTCCTATTCGACGCTCCACTAGGGTAAGGGCACCGCTTATTCATCTTCGAGATTTTCACGGTTTTTCTACTATTAGTTCCTTGGTTGAACATACCTCTTTTGATGAGACAAATACTAAGCCCTTGTGGTAGTAAGTTATGAGTGAATAACTTCAGGCTTTAGACAAGATGCATACATGGGAATACATTGATTTACCCCCTACTAAAAAACCCATTGGTTGCAAGCGGGTCTACAAGATCAAGACTCACTCTGATGGTTCTATTGAGTGTTATAAAGCTCGGTTAGTGGAAAAAGGCTATTTTTAGGCGTATGGGATCGATTATGAAGAGAATTTTGCACCTGTGGCACGAATTACATCTATTCGATGTCTCTTAGCAGTTGCTGAAGCCAAACAATGGCCAGTTTTTCAAATGGATGACAAAAATGTCTTTCTTAATGGGGCCTTATCTGAGGAGGTGTACATGCAACCACCCCCAGGTGTCTCTTTTCCATCCCAGAAGGTATGTCTCCTTCGTCGAACATTGTATGGTTTGAAACAAGCCCCTCGGTCTTGGTTTGCAGCTTTTAGTTCCACCATCACCCAAAATGGATATACATCCAGTCCTTATGACACAACACTATTTACACGACAGATAACTCATGGTATTGTTCTTCTTCTCCATATGTTGATGATATGATTATTACTGGGGATGATCCTCAGGTTGTTTCTGATCTACAACGCTACCTTGGCAAATACTTTGAGATGAAGAATTTGGGCTCACTTAGTTACTTTCTTGGCCTTGAATTATCATTGAACTCTGCTGGTTATTCATTGTCTCAAGCGAAGTATGCCTTAGATCTTTTGGTGCTCTCCGGTATCACTGACTCAGCTATGACTCCAAAACCACTCGATACCACTGTTCACTTGATTCCATTTAATGGCATTCTACTTAAGGATGCCAATCTCTATCGTTAACTTGTTGGCAGTTACTCGTCCTGACATTTCATATGTTGTTCACATTGTTAGTCAATTCATGGTTGCTCCTCGGACCATACATTTTACTATTGTTCTTCGTATCCTCCGTTATGTCAAAGAAACTTTGGGACATGGACTTTAGTTCTCTTCCCTGTCTTCCTCGATTTTTTCTGGCTAATTTAATGCTGATTAGGCTGATGATCCTACTTATCGGTGTTCCACCTTCGGTTACTATTTCTACCTTAGTGACTCTCTCATTTCTTAGCGAAGTAAGAAATAGAGTGTTGTTTCCCATTCTAGTACGAAGTCTGAATATCGCGCTCTGACTGATGCTACGTTAGAGCTCTTGTGGCTTCGTTGGCTTCTTACTGATATGGGAGTCCTTTAGTCATCTGCAATCTAAGAGATGCTTCTTTCTCATGTTCATTGATGGAAGTCTTTGGTTAACCTTTTCTACTTCTCAAGAAAAGAATACCAAGACAGCTATTTAAACGCTTAATACATGCAATTCTAATTATATGAATGTTTGAGTCCAAGCGAAAGCTTGATTCATTTTTTGACCTAAAATAAAAGTAAGGCCACCGGAGGAGATCAGGGACTGATGAGATATCATCAATGGAGAAGTGTAGGCATTAATTTACAATGAAAGATGGGTTTTCGACTTTCAAAAGTTTTCATTGTGGCAATTGTATTACCATCCAAATTGCTCACAATGATATTTTTCATGAGCTCACCAAGCATATTGAGAATGATTGTCACTTTGTGCGTCATCATCTCCTGAGTAAAACTTTACTTTTACAATCTATTTCCACCACTGAGAAATCCGCTGATAATTTCATCAAAGCTTTGTCTCCCTGTTGTTTTCTCCAACTACTTAACAAAATCAAGCTGATTCCAACCTTACCACCTTGAGTTTGAAGAAGGATGCAAATGTATATTGAGTCCTCTTAGTTAGTCTTAGTTGGAGAGTCTTTAGCATGGTTATAGATTTTGTAGGCTCTATTCTTAGGCTTTAATGTAGTATTTATACTTTTGTACACTCCCTGTAAATACGTACTTTTGAGAAACACATACTTTGGCAGACATTTAATAGAATCTGTTTAAGAAATAAAATCCAAGTATGGATTTTAGTCAAATTTTGATTTAAGATATGAGATTTAAGATTAGATTTTTTCCTTATTTGAATTGAATCGAAATTTTCACAATCGAATCTCATATTAAATCTTACCAAAAACTAGAGGATGTCGTGGGATTCCAAGGTCAATCATCCAATTAAATACAACTTTTAGCTTTTGAATTGGAATTGTTTAGCAAACGTTGCACAGAAAGCTTCGACTGGTCGGAGAAAGAGTTTGCCACTGGTCTTTGTTGGGATTGGTGTCTTAATTCTCTCGGAGTCTCGTTGCTTTGTAAAGATACACATTGTTCAATGAATAAAATAAATGTTATTTAATTCTGGCATTTACTCATATCTAATAAACAAAGCTCATTGGTTATCTCATGTGAACTTAAGCATGTATATGTGATATACAAGTGGATCATGCCTTAAGTGATAACCTAAATCAGTTTGTAGTAAGGATTAAGGTGGGATACCTGATCCTTGTGACTACATATACGACCCGCTTTGTAGAGGTTTACAAGTGTTATAAACTACTACAGATGGTAAATCCTGACCATTCATGTGGAGACGAGGAGCGAGGGTGTCCTATACAAAGAGTTTGTATAAGACCTGGACCACGAGTTGACTAGACTCTGTATATAACGTCGTTGATACTAGAGACTTACATCTCACCTAAACGACCATAAGTGACACGACCTCAATCTTGAGTGTTTTGTGAACTCCTGCCTTTGAGGGTGGTCCTTTGATTAGTATAGGTGAGAGTTGCCAGATTGTCAACTCAACATGCCTACCTTTTTTAGGACTTGTCTGATCTGGGAGTTGGGAACTCAATCCACAAGATGGAATTCACTCCTTTCCCGAAGTAGGGATAAGTAGAGAGATTGCTCCCTTAAGGGCTGATTCCGGGGCTTGAACATAGTCGCCACGACTTCTCTTTGGAAGAGAAGACTCAATCATAGTAGAACTATGACTTATGTTCATTAGAGAGATCAGTGGTACTTAAGGAGACAGATGTAACTACAGGGGCATAACGGTTAATGGAGCAGCTATACTTAGAGCGATATGTGAAGGGTTGTCGCATTGCTGATTGGTTAAGATGGACACATAATATATCTGTGGTAAGGAGAGTTCAGCTATCGGTCTTTAGTGGAGTACCTAGCAGTTAACGGATGGTGGATCTCGTGACTAAAGAGTTTATTCAATTATTCATGTACCATTGGAGCTTCGAGCTACAAGTTCATGAGGTCCCCTTGGTAGCTTGGATTCAGTTGAGGATCAGTTCTTGGTGTTGATTTGAAATGTTCAAATTGACAAGAGGTATTTTGATCATATATGATATAATCGGTTTGATGTATAAGATACATCTAGTGGAGGATTGATGTAAATGAGATTTACATTAAGTACCATGGAATAGAAAAAGAACTATGGTTCATATGTTTCATGAGATGAAATATTAAAACTATAGATTATAAATATAGTATGATAAATTGGTTATCATTTATATTTATAATAATATTAATTATTGGATAATTAATTCTTTTTCTTTTAAATAACCAAAGTAGTGGGTGGTTATTGGATCATGGTAACCGTGAGTTTAAAAGAAATGTGGTTTCTTATTTTAAAAATGAAGTTTTTACTAACATTTGAAATTTTTTTTGAGTTTTCTCCCGCGAAAAAGAAATTCGGATCATGCAGGCTAAAAGCACCATACGATTTATACTCTGACAGTAAGGAGTTTCTACATTTAAACTTTAGAAGCTCTTATTTCATCATGGTTTTGATCATCCTCTTCATTTGTAGGATTCGTTAATATGATTAGTTTTTTTATGGAACGAACACATACGCAACGGAAGAAAAACGGATCTAAAGTACTCTAATTAGATTAATTACAAAGATAAGCATGCATGCAATAAAACAAGAAAAAGAGGGAAAAGAATACAACCTTTGTAATATTTGAATCTTCTCCAAATCAGCTTCAATCTCCTCACGAACGGTTCATAGATTACCACGAGCGTTTTCTCGACTATTCTCTGGCCTTAGAACGGGATGGTGGAATCCGAGAGTGACTAATTTAGAGGAAAAAGCTAAAGCTTTGAGAGAAAAAGGGATGAGATTATCACATAATCTCATTTAAACCCACTATGGCCAAGAGTTCTTCAAAAGCATTAATCACTCCCTTTTAAAGACTATTACATGCAAACATGCAACTTTGAGTTTGATGAGAATTTAACTCTAAAAAATGCACTAACTCAAAAAGTGGAATTTAGTGGGACAAGTGTCTTCAAATGAAGATAATGTTTAGCCATGCAAAAGTTGGCATTTCCCACTCACAAATGTTGGATCTTTCCACTAACTTGGTCAAAGTTTGACTCTCAAATTCCAAAGTCTACAAATTTGACTTTTTGACTTTCAAAAATCAAAAGTAAACAATTTGACTTCCATTGCATTTTTTACTTAGTCAACAAATTGACTTTCAATACAATTTTGACCAAATCTATTTAATTTCAAAATTAATTCTAATAATCAATTTTAATTTAATTTAATATCAAATCCAACACTTATCCCGATTTATATGAATCTCTATTCCTAATCTTGATATTTAAATCTTATTTAAATATCTCTTATTTTCTCTCTTTGTGTTTGCACAATTAAACATTAGGTTAAATGTATCGTATATTTAATGCTTTGCTCCCAAAAAATGAATTTGAACACTTCAAATTCGTTCGTCACATTGTTATAAAGTTGTCCGATATGAGCTAGTAGGGAGACCTCATAGACCTACAGATCATGGGCTTCAACGATCCGCGATTAACCGGCTAAACTCTTTAACCTAATTAATCACCATTCGTTAACTATCGAGTCACTCCACTAAAGCTTAGTAGTTGCACTCCCCTCACTGTAGATATATTATGTTCACTCGATATAACTATGATTAGTAAGTTAACCCTTCACAAGTTATTCGTAATAACGGCTGGATCAAAAGTTGTTTTATCTCCAAGATTACATCTAGCCTCTTAAGTCCCACCGATCCTCTAATGAACAATTGGTTTGTGATCCAATCACTAAACCAAGTCCCTCTCGGGCCAATGAGAAGGTGGGGCCCCTTGTTTAAGACCTGGAGTCAGCACTTAAGGAAACAACCTCTCTACTATCCCTAAAAGCGGGTAGAAGTGAATTCCGTCTTGCACCCTATGTCTACAGCTATCTACCTGATTTTACCCCTGAAATGGGAGGCTTATTGAGTCGGCATTGTTGAGCCAACCTTCACCCATGAAAATCTAAGGATAATCCTGAATAAATAGGAGTTCATAATTAGCTCAGGATTAAGGTCAAGTTACCTAGGTCATCGCTTTTAAATAGTCAGTCTTAAATAGTAAACAACGTTATAAAGTAAGAGTGACTTAATTCTTGGTCCGATCTTATGTAAACTCATTGCATAGGACGTCCCCACTCCTCATGTCCATACATAAATGAATCAAGATCTCTTTGTTTGTAGCGCTTTACAACAAATTGTAACAACTACAGAGTGGGTCGCATCCGATAGTGTTACCAGAATAAGGTACCCAACCTTATTCATATATTATAGACCGTTTTGGCTATTTAATGAACTTGATCCACTCTTATGTCTCCACATAAAGTTCATGTATTCAAATAATAGCCATGGATATTTAGTTTATTGGATTTAGACTTTACAAGTGCAATTCACATGTTCAATAACAGTTTTATTGAATAAGCATCAATAACATCTTTATTGATAATAGAATACGTTTTACAAATTGCGAGTTTTAGGACATACAACTCACCATTTTTTGGATTCACCATCAAGGAATCTTTTATATTTATATCAACAGATATCTTTCTTTTCATGCGTGAAGGGACACAACTGCAAATTTTCTCGTTGTTGTTTTCTTCATGGAATGGTCTCATTGATCGCGTGTTGAAGGTCGATTTTTCTTTGACGTGGAGATACTTTTCCTTTTAAAGGTTGAAGTTCAAGTGGAAGTGGTCGTTGGACATTGGTTTTCTTCTTTTATTGTGGTCATACTCAATCTTTGGAAAACTGGAGATCGAGTAGCTAAAGGTTTGATACGATTGAAGACAGAAACCCTTTGCTCATTTTCTTTTGAATCATCAATTTCTTTAATAGTTATATGACTATTGTTAACTTCTACTACGCTGACAGCATCACATGCAATAATTTATAATACTTCCTCGAGATGAATATCGAGGAATTTTCTTGGGAAGAATTTCGCCAAAGTTACTAGTTGTTGAAGTTGAACGAAGTCCTTATCTTCTTCCTTAATATGCTTAGGCTTCCATGCCATCTTTTTCTCTTTCTTTTTATGAGTCTTGATCCGTCTTCTATAACTTCGATAGGAGTACAACTCTTTTTGGGTGAAATTTGGCTATCTTATTTTTTGACGAGTCACAACTATCTACCATTCATTCTCCTCTTCGATTATTTCTTTCTTCTCTTGGGATTCTTTCATCACAATCTTCTGCTAGAACTGAAAACCTATTGGCTTAAAGGCCCCAAATTAGATCAAGTTTTCCCTTTGATCATAAAATGGTGTTGATAGTGAAACATTCGAAGTCATTGCCATTGCGATATGATTTTTCTGAGTTACTTCATCAATATCTAGCTCAACCTTCTTTTCACGAGCTAACTTTAGAATCGGCTCCTTCAGCATGAAACACTTTTCAATTGGGTGATTAACGACTCGATGATACTTGGAGTAATTAGAATCATCTATTCTTCCTACTTTTCCAGTCATTTGTATTATGGCAGCTAAATAAGTTACTTCTGTTGGGGTTGATGCCTTAAATCTCGTAGGGTCTCGTGGTTTGTAATTGTATTGTACAAACATTTTATTTATTTAATAAAATATGAGATGTTTATTTCACATTTAGTAGCATTAAACCCACAAACTAATAAACAAACATCCAAAGTTATCTTCTGTAGCTTAAATATGTATGTAAAGACATACAGATGGATCATGTTTAAGTGATAACTTAAACGATTTGTAGTAGATGGATAAGGCTAGATACCTTATCTTGGTGATACTACGAGTACGATCCACTTTATAGATATTACAATTGTTGTAAAGTGCTACAAATGATCTGATCATGATCATTCATGTGGAGAATGTAAGTGGAGGTATTCTATACAAAGGAGTTTGTATAGGACCAGATCACGAAATGACTAGTTTCATTATATAATACCATTCATAATAAAGACTTACATTTCACCAAGATGACCATAGATGACAAGACCTGAATCCTGAGTCAGCTATGAACGCGATCCTTTGATTTGTATGGGTGAGAGTGGCCAGATCGCCGACTCAACAAGCCTACTATTTTAGGGATTCGTCTAATTGGAGAGCTGGGAACACAGCTACACAAGACGAAATTTACTCCTTTCCGAGGTCGGGGTAAGTAGATAAATTGCTCTCTTAAGGGTTGATTGTGGGGTTTGAACAATGTGGCGCCACATCCTCTCCTGGCCCGAGAGGGGGTTTGGTCATAGTTGGACTATGACTTATTGTTCATTAGAAGAATCAATGGTACTTAAGGAGTTAGATGTAACTATAGGGGCAAAACAGTAATTTTGGCCTAACTGTACTTATGAGCAATTTGTGAAGGGTTTTTGTGCTGTTGACTGGTTATATCCAATGGACATAGAAATATATCGATAGTATGAAGAGTGCAGTTGTCGGTATTTAGTGGAGTGTCCAATGGATGTTGAGTAATTTAATTAAAGCTTCAATCTACAGGTTCATGAGATTCCCTCTGTAGTTCAACGAGAATTAAATGAGAATCAATTTTAGATTAATTTAAAATTTTCAAATTAATTGAGAGAATTAATTATATGTGATATAATTAAATTAATTTAATTATATGTGATATAATTACTATAATGTATTTGATACTTTAGAAAGTTTATTTCAAAGAAAATAAATATTTGAATATGATTCAAACATTGATTATGTGAATTGGATTCATATGATTAAATTTAATATAAATAAGATTTATATTAAATATCTTTGTTGAGAGAATTAAAACTATAGGTTATATTGTATATTTGAATATGATTCAACATTGTTATAAGTTGGTTATTTTATATATACGTATATATATTAATTAAAATTAAATTTATTTAATTTTTAATTTTTGAAATTAAGGGAGGAAAATAACTTACCCCCCTATTCTCTCTTAACCCACGTACTGTGTGGGTGGTTGCAATTTTGGGATCGGCTTCACCTTTTCGTTTTAACAGAGAAGAGAACACGAAAGGGTTATGAAAATTTTCTCTCCCAATCTCTCATCTCCTCTTTCAATTTTTCTTTTCACTTTCCAAAAATCACAGCCACAAAACTTCTGTGATTCTTGTCTCAGAGAATACAGAGGAAACTAAGTGGTGGTGTTAAAATTGGAGTTTCGAGTTCATGGCCATTTTGCAGAGGAGAAATCTTATGAAAAGAAAAGTTCTTCAAGGGTTAATAATTATTCTCCATCTTCTCTCTTCTCTATTGATATAAATATGTTGTAATTTTATTTTGATGCATAATTTATAATGATTCTGTTGTGCTTTTTAAAAAAAATGGGATTTTGGTCCCGTCTTCATTTCTGCTCAAGGACCTTCATCGGTTCCTTCAACTTCTCCAGCAATTGTTCCAATGTGTCTACAACTTTAGAGTCAGGGAATGATAAACCTTCTCTTGTCTTTCTTTAAGAGTTGGGCTTCTTGACACCATCAAGCTTTCTTTCAAATTTTGTTTCTTTTCCTTTGGAGGAAAAATTTAGCAAGGTCGTATTGACGACCATAGATTCTGTTGTGGCACCATTCACAATCTTTTCAGCGCTTTTGTTTTATTTTTTATACTTTCTCCCTTCAGGGACTAGGAAATCTTTAGTTTCCCCATTGGTGATGCTCAATTCCATGTCATGAGCGCGTGTTGCCAACTCCTTAAATGTATGAGGTTTTATCCCTTATAAGATATAGAGAAAAACTCTCAGTGCATGCTTTGGGTGCACATCTTCACTGTGGATAATTCAGTGAGTCTATCTTTGTAATTTAAACTCAGAGCTCTCCATCTGTTGATGTAATTGATAACCGGCTCTCCCTTCCGCTGCTTGGTGCTTATCAGCTCCATCATGCTGACGATACACCGACCTAGTGCTATAAAAGCAGTTGAAAAACTCCCTTTCTAACTGTTCTCAATTGTCAATCCTTTCTGGCTCTAGAATAGTATACCAATTGAAAGCATTTTTATTGAAGGTATAAATGAACTACTTGACTAGCTGGTCTTTTATGGTTCTTGCATTTTCAAAGGTTTCAATGAAGTGAGCAACATGTTGTTTCAGATTGCCCTTTCCATCAAACCGCTGGAACTTTAGAGGTTGATACCTAGCTAGTATTCTCAAGTTGTCGATTCTCTTGGTGTACGATTTGGAGTACATGAAAGAAGATTGTGACGGTCCTCCGTACTGAGCCTTTATGGAGATTGTAATCATATCCTGCAACTGTTGACCTGATAGGGAAGCAACAGAGATGGATTGTTGCAACTAACTTTCCTGCAAAATAGTTTTTCCTTTGTCATTGACTTTGGCAATTGAAGTTTGACTCGTCTCAGCAGTTTCTCAGGTTTGTATTTGATTTCTTAAGGCATTGATTTTATGGTATCACTACTCAACAACTTTCATTAAGAGATTTATCTTCATCTCTATTTTTTCCATGGCTACCTCAACTGTTACATCCACCATCATGACAAAGACTACATCAAAGTGCGATTCTTTTCCTGATCGATCAGAAGTAGGAGCAGAGTTTTCGAACAAAGGATTTTCTCTGATGATGATCTCGCCTTTAGGAAATTCCATCAGTTGTTCCCAGATTTTCTTCATGATGGTAGAGCCTTGTTCTTGCACATGTAGGATCCCTTTTGAGTAACTCCGGATGACAGGTCCCGTGTAATCATCAATTGTGACGATAGGTTTCGATGAAGCTTTCTTTGGTGTCATTTGTTAATTTGGATGATGAGAGATAGATGAGAGGTAGAGAGGTCCCATCGAGCATGTTAATTTGTTTACACGAGGTTTTTGTAGAAACTTGTTTCGTGGAGTTAAACTTGGTTTTTGTATTAATTTCAATATAACGAGTACAATCTTTAAATACATAATTCTTTGATGCTCTTAAAATAAATTATAATCTTTAAGCTGGTTGATCTTCTTAGATGATCAGTCTTTGGGCTTGTTGATCTTCTTGGATGATCGACCTTTGGACTTGATGATCTTCTTGGATGATTGGTCTTTAAGCTTGATCTTCTTAAAGGATCAGTATCTATACAAGGCTCCAGGAGAAATATATTTCATGGAGTTAAACTTGTGTTGATGCAAATCTGATGCAGATGTGGTTTGATCTCTAGTACTTGATCCTCTGATTCTCTCTTGGTTGAATGCATACGCTTGATGTATGGAAGCAAAGCATGTGGATATTCTTGAAGTTAGAGTTTTGGAAGAAAGCTTGTATCTCCAAAGGACTTCAGTCTTCAAGTGTGGTCAGTTTCAGGAGTCAATGAGTCTTCTGATTGTAGAGAATTCTCTCTAGGCTCTCAGAGTCTAAAATTTCCGATCCCCATAAATGAAATAAACTCCTCCAATTAATTGGATTCGGTCCTAATTTGACATTTTTGGCCAAGTTAAGCCTATTTTTGGGCTCAACTAGACTTTAATCCAAATTATAATATCAAATTGGACCAAATTAATTTTCTAATGGTCAAGATGAAAACACATGGCATCATCAAAATTTGCCAATTTATTTCTTCAATTTCAATTTGGGACACATGTCAACTTTTAATTAGTCCAAAATTCAATTATTTATAATTTCATCATTACTTTGGTAAATGATATGACAATTTGTGATTGTTTCAAAATTTCTCATGCAACATGCATATATGTCATTTTACTAAAATCCTATTTTTGGTTTTTACATAATGACTAAATTACCCCCAGTTATTTATTACTTTCTTTCAAGCATGAAACCCTACTTCTCCCTTCTTTCTCCCTTCAACCGCAATCCCCCCCACCCCATCTCTATCTTTTTCTTCTTTTGTTATTTCTTTTATTTCTTCTCACCAATGAGCCTCCTTCGGCGACGATAGGTTCGATGCGAACATCTAACCATCACGCAACCTTAGACCATGTTAGACCTATCTATTTGAGAGTAGAGAGTTTTTTTTTTTCACTTTTTTTTCCCTTCAAGTTCATCCATAAATTTATACTCTGTAGCTTTTAGAACCAAATAATGCTTTTAATTTAATGGTTGGTATCGTGGTCTCCCCTCATAAACTATTTAGTATTATTAGCAATCACTTGTTGGATAAATTGAGTTGGGATAATCGATTTTGCTATTTTTGCAAAGTTTATATTGTGTGGATATTGACCTTATTTTTATAACTTATTTTGGCATGCTTGCAACTAGATCAACCAATTAGGTGATTCATAAAAAAAAAATGGTGGATTCAATACATTATTGTAATTTGGCATATTTAATTAGGCTTTTAGAGTAAAAACCCAAGGAAAAATATATTCGAAATTTGATACCCTGGGCAATCCAGACATTATGGACTTGTAATGGAAATTTGGGCTTTGGAAATTTTCTGAGGTCCACAAAATCATTTTGAGGGGCTATAGTTTTCAAGAAAGGCCCACAACATTTCTATGGAAGACTTCTTTTTCTTTTTCAAAATTTGCAATAATAATCTATTTTTATTTTTATCGATAAGATACCCACTTTTTCTTTTCTTTTTTTTTTTTTCTTTCTATTTTTGCAAATTAGGCATACAAAACACACTTGTATGTATAACTTTCTGTCCTTATTATCTAATTTTTTAAAAACTTTTTCACAAACCATGCCAAAATAGGAAAAATTAAAGATAAAAAAGACTTTTTTTGATAACCGATTTATTTTAGTGCATTTGGTTCACCAACTTCATAAGTCGCCATTAAATAACTCAACTTTGACAATGTTTATTTTTTAAATTGCTCGTTTATTAAAAAACTTCATCTTCGAATCTCATTCTTTTGCACAATTATCGACAAACTTTATTTTATAACTCTGCATTCCAAACACAAATTTTATAGTTTGACTCAGTACCTCGAAGATAAATACTAATTCTCCTATAAATTTTTCTAAAATAATTTTAAAATTCATGGAAAAAACTTGTCATCGTTATCTAATGGGACCGTAATTTTTAACCAACTTAACTTTAATTTAGAATTAAATATGATTTTTAATAAAAGTGGAAAACCAAAAAGAAAAAAAAAAGAAAAAGAAAAAACAGAGATTTAAAAAACCAAACAACTTTTTGAATCAAAGTGAAATGAAACCACAACCACCTTCAAAAACTTTTTGAGTAGATAAGATGACGACACAACAACAACCACGTCGATTATAATTCATTTGAAGCCAATCGAATAAATATTTTTTAAAAAAGAAAAAAAGAAAAACTGACATGTATAATTGAAGATGCATGCAAGTTGTCGAAGATGATATTGTTTGTCCAATTTGTAACTTTCCAAAGGCTTTTTTTTATTAAAATAAAAAAAAATTAATATGCACTTTCTTTCTTCTTCTTCTCAACTTGTCCACTTTAGAAGGAAGAATTTTATTTGTCCCTCAACTTGTCATTATCCCCATTTTTTCAAACAACACTAAATTCATAAAAAATAATGTTCTTTACCCACTTGCCCCATTTGCTCTTTAAAATGATTTGTTAAATTTGCCAAATTTGTTCCACTTTTTCCATGATCAATATGTCTCATCCCTTCCAAATCACCCCTTTTCTTTGTTTATATGAGTGCAAGTTGAATTCCAGCAAATATTTTTATTTTTTTTAATGGGATTGGAATGAATATGTTTTGGTCAAACTCGATTTAAATCCATTCTAATTATTTTTTTTAATATTATTTGAAAAATTATTTTAAATTTTGAACATTTACAAATATAACAAAATGTCAGATGGTGACATTTTGTTATATTTGTATTTTTTTTGTTTATTTTACTATATTTAAAAAAAATCTATTGTATTTTGTATTTTGTTCTTCCATTGGTTCATTATTTCTATAAATGCAAGTTCAAATTGAGGTGATTAAATCGATTGAAATGAATATGTGTTCGATTTCAAATTTAGTCCGTCTCAATCAAACTTTTAGTAGTCAATTTGATCCGCTTTATATCTCCTTGATGTTTGTTTTTTCCCTTTTAAAAGAAAATAAATTGATAGAACAAATCAAGTTGCCACAAAAACTGTTTGTAATTTTGTTTACTTGAAGGAAAGTAAAAGTTTAATCAAATTTTATTTTTTAATATAAAATTTAGAATTTCATCGAAAACTATATTTGGAAAAATAACATGATTTCTTTATAATAATAATGACATGAGCCGGGGTTGAGAATCTTGTTGCATTTACAAGTGCTAGTGCGGGTTTTCAAGTTGCCCAAAAGACTCAGTGCATTGATGGTGACGAACCTTCGGTGTCGTCATTTCAAGACACGACGATGCCTATGTAGGGGCCGCAAATTTATCTTTTCTTTTGTTTTTTTTTTTTATTCTTTTTTTTTTTTTCCACTAACGGTCAGATAAAAGAAAATCTAACTTTCAACCTCAATATAACTCAAAGTTAAAATATCATATCAATTACTGTTGATTATAGAGATATACGTTGATTAAATTGAGTTGAATTGAGGAGGTTGAATTGTCTACCCACCAACCATTCGAATTGGATTGAGTTGGATTATCATATTAGTTTTTTATTACAATTTTATTAACTTAAAATACTTAAATTTATATATAACACATAATAATACTTAAAATTTCATAAAACTTAAATGATAAATATCTAAATCCAAGATATTTACTACAAGCTTCATAAAAGTATATATGAGTTACAATATTTATAGGTTATAATATATATATATATATATTTAATAATATTAGAAATTCAAATTGAGTTAGGATAATCCGAATATTTAAAAGTGTAATTTGAATCCAACCCAACTTGAAAAATACATAAAAAAAAAAAATTAATCCAACTCAATCCAAAATCAAAATTAACCCAGTTCAGTCCTTACAATTTGGATTGGATAGTTCGAATTGTTCGAATTGTCGAATTATTTGAACACTCTTAATTGAATATATAGAAATGAAATTAAACCTTTGACTTAAAATAAGTTGACCTTGAATCCTATTTTAATTTTGCACTTTCAAGTTGAGGGCAACACTTGAATCCATTTTCTAAGAAAAATACATTTGAGTAAATTTCCATGATATATAAAAATGACCATAATAATAATCTTACACTATCACACTTCTACATGGTTGTTGTAGGAAAACTACCAACGACTGTCGGCGACCACTTCACTGACAGGGTTGCCCACGGTGTTTTAAATGCAAAATTTTAATAAATCCTCGAGTTTACATAATTATAAAAATTTTGATATTTGTATAAATTTGGGGTTTAATTTTATCTTTTCAGATCTAAATTCTATCGTTATTGTAAATTTCAGAATCTAATTTTAATATTTAGATAATTTTGAAAACTCAATTTTTACAATTAAAAGTTTGAAAGTGTAATTATAGTTACCATCATTTTTTATGGGTGGTTCTTACCATTCGTCCTTAAAATTTATTGAAAATATAAAGATAAAAATAAAACAAAAAGTAAAATATAAAGACAAAATAAGAATTGACCTTTCTCCCCTTTTTAGGTTCTAGTTTAAGTGAATGGCTGGCTACTGGTTGCAAAGGAAAAAAAAAAATTCTAGTACGATAGTCATACTAACTCCACATAATTTTTAAATGTTATTATTGTGTCAAGTAATAAGGAAATAGTATAGAAAATTTCTTATACCACTGTAGTACTAGAAATTTTGTTGTTGCAAGGAGGGAGAGCCCCACTACATTTCAAACTCTAATAGGCCGTTTGACGCATAGGTTTGGAATGTTAAGCATGAGAATGTTAAGTCTAGGATTAGGCTAAGATGTTTAGGTAGCCCGAGTTTAAGAAAATATGTTTGGAGTGCATGCTTTATAAATCTCGAGTTTGTAAAATATTTCTTTTGTATCTAATCCATGGTTAGATTTTAGATTAGTTTAAATTTTTCATATTAATTATTTTAATATAGTTAAGTTTAAAATAAACTAAAAAATTTAGAAGAGTATTTGTTTTTTTTTTTTTGAAATAAATATTTGATAAATATTATAATTTTATTTAATTTATTATTATAATAGTTTGATATTTTGATTTTATTGAGTTTTGAAATAAAATTTCATAAATTTTTGCCATTTTAACTAATTTGAATTAGGGAATTGTCAAAATAAATATACTTAATTACGCCTTATAAAAAATATATATAATAATATTAATACGAAAAGAAGTATATAAAAAAAGTTTCATGTGGTTATGAACTTTCTAAAATAGTTTTATTTTCAAAATCTAAACGAGTAAGGAACTTATAAATAAGTGATTGATTTTCATCTAGGAAATATATATATAAAAAAATCTAAATCTAAAATGAAGGAAACATTAATGTTAAACAAAGAAGAGAAAAAGAGAGAATTAAAAGATATAATCAATAATAATAATAAAAAGAAAAAACTCCAAAAGAAAAAAGAGTTAGAAGAAAGAGAAAGTGTATTTCAAAAAACATTATTGTACTTAAAGTAAGGACATGTTTGTAATGACTTGGAAAAAATATTTTTCAAAAATTCATTTTATTTGAAACACTTATGATAAAACACACCTTAAAAAAACATATGTATTTGACAACTTTTTTTTCTTAGAAATATTTTTAAGTACAAGTTTGTTTGATTTACTATACACTAAAAGTGTTTTATTAATGCTTTCCGAGGTTTGTTGGTCGCGGCTAGAGGTTGGCCAGAGTTGGTGGTTGGAAGTTCGCCGATAAGATCATTAGAATTGACGATCAAAGGTTGACCGGCAATGGTTATCGGAGGTGGCCTACAAAGTTGACCAATGACGATCATCGGAGATATCGTATCCGAAAGTTAGCTAGTAAACTTCTTAAATTAAATTAAAAAACAAAAATATAATTCATAAAATTTAATAGTGTTTATTATTCATATCCATTAAAAAAAAAAAAGAAAAAGAAAGAAAGATAGAAAACTTTAATTTCTTGTCCCAAATAAGAGCCGGGTTTCAAATGTCATAAAACAAACGTTCATCCCAATTCCAACCCTTAAAAAAAGACACCATAAAAGTAAAGTGGGACACCACACCTTTTGCTGCGCCGAATGCCCGATCCATCGTTAAGCAGACCAATAAATAGACCTTTTCATTTTCTCTTTACAAAATTAATAATGCGGGGCCCATGCCCACGTCCTTTTGGTTCCTTAATTCCAATTTTACCCCTACAAATATCTCTTAACAACGATACCGCACCTACAATAGGCTTTTTCTTTTACGTCTTTAATCTTTATGGTGTTTATAACGTGATTAAAATTTTAAAAATAAATACTTTATTGGAGAACCTATCCAATACAATACAATATATGAATGAATTGACCATTAACCCCAAATTAATTCAGATCAATTCTATTAATCAAAAAATTAATTAAATATTATTTTGATTCCTAGGTTAGAATTTGTTTAATTTTAATCTCTTACTTTCAGTGGTTCAAGTACTTTCCATAAATTAAGATTTGTTATTGATTAACGTTTTAGTTTAATTATTATTATTATTTAATTAGTTTTAATATAAAAAAAATAACTTTATGAACTAAACTTAAGATTTATCAAAAGCATTAAAAAAATTAATTAAATACCACTTTTGTTCATGTATATTTAATTATTATTATTATCTAATCATATTCAACAAAAATCATCTTTCACTTCTTAAAAATACACAAATGGAATTTGTACATTTCCATAGGCAAAAAAGGAAAAAAAAATTCTCAAACTTACCATTAATAATTGTTTTTAAATATCAAAATATCTCTACCTATTAATGATAGACAATAACATTTTATTATATTTATAAATATTTTTATTATTACTGTCATTTAAAACAATTACACTATTATTAATCACAATATGATTTAATTTATTGAAATTAATTTTAACGTAAAATTTATTTGAGTTCCAATTATAAGTACTTTTAAAAATTGATTGTTACATCCTCAAGTTGGAAGGAGACCAAAAAAGATGGAGGCAATGCATTCATTACAAGTAAATTAAATATGACTTAACATTTTATAAAAAAAAATTGGCGATTTTCTAAATAAATAATTACTTATAATAAGCCTAAACAAGAAATAAAATTGTTTAGGGAGAAAAGGGGTCATAATTGTATATGGGAGAAAAGGGGTCATAATTGTATATGGTTGCCCTGCCAATGTCGTTGCCTTTTCGATTGATTAACGTCAGCACTATTTTTGCTGAAGAATATGAAGGACAATAATGCCAATCTCACCCTCACTGTCTTCTGTGGGATAGACGACATGTCGTAAATCCGCGAATTCCTCTGTTGTCTGCCTTTGCCTTTTTCTCTTCTAACGTTTCCTCCGCCAATTCCTGCCTCTGCTCCCTTCTCCTCCTTTTCCTCCTCTCTGAATTTTTTCCAATCACATATTTAGGCTTAAAAAAACACAATTTTAGAATCTATTAGTAGGAAGGTTCAAAATACCAAACAACTCAAATAATCTTTACAACCCAACCCGAACTTTAAATGTTAGGTTAAAGTTGTTTCTATTTTGTAGGGTCGGATTGAATCTCAAATTGAATAAATATTTCTGGTTGACCCAACCTAACCTAATATATATATATATATGAAATTTTGAAGTTTTAATATTTTTCATTTAGAAATATTTGTTTTTGTTTAAAGTTTGTAATAGATACCATGAAAAATTAGTATTTAACATTTGAGTTCTATAAGATTTTAGTTATTAAATGTGTCGTAGATAAATTTAAGTATTTTAAATTAATTGGAAAAAAAATTTGTGGTTAGATTATAGATTATGTTCAAATCTTTTGGATTATCAACCCAACCAACTCAAATTTTCAAAGGATAAAAAAAATATTACAACCCAAACCAAGTGTTCACCTACATATTAGGTACAAATTTTTAAGAAAAACAGAACTCAAATATTAAAACTTGTAGGTTTGACACTTTGAATTTTGTTTTATTTTGACATATAGTTCTTATACCTTCAATAAATATTAAAATTAGTCCTTACATTTATCGTTGATTTTTCCGACGAAAATTAGTTTCAATTAACATTTTGTTTTCCAATGGTTGTGTTTATGTGTTCACATAAAACAAAAACAAAATTTATAGAAAATGCATAATAATAATATATATTTTAACCCAAATTAAAAAAATATATATTAGGGGGTATAATTATGATATAGTGTACTAACCCCCATGGAGAAGCTGTGCACGTGAGCCTGGAATGAGTTTAGGTTGTTCATATCGGAAGAATTTCGCTTGTTGCTGGAAGTCGAACATTCGGAGTACGAGGACGAGGACGACGAAGACGAGAAGTAACTTGTCGGTGAGTTTGGTCCGAAACCGTCCATGTCGTCGTTGAACATTTCTTGGAATAGTTCCTGCAGTTTTTCGAAGCTTTCTTCTCCGTTTTCCTGTCGTTTTTAATATTCCCAATAAAAATGGTCATAATTCAAAATTCCAAATTCACATGGGTAGAGAACCCTAAAAAATGGCAAAAATAAATAAATACAAAAAGAGGGTCCCACGAGGATCTCTGTGGTGAGCTGATTGGTTTTTCTCTTTGTGGGGCCCTCGCCGGAAGATTTCCTAGGATTTCCAACACGCATGTGACGAGATTGATGACACGACACAAACTAAAAGTTAAATCGCTCCACAATCTGGGCCGACTTTTGTTGGACCATCGGCCCATTTCTCTCACGCCTCTCTCTCCTCTCCCTCTCCTCATCATCATTTTTTTTTTGGTGTTAAAAAGAGCATTTCATTTTGTTAAGGAAAAGTTTCGTTTAGAATTTAGGCAAGTTTTTTAAAGTAATTTTAGTTAGTTAATTTATGGTTATATTAGCTTCATTTTATAATACCTTCAATCATTTAAACTATCTTTTAACTTCCTTGGGGGGACAAGGTCCCAAAAGAGAACACATGAACCAAAAAATACTTTTATAAAAAGTACTTACCAGTTAAAAAGGAAAAAAAAGTAGGCTAGTTACCCAATGAAAAATTACTATGAGGTCATTTTTTTAATTATTATCTTACAGAAAATTAGCATAATATAGACGTAGCTTAAAATATTAAAGTGTTGTTGACTTGAAGAAAAAAAAAAGAAATATATTTCTTTTTAATAAAATAGATTGTGGTAATCCCCCGCCCCAGTTAGAATCATACCAATACTAACAACGTCCTCTAGACTATCATAATCGTTTGCAATTTTTTTTTAATATTTTATCGTAAAGTTCAGATCTCCTCGAGAATAAGAGAAAGGACTTACGTTAGGCTTGGTTTGGTCCATCATGGCAACCATTTCGGTCAAGAAGTCTCCCATGCCCTGCAAATGAAGTGAACCAAACACAGAGTCTTAACATTTGGGGGTGACCCCACCATTTCCCTGACCAAAATTCCGTGGGGAACCCCAAAACCAAACAACACTTCATTAGTTTCCACTCCACAATTTTTTATCTTTTTTTCCTTTAATTATTTTCATTTCAAACTTTTTAAACAAATACAAATCAAATTAAAATCCAAATTATTAGGGGGAAAAAAAAGAAAAGGAAAGAAACCGAAGGAGCACCGTAGTTAAGATGTGGAGAAACTTACGTTATCATCATCATCATCATCACTATCATAAACTCCAACGTCGTACAACAGCCGTTTGTTGGCGTCCGATAAAACTACACCCCATGTTAACCACAGTAAAAAACCAAACCAACGCCTCGTAATATGGGGAGAAAAAAAAAAAGAAATACCAAATCTCGGGAAATAAATAATAGTTAGTATTAAGATTATAATATTATTTTATTTTGATCCATCCCAAAAGTTTATACTTTAATTAATTATATTCTCAAAAGTTAAAATACCCATTGCCTTAACTCTTAAATCTTAACTATAATTTCCAACATAAACATAAATGGTAGGGACCATCAAATATAAATTATCCAGCGTAGTTTCATCTCTAAATTGTGAGAAAATTTTAAATAAAATAATAATATTATTAAATTAGTCAACTATAAAAAAATATATATAAAAAAGAATCAAAATAATAATTGATAATACAAATTTATTATAATAAAAAATAAATATTTATTATGAAATTCAAATTGCACCCAATAAGATTTTAAAATGAGTTTTATTTTTACTACTAATATAAAAGAGGACAGCATCACAAATAATAGGTGCAACTTAAGTTACATTATATGCATGCCTTACTCTCATCATAAAAAATATTAAAATATTTCAAAAAAAGAAATATGAAGAATTTGTCAGTGCTACCAGATCTCTACAAAATTTTCAAACTGAAATTACAAACACTATAATAAATAAAAGTGAAAAAATATTTAAAACGACTAATTATTTAAATCGTGGAAATTATTAAATTACTAAATTCCTAAAATAGGGGGAAAAAAAGAGACGGAAAATACCAGAATAGGCTTGCTGAATAGCTTGAAATTTCTTCTTAGCTTCTTCGACGAACTTCGAATCTCCCGAAGCCGAACACCGATCCGGATGCCATCTCTAACACAGAACCAAACGAAAATTCTTCATAAGAGTCATAAATTTAAAGGAAAAAAAAAAAAACAGAGAGATCAAAGAATGATAACCCTAATTAATTAAATTACCAGAGCCAATTTCTTATACGCATTTTTAAGCTCGGCTTCAGTACATTCCTTCTTCAACCCCAAAACGGCATACAGATCGTCGTTTTTCTGTTTCTCACCAGCCATTTGATTTCCTTCAAACCAGAGTACTCGGCCAACGTTTCGTTTCGAGGTGTTTTCTTTTTTCTTGTCGACGAATTTACAGAAATCGGAACTTGCAAAACGAAGAATCGGAACGATCATTCATGTTGATGAATGAGAACGACATGTCGAACGACGGAGGGTTTAAGGGAGAAGAATGGAAGGCGATCAAAGGGGAAACAGGGGGGTCTCTGTTTTTGGTTTAGAGGCTCAAGAACACTCCAGAACCATGACCATTTTATAGTTTTTTTTAAAATTTTTTTGGGGGAAATAATAATTTTATATTAGGGAGGAATGAAAGGAGATGGGAGAATAGAATGTGTCTTATATTGGGGTTTTAGAGGGTGGGGGGGATAAGGTGGAGATGTACGGTTGAGATTGAATCTGAGAGTTGGATATTTTTCTCAATTAAATGTCTCCAGAAACTTCTGTTTTTACTGTGAAAAAGGTCATGTATTTTTTTTTAATTTATTACTATTTAAATAAAATGTTAATTTAAAGCATCAAACCCAGTTGTGAATGTGACGGATAATGTAACAAAGCCCCGTGTGGGTCCCGCTTGCAATTTGCCTCCGGATTTGAACTTTAGGTTAATCAACTTGTCACTTTATCGGAAAATATACGAAACCTGTGTGATAAATTTTTAGACCTGAGTTGATTATTATATCTTTGAATTATAATAATTTGTATTTGAGATCTAAACTATTTTAATTTAAATTATAATAATCGATAAATTATTTTATTTAAGATAGAAAATAATAGACATTATAATAAGGAGGGATAGAGATTATGAGTGAAAATAACACGTTAACAAAGTGGGATATGAAATAGTAATATTATAGTTAATTATATGTTACAATAGTTGAAAACACCAATTATTATTATTGAAGCCTCTACTTCACCTCTTAAATTGGTGGCCCAGAATATTTGGATTTTTTAAAGTTATTTATTTGTTTTTATTTTAGGTAATGAATTATAATAAATATAAAGAAAGATTCAAGCACAATCAAAACATAAATAAAAGAATCAAAATGACAAATAAAATTTCTATATTAAGGGTTGATTTGGACTGATCTAAGAAAAAAGTATTTTTCAAAAAAATTATTTTTATTTAAATACTTTTGACAAAAAATATTAAAAATACACTTCAAAAATTATTTTGAATGATTACCAAACACTTCAATTTTTCATCTACATAATTATCGTATTAAGAAAAAAAAAACAAATAGAATAAAGAAAATAACAATGACAAATAAAACAGCCACCACACATGAAAGTTATTCTCACACAACTGAAGAAAAATGTCTATTTAACGGATGGATTATCATACACCCCAACCACATATTCTTCAACTATGCAGATTAATTAAATCTCTAGGTTCGTTTGGATTGATCTAAGAAAAAAGTATTTTTCAAAAAAGTTATTTTTATTTAAATATTTTTGACAAAAAATATTAAAAATATACCTCAAAAATTATTTGGAGTGGTTACCAAACACTTCAATTTTTTCTAAAATGATTTATTTTTTAATTTAAATACTTGAAAATACATTCTAATACATTCCAAACACACCACATTAAATTCATAGTTAATAACTCGACTCACCATCTCAAAACGTCCATTTAGAAGTTGAAAATGGTTAAATTACATATTTAATGACCAAGCTTTGAGGTTTATGCCTATTTTGCATAAAATTAACAAGTCTCTAAGCTTTCGAATTTTTTAAAATTCATCGATTTACTAGACACGATATTGAAAGCTTATAGTTTAATTTGACATAAAATTCAAATTTATAACTAACGGTTTGGTTAACTTATTTTAAAAATTGAATTTATCAAAAACTTACTATGCATAAATTTGAAAGGGTAAGAATTATTAAACATTTTTTTTAACGTCAAAGACCAACTATATGTAAAATCTAAAATTCAAGATGTAAACTTGTAACTTAACGGGAGAAAGTTACTTTTATTTGTTGAAGTTACATTTTGGTCTCTAAATATTAATGACTAATAATTTTATAATGGATTCGTGTATACCATGTCCCATTAAGTTGTGATGGAGGTTTATCGTGTTTATTGATCAACGAATGCATTTTAAATAAATGTGTTCTTAATTCAAATAGACGAAATTATATATATATATATATATATATATATATATTACAAAATAAAAATTATTTAGAAAATATCTTAACATTTCGTGTGTTTGGTAAAAATTCTCTAATAGGCTTGGGCTTGGTTGGTCCATGGACCTGACCTTTGGGCCTATTTAACTGGATTTGAGTCTAATTTAGTATTCGGGCCAAATTAAACCTATTTTTAGGCTCCATTGGACCTTAGCCCAAATTATAATATCAAAGTGAACCAAAATAATTTTATCCAATCCAACGGTCATTGATGAAAACAAGTAGCATAATCAGAATCTGCTAATTTATGTCTTTAATTTCAACTTGGGACACATGTCAACTTTTAATTTGTCCCAGATTTAATGATTTGTAATGTCATCATTAGTTTAGGAAATGACGTGAAAATTTGTGATTGGTCCAAAATTTCTCATTAAAAAACCACACAAAATAATGATCACAATGGAAAAGCTCCACAAGATAAGAGTTAAAAAAGTGTTGAAAATAAATGCTTTCAATGCAGAATGATTACGCATTGGTCACATACCTGTCGTACGTCAAAACATTTAGTTTATCTCTATCAAGCATCCTTGAAGGAAAAAGAGAAAATTGTGGAAGCAAATTTTTCATACCAAGATAATGACATATTCGGCCGGTCTCATATGAAAAATTTGAATGTGACAGACTTCTTTGAATCTCCCGAAGAGAAAATCAACAAAATTGGTGGAACATCAAGTGTTTCCTTTGACTTTGAAATATCTAGATTTAATGTTTTTTTTTATTCATCTTTATGTTTTTTTCTTCTCTTAGTAGATGCTAACCTTTGTATATTCCAGATGTTGTTGTTCTTATTGTAATTATTTTCTTTTAATGAAGAAACCTGGATCATTTTCATATATTGGGTGACTAAAAAATGAGTAAAAATGTCTGGCAGACAGTGCAGCTACACATACAATACTTACAAGTAGAAAATATTTTTCCAAACTAACAATGCTAGAAGCAAAAGTCAATATAATATCAGGTTTTGCAAACCTAATTGAAAGGTTTGGAAAAGAAAATATTATTTTGCCTAGAGGAACAAATTTTACAATTGACAATGCATTGTTCTTACTTAGTTTTAAAGATATATGTTGTAAGGGTTATCATATTGCGATTGATAGAAAGAATAATATGAAGTATCTTCATATCATATCTTTTGTCTTATATGAAAAACGTATACTGAAAGAGTTATCTACTTTATCTTCTGAATTATATTATACTCATAAACGAGTAATTGAAACATATGCAACAATGAACTTGAAGTTCATGAATTCAGACATATTTACAATTTGGCATGATCAATTGGGTCATCCAAGATCTATAATGATAAGAAAAATTATTGAAAATTCAAATGCACACCCATTGAAGAGCCAAAGGATTCTTCAATTAATGAATTATCATGTGATGCTTGCTCTCAAGGAAAATTGATAATAAGACCATCACAAGCTAAAGTGGGGATTGAATCACCTACATTTTTAGATTGAATTCATGGTGATATATGTAGACCTATTAACCCATTAAGTGGACCATCTAAATATTTTATCATATTAATAGACGCATCCAGCAGATAGTCACATGCGTGTTTATTATAAAGTCGAAATCTTGCATTTGCAAGATTAATTGCTCAAATAATTAAGTTAAGAGCACAATTTCCTGATTATACAATTAAGACCATTTATCTTAATAATGTTGGTGAATTTACATTTTAATTTTTTTATAATTATTATATGTCAATTGGGATAAGTGCTGAACATCCTTTAGCTCATGTTCATACACAAAATGGTTTAGCATAATCATTCATAAAGCGTTTGCAATTAATTGCAAGACCATTGCCTATGAGAACTAAACTTCCTGTATAGAGACATACTTTTGCATGCAACGTCACTTATACGCATAAGGCCAGGAGTTTATCATAAGTACTCTCCATTATAATGAGCTTATGGCTAGGAGCCAAATATTTCTCATTTGAGAATTTTTAGATGTGCAGTATATGTTCCAATTGCTCTACTAAAATGCAGTCCTCAAAGGAGGTTAGGAATATACGTGGGATATGATTCCCCATCAATTATTAAATATCTTGAACCTCTGATGGGTAATGTATTTACTGCACGATTTGCTAATTTTCATTTTAATGAGACAAATTTTCCAACATTAAGGGGAGGAATTAAGAAGTTGAACAAAGAAATTACATGGAATGTATCGTTATTGTCTCATTTAGATCCCCATACAGACTAATGTGAACTTGAAGTTCACAAGATAATTCATTTGCAAAATATAACAAATCAGTTACCAGATACATTTATAGATGCAAGTAAAGTAACTAAATCACATATACCAGTTGCAAATGTTCCATCGAAAATTGATATCCCAACACAGCAAGTTGTCACTAATGAGTCTGGAACATGCCAGAAACATGGTAGACCCTCCAAAGATAAAAATCATCGAAAAAGAAAAATAATAAATAGTCAATAAGACTTGGTTGAGGTTATAAATACTTATAAAGAAGTCATTGACATGACTAGTGAGGAAGGTGAAATACCAAAAGATGATAATGAAATTTCAATAAACTATGTCATGACAAGAAAAAAATGGAAACGAACTAATATAGTTATTAACAAAATTTTTGTATATAATGCTACTCTTATATTATATCTGAAAATGAGGATTCTAAACCAAAATCTGTTGAAGAATGTCGATAGAGAAAAGATTGGCTTCAGTGGAAAGAAGCAATTGAGGCAGAGTTTAACTCACTTTCAAAATGTCAGGTTTTAAGACCAGTAGTTCGAACACCAAAAGGTGTCAAACCTATGGGATACAAATGAGTATTTGTAAGGAAAAAAATGAAAAAAATGTGGTTGCAAGATATAAAGTAAGACTAGTTGCACAAAGTTTTTCACGAAGACATGGTATTGATTATGAGGAGACGTATTCTCCGGTGGTAGATGCAATTACATTAATATATTTAATTGGTTTAACTGTGTATGAAAATATTGACATGCATTTTATGGATATAGTTACAACATATTTATATGGATCTCTTGATAATGATATTTATATGAGAATTCTAGAAGGATTTAAGATACCTGAAACATATAAATCAAATTCTCGGGAATTGTATTAAATAAAGTTACAGAGACTGCTATTTGGATTGAAACAATAAGGACATATGGGTACAATCCCCTGAGTGAATATTTATTGAAAGAATGATATCAAAACAATCTAATATGTCCATGTATTTTTATAAATAAATCACAATCAGGATTTGCTATTATACTTGTATATCTTGATGATTTAAATATAATTGGAACTCCTGATGAGATTTTAAAGGCAATAGAATATCTTAATAAAGAATTTGAAATGAAAGATCTCTAAAATTTTGCCTTGGCTTACAAATTGAGCATTTAACAAACGGGATATTTGTTCATCAGTCAACTTATACAGGAAAATTTTTGAAAAGGTTGTATATGGACAAAGTACATCCATTGAATATTCCAGTGGAAGTTCGTTCACTAGATGTGAAGAAAGATATATTTCGACATCGAGATGATAATGAAGAACTTCTTGGTTCTGAAATACCATATCTTAGTGCAATTGGTTCATTTATGTATCTTGCTAATAATATAAGACCATATATTACATTTTTAGTAAATTTATTAGCAAGATATAGTTCTTCTCCAACAAAAAGACATTGGAATGGAATTATGCATATACTCTGTTATCTTCGAGGAATGATTGATATGAGTTTGCTTTATTCAAATAAATCAAGTTTTGGTCTAGTTGGTTATGCAATTTTCGGATATTTATCTAATCCACACAAAGCTAGATCTTAAACAGGTTATCCATTCATATGTGGAGGAACTGTTGCATTGTGACGATCAGTGAAACAAACCATAACAGCTACTTACTCAAATCATGCTGAATTTCTTGTAATTCACGAGACTAGCCGAGAATATATATGACTAAGATCAATGACTCAACACATTCGTGAAACATGTAATCCGTCTTCTAATAAAAATCTTCCAACAATATTATACGAAGACAACACAACATGCATATCCTAAATCAAAGGATGAGAGGAGATAGAACAAAACATATTTCACCAAAGCTTTTTTACACTCATGATCTTGAAGAAAATGACGATATCACTATATAATAAATTTGTTCGGAAGATAGTCTGGCATACTTATTTACAAATATATTACCTACCACAATCTTTGAAAAATTAGTGCATAACATTGGAATGCGCCGACTCAGAGATCTCAAGTGATGTTTCCATGAGGGAAAGTAAATATATTTTTTAGGAGTATAAATTATATGAAATATGTACTATTGTCCTTTCATTGTGATTTTTCCCCATTGGATTTTTCCCTAGTAAAGTTATAACAAGACATATTTCATATATATAATGGACATCTAAGAGGGAGTAATATAAATATTATGCCTAACCCAATAACGAAAGTTTCATAAGGGAACTGAAGCAGGCTACCATGAGACAAACAAAAGATCTTCTTTCTAAAGAGATTCGATTCGGAACTATTATATGTCCAAGGTCCAATATTGAAATAATTTCAAAGGTTTTCCTTGACTTTGTCCGTGTCAACAAACAATTCGAAATGCCTCGACTTTTTTAGAACATGTCCGAGTCAAATAGTAATGATTTGAAGCACCTCTTTTTACACTATTTCGGAAACCCAAGGACTCAATCGTATGGATATGTAAAATACAGGATTTTCAGAAGAAGATGCCATTCGTTTGATGAGAAATAAAAAGGAATATTGAAAATTCGAGTGGCTGAAGCTGAATCTTTTACTGGTACATGGACAACTGTGTGGATCGATGGGCACGGGGGGATCAGTTGGACCTTTGATTAATTAACAGTTCTTTTTTTTTATTGACCTCCTACTTGCTTTATAAGAGGTCAAATTTTGATTTCTGTTAAATTATTTCAGTATAATTTTCCATCTACCCCGTGTTCCTCGAATGGATCTCTTAGTTGTTGAGAGGATTGCCCAAAAGCAATATATAAGACATACCCAGTAAAACTTACAAGTAAACCAGATATAGAGATGGCAACTAGGGTAGCCTCTTCCGTCCCTCAGGACCAACAAGGGGTAGTACAGGAATATTCACCTGCTGTCCATCAACTATGCCTTTCGACTTGATCTTAGGCCCTGATTCACCCTCCGTGGACGAACCTTGCGGAGGAACCTTTAGGTTTTCGGGGCATTGGATTCTCACCAATGTTTGCATTACTCAAGCCGACATTCTCGCTTCTGCTACTATACCTGCTGCTGTAGCATTATAAACATTATTATTACTCTTACTCCCGTGGGGATAAATCTGACTCCTTCCCCTGTTCCCGCCTACGTATATAGGTGAAGTTTAACTCCTAAAGAAGCACTTCATGAAGCCTGTCGGAATTTGATTGATTGATTTATTCCTTTTTTACATGCGGAAGAAGAAAAAGAAAACTTCCATTTAAAAAACAATAAAATTCTACCATACTCCGTGCAACTATTGTTGTTGTTCCTGCAAAGCCTACCCAAAGGTTCAGGCCGGATTGTAGGAAGTGGGCGATACGTTTTTGTATTTCTATGAGAAGCTCTACGGCACCCACGATTCCTAGTAGTAAGTCGTCGGCATATCGCGCGTAACAAATCCTTATTAAGTAATGGGTTTTTAAGGGGGCTTGCTTACGGTCCAGGCGTCTATGCTCATGTTAGTGGTCATTGACCACGTATCATGTCTCAATTTCCCAAAGTGTTGGCCATGCATTTTAACATTACATATTATTAGTGTTCATATAATCCATCTCCTACTTACCAAATTGCCTACAAATAGTGGCATTTGGTGGGTTTTGGAAGACACACATTAGACAAATTCTAAAAATTGAAAAAAATGGAGAATTTAGAGAAATTTCTTATTTTATATTTTGCTATTTTATTTATTTATATATTATGTTTTTATTTATTTTAATATCTGTTTTTATTTATTATATTTATTTTAATATTATATTTTATTGATATCTATGTCCATGGTACTCCTCAAGTTCACAACATCAATAAACTTATAACAAGCACATTAAAAGTTATTAATTACACTAAAGGTGTTTATTTACAAATTAATTTGATCGATTACAAACATGTTATTTAGAAGAAAAAAATTGACTTTATGCAAAAATAAATCATTTTTAACAAAGCTATTGTTGTGTGGTTAATTGGTGATGGGACTAATTGAAATGGAAGGGAAAAAAAAAGAAAAGAAAGAATCATGTTTTAATTTCTCTATCAAGAAAAAGGAAACAGAGTTATGTGGTGATGATAGAAGAAAAGAAAGACAAAATTAATATCTGAAAAGGAGATAATGGAATAAATATTTTTGGCAATGTTCCTAATAAAAATCCATTCCATATATAAGAGAGGCATTTATTTATGAGAGAATTAAAGGCCCAAAGTGAAGATTTGAAAGAAAAAAGAGGCCCACCAACAAAAGAACTTATGGTCAGAAGAGAACTAAAAGTGGTCCATTTGAAAAGGCCTTAATTTCATAAGCCCACGTGAATTCCAACCATATTCACGTTCGAATGTCCTGGAACTCACGTGCCCTTACTTTCCTACTTTTACGGCATCAACGCCACCACACGTTACACACATTTTTATTTATTTTTTTATTTTTTAATATTCTTCTTGAATTTCATTTTCCGACTTTTTAAATATCTATTTTTGTTTAGAGTTATGAAACTTCGGGAGGGTGATTATTGTTAAACATTATTGTTGATAGATGAATTTTGGTCCAGAGAAAATGCATCGACCTTCACATGACAACAACGATAAATTTGTATTTAGAGAAGAACGTGACTTGTAAGACGAAAAGAACTGCACACAATAATGCTTGCTACATAGACTCTGATGTTAAGTCAAAAAGCGTATATGTGGGACAAGTAGAGAGTTCGAGCATTAGAATGGACTTATTTCCTCTAGAGTTATCATGATGTATTTATAAGCGTAACTTAGGGTCTTCCCTTTAGGGTTTCAAAATGTATTGGGCTTATTCTCTGATCTATTGGGTTGGGACATGTGAAGAGCGTGCCCCTTTTGATATTTTGCTAGGGTCAACCTTAGCCAATGCCTTGATCGAGCACATTCATTCCGTCATATTTTGGGTCTAAGATAGGCCTAAGCCAACCCCTTTTTTTAGTCTTGTGTTGGTCCAAAATTGTTATCTTTGACCAAAATCATGCTATTCTCTTGGCCTTGTTTATGTTATCGCTTGATATCAATTATGCCATTTGGTCCAAATTCATCTATAATAATATTTATTTTTTTTTAAATAAATATATTGCTGTCATGATTTAGCTAAAAAAGAAAAAACATCTTACCCGACATTCATGTGTTTAATGATAAATTTATAATTTGGAAAATAAATAACTTGAAATACAAAAAAAAAAAAAAAAAATTTAGTGTTCAAATTAGAAATGAAGATATAATAGAAGTCAGAAATTCAAATTACCTCTCATGTTGAGCTATAATCATGTATTTGTAGAGAAATTGATTAGTTTATCTTAATCCCTTAAGATTAGCTGGAGCTTTATTTCTAATAGTGAACATGTTAGGATTGAGTCTAATGAACTCAATGATTAGTTGAACTTGAATTTATTTGAGTCTAGTTCGACTTATTTTCCTTAGTTTTTTTTTCGATCTTTACCCTATTTCGTCATATTTAAATTCACAAATTACAAAGTATATGGTGTGGTCTTGAGTATGCATGCATGTAAACAACACACTAATGTCTATGTTGAAGTTATTTATGAGTTTTGATGAGCATTTGTAAGTAAATATTATTTAATTAATTATTATTTTTTCCATTTTCATCTGATGTTGGAGTAAAATTCGAGAGTAGATGCCAAATAGGTGGGAAATATTATAAGACTCCTTTTGATCATTATTTAAGTTTTGAAAATTAAGCATATAAGTTCTATTTTCACCTCTAAATTTTTATGTTATATTGTCTACTTTTTACCAATATTTTAAAAAATCAAATTAAATTTTACAAACTAAAAAAATATAATATTTTATTTTAGATTTTATCTAAACTTCAAATGTGTTTTTTCACTCCATTTATGCGAAGAAATGATTACAAAATGAAGCTCTAAATTTTTCATACCTTGTATTCTTGATCATCACTTATTTAGAAGTTGATTCCTTAGAAAGAAAGTTTTGAGATGAGAGGTAGGTCAAAGAAGAATCTATTTCATTTTAGTTGTGGACTAATAATATTTTTCTTTTTGTTCACTATGATTGGTAAGGAGGTTAAAAAAATCCGACAAACCTGAATAATCTGAACGACCCAACTCAAATAACAAGGGAGTGTTTGGATAAAATGTTGGTTATTATAGTCATAGATTATTATAGATGGGTTATAATAGTTTGTGTTCGGGGTGTAGATTATTTTAATTTGAATTATAATAGTATGTGTTTGAGGTTTAAATTGTTTTAGTTTGAGAACGAAATAGTAAACGCTGTAGCAAAGAATAAAAAAATGATGAAGGTAAAATAGTAAAAAATGTAGCAAATGGGTGTTTTGAAATAGTGTTGACTGTAGCTAACTGTAACAAGAGGTGGTTATTATATGTAATTCGGGTTAGTTTTAAGATAGTTCTCGCCCCGAACATACCCTAAGGGTTAGGTTGGGTTAATTTTTTATTTTTTTTATTTTTGTTGGGTTGGATGGGGTTACAGGTTGGCTAAATAAAAATTTGAGTTGACTCAACCTAACCCAAATTACATATATATTAATAATATATATATTTCTTTGTTTCAAGTTTGACTACTTTGAATCAATGAATTTATGAACTTTTATTATTTTTGTTTTAAAACTGTCATGATGTTTATATTTATTTAAAGTTTGTAATAAATATCATAGATATTTGGTTTTTAACATTTGAATTTTATGAGGTTTTAGTTATTAGCCATATGTTATAGATAAATATACGTATTTAAAATTAATAAGAAAAAAAAATATTTGGTCGCTATAACTCAACTCAACTTGAATTTTAAGGACTGAGTTGGGTGGGAGACTTTCTTTGAGTTTTTTGGATTGCAATCTAATCCACCTGAATTTTTGGGTTGGTCCAAAAACACTATGAACCCAATCTATATATACCCCTAATGATTTGCATATTATTTTCATATTTGGGACCAAAAACGAGTATAGATTCTCTTGTCATTCAACATAAAATGAATACAATTGACTTTAAGGTTATAGATTCAATTCTTCCCCCATATGTTTTAAAAATTAAAAAAAAGCATCTTTTAAATAAAATCAGGAAAAATAATAATAAATGAAAAAAACAAAAATAATCATAATAAAGTTTATGTCTAGACATATGGCTAAGAAAGTAGTATCCTTGTCCTTGACACTGACTCTGTTGCAACAAAAATCTTGGGGTGGTTGCTCTCAAATAATTTTGCCATTTCTAGACTATTCATTCAAAGTAAAGTATTTTATAAGAGTACAACCACCAATACACTCAAGCCTTTGCATATATATATATATGATGAAAATATGTATGTATACTTTAAAAAACATGGAAAAGTATATTTTTCAAAAACTACAGATACTTGTCTTCTTTATATTTATTTTTGTTTTATAAAACCTATGAAACAATAGAATCAGTAGTTTTTTTTTCCCTTTTTTTAAAAATAATTATATAAACAGTTTCATTAACCAAAAACTCTGACAATGTGGTTCTCATTAAGAATAAATTGTTAATAATTTTGCATTGAAAAGTAAATTTCTTTTGTTTTTACTTCTTGTTTTTATTTGAAATCGACTTTACTATTTGTTTTTTAGACGAAATATATACAAATTATCACTAAATTATGCTCATCTTACCATCCCACCTTATATATATTTATATATTATTTTATGACAAAATATGTATACTTTTTCATCTCATTGTGAATGATTTAGTATTCATTTGTTTTTTTCTTTAAAGGACTTCCTCCTCCTCTTATATATACATTAAGAAAAATTATGTCAAAATAAAAATTGAACAATATCAATTTATCAAATATTGTCCCAAACTAATCACATCTTTCTTTATCTATGCTATATATAAAAATGACTATAAAGGAAGAATTCTTACATTCTCCGTTTGTCCTTACAACTTTTCATAATTCCTATTTCATCATTTGTCACAACTATTAGAACCAATATGGTTATATGTAAAATGGTGTATTCTTTTTATGTATTTTTGTCATCTCAACCATAAATATGAAACATCATTATCTAACGGTAAAACCATATTTGAATGAACACTCACAACTTTTTTCAATCATAACTAATTAGGTTGAAGTGTTAGATTTTCGTGTATATGATGTAGACCAAAGATATAAAAAAATCATGATCTAATGGTGGAGAAAAATCATGATCTAGCGTGTGGATATATGTTTGAACGGACAATCACGTTTTTTACCTTTAAAAGTTTTATAAATTCTTATTTTGTCTTTTCTTTTCAAATAGTTACAGCTATTTGAGTCAAAGTATGTAAAAAAACCGTTTAAACTATAAATTTAATGTGCATCAAATGCGTTGTAGACTAGTAAAAGAAAATAGCAGTACGACTAATTGATGTATTAACTACCCAACATGGTTAAATTTTACATTAAAAAAAGTTTAAATTGACTTACTAAAAGAGTAGCTAACTAAAACGTTCATCGTATATACATAATTAAATAGATAAAATATTTCTAGATCATTTTAAAATTAAAAGTTCGATCTTTCATCTCACATTTAATTATAAATATCTTTTTTCATTGTGAAGTAGACATATGTAATATGAATAAATGTATATTTATTTAAGATCAACTTGAATATAGGTCAATTGAACAAGATATTATATCTTCGACCAAAATGTCAAAAGTACAGTTCGACCCATATGTAGGGTTGTAAGGGTATTTTGGACCATTGTCGTGTTTAGTAACAAAATTGTACTGGATCTTATCCCTGCACCATTGCACGGCTTTCATTTTCTCTAGTCATTTTCAAACTGAATTCATTAGCTTTCAATAATCATACTCTTTCACTTACTCTTCCCTTTCACACAACCACCTTTCAAGTTTTAAATTATCCTTTGAAAACCAACCACAATTTTTCTCAACAATAAACAAAAATTAACTGAATTTATTATCTTAATATCTTCTCTTTGATATTATATTTTCTTTTATTTAGCATTTGTAATACAAAGCTTCTAATAGTTTGAGTTCAACAAGTATAGAGTGGAAGCATATATCAACATAAATTAATTATGAACAGTTATTCCTTCTCACTACATAAAAAAAAAATTTCCTTCTGTCAAAAGTTTAAATTTACACCTCATGAAAAATATGAGGTTAAATAATTGAATCTTTTGACATTGGAGAATGTTTTGTTTTTGTTTGTTAATTAGTACAGCAATTATAGCGATGCAATTGTTGAATGAGAAATTTTGGGATCAATCATAAATTCTCATATCATTTTTCAAATAAGTGACGAAATTACAAATAATGAAATTTGGGTGCAATTAAAGGTTGACATTTGTCCCAAATTGAAATTGAAAACATAAACTGGCCAATCATAATGATGCTATGTGTTTTCGTCTGACCGTTGGATCAAATTAATTTTTTTGATCCAATTAAATATTAAGATTTGGGTTAAAGTCAAATTGAGCCCAAGAATATGTTTAATTTGACCCAAATGTCAAATAAGATCCAAATCTATTTAGTTCGGCTCAAGGGGCAAGTCCATGTACTAACCAAACCCAAGCCCATAAAGCCTACATGAGAACTCTATAAATAAAGGAGTTCTATTCATTTGTAGGGATCCAAAATTTTACACTCCAGAGTGTCTAGAGAGAATTCTCCTAACAATCAGAAGACTCCTTAACTCCTTAAGCTGACTACACTTGAAGACTGAAGTCCTTTGAAGATACAAACATTCTCCCAATACTTCAACTTTAAGAACATCCATGTGCTCCGCTTCCTCAAGTCAAGCGTACTCATTCAACTGAGAAAGAATCAGAAGATTAAGGTACTAGAAATCAAACCACATCCGCATCAAATCTATATAAACACAAATGCAACTCAAAAAACAAGTTTCTCTGGAAACCCCATGCGAACAAATTGGCACGTCCAGTGGGATATCTCTACCTTTTATCTCTATCTCAACACTCAAATAGACCAATGACACCAAAGAAAGCTGCATCCAAAATAACTGTTGCAAGTGACATCTATACAGGACCTGTCACCTACAGTCGTTCAAAGGAGATCATGCAGGAACAAAAACAAGGTTCTGTCCTTGCAAAGAAAATCTTGGAACAACTGACGAAATCTCCTCAAGGCAGGTTCATCATCAAAGAAAATCCCTTATTTGATAACTTTGCTTCTAACCAATCAAGGAAAGAATCACCTTGATATGATGTCTATCATGATGGTTGATGTAACGGCCGAGACGACCATGGCAGAGATGGAGAGAAAAATAGATCTCCTAATGAAAGTTGTTGAGGAACGAGATTATCAAATCATCACCTTAAGAGATCAAATGCTGGCTTGAGAAACTATTGAGACGAGTCAATCTCCAACTAAGCTAAGGACAAAGGAAAGACTGTCTCGCAAGAAAGCCAATTGCAATAATCCACCTTTGTCGCCTCCTTATAGGTTCAATAGCTGCAAGAGATCATAAAAAAACTCTATAAGGGCTTAGTATGGAGGATCGTTCAAACTTCTTTTATATACTCTAAGTCGTATACCAAGAGAATCGACAACCTGGGAATCCCAACTATGTACCAACCACCAAAATTTTAGCAGTTCGATGAAAAGGGCAATCCAAAACAACATGTTGTTTACTTCATTGAAACCTTTACAAATGCAGAAACCAGAGGAGACTTGCTAGTTAAGAAGTTTGTCCGAACCTTGAAAAGAAATGTTTTAATTGGTACACGGATCTAGAACCGAAAGTGATTGACAACTGGGAACAACTAGAAAAAGAGTTTCTGAACCGCTTCTATAACACAAGGTACACTGTTAGCGTGATGGAACTGATGAACACCAAGCAGCAGAAGGGAGAGCCGGTCATTGACTATATCAATCAAAGAAGAGCTATGAGTTTGGATTTCAAATATAGACTCATTAAATTATCCACAGTGGAGTTGTGCACCCAAGGTATACACTGGAAACTTCTCTACATCCTACAAGGAATAAAATCTCATTGAGGATTTAGCAACTCGTGCCTATGACATGGAGCTGAGCATCATCAATAAGGAAACTAAAGATTTCCTAGTCCCTGAATAGAAAAAGGATAAGAAAGAAATCAAAGGCATTGAAAACATTGTGAATAGTGCCACAATAGAATCTTGATCATCAATACGACCTTGCTAAAATTTTCTCCAAAGGAAAAGATGAAAAAGTTAAAAAAAGGCATGAAGGAGGCGAGAGGCATCACCTAAATCTAAAAGAAACACAGAAAACATTTTATCCGTTTCCTGACTCTGATGTTGTAGATATGCTAGAGAAACTTCCAGAAAAGTAACTTATTAAGCTACCGGAATGCAAACGACCGAAACAGGCATGAAAAGTTGGCAATCTTAACTACTACAAACATCATCGGGCTGTTAGTCACCTAGTGGAAAAGTGATGTGTTGAAAGAGCTAAGTCTAAGATTGGCTCGTGATAAGAAGATTGAGCTAGATCTGGATGAAGTAGCTTAGTTAAACCATGCTGCAGTGGCAGCAACTTCAACTGTTTCGACAATGACTATATTTTATGATCAAAGAGAAAGCTTGATCCAGTTTGGGATTGAAAAAACATTAGGATGACTCGTCACTCATAAATTAGATGTTAAACAAAATGTACTGACAAGTATTATAACATCAGAATATTAACAAAAGAAAGAAAAGTAAATGAACATAGGAGCTGATGACCCAATTTGACGACAAACCACCTACGTCTAGGGGGTAGTGTGCCCAGGAAAGATAATCCACTAATATTAAAGAGTTAAGCAGTTTACAATATAGTATTTATCTGTAATACATGACCATTACAGTGACTCACGTAGAGCTCAACTCACTGACCATTACAGTGACTCACGTAGAGCTCAACTCCTTAAGTTTGATAATATTAGTGTTAAGCACTATGGCCTCTGACGATGAATGAGACTTCTCTCACCTTGATATCTTTCCTTAAGTTAGAGAACTCCCTTCACTGACAATTCTTAGGATCCCCCTAAAATGTTGAGCTTATCTTTTGATGTTGAATCTTAGACTCCCCCAAGACTGAGAATCCCCTCCCTAGCAACAATAGCTTAAGCTTCCCATAAAACCATGATTATCTTCAATGTGTTTGATAACTCATAGAAATACAAATTATTGTCTCCCAAAAGTTGGAACAATTAGGATTCTTAATGATAAAAACTAATTTGTCTTAAAGGAAAACACATGGAATTCCTCAATGCTACTAGCCTTTACAAAAACATTCTTTTTGATAAAACAACATCACTAACGCATCTTATCGCAGGATTTCAATAAAATTCGCTGTCGCATGCTCAGCTAATGCAAAGACTCTAAAAGATTCCAATGCAAAGAAGATACATTGGTTCGTGCTACTCCTGTCAAATCACCACTTGCAAGTATGGGTATCTGACTGTCGATGTCTGAAAAGCAACTGAAATGGCAGGCGGCTGACCAAGGCATGGAAATTAATGCTGTCATATCACAAGTTGCTGAGAAAAAATGCCTATAAATAGGAAGACCTACAACCGGAGATGGAGACCATAATATAGATAGAGAACTTTAGAACTTAGATTATAGTTGTTTTGCTGTTGCAAGAAGAACACAAGAGGAAAAGAACCATTGTCATTGTTGATCAAGGAGAATTGTAGAAAACCAAGCTTGAGAGAGAATTCTTCTTCATTTATTCACCAATTTGGTTGTACACACATTTAGATCAAGCCAAAGAGGACAAGAGATTGAACTCTACAACTTGGCTCTTTTCTTTTCACTTCATTTCCATTTTTCATCTCATGCGATTAAGTGTTGCTATTGTAAAGACAATTTTGTTCTTTATAAAATCGTGCATTTGATCCATCTCTTCTGCCTCTGCTTACATTCTATTGTGTGTTAGACACATTTGTGACTTTATGCCTGCTTAATTTCTAAAGCTTTAATCATTTTGATCATATGGTTGAAGTTATCTCATCCAAAACCATTCGAGAGAATAGGATAGCTAGAAACGCATTGAGTCAAAACACATAGTAGCTTTAAAGATAAAAATACTTGTGTTTCACTGCTTTCTGTAACCAACCCATGCATCCTAGAAATAGGAACATGTGGCATTCACATTGAGAAATGTTGAATAATTAGATAAACAGAAACCTAACGCATCTACATACATTTGGATTGTAAACAAGCATCTATCATTTTCATTTTTACCCACACTCTTACATATGTTCATCTTACTTGGATCGACGCATACCCCTATCACTTAGGACCATTCTTTCATTAAACCCTGTGTTTCACTTGAACTCTCGTGTCTTCTTGTATGCATGCAGTAAAATTAGTGTAGATAAAACTTATCCAACATTTATTTAGAACTCTTCTACATCTGCTGCAATGCAAGGTTTACGTTAGTCTAGCATAAATCCTTGTGTTCGACCCTGAACTTACCAGGAACATTAATTAGATTTATAATTGGATCTGACTTAGGAAAAGCTTATACGATGATAGAGAGTGTAACACATCTCACAGACGCATCACTCAATCTTCTCACCTAGAGAAATAATTCACCATTCATCTTCATTCACCTCAATCTTGTCTTCCATCTTTATTTATAATACACTCCTAGCGCACATCACGAAGTACGAACAAATTTTTGGTGCCGTTTCTAGGGATTTAGCAATAAGGTTAACCAGAATTTTGCTTTTGTGTCATTTGTAGAAAAACTTGTAGCTGAAGGAGTATTACAAATTAAGCCTAAGTTTGTAAACGTTTTATGAGCAGGTAAAACACTTCTGAGCTCCTATACAACCCTAAAGTTGAAAAGACCTTTAGACATAGAAATCGATCGAATCATCGTTGAAGGTTAAGGCAACAACTTGTTGGGGTTGATGCCCTAAAGTCTCGTGTCCTGTAGTTTGTAAACGGTACATACGAACACCTGTGATTGTAAATATATGATATTTACTTCACATCTTGTTGTTTTGCTCATTTACTTGTTTTAGTTGCTTTAACACAAACTAATAAACATAAAATCCCTAGTTATCTGTATGTGACTCAAGCATGTATGTGGTGACATACAAGTGGATAATGTCTTGAGTGATAACCAAAATGGTCTGTAGTATATGGATATAGGAGGGAAACCTTATCCTGGTAATGCTACGGACGCGACCCACTTTGTGGAATGGTCACAAATGTTGTGACTTGCCACAGATGATCTGATCCTGATCATTCGTGTTGGGGACATGCGAGCAGGGGTATCCTATACAAAGAGTTTGTATAAGACTTGACCACGAAGTGTTAATGTCTCGCTATATAACACCGTTCATGACAGAAACTTCACTTCACTAGGATGACCATAGGTAACATGACCTCAATCCTGAGTGAGTTGGGAACTCCTACCATTGAGGGTAGTCCTTTGATTTGTATGGGTGCGAGTGGCCAGTTCGCCGATTCAAACTTACCATTTTGGGGATACGTCTGATTTGGGAGCTGGGAACTCAGCTACATAAGATGGAATTCACTCCTTCCTCGAGGTAGGGGTAAGTAGATAGATGGTTCCCTTAAGGGCTGATTCTGGGGCTTGAACGATGTGGCGCCACACACCTTCTCTTGGCCCGAGAGGTGTTCACTTATATTTGGACTATGTTGTATTGTTCATTAGAGGAATTAGTGGTACTTAAGGAGTGAGATGTAACTACAGGGGCAAAACGATAAATTGGCCCAACTATACTTACGAGATATGTGAAGGGTCATCGTACTCATGATTAGTTATATCCGATGGACACAAAAATATATCTGTGGTAAGAAGAGTTCAACTATTGATCTTTAGTGGAATCATTGACAGTTAACGGATGGTGGATCTCGTGGCTAAAGAGTTTAGTCAGTTATTCACGTACCGTTGGAGCTTCGAGCCACAGGTCCATTAGGTCCCCTGGGTAGCTTAGTGATGCTTGATTTTATGATGTGGATTATGAATGATATGCGATGATGAGATTGCATTGAGCACTCAAGTTTCCTCAGCGGAATCCAAGTGTAAACTCCACTGAGTTTCCTGGTAAGTCCAGGGTCAAACTCAGGGACTTGTGAAAACAGGTTATGTTGGTAATTTTTAGGAAAACTTTACGGTAACCAAATAAATAAATAGTTTTTGGTTTGTTGTTGATTGCGTTAATGAAAAATAAACAAATACGACGGAGTTTGAAAAGAGTTGATAAACGGAAGATACGATGAGTATGCAGTGAATGGGTTGAGAAGGGTTTCGGTTAACACTTCCTAGGATGTGTTCATGCTTTGCGATCATGCAACATGCATACAATAGTAAACCATCTCTCGATGCGAATGCTACGGCTTCTAATGAAAGAACACATGCAATATATGGGATAAGTCTACAAGGCCTACACATAAGCCTCTATTCCAATTTATGCGATGACAAAATGACATCTACACAAATATGCGACCACATAATATCATACGTATCTCTAGGGTGCATGCGATGCAATGTTGACAAACAAAGCTTATCTCTAAGTCCCTATCTCTTGTTTATGCAGTTCTAATCTCGCTCTCTCGAGTCTAGATTCTTACCTAGCTCTCTCGAGTCATTAGGTTCTTTCTTTAGACTCTCTCTCGAGTAGCTCTAAAGGGGTGTTGGGCACAACATAAAACAAGACAATCGCATGCGTTGACGATCCTAGGTCATGTTAGCTTAGTTCTTCTCACCCATTCGACTAGTTTAGCTACTCATGCGTACTAAGAGAGTGAACATATGTAGAATAAGAACTTCCATTGTATAAATATAAAGATGAAATACAAAATAACAATGCAAGGATAGAATAAAGAGCCTGGTAGCAATCTCCTGCTTCCCAGGCTTTTACACTGTCTTTCTACTCGTGTTCAAAAGATAATCTCGCTCTCGCGAGAATTGGTCCGCTCTCCACTCTCATGCCTCAAGGTTCTCTCTCGAGTTTCCCTGAGCGATCTTCGACGTCTTTACTCTTCTCTTGCTCCACCTTAAAATAAAAAGGAAAAACTATAGACAAAGACGTGCTGAATTGGTGGAACTGGTTAACCCATTTTCTGAAGGATGCCCTTGGTATTTATAGAACATCCAGGGTGAATGGCGGCTTCTCTCTCATGATCGCACAGATGGGATGGCTTTAATTCCTTGACTGATGCACCGAATATTTGTCACCAAAAAATCTGAATGTACTTGTTATCGTTAGTGGCTGTCAACTTAATTCGGATTCTACTATTATCAGCTTTCTATCCCATCATGATTAATTAGCCTTTCACCCGATGCGCCCACCATGTTGCACCGACCAAGTTATGGTAATCCTTCTCGAGAAGATGTTTGCGAACACGATCACCATAAAGTCTTACGGCGATGCTGTGCTCAACCAATGATTTTCTATGATCGCAATTTCCGCTTTGTGTCATCGCATATTCTACACAAAAATAAAAAAAACAACTGTTCTAATGCGATGAACACATGCGACCGCAATATTATGAATCTGATGCTTTTTGGACGCAATTTATCATGTTTTATCAACGCAAGCTAGTATTGTTTAAAAACTTAGCACTATGATAACGTGCATTTCTACCCGTTATCATACCCCCAAATTTAAACAATGCTTGTCCTCAAGCATAAGCTAAAGATTTCTTTTAGTAAATCAACCGCAATGTTCTTTTCCTAGATTTCTCAAGGATACTTTGTTCAAATCCTATATACCAAAATTTACTTAAGTCTTATTCAAGTCTCTTCTTAAGATATTTCTAAGACCTAGGGACTGCAAGCTTAACTTTCAAAAGGACTTTACTAATTTCCGGAACATCACATGATTTATTTCAAAAAGAAAATTTTACACTAGGGTGTCAAATAATTTTATCCTTGCATATTTATTGACATTATTATTATTTTTTTGACCTTGCGCTGATCCAAGTACCTTGCCTTCGTTTTGGCTTGCCCCCACGTGTGTCATGCGGACATCCAACTACGAGCAATACGCTTTTTCTCAGGCTAAACTCATACCTACTTGGCAGCGGAGTTGCGGTCATTTATTTACTCGTCGATCCTGGTGACTTACTTTCATTTTGGCTTGCCTCCAAATGTGTCATGCAGACATCCAACTATGGGTAAGTGCCTTTCACAACTTAACTCTTATCAACATGAGTTTCCCATTGCGTTGGCAGTGGAGTTGTTATTCTCAATTTTTTTTTCAAAATAGAAAGGTCGAAAATAAATACCTCACCCCCAAATTTAAGATGCGGCAATGCCCTCATTGCCAAAAGATTGAGATAAGACATGAGATGTTCTTAGAAAGTTTCGTAAAGAGAGTTTCGTAAAGAGAGTTTGAAAGAAAGCTAGCAAACCCCTAACTTCTAGAATTATTTTATGAGGTGACTATCTTAGGATTAAGTTAACTCTAGTATATACGAAAGAAATAGAAGCATGTTTTTCATCATTGAAATCATACTTGGCAAAGAAATAGCATGAAATATCTTACTAAATTTATCTATGTCAAATGATTGCGGTAATCAAAGAGGATGTGGTGATAAAAACTTTTAAAACTAGCATGGGATGCGATAGCGCAAAATTTGAAATAAAGATAAGGAAGAATACACCCCCAAATTTGCGCTGTTGCCCGCATTTGTGTATTGACGCATCCATCTTTGCGGCGATCTATCTTCTTTGGATTGCGGTGATGGAGTAAGATAAGTGGCTTCTTCACGTAACATCTCCGCATTCCAGCGCCTCGATCATTGCAAGAAAAACAAAGAGAAGGTCAAATTATTTTAAACAAAACAAAATTCGTTATCGCAATCTCCCCCGTTATATTTTTTTTCCTGTTTTTTTAAAGTTTATAATTTTTTTTTGGAATAAGAACAGATAAAGTTGAAAAGAGATAGTGTAATGAAAATTCAGAATAGTAGAGAAAAGTTGAAGATTCCATGCTTCCCAAAACTTGCGTCCCTGATGGATTGCGAACGTCTGATAGTGCAGGGACCACCTACTTCCTTCTTTATTCAAATTTCTTTTAGTTCCATGGAGTCGACTTAACGATGCCAGCTTTCACCATGATATGCCTTTACTCACTGCCTATTAACTTTGAATATGTTGGTTCCATCATCATTTGATAATTCAACCGCGCTATGCAGAAATACTTGTCTAACTGTGAATGGTTCGGACCAACGTGACTTTATTTTTCCCGGGAAGAACGGCAGACGTGAGTTGAATAGTAAGACCATCTGACCGACCTGGAGGATCTTGCCGCATATTTGTTTGTCATGCCAACGCTTGGTGCGTTCCTTGTAAATTTTTGCGTTTTCATATGCGTTAATCTTCCATTCTTCTAGCTCACCCAGTTGCATTTTTTGCACTTCTCCTGCTTTCTTCAAATCAAAGTTCAGCTTCTTTACCGCCCACAGTGCCTTATATTCCAGCTCCAGAGGCAAATGACATGCCTTAACAAATACCAACGCATATGGGGACATTCCTATTGGTTTTTTAAATGCAGTCCGATATGTCCACAATGCATCATCAAGCTTTGTTGCCCAATCTCTTCGCGAAGGCCTTACTACCTTCTCGAGTATCAGCTTAATCTCCCAATTGGACACCTCGACCTGACCATTCGTCTGCAGATGGTATGCGGTGGCCACTTTGTGGAGAATGTTGTATTTGCGCAACAGTTCCTTGATATTATGGTTGACAAAGTGGGACCCTTCATCACTTATGATGGCACGAGGAGTGCCAAATCAAGTAAAAATATGTTTCTTCAGGAACTGGGAGACTACCGTTGCATTACTTGCGGCGCATGCCACTGCCTCTACTCACTTGGAGACATAATCGACGGCTAATAAATTGTAATGTTTACCATTCGAGGGAGGGAATGGTCCCATGAAATCAATCCCTCATATGTCAAACAATTCAAGCTCCAAGATGGTGTTCATCGGCATGGCATGTTTCCATGAAATGTTACTTGTGCGTTGGCACCAATCACACTTCATTACGTAGTCAGCTGCATCCTTAAATAACGTAGGCCAAAAGAATCCACTCTGTAGAACTTTAGCTGCGGTGCGCTATCCTCCAAAGTGCCCACCATATGGTGAGTTGTGACATTGCGATAATATGCGTTGTTGAGCATCATTTGATACGCATAATCGCAAAATCTGGCCTGCCCCTCTTTTATACAGATTCGGCTCATCCCAATAATAATGTCTGCATTCATGTTTGAGTTTCCTCTGTTGGTGGTAGGTATAATCTTCAGGAAATTGCTCGCAAACCAGATAATTGACTATGTCTGCATACCAGGGCAATTCTTCAATATGGAACAACTGCTCATCTGGGAATACTGCACTCACCTCAGACTCATTGCGGTCAACCTCAGGATTTTCTAATCTGGACAAATGATCTGCAACTTGGTTCTTTGTCCCCTTCCGGTAAATTATTTCTATATCAAATTCTTAAAGGAGGAGAACCCATTTGATCAACCTTAGCTTTGCATCCTTCTTTGTCATTAAGTACTTTATTGTTGAATGATCAGTATGGATGAGTACCTTTGTCCCCAGCAGATATGCTCGAAATTTTTCCAACACAAAAATTACTACGAGAAGCTCTTTCTCTGTGGTGGTATAATTTGTTTGAGCAGGATTTAATGTTTTACTCGCATATGCGATGGGATGCAAGATTGTTTTTCTCTTTTGTGCCAAAGCTGCTCCCATTGCATACCTGCTTGCATTGCACAGTATTTCAAAAGGCAGTGTCCAGTCCGGTGCAATCAATATGGGTGCGGTAATCAGCGCATTCTTCAAAACTCTGAATGCGTTGAGGCAGTTGTTGTCAAATTCGAATTTTCGTTCAGCCTCTAACAACGCACTCAGTGGGTGTGCTATTTTTGAAAAAACTTTGACAAAGCGTCTTAGAATCCAGTGTGCCCTAAGAAGCTTCGTACAACCTTCACGCTTGTTGGAGGTGGAAGTTTTTCAATTGCTTCGATTTTTGCTTTGTCCACCTCCAACCCATCATGGGAAACCTTATGCCCTAACACTATGCCCTTCTTTACCATGAAATGGCATATTTCCCAATTAAGCACCAGATTCGTCTCTTCGCATCTCTTCAGTAACTTCTTTAAGTTGGCTAGACAGACTTCATAAGTGTTCCCATAAATAGAGAAGTTGTCCATAAAGATTTCAACAGAGTCCTCAAGATGGTCTGAAAAGATGGCCATCATGCACCTTTGGAATGTGCTTGGCGCATTGCAGAGGCCGAACGACATGCGACGAAAAGCAAAGGTACCATATGGGCAGGTGAATGTGGTCTTTTCTTGGTCTTCTGGAGCTATCATAATCTGGTTGTACCCAGCATAACCATCCAGAAAGCAATAAAAGTCATTTTTAGCTAGACGGTCTAGCATTTGATCAATGAATGGCAAAGGAAAATGATATTTCTTTGTGGCCGTGTTCAGCTTGGGGTAATCCATGAAAATAGCCACCCAGTGACGGTCTTTTGCAGTATTAGTTCATTGTTTTCATTCGAGACTACTGTCATGGCACCCTTTTTCGGCACACACTACATGGGGCTGACCCACATGCTATCTGCTATAGGATAGATGATGCCCGCATCTAACCATTTAATGATCTCCTTTTTAATACCTCTTTCATCGCAGGGTTGAGTCTGCATTGATGTTCGATCGTTGCTTTGTTGTCCTCTTCAAGGCGAATGCAGTGCATATAGTACGCTGGGCTGATTCCTCTAATGTCGGTGAGTGTCCAGCCAATTGCTCGCACATGCTTCCTTAGAATGCTCATCAACACATTTTCCTGGTCTTCGTTCAGCTCAGAGGAAATAATAACAGGCAACTTCTCATTCTGCCCAAAAACGCGTACTTTAAATGATTCGGCAGGGTCTTTAATTCCAGTGTTGGTGGTTCTACTAAGGATGATTGCGTTATTTTTCTTTCTTCTTTTTCTATTGACTCTTCTTCTTGATTTGCGATCATGTCCTCTTCCTTGCTTGTTTTTTTCATGATCACATTACAGGCAGCAACGGATGCGCTGGCATCCTCTTCTTCATTCTCTTCATCAAACTTTTCTTCTTCAATCGAATTTTGGTCATCATCTGAGTCATGTAGGTCTTCTTCATCTGGAACCTTCATGGCACGAATTATGTTGAACTTGAGCTTCTGTCCATTGATGCTCAAAGTGATTTCCCCTTTATGCACATCAATCTGAGCACGACCTGTTGATAAAAATGGTCGCCCCAGAATGATGGGCACATCTTTGTCGGCCTCATAGTCCAAAATGATGAAGTCGGCTGGTAGGATAAATTTATCAATGGTTATCAACACGTCCTTCACCTTCCCCCTCTGGATGCACCAGAGATCTATCAGCCAGTTGGAGAGTCACCGTTGTGGGCACAAGTTGCCCCACATTCAGCTACCTAAAGATCGACAGAGGCATCAAATTTGTGCTGGCTCCTAGGTCACACAAGGCTTGCCCGATTTACAGTCCTCCTATGGAGCAGGGTATAGTAAAGCTCCCAGGATCGCTCATCTTTGGTGGAATTATTGATTTTGAACTTTGTGTTAACGCCACCGTGGCAAACTTACCAGCTCCCCTCTTCTTGGTTACCATATCCTTCAGAAACTTTGCGTAGGTAGGCATTTCCTCAATCGCTTAACTGAATGGAATATTAATATGTAATTGTTTTAATATAGACAAAAAGCGTTGGTACTGTACCTCTTTATTCTTTTTCTTCCTTAGTCTCTGCGGGAAAGGGGGTAACTGCACTTTCACGGTCCCCGTCTCAGTTGGCTTTGAGGTCGACGCAACCTTTGATTCTACTACTTCTTTTTCTCTTGCTTCTTCTTGCATCACCGTAACTTCAGATTCTGCCACAATGGGAGCTGTCCGACTAAGCTCCTTCTTTTCTCCCTCCACAATCTTCCCACTTCACAATGTCACAAACTGACATTGCTCTTTACCTGATCCCTCCAGGTTGAGTGGGAGTTCTGTTGAACTCGGCAAAGCCCTTTGCGGTCTACTCTTCAGCTCACTCGCAATTTGGCCCATCTGTAATTCTAGATTGCGGATGGACATAGCCTGACTTTGAAGCACAATTTCGTTTTTCTCTATTTATTGCTTCAATAGGCTTTCCAAGGAAGAGGATTGTGGTGAGTGTGAACTACTTGCTTGATTGCTCGTTTGACTGTTGTTGCGTGGGAAGAATCTTGATGGCCCTTCTTTCTGCGCCACGGATTGGAAATTCTATTGCTGATTCTTCCAAGCAAAATTGGGGTGGTTTCTCCACCCGGGGTTATAGGTATTCGAAAAGGGATTATTTTTTTTACAAAGTAAACGGATTGTGGATTTTGTGGGCAATCTTCCATCGCATACCCATCACCGCAAGTCGCACACCTTGCGGTGTTTTGACTGACTACGTTGATTTGTCCATTTTGCGGTGTTGGGCTGCTGTTTGCAATTCCCTGTATTAAGTTCATCATTGCGGTCATCTGATTTTGTAGTGAAGCAATAGCACCATTACTTGCATCATTGTCTTTGATTTTCAATCTCTGGTCGCTCTCTCTCCAATCCTCATGGTTCTTAGAGATGCGATCTAAGATATTCTTCGCCTCGTCATATGTTTTATCAAGCAGATCATCAGCGGCTGCCGCATTGGCAGAGGTCTGCGAAGCGGGAGTTAAACCATGATAAAAAAAATTTCATCTGAAGGCAGTCTGGCAAACCATTGTGTGAACAATCCCTAACCAACCTTTTAAACCTCGCCCAGGCATCGCTGAGCGATTCATCCATGTCTTGTTCAAAATTTGTAATTAGTTTCCTTCGTCTGGCATTCTCAGTAGGTGGAAAGTATTTCTTCATAAACTTCTCCACGACCTGTTCCCATGAAGTGATCTGTCCCGGTTCAAGAGAATATGCCCATTTCCTAGCCTGATCACAGAGAGAAAATGGGAACAAAGTTAGTCGAACTTCTTCCGCGGAGATGTTCGGGAACACAAAAGTATTGCAGATTTCAATAAAGCTTCGGAGGTGGGCGTGCGGGTCCTTGCCACGCCTTCCTCCAAATTGTCCTGCAGCCTGGATCATCTGCAACATCACTGGTTTCATTTCGAATCGGCTTCTGTCGAGGGCAGGCTTCATGATTCCTGGAGAGAAATCATAGAGGTTTGGCGATGCATAGTCCCTAATGGGTCTATTACGATCGTTTGCCAGCAGGATTGGATTTGTCATGACATTGTTATCATTTAGTGCTCCGTTTTCAGGCTGCTCCGCCATCTCTTCTTTATCTGATCATGGTTGCTGTTGCCGGTCTCTCAGTCTCCGTCTAAACGTTCTCTCAATCTCTGGGTCTTAATTCGCCAGAAATTGAGAGTCTGTAAAGAAATCAGAAAAATCACCGTTAGCACACTATTTTGCCGAAGTCCCCGGCAACGACGCCAAAAATTTGATGCTTGATTTTATGATGTGGATTATGGATGGTATGCAATGATAAGATTGTGTTGAGCACTCAAGTTTGCTCAGCGGAATCCAAGTGTAAACTCCATTGAGTTTCCTGGTAAATCCAGGGTCGAACTCAGGGACTTGTGAAAACAGGTCGCGTTGGTAATTTTTCGGAAAACTTTGCGGTAACCAAATAAATAAATAGTTTTTGGTTTGTTGTTGATTGCGTTAATGAAAATATAAACAAATGCGGCGGAGTTTGAAAAGAGTTGATAAACAGAAGATATGATGAATATGTGATGAACGGGTTGAGAAGGGTTTTGGCTAACACTTCCTAGGATGCGTTCATGCTTTGCGATCATGCAACATGAATACAATAGTAAACCATATCTCGATACGAATGCTACGGCTTCTAATGAAAGAACGCATGCGATATATGCGATAAGTCTACAGGGCCTATACATAAGCCTCTATTCCTATTTATGCGATGACAAAATGACATCCACACAAATATGCGACCACATAATATAATACCTATCTCTAGGGTGCATGCGATGTAGTGTTGACAAACAGAGCTTATCTCTAAGTCCTTATCTCTTGTTTATGCAGTTCTAATCTCACTCTCTCGTGTCTAGATTCTAACATAGCTCTCTCGAGTCAATAAGAACTTCCATTGTATAAATATAAAGATGAAGTACAAAATAACAATGCAAGGATAGAATAAAGAGCCTGGTAGCAATCTCTTGCTTCCTAGGCTTTTACACTATCTTTCTACTCGTGTTCAAAAGATAATCTCGCTCTCGCGAGAATCGGCCTGCTCTCCACTCTTACGTATCAAGGTTCTCTCTCGAGTTTCCTTGAGCGATCTTCGGCGTCTTTACTCTTCTTTTGCTCCACCTTAAAATAAAAAGGAAAAACTATGGACAAAGATGTGCTGAATTGGTGAGATTAGTTAACCCCTTTTCTGAAGGATGCCCTTGGTATTTATAGAACATCCAGGGTGAACGACGACTTCTCTATCATGATTGCACAGATGGGATGGCTTTAATTCCTTGACTGATGCGCCGAATATTTGTCACCGAAAAGCTAAATGTACTTGTTATCGTTAGCGGCTGTCAACTTAATTCGGATTCGACTGTTATCAGCTTTCTGTCCCATCGCGATTAATTAGCCTTTCACCTAGATGCGTTCATCATGTTGCGCCGACCAAGTCTCGACAATCCTTCTCGAGTAGATGTTTACGAACACGATCACCGCAAAGCCTTATGGCGATGCTGCGCTCAACCAATGATTTTCTATGATCGCAATTTCCGCCTTGCGTCATCGCATATTCTGCACAAAAATACAAAAATCAACCGTTCTAATGCGATGAATGCATGTGACCACAATATTATGAATCTGATGCTTTTTGGACTCAATTTATCATGTTTTACCAATGTAAGCCAGCATTGTTTACGAAATTATCACTATGATAACGTGCATTTCTGCCTGTTATCACACCCCCAAATTTAAACAATGCTTGTCCTCAAGCATAAGCTAAAGATTTCTTTTAATAAATCGACCACAATGTTCTTTTTCTAGATTTCTCAAGGATACTTTGTTCAAATCCTATATTCCAAAATTTCCTTAAGTCTTATTCAAGTCTCTTCTTAAGATATTTCTAAGACCTAGGGACTGCAAGCTTAACTTTCAAAAGAACTTTACTAATTTTCGGAACATCGCATGATTTATTTCAAAAAGAAAATTTTCCACCGGGGTGTCGAATGATTTTATCCTTGCATATTTCTTGACATTATTATTTTTTTTCTGACCTTGCGCTGATCCAAGTGCCTTGCCTTCGTTTAAGCTTGCCCCCACGAGTGTCATGCGGACATCCAACTATAAGCAATGCGCTTTTTCTCAGACTAAACTCATACCTACTTGGCAGCGGAGTTGCAATCATTTATTTACTCGTTGATCCTGGTGACTTACTTTCGTTTTGGCTTGCCCCCACGTGTGTTATGCAGACATCCAACTATGAGTAAGTGCCTTTCACAACTTAACTCTTATCAACATGGGTTTCCCATTGCGTTGACAGTGGAACTGTTATTCTCAATTTTTTTTCAAAATAGCAAGGTCGAAAATAAATACCTCACCCCCAAATTTAAGATGCGGTAATGTCCTCATTGCCAAAAGATTGAGATAAGGCATGCGATGTTCTTAGAAAGCTTCGTAAAGAGAGTTTGAAAGAAAGCTAGCAAACCTTAACTTCTAGAATTATTTTACGAGGTGACTATCTTAAGATTAAGTTGACTCTAGTATAGAAGCATGTTTTTCATCATTGAAACCATACTTGGCAAAGAAACAGCATGCGGCGTCTTACTAAATTTATCTATGTCAAATGATTGCGGTAATCAAAGAGGATGCAGTGATAAAAACTTTTAAAACTAACATGCGATGCGATAACATAAAATTTGAAATAAAGATAAGGAAGAATACACCCCCAAATTTGCGTTATCGCCCGCATTGTGTATTGATGCATCCATCTTTGCGGCGATCTATCTTCTTTGGATTGCGGTGACGGAGTAAGATAAGTGGTTTCTTCGCGTAACATCTCCGCATTCCAGCGCCTCGATCGTTGCAAGAAAAATAGAGAGAGTGTCAAATTATTTAAAACAAAACAAAATTCGTTATCGCAATCTCCCCCGTTATATTTTTTTTCCTTTTTCTTTAAAGTTTATAATACATACATACATACATATATATATATATATATATATATATATATATATATATTGGAATAAGAACAGATAAAGCTGAAAAGAGATAGTGTAATGAAAATTCAGAGTAGTAGAGAAAAGTTGAAGATTCCATGCTTCCCAAAATTTGCGTCCCTGATGGATTACGAACGTTTGATAGTGCAAGGACCACCTACTTCCTTCTTTATTCAAAGTTCTTTTAGTTCCACAGAGTCGACTTGGCGATGCCAACCTTCTCCATGATATGCCTTTACTTGCTACCAATTAACTTTGAATATGTTGGTTCCGTCATCATTTGATAATTCAACCACGCCATGCAGAAATACTTGTCTAACTATGAATGGTCTAGACCAACGTGACTTTAGTTTTCCCCGGAAGAGTCGTAGACGTGAGTTGAATAGTAAGACCCTCTGACCGACCTAGAGGTTCTTGTTGCATATGTATTTGTCATGCTAGCGCTTGGTGCATTGCTTGTAAATTTTTGTGTTTTCATATGCATTAATCTGCCATTCTTCTAGCTCGCCCAGTTGCATTTTTCGCACTTCTCCTGCTTTCTTCAAATCAAATTTCAACTTATTTACCACCCACAGTGCCTTATATTCCAGCTTCAGAGGGAAATGACATGTCTTACCAAATACCAACGCATATGGGGATATACCTATTGGTGTTTTAAATGCAGTCTGGTATGCCCACAACACATCATCAAGCTTTGTTGCCCAATCTCTTCGCAAAGGCCTTACTACCTTCTCAAGTATCAACTTAATCTCCCGATTGAACACCTCGTCCTGACCATTCGTCTGTGGATGGTATGCGGTGGCCACTTTGTAGAGAATGTTGTATTTGCACAACAGTTCCTTGATATTATGGTTGACAAAGTGGGACCCTTCATCACTTATGATGTGCCGGATAATGGATGTGCCGGATTAATGGATGTTTCGGGATGATTTGCCTCGATCTGTTTAAATTCCTTTTACATTTGTGATTGTATGTAAAGACCCCTACATTTTTGGGCATATATAATCATAATAGAGTCTGTATTCAAAGTGTTTGAAGTCTTGCGTCATTCGTTGAAGTTCTGGGCAAAGGTTGCGGCTCTTCGAGGAAGGAGACGATCAAGGGTTGATTGCATCGTGTAGAAGAGGTTCTACACGATCGTTGTCCATTGCATTGTGAAGATGAAGGAGTATGCGATCGCGGTTGAATGTATCAGGAAGACGATTGGGCACGTGATCACTGAGTATCGTTTAATGCGCATGCGCGCTAGACGATCGTTTAGGTCAACAAGCTTCATCGCTTAGTAACTGGCCTAACGATCGTTTAGCAATGCAAGGTAAATCGTTTACCTGGTTGCGCGCATCGTAAAAAGAATGAGATGCTCACGGATCGCTTGACGCGCGAGCGCATTAGACAATCGTTTAAGTCAGCAAGCTTCATCGCTTAGTTACTGACTAAACGATCGCTTAGCATTGCAAGGTAAATCGTTTACCTGGTTGCGCGTATCTTAAAAAAAATGAGATGCTTGCAGATCGCTTAACGCGCGGACGTGCTAGACGATTGTTTAAGTCAGCAAGCTTCATCGCTTAGTTACTGACTAAATGATCGCTTAGCATCGTAAGGTAAATTGTTTACCTGGTTGCGCGCATCTTAAAAAAATGAGATGCTCGCGGATCGCTTAACGCGTGGGCATGCTAGACGATCGTTTAAGTCAACAAGCTTCATCGCTTAGTTACTAACTAAATGATCGCTTAGCATCGCAAGGTAAATCGTTTACCTGGTTGCATGCATCGTATAGACGATTAGACGCTCACATATCGTTTAAAGCGCGGTAGACGATCGTTTAGGTCAGCAAGCTTCATCGCTTAGTAACTGACTAAACGATCCCTTAGTAACTTAAGGTAAATCGTTTACCTATCTTTGCGCTACATGATCACATGGACGATCAGGCTTCGTAGCCTCATCATCGTCTACGTGATCGTTTGCTAAAGTTCCTATCGTCTAGTGCATGCTAAACGATCGTCTACCTATTGGAGTTTACTACACGATGAAGACCTCCTGGCGGTTCAAGACCCGGTTCGCCTGTGAACTGGTTTGCTCGATAAAAAAATGTAATAGATAGAGTTTTTCATTCCGGTTCTTTTTTGTTTAAAGGCTCATCCTGGTCCATTAATCTATTTATTTAATACATGCGATGTATGTCTTATATGTCATATGGTATGCACATATAGTAAATCTCACCTTAGGTTATGCATTGATCATGCATCATCTCTTTATTGTAATTGTTATAATTTGGAGAAGCATGATTTTAATTATGTAAGAGCATACTCATGCATCATATAATATATGAGTTATATTTATGCATGCACAAAAAGCATTGACATGCATCATCTTTATATTATAATTGTTATAGTATAAAGGTGAATGATAGCATGTTTTCTTGATTGTTACGCATTATATAAAAGTTATGTATAGTGATGACCGGAAATTTCATGAAGCATGCCACATAGGTTACTTTCTAAATGTTATAAACGCCTCGTTGTGCGCAATGGTTTTAGTTGTTTCTTTTCAAAATTTAATGAGAAATTAGAACTAAAAGAAATAAGAAAGACATGCATGCTCACTTAGGTTTAATTCATGGTTTTAAAGTGGTTAAAACTTGGATCACATAGAGCTAAGATCATGGTTCTAATACGATTAGCAACCCTAAGGCTTTAATCTTTTAATCAGTTTAATAGTTGGCTAATAAAAGGTTAAAGTGTGGCAAATCTATCTATAAGGGACCTTTTGACTAAGGCAGGTTCTGTCTAGGCTGGGGTATTTAAGTTGACGGAAACGTAACACCCCTACCTGAGAACTTACCTAGAAAGGTGAATTAGATAGATTTGATGCATGCATGCAAGTTAAGGACAATCCATTAAAGTGTTTAACTGTGACTACTTGAACTTGTTTATATTTCATAAACAAACTTGTTTATGAGCAGACTTTAAAAATACCACTTAGACTAAAATCAGTAGTCGGATTATCTAGGTTAATGAATCCTTAGGTAGAACATTCGGTGGGAGGTACTTGGGGCATAAGATGCTTCACTTAAACCTTTCACTTTTCTCCTTAAGTTCACACCGTGAGATCTATCCTCAGCCTTGCGGCACCTTTGGCGTGTCCCCTCAACGGATGGTGTGTGGGTAGGTCAATATCAAGGTGGATGTAGAGAATGCTCATAGTAAGTGGGAGTGGGAAGTGCGACAACATATCCCTCGATCTCCCTCGTTAGGTTGAATAAAGTTACTGCACATCGCCTTGAGGCACCCGATGCTTATTTTTATGAAGTGGAAATGTGGATGATATGCGTTGATGAAATTGTGTTGTACACTCAAGTTTCCTCAGTGGAATCCAAGTGTAAATTCCATTGAGTTTCCTGGTAAGTCTAGGGTTGAACACAGGGACTTGTGAAAACAGGTTGCGTTGGTAATTTTTATGAAAACTTTGTGGTGGCCAAATAAATAAAGTGTTGGTTTGTTGTTGATTGCGTTAATGAAAAAGGTAAACAAATGCGGCAAATTTGAGATAAGTCAGTTGTGTGATAGATGCACTGAGTATGCGATGAACGTGTTGAGAAGATCTTTAGCTAGCGTTGGGAATGCATCAAACTATGCGATCATGCTACCACCATGTACAGTAAGTCATTTTCCAATGCAAATGCGATGCTCCTAAGTCTAGGACGCATGTGTTGAATGCAAAAGTGTCCATAGAGCTTATCCCTAAGTCTCTACTCTTTTCCTATGCGATGATGCAAAATGCATAAAAGCAAGGTGATTGCATATAATTATATCCTTTCTCTAGGATGCACGCGATGCGTTGATAACAAATAGTGCTTATTCCTAAGCTCCTATCTCTTGATTATGCGTTCTAATATGACTCTCTCGAGCCTAGATTCTACCCTGACCTTCCCAAGCCTAGATCCTGTCCTTAGACTACCCTCCCAAGTATCTCTAATGGACGAATGAAGCACTCATAATACAAGATAATCGCGTAGAGTGAAGATTCCCTAGTTGTGCTAGTTAAATGCTTCTCAACCCATTCAACTAATTTAACTACTCAAGCGTAAATAACAGAGAGTGAACAGATATAGAGAAGTAGATTCTATTTCAATAAATGAGTGGAGTACAAAATAACAATGGAAGTTAAAGGTAGAGAGCCTGGTAGTAATTCCTTGCTGACCGAGGCTTTTACACTGTAACTCTATTCGGTTCTAAAGATGTTCTTGCATCCACAGGTGTCGACCCTCTCTCTGTCCTTGAAGCTTTCGACACTCTCCCAAGCTTACTGGAATGATTTATCGGCACTATCTTCTCTCTCGCGTCCGCCTTAAAACGAAAGAAAACTATGAATAAAGACGTGCGAACTGAAGTATGAAATCTCTAACTGCTGAACTGGTTAACCCCTTTTCTAAAGTATGCCCATGGATTTATAGAGCATCTAGGGTGAAAGGCAGCTTCTCTCTCATGATTGTACAGATGGGACGACTTTAATTCCTGACTGATGTGCCGAATACTTGGGATCGTTATCGGCTGTCAACTTAATTCGGATTTGACTGTCATCAGTTTTTTGTCCCATCGTGATTAATTAGTCTTTCACCCAGATGCGCCCACCATGTTGCACTGACCAAGTTGCGGTGATCCTTCTCGGGCGAATATTTGCGAACACGATCACTGCAACGCCTTGCAGTGATGCTGTGCTCGACCAATGATTTCCTATGATCACAATTCTTGCATTGCGTCAACGCATATTCTGCATAAAAAAAAACTAAAATCAACTATTCCTATGCGATGAACGCATTCGACCACAATATTATGAAATTGATGCTTGATGGATGAAATTTAACATGTTTTATCAATGCAATCCAACATTGTTTAAGAACTTAGCACTATGATAACGTGCATTTTTGCCCGTTATCAGCACCCTTGGAGTGTCCCCCTAAAGGATGGCAGTTTTGTGCGTTTCTTTATTTGACCTCCTGTAAGAGGTTAAGGTAACTTAGTCTCTTGTCCTAATCTATATTTTTCCTACGGTAAGCGCATTAGGGCGGGACTCTAGCACCGAAAACGAGGGGTTACACTTACATGGAATAGTTAAATGTTAACGATTTTGGACCGAAAAATGGTGGTTGTTAGGTTCAGTTCCAAGATTTGGTTCTACCTAATGGTTGCAGTGAAGGGGCAATTGATCACCCCACCGGTGGCATTTGTCCTGACTCACTGGGGCATCATTGCAAAATAGAAGTCTATAGCTTAGGGTACTTGAAACTGTTTTGAAAAAAAAATTGGTTTAGCAAAATCTAATCAAGATTTGTTCGTATTTTCAGCAATATTTTAAAATGGCAACAACCATATTATCTTTGTTAAGCACTGAAAAATTGACTGGCGATATTTTTTCAACATGGAAACACATGATTAGGATGATCCTAATCATTGAGGATCTCATGTTCATTCTCACGGAGGTTTGTCCTCCTATTCTAGCTCCAAATGCCGCTTGAAATGTTCGGGAGGTATACGAGCGATGGACAAGGGCGAATGAGAAGGCCCGAGCCTATATCTTGGCAAGTTTTTCTGACGTCTTGGCCAAGAAGCATGAGCCTATGGTCTCAGCTCGTGAGATCATGGAGTCCCTGCGGGGGATGTTTGGACAACCGTCTGAACAGCTTATGTATAATGCTCTAAAATATATATTCAACTCCAAAATGCAAGAAGGCACCTCTGCTCGTGAACATGTGCTAAACATGATGGTCCACTTCAATGTGACAGAGTTGAATGGGTCTACTATCGATGAGGGCAACCAGGTTAGCATAATCCTACATTCTTTGCCAGAGAGCTTCTTGCACTTTGTTAGTAATGTGATTCTTAACAAAGTGAAATATAATGTTACAACTCTCCTTAACGAGTTGCAGACATAACAATTTTTACTGAAAAGTAAGGAGAGGCAGAAGGATGAGGCAAATGTTGCTTCATCCTCCAGGAAGTTCCATAGAGGTTCGACCTCAGGAACAAAGTCTGCACCTTCTACTTCTAACTCTGTAAAGGGGAAGAAGAAGAAGGGTGGTAAGGAAAAAGGGAAGACATTTGCTAACCCACCGCCTATCGCCCCGAGGAGGTGTCCACCAGTTGCTAAAGGAAAGTGTTTCCATTGCAACCAAGATGGACATTGATAGAGGAACTGTCCTCAATATCTGAAGGAGAAGAAAACAGCTAAGGCTAAGGCTAAGGCGAATAAAGGTAAATATGATTTACTTGTACTCGAAACTTGTTTAGTGAAGAATGATGATTTTGCCTGGAAAATTGATTCAGGCACCATTAATCATGTTTGTTCTTCTTTTCAGGGGATTAGATCCTAGCGACAGCTGGAGGTTGGTGAGATGAAGATGCGAGTAGGCACCGGGCACATCGTCTCAGCTGTGGTAGCGGGAGGGATCCAGTTGACTTTACAAAATAGGTTTCTAAATTTAAATGATGTATATATTTTTCTTGAACTAAAAAGGAACCTTATTTCTGTAAAGTGCTTATTGCAATGTAAATACACTATTTCTTTCGAATTGAGTAAAGCGTTTATTCATAAAGATGGTGTCTTTATTTGCACAGTTAATCTGGAATCTAATTTATATGTGCTAAGACTGTTAGCCATTAATTCTCTTCATAATACTGAAATGTTCAGAACTGCCGTAACTCAATCAAAACGTCAACGAATTTCTCCAAAAGAAAATGTCCTACTTTGGAATGTACGTTTAGGGCACATCAATCTCAATAGGATTGAGAGATTGGTGAAGAATGGACTTCTAAGTGAGTTAGAAGAAAATTCTTTACCTGTGTGCGAATCTTGCCTTGAAGGTAAGATGACTAAATGACCTTTTACTGGAAAAGGTTTTAGAGCCAAAGAGCCTCTTGAGTTAGTACATTCTGACCTTTGTGGTTCTATGAATGTGCGAGCCCGGAGTGGCTATGAGTATTTTATCAGTTTTACTGATGATTACTCCAGGTATGGGTATGTTTATCTTTTGCAACGAAAGTCTGAATCTTTTGAAAAGTTCAAAAAGTTCAAGGCTGAAGTTGAAAACGCATTAGATAGATGGATTAAAACACTTCGATCAGATCGAGGTGGAGAGTTTTTGGACTCTGCATTCCAGGACTATTTGATAGAACATGGAATCATTTCCCAACTCTCAACATTAGATACACCTCAGCAGAATGTGTAGCAGAGAGGATATATAGAACCTTGTTAGACATGGTTCGTTCGATGATGAGTTACGCTTCCTTACCGGACTCGTTTTGGGGTTTCGCAGTGGAGACTACTCAACTGTGTTCCCTCCAAGAGTGTTGCAAGAACACCTCTAGAGTTGTGGAATGGGCGTAAAGCTAGTTTACGCCATTTTCGCATTTGGGTTGCCCTGCACATGTGCTTGAGGCTAATCCCAAGAAGTTGGAACCACGGTCGAGGTTGTGCCTCTTTGTAGGCTACCCCAAAAGTACACGAGGGGTTATTTTTATGATCCGATGGAAAATAGGGTGTTTGTTTCAACAAACGCTACTTTCCTGGAGAAGGATCATATAAGGGAGCACAGTCCACGAAGCAAAGTCGTGTTACGTGAGCTTTCCAATGAAACTACTGAAACTTCAACAAGAGTTGTTGAAGAGCCTGCTACATCAACAAGAGTTGTTGATGGGAGTTCATCCAGTAGGTCTGTTCCACCCCAAGAGTTGAGGGAACCTCGATGTAGTGGGAGGGTTGTGAACCCACCCGTTTGCTATCTGAGTTTCACGAGAATCCCTACTGTGGTAGCAGATGGCGACATTGAGGATCCGTTGTCTTATAAGAAGGCAATGGAGGATGTTGACCGGGATGATGACATAGATGAATCTTGTGTCTACAAGAAGGTCATCAACGCTTCTGTAGTTTTCTTAGTGTTGTATGTGGACGATATGCTACTAATTGGGAATGATGTAGGTCTACTGACTACAGTTAAGAACTGACTAGCGACCTAATTCCAAATGAAAGATTTGGGAGAGGCTCAATTTGTTCTAGGTATACAGATCTTTCGGGATCGTAAGAACAAAGTGCTAGCACTATCTCAGGCATCGTACATTGACAAGTTGTTACTCAAGTACTCGCAGAACTCTAAGAAGGGCCTATTGCCTTTTAGGCATGGAGTCACTTTGTCTAAGGAAATGTGTCCTAAGACGCCTCAAGAGGTTGAGGAGATGAGACGGAACAATCAAACCCAAGCCATTTTAATGTTGCTGACCTGTTTATGAAGGCTCTCATGACTACAGTGTTTGAGGGTCACCTACAGAGTATGGGTCTATAGGATAGCCCGCGGTTGGACTAGGGCAAGTGGGAGATTTACTTGTACTGGGCTTTTATGCCCTAATTTATTGTTTTGTACTAAATTTTTGTACACCTCACTTCGCTTTAGGATAAGTGGGAGATTGTTGGAGTTGTTGCCCTAAAGTCTCGTGTCCTGTAGTTTGTAAACGGTACATACGAACACTTATGATTGTTAATATATGATATTTACTTCACATCTTGTTGTTTTTCTAATTTACTTGTTTTAGTTGCTTTACCAGAAACCAATAAACATAAAATCTCTGGTTATCTGTATGTGACTCAAGCATGTATCTCACATACAAGTGGATCATGTCTTGAGTGATAACTGATGCGTTATTTTATGAAGTGAAATTGCGGATGAAAGGCGATGGTGAAAATTGCATTGAGCACTCAAGTTTCCTCAGCGGAATCCAAGTGTAAACTCCACTGAATTTCCTGGTAAGTTGATGACATACATTTATGATTTCTCTTTATTAGTATGCATGCACTGTGATGATATATAATATGCTCAGGTGCTTTGCGATAAAGACAATTTTATGCAATACTACGTCTAAGTATATATGTTGTTAATGAATTACTCGTAGTATGCGATTAAGTAATGCGTGTCACAAGTTTCCTTGCGCTGAAACCAAGTATAATTCCAACGCAAGTTTCTCACAATGATCCGAGGTCGAACACGGAGATTGTTTTCGTTAATGCGATAATTATGTGATACATGCGACAGGTTTTTAATAATGAATAAAGAATGTTGGGTTTATACAGAAATATAGATTGCGATGAAATAACTATGCGTTGATAAAGTAACGTCCTAAACTATTATGATACATGATACAAGATACATGATACATGATACTGATGTCGAGAACTGACTGTGAAGTTGTAGAAAGAATCGATGTTTGCGATGGCAAGTCTTATGAATGAACTAGAAAGAGAAAGAGTAAAGAGTAAAAACATCGCAAGTCTGTCAATCATGTTAAGGATGCAACTAAGGTTCCGCTTTCCCTTGACGTACACCTTTCAGTGATTGGCCGCGTTCCCATATCTCTATGGTGAAACAGGGACGAATGAGATGAACGCAAGGTAGTTTCTATCTCTGGAAATACTTCTCGCTTTAGTTAACACATTCTTCCAACCTTCTCTCGACAGGCGGAATAGCATCTTCACTTCTGCTCTCGCAGGTGAAGATGCCATCGAGCATACTTTAGCTAAACTTAATTATCTCCTTAACACAAATTAACTCACTTGCTTAGTTCTTGCTGTTTAACCAGGGGATAAAGAACACTTCATGGAGAAAATGGATTATGGATGTATGGAAAGAGACAGAAAGATGACAATGGTGACGCACATAACATTTAATTCTAAAATTAAGCGTTTGATACATGTTGTGAATGAGAGATTAAAGAAGATGACTACAGAAGATGAAATAGAGATTGGAAACAAATACGGAAAGAATGTCAACGTCTTGACACAGATCCCAATCTGAGATTGTGCTTGCCGGCGTGTGGAAATGGTGGAGAGGAAAGCTTCCCTCTCAGGCTTGCTTTCCTGGTAGAATTAACCTTCGCACAGAGCTTCAACTATGGAAATTGGAAGAATTCTCTGCACGAAGACTCACCTCTCGGCCTCGTCTCGTAGTTCTCCCGGATCTACTCTGGACAGTTGCTTTAGACCAGCCTTTCTCCCATAATCAGTATATGCACATCTCTATGTATACATGTATGTATCAGTATCTGTATATCTTTCAGCGAATTTGAAGAAGCTATTTATAGGTGAGGCCTTGGCTCTTTGAATTTGTGGTACCCACTGTATAGTTATGGTAGTTCTTGAAATGGCGGAATGGAAAATTCCTTCTGTTACATAATCAATCCGTCAGAAATGCACAACTAAAAGCTGTACATTTGTCAGAATCCTCCACAAATGCGTTGCTCTTCACATATTTGATCAATCGCCGCATGCGGTGTTGTTTTTGATTACTGCATGCGGTTGAAATTGCGTTGATCGCTAAGCTCAAGATCGATTGTCGCATGCGCCATCATTGTGTTGATCATCTTTTTGTTCTTGATTGATGGGCGCAATTCGACGTAGATGCGTTGTTTATTTTATCTTCGAGCCATGAACGCATGCGGTGACTGATTTCCTGCAAAACAGAAGCTGAAACATTCTATTCTACCATCGCAATGGTGTAAATGGGCGTATTTATAATATTTTATAATTTTCGCATTTCTTAGCCAATTTGTAGACTATCAACACAACTTTTCTTTCTTTTTGCCGCAATATCTAAATAAAATAGTATAAATAACTTGTATTTCTATAAGTCATCATAAGTCTAGGGTCGAACTGAGGGACTTGTGAAAATAGGTTGCGTTGGTAATTTTTAGGAAAACTTTGCGGTAACCAAATAAATCAATAGTTGTTAAGGTTGTTGTTTGCAATGATGAAAAATAAGTAAATGCGGCGGATTTGAGAAAAGTTGGATTGCATGATAGATGCAATGAGTATGCGGGTGAACGGGTGAGAGAGTCTTCAGCTAGCGTTACTTGGGAATGCGTTAGACTATGCGATCATGCTACAACCATGCACAACAAGTCATTTCCAATGTAAATGTGATGCTCCTAAGTCTAGAACGCATGTGTTGAATGCAAAAGTGTCCATAGAGCTTATTCCTAAGTCTCTACTCTTGTCCTATGTGATGATGCAAGATGCATAAAGCCAAGGTGACTGCCCACAATCATATCCTATCTCTAGGATGCATGCGATGTGTTGATTGCAAACAGTACTTATTTCTAAGCTCCTATCTCTTGATTATGCATTCTAATCTGACTCTCCCGAGCCTAGATTCTAACCTGACTTTCCCAAGCCTAGATCCTGTTCTTAGACTACCCTCCCGAGTATCTCTAATGGACGAATGAAGCATACATAATACAAGATAATCGCATAGAATGACGATTCCCAATTGTGCTAGCTAAATACTTCTCAATCCATTCAACAGACTTAGCTACTCATGCGTAAATAATAGAGAGTGAACAGATATAGAGAAAAAAATTCCATTTGTATAAATGAGTTGAGTACAAAATAACAATGGAAGATAAAGGTAGAGAGCCTGTTAGCAATTCCTTGCTAACCGAGACTTTTATACTGTCAATCTCTATTCGGTTCAAAAGATATTCCTGCTTCTGCAGATGTTGGCTCTATCTCTGTCTTTGAAGCTTTCGGCGCTCTTCCAAGCTTATCGGAATGATCTGTTGGCACAACCTTCTTTTCTCGCGTTCGCCTTAAAGTAAAAGAAAATCTAAGAACAAGGCTACACTATGAATAGAACTGTAAACTCGTAAAAATGGTGAAACCCTTTTTCTGAAGGATGCCTCTGGTATTTATAGAGCTTCGGGGGTGAAGGCGACTTCTCTCTTATGATTGCTCGGATAGGATGGCTTTAATTCCCTGACTGATGTGCCGAATATTTGTCACCGAAAAATTGAATGTACTTATTATCGTTAGCGGCTGTCAGCTTAAGTCGGATTCGACCGTCATCAGCTTTCTGTCCCATCGCGATTAATTGTGCCTTTCACCCAGATGCGCCCATCAAGTTGCACTGACCAGGTTGCGACAATCCTTCTTGAGTAAATGTTTGCGAACACAATCACCGCAAAGCCTTGCGGTGATGCTGCGCTCGACCAATGATTTCCTATGATCGCAATTTCCATCTTGCGTCAACGCATATTCTGCATAAAAACACAAAAATCAATTGTTTCTATGCGATGAACGTATGCGACCGCAATATTATGAATTTGATGCTTTTTGGACGTAATTAATCATATTTTATCAACGCAACCCAACATTGTTTAAGAGCTTAGCACTATGATAACGTGCATTTTTGCCCGTTATCAATAACCGAAATGGTCTATAGTATATGGATATAGGAGGAAAACCTTATCCTGGTAATACTACGGACACGACCCGCATTGTGGAATGGTCACAAGTGTTGTGACTTGCCACAGATGATCTGATTCTGATCATTCGTGTTGGGGACATGCAAACGGGGGCGTCCTATACAAAGAGTTTGTATAAGACCTGACCACGAAGTGTTAATTTCTCATTATATAACACCGTTCATGACAGAGACTTCACTTCACTAGGATGACCATAAGTGACATGACTTCAATCCTAAGTGAGTTGGGAACTCCTGCCATTGAGGACGGTCCTTTTATTTATATGGGTGCGAGTGGCTAGTTCGCCGATTCAAACCTACCACTTTGGGGATACATCTAATTTTGGAGCTGGGAAATCAGCTACACAAGATGGAATTCATTCCTTCCCCGAGGCCCGTAGATAGATGACTCCCTTAAGGGCTGATTCTGGGGTCTGAACAATGTGGCGCCACACACCTTCTCTTGGCTCGAGAGGTGTTCACACATAGTTGGACTATGTTGTATTATTCATTAGAGGAATCAGTGGTACTTAAGGAGTGAGATGTAACTACAGGGACAAAATGGTAAATTGACCCAGCTATACTTACAAGCATCTGTGAAGGGTCATCATACTCATGATTGGTTATATCTGATGGACATAGAAATATATCTGTGGTAAGAAGAGTTCAACTATTGGTCTTTAGTGGAATCACTAACAGTTAACGGATGGTGGATCTCGTGGCTAAAGAGTTTAGTCAGCTATTCACATACCATTGGAGCTTCGAGCCATAGGTCCATTAGGTCTCCTGGGTAGCTTGGATAATAGTCGAGAACCAGTATTTGGGTTAGTTTGAAATGTTCAAATTGATAAGAGGAAGTTCGATTATATATGATATAACTAGACTAGTTAATTATATATGATATAATTAGCAAATATATGAGATACATTATTTTGGAGGAAATAAGATATAAATATGATTTATATCAAGTAGAGGAGAAAATACTATAGTAGATATGTGATATCAAACTATAGGATATAAATATAATATGATTATATTAATTAATTATTATATGATAATTAACTAATTGTCCACGTTCAGACGTGGGAAGTGGACTGCGATGGTTATGGTAACCGACGGGTTAAAGAAATGAAAATTGTTTTCATTCTACACAATCGAGGATTCATAGTCGGTCGATTGCCCAAAGAATTCGTGAAGCGTGCGTTGGTGAACCAAAATGATTGCTTGAGAGCCTATGCGATAGCGTTCTCCGCCTAGACGATCGTCCACCTCGCGCTAAACGATCGCACACTTTCACCTAGACGATCGGATAGCTTCTCTAAACGATCATATAGTGTGCTGATTTAGCTAAACAATCGTATACCTTTTCCTAAACGATCGTTCTGCAAATCCTACATGATCGTGTAGCTCCTCTAGACGATAAGCACTTCTTCTATACGATAGCATCATTTTCTTTCCCACTTGCTTAACACCTATACGATTCGTTTGTCCTCCGTCCTCTACCAAATTTACCAAAGCCCACCCTTTGGGTTTTCACTCCGAGAATAACCAAGGCTCATTAGTGGTGGTTTCGTCCCCGTTGCGGTGTTCGTGTTCGCGTTGATCGTGCTGCTGCAGTCGATGTTCCCGCCGGGCGTTGGTAGATCACTGGAGGGTTTCCACTGCGTTGGAGTTCTGAAGTTTGAAGATAGTCTTCAACTGGTGAGGAACTCTGTCTCCTTGTTATTTATTCGTATTCTGAGCATGTTGTTGTTGAATTTAATATGCCTAACTGTTAGTATAAAATGTATATCGTTTATATTTCGGTCATTGTGAAATCAGAGCGATCTAAGCCTACTCATGGAACTCTCGTTTTGAAATCCTTCACAACTAAGACGGCAACAACAAAGACACCAACAAATGGCGGATGATCAGATAAATAAGAACTTAGCTCAGCAATTAGTCAATGTTGCCCAAAATCCAATTCTAATAGCGAAAAACAGTACGCGTCCAATGCGACAGTATGCATCACTTGTGCTGTATGACTTTTCGCCAGGGATCATATACCTAATGCCAGACGAAACGAGATTTTAAATGAAGTCCATAATGCTTCAGATGCTTCAAACAACAGGTTAGTTTGGAGGTGCCCGTGGCGAAGATCCACATGCCTACATGAAACGCTTCGTAGAAACATGCAACTCATTAGTGATTCCTGGAATCATGCCGAAAGCCATCAGACTCTCTTTATTCCCTACTCTCTCTGCAATGATGTAAAACAATGGGCAAGTTCCTGGGACCTGGCGAGATAACAAGGTGGGAGAAATTAGTGGAAAAGTTCATGCAAAAGTATTTCCCTCCCATTACTAACGTAAGGAGGTCAGAGAAATTGTGAACTTTGAACAAGGAGAATTTGAGACTTTGAGTGCCGCATGGGAACGCTTCAAGGGATTGGTCAAAAACTGTCCTAACCATGAACTACCTTTGATTGTACAAATGGAAACTTTTTACGGAGGGCTGAATAAAGCTTCTTAGATAGCAGCTTATGCAGCTGTAGCTGGCGGCATAATGGGTAAGTCTTATAATGAAGCTAAGGAAATATTAGATCGCATCACCAAACACAACATGGAATGGGTGGATGATACTTAGATGCCAGAACAAATAATAGGAGGCATTCTCAAAATGTGAACAATGTTGATTCAAATGCAATAGCCACACTTTTTGCACAGGTGGCTGCCATGACCAACCTTTTGCGAACTCTATCACTAGGAAATTCAGCTCACACTCAAAAGGTGAAATAAGTGGACTCATTCATGCAACCAATGACTAGCTGTGTGTGTTGTGGAAAACCTCCCTCCTATAATGACTGCCTGTAGAACCCACAGTTAGTCTATTTTATCAAGAACAACCCATTCTCAAACACATACAACCCTGGATGGAGAAACCATCCAAATTTTTCTTGGAGAGGTCACCAACAGGAACAACATCAACTGGGGATAAACAACAACATAGGCAAGGACCGTTGCCTAGATTCTAGTCATCACAACAACCTCAGAAACAATCCTTGAATAGAGATGGTTAGGTGTCGAGTTCAACATCTTCGCTTGAAAATCTCTTAAAGGAGTACATAGCCCAGAATGACGCATTGCTAAAGAGCCAGGCATCGTCTATCAAAAACTTGGAAATGCGAGTGGGACAGATTGATAGCGAACTAAAGAACTGGCTGCAAGAAGTGCTGCCTAGCAACACGAAAACTCTGAGAAGTAATAATGGGAAGGATCAATGCCATTCCCTAGGTTGCGGGGAAGCTCAGTTGAACTTGGCAACGCCCCTTGCGGTCTGTTTTTCAGTTCGCCCACAATCTGTCCTATTTGGATTTCGAGATTGCAAATTGAAGTCGCCTGATTCTGGAGCACCGTCTCGTTCTTTTCTATGTACTGCTTCAATAGACTTTCCAGGGAAGATGATGGCGGCGCTTGCAAGCTACTCGCTTGATTTTGCGATTGACCGTTTGCTCGCGGGAAAAATCCTGGCGACCCTTCTTTTTACGTCATGGGTTGATAACTATTTTGTTGATTGTTTTTCCACACAAATTTAGGGTGGTTTCTCCACCTGGGGTTGTAAGTGTTAGAGAAAGGATTGTTCTTTACGAAGTATACAGATTACGGGTTCCTTGGACATTCTTCCATCGATTGCAAATCTCCACAAGTAGCATAACTTGTGCTTGTCTGTTTGATTGCGTTGACCTGCCTTCTTTGCGTTCCCGGGCTATTGATTGTGATGCCCTGTATCAGATTCATCATCGCATTCATTTGACTTTGTGGGATGCGATGACCCCATTTTTTGCGTCACTTTCTCAATTTTAAGTCGTTGATCACTTTCCCTCAAATCTTCGTGATTCTTTAATATGCGATCAAGAATATTTTTAGCCTCATCGTATGTTTTGTCAAGCAGACCTCCAGCTACTTCCGCATTGGCAGCCATCTGCAATGTAGGATTCAAACTGTGATAAAAGATTTCCATTTGGAGACAGTCAGGTAAGCCGTTGTGCGAAAAACCTTGCATCAGTCTCTTAAACCTCACCCAGGCATCGCTGAGCGATTCGTCAATTTCTTGTTCAAAATTTGTAATCAACTTCCTCCTTCTTGCATTCTTGGTCGAGGGGAAGTATTTCTTCATGAACTTCTCTACTACTTGTTTCATAGATGTTATCTCTCCTGGTTCGAGAGAATATGCTCATTTCCTTGCTTGGTCGCACAACGAATATGGGAACGACGTTAGTCAAACTTCTTTGGCTGAGATGTTTGGGAACATAAAAGTATTGCAGATTTCGATGAAACTTCGAAGATGGGCATGCGAATCCTCGCAACGCTGTCCACCAAACTATCCGGCCGTCTGAATCATCTACAACATAACCGGCTTCATCTCAAACCTCGATCCGTCCAGAGCTGACCTCATGATTCCTAGGGAGAAATCATAAAGTTTGGGTGATGCATAGTCCCCGATGGGTCTATTGTGGTCATTTGCCAGGAGAATGGGGTTTGCCATGATATTGTTCACATTTGCTGCTCTGTCTTCTGATTGTTCCGCCATTCGAGGATTTTCTTCTTGCTGTTGTCGGTTGTCTCGTTGTCTTCTTTGGAATGTTCTTTCGATCTCTAGGTCGTAGTTGGGCTCCGAAACATGTCTTTCACTCATACGACACCCGCTTCTTCCCTTACCAAAGGAGAGGCAGTGCACAGAGGTCAAAAGCTGCCAAGAAAATAAAAAAGTTACTGTTAGCGCAATATGTACTGCCGTAGTCCCCGGCAACGGTGCCAAAAACTTGATGCATTTTAAATGTGATGAAATAATGGTGTATAATTGCGATGATGATTTATGCGTTGCACATGCAAGTTTTTCTAGTAAAACCGAAGTATAAATCTCACTAGGTTTCTTGGTAAGTCCAAGGTCGAACATGGGGAATACTGAGATACTATGCGACAGAAAATTGATTCCTTTGCGGTGACAAAAACAAATAAGTTTGTTTATGTCTTGTTTAAGTATAAATCCTATGCGATAGATTTGAGTAAAGAGTTGATGAAATCGAGAATATAATGAGTATGCGACGAACGGGTTGAGAAGGGATTTAGCTAACACTTCCTAAGATTGCATTCAATTTATGCGATCATGCTACACATACACAATAATATGTCATCTCTCAATGCAAATGTCGTGGTTTCTATTTCTAGGACGCATGCGATGCATACGATAATGTCAATAGGACTTATGTCTAAGCCTCTATTCTTGTCTATGCGAGGATGAATGATGCATACATACACAAGGTGACCGCATACTATCATATCCTATTTCTAGGGTGCATGCGATGCATAATAGCAAACATAACTTATGTCTAAGTTTCTATCTCTTTCCTATGCGGCTCTAATCTTACTTTCTCAAGCCTAGATTCTAATTTGACTCTCTCAAGCCTAGCTTCTTTCTTTAGACTACTCTCTCAAGTATCTCTAAAGGGTGAATAACGCATACATAAGACAAGATGATCGCATAAAGTAAAGATCCTTGGTCATGCTAGATAAGTACTTCTCAGCCTATTTGAAAATTAGCTACTCAGGCGAAATGTGAAGAGATTGAACAGATGTTGAGATGAGAATTCCATTTTATAAATAAAGTCAGAATACAAAATAACAATGGAAAGTAGGGATAAGAAGTCTGGTAACAATGTCTTGCTTCACGTGACTTTTACACTATCTTTTTACTCTACTCTGCCTAGAAGAATATCCTTGCTTTCGCAAGTGTCAACCCTCTCTCCTTTTATAGCGCTTCCGACAGTCTTTCGAGCTGTCCAGGAATGTCCTCCCGGCATCTTCTTCTCTTCGCTCGCCTCCGCCTTCTAAGTATATGAATAACTACAAACTAACAACTATCTAATTTGTATATGATCTACCTTCTTTATGGCGAACTCTTTTATCGATGGTGGCCTTCGGTATTTATAGAGCTTAAGGTGAAAAAGCTTTTCTCTCTAATGATTGCAATGATGGGAGTCATTAAATCTTTTGTCTGATGCGCCAATTAATGGTCACCGAAAAGTTGAATGTACTTGCTACACTGTGTCGTTAACGGCTTGTCAACTAAATTCGGATTCGACCATCATCAACTTTCCGTCCCATCATGATTTATTAAGCTTTCACCTTGATGCGCTGTCTTTATGCGGCCACCTTCTTGAGCAACTTCTCGCGAGTGCATACGATCACATGACTTTGCAGTCGTAATCTTTCAATGTGCGCGGATGCCGAATTCCTTGGATCACAATGTTACTTGTACCAACGCATTTTTCCTGCACAAAATAAGTAAATTAGCTGCTTTTATGCGATGGGTGCATGTGATCGCAATATTCTCAGTTTACCGCTTTTGGACATGATTTTGTATATTTTTACCGTCGTATTCCCTCATTGTTTTACTTATTTACGCTGTAATAATGTGCATTTCTGCCCGTTATCACACCCTCAAATTTAAAACAATACTTGTCCTCAAGCATAAATTAAAGATTTTCTTTTGAGAGTCAGCCGCCTTTTCCTTACCTAGATTTCTCAAGGTGCCTTATTCAAATCTTATGAACCAAAATCTTCTTGATTTCAAACCTGGTTTCTTCCTAAAATATTTCTAAAACTTAGGGAACACAATTTCGTCCTTCAAAAAGACTTTACTTGTTTCCAGGGCATCGCATGATTTATTTCAAACTTTTTCCAACCGGGGTGTTTCCAAATGATTTTTATCCTTGCGTGGTTTAGATGTGACCCTGCGCTGATCCAAGTGCCTTGCCTTTGTTTTGGCTTGCCCCCACGGGTGCATGCGAGCATCCAACTACGAGCAGGGCACTCTTTCTCAGTATAAACTCATGCCCATTCGGCAGCGGAGTTGCGATCACTTGATTTATGTGTTGATCACGATTCCTACCTTCGTTTTGGCTTGCCCCTACGGGTGTCATGCAGACATCCATCTACAAGTGGGATCCGATCTCAACGTTATGATTTTTTTTTTTAAAATGTCTAAAAGCAGCAAGGTTGAAAATAAATATTGGTACCCCCAAAGTTAAACGTAGCAATGTCTTCATTGCTGATAGACTGAAATAATTCATGTGATGCTCTTAGGAAGTTTTGTAAAGATCATTTTGAAAGAAAGCTGGTGGACCGCTAACTTCTAAAAATATTTCATGAATTGACTGTCCTGAAATTAAGTTGATTCTAGTACATGCGATGAGAAATAGAGGCATGCGTTTCATCATTGAAATCATTATTGGTACAGAAAAAAATGCGGTGACTAACTAAAATAATCAATCATTCAATGATTGTGCCAACTAAAGAGGATGCGATGATAAAATTATCAATGCTAAGAATGACATGCGAGAGTGCAAAATTTGGAATAAACAAAGTCAAAGAAAGATACAACCCCCAAATTTGCTCTGTTGCTCGCATAATTTGTGATTGTATCCTTCTTAGCGGCGGGTTGATTCTTTGATTGCGATGGATTGAACGAACTGGTCGCATTTTTTAGTTTTTCGCGTAGCTCCACCGCAATCGTTTACCACGATCGTTGCTAAAAAATCAAGAGGGTAAAAAATATGAAAGAGAGTTGAATTTGTTTTTTGAGGAGTGGTGTTTGTACGAAAAAAGGTAGAGTAAATTCATGAAATACAGATATAAAAAGGATACTTCAAAAAAATTGCGTCCCTGATGAGTTTGTATCGCATAATATCGCAGGGACTGCTCGTTTCTTCTTCAGTCAAGAATTCCTCAGGTCCACAAAGGTTTTCTTGAGATGCAAGTCTCCTCCGTGATATATCTTGATTCTTTGCCCGTTGACTTTGAATGCGTTGGTCCCGTCCTTATTGGTTAACTCAACCGCCTTATGCAGGAATACCTCTTTGATTATAAATGGTCCGGACCATCGTGACTTTAATTTTCTGGGAAAAAGTCGTAGCCGAGAATAGTATAACAAGACCTTCTGTCCAACTTGGAGATTCTTCTCGCATAGTTGTTTTTCATGCCAACGTTTTGCGCGCTCCTTATAGATCTTGGCATTTTCATATGCTTGAGTTCTCCATTCATCTAGCTCGATCAACTGAAGTTTTCTTGCCTCCCCTGCGGTCTTGAAAACAAAATTGAGCTTCTTCATTGCCCATAGTGCTTTATGCTCCAATTCAAGCGGTAAGTGGCATGCCTTCCCAAACACCAGCGCATATGGGGACATGCCTATAGGTGTTTTATAGGCGGTCCTGTATACCCACAAGGCATCGTCCAGCTTCATGGCCCAATCTTTGCATGAAGGATTCACCACCTTTTCTAGAATCATTTTGATTTCCCTATTGGACATCTTGGCTTGGCCGTTTTTCTATGGATGGTATGCGGTGGCGACCTTATGGTGGATATTATACTTAAGCAGCAGTTTGTTAATGACACCATTGACAAAGTGGGAGCCTTCATCACTTATTATGCCACGTGGGGTGCCAAAACGAGTGAAGATATTTCTTCTCAAGAATTTGGAGACTATCGGCGCATTGCTTGCGATGCATGATATCGCTTCAACCCATTTGGAAACATAATCGACGATCAACAGAATGTACTTGTGACCATTTGATGGTGGGAATGGTCCCATGAAGTCTATGCCCCATACGTCGAATAGCTCCAATTCTAAGATAATATTCATTGGCATCGCATTCTTCCTTGAAATGTTTCTCGTGCGTTGGCACCTGTCACATCTCATAGAATAGTCTCTTGCATCCTTGAATAGAGTCGGCCAAAAATACCCGCTTTGTAACACTTTTGCTGCTGTGCGTTGACCTCCAAAATGTCCACCATACGGCGAGTCATGGCATTAGGATAGTATGCGCTGGTGAGCAGCCTCTGGTACACATAGACGCAAGATTTGGTCTGACCCTCTCTTATAAAGATTTGGCTCGTCCCAATAATAGGATTTACAATTGTGCATAAGCCGCTTCTTTTGGTGGGCTGTGTAATTTTTTGAAAATTGTTCACAGACCAAATAATTGACCACATCTACGTACCATGGCAATTCTTCAATTTTGAACAGCTGCTCATCCGGAAAGGATGCGTTCACCTCTGACTGGTTGCGATCGACTTTCGGATTTTCTAATCTTGATAGGTGGTCTGCAACCTGGTTCTCCGTCCCCTTGCGGTCAATGATTTCCATGTTGAATTCTTGGAGGAGGAGAACCCATCGAATTAACCTCGACTTTGCATCTTTCTTGGTCATTAAATATTTGATTGTCGAGTGGTCGGTGGAACGATCACTTTGGATCCCAGCAAGTAAGCTCTAAATTTTTCCAGCGCAAAGATCACAGCCAGAAGTTATTTTTCAGTGGCAGTGTTATTCGCTTGAGCAGGATTCAAGGTCCTACTCGCATATGCGATGGCGTGTAGCATTGTTTTTTTCTTCTGCGCTAAAACTGCCGCCATAGAATAACTGATAACTTGTAGAAATACAAGTTATTTATACTGTTTTATTTAGATATTGCGGTAAAAAGAGAGGAAAGTTGCGTCGATAGTATAGAAATTGGCTAAAAAATGTGAGAATTATAAATTGTTGTCAATACACCCACTAACACCATTGCGATGGTAGAAAAGAGTATTTTAATTTCTGTTTTGCAGGAAATCAATCACCGAATGCGTTAATGGCTCAAAAATAAAAGAAACAATGCATCTACGTCACATTGCGCCGAAGAGCCAAGCTTTACCTATAAATAGCTTTTGCAAATTCACTGAGAGATACTTGAATACATAGAGACGTGTATATACTGATCTGAGAGAGATACTGGTCTAAAGCGATTTCTAGAGTAGATCTGGGATAATCAAGAGACAAGGCTGAGAGGTGAGTCTCTGGGAAAAGAATCCTTCCAATCCCCGCCTTGAAGCTCTGGACGAAGGTCACTTCTACCAGAAGAGCAAGCCTGAGAGGGAAGCTCTCCTCTCCATTTCTACCACACGCCGACAAGCAAAACCTCCGTCCAGGATCTGTGTCAAGACGTTGACACTTTTCTGTATTTGTTTCTAATCTCTTTTTCATCATCTGTATTCATCTTCTTAATCTTTCATTCACATGATGTATCGAACGCTTAATCTTAGTATTAAATGTTATGATTATTTCCATGGTCATCTCTCTGTCTATTTCCATTCATCCATAATCCATTTTCTCCATGATGTTTTCCTTATTCCCTGGGTAAATAGCAAGAATTAAGCAAGTAAATTAATTTGTGTTAAGGAAATAATTGAGTTTAGCTAAAGCATGCACGATGGCATCTTCACCTGTGAGAGCAGAAATGAAGACGTTATTTCGCCTATCGAGAGAAGGTTGGAAGAATGCGTTAACTAAAGCGAGAAGTACTTCCAGAGATGGAAGCAACCTTGCGTTCATCATGTTCATCCCTATTTCACCATAGAGATATGGAAATGCGGCTGACCACCGAGAGGTGTACGCCAAGGGAAAGCGGAACCTTAGTTGCATCTTTAACGTGATTGACAAACTTGCATTGTTTTTACTAATTACTCTTTCTATTTCTGATTCATCCATAAAGACTTTCCATCGCATACCACGATCCTTTGTATAACTTCACAGTCAGTCTCGACCTTTGTATCATGTATCATGTATCTTGTATCATGTATCATGTTAGTTTAGGATTTTGTTTTATCAACGCAACTTTATTTTATTAACACAATTTTATTTCATCGCAATTTACATTATTGTATAAACAACCATTCTTTATTAATTGTAAAAACTAGTCGCATATACCACATGAGTAGCACGTTAACAAAAACAATCCCTATGTTCGACCTCGGAGAAACTTGCGTTGAAATTATACTTAGTTTCAGCGCAAGGAAACTTATGACATGCATTACTCCATCGCATACTACAAGCCTATCATTAACAACACATATTTAGAAGTAGTGTGCATAAGCGATAACACAACATAACATTCCTTCTACATTCCATTTCTATGTCATAGAGTTTATTGCAACATGAGCTTGCATGATTCATTCATTCACATTCATATTTGTTCACATGCTGTAAGACATAAATTTAGCGTTACAAGTTTATGGCACCTTTGCCGGAGACTGGTAACGGTTAGTGTTGAGTACTTTTGTGGTATTTTACAGGACAGATCTCTTTGTACTGTCTGTTTAATGCGAAGAACAGACTGACAGTTTATGAGTACTGGAACTGATCCAGAATTCGAAGTTGAACCAAAGATTGAGCGTACATTTCACGCAAGGGTACGCCAGAATAGAGCAAGGCACATAAGAGTGAATATGGCAGAAAACAACAACAATGATAATGTGGCACCCGAAGTAAATCAAGGGGTGGGCCGGTCAATGTAAGATCAAATTTTTCTTGCCGCTGACTGCAACATCCCAATGAGGAACTATGCGGCGCCCAATCTTTATGACTTCTCACCTGAAATTTCACGTCCGATAGTTAAGGAGAACGCATGTTTCGAGATTAAGCCGGTCATGCTCCAAATGATTCAGAATACGGGGCAGTTTGGTGGTCTACAAGGTGAAGACCCGCATGCCCATCTGACCAGTTTTGTCGAGATGTGCGGTAACTTCTCCATCCCTGGCGTAACCTCAGAAGGTATCGGACTTTACCTCTTCCCATACACCTTGAGAGATGAGGCTAGAGGTGGGCTCATTCATTGGAGCCAAATGAAATAACTTCCTGGGATCAGTTGGTGGAACAGTTTATGAAGAAGTTCTTCCCTCCAGCAGTCAATGCAAGAAGAGGAAAGGATGTGTTGAACTTTGAGTAGATGGAAGATGCGCTGAAGGTATTAACGCAACCAGGCACTCAGTGGTCAGTTTCCTTAAAAGGCATCAGAACCCTTGCGTCCAAGACATTGCTTCCAGAGGGGCGACTTTGGGTTTATTTGGTGAAACGGTGACTCATCCTAACTTCACATGACAAAACAATTTCGAGGGATAGAGTCATGGCCGCATTATACTGTTTTATTTAGATATTGTGGAAAAAAGAGATGAAAGCTGCGTTGATAGTATAGAAATTGGCTCAGAAATGCGAGAATTATAAATTGTCGTCAGTACACCCACTAACACCATTGCGATGGTAGAAAATAGTATTTTAATTTCTGTTTTGCAGGAAATCAATCACCACATGCGTTAATGGCTCAAAGATAAAAGAAATAACGCATCTACGTCACATTGTGCCCATCATTTAGGAATTAAGAGATGATCAACGCAATGACTGCGCATGCGATAATCGATCAAGAGCTTAACGATCGACGCAATTTCAACCACATGCGGTAATAAAAAATAACACCGCATGCGGCGATCGATCGAAGATGTAAAGAGCAATGCATTTGTGGAGGGTTCGGATAGATATACGACTTTCAGTTGTGCATTTCTGACGGGTTGATTGTGTAATAGAAGGAATATTCACTCTGCCTTTTCAGGAACTACCATAACCATAAAGTGGGGACCACAAAGTCAAAGAGCCAAGCTTCACCTATAAATAGCTTCTGCAAATTCACTGAAAGATACTTGAATACATAGAGATGTGTATATACTGATATGAGAGAGAGACTGGTCTGAAGCGATTTCCAGAGTAGATTCGGGATAATCAAGAGACAAGGCTGAGAGGCGAGTCTCTGGGAAAAGAATCCTTCCAATCCCCACCGTTGAAGCTCTATACGAAGGTCACTTCTACCAGAAGAGCAAGCCTGAGAGGGAAGCTCTCCTCTCCATTTCTACCACATGCTGGCAAGCAAAACCTCGGTCCAGGATATGTGTCAAGACGTTGACACTTTTCTGTATTTGTTTCTAATCTCTTTTTCATCATCTGTATTCATCTTCTTAATCTTTCATTCACACGATGTATCGAATGCTTAATCTTAGTATAAAATGTTATGATCATTTCCATTGTCATCTCTCTGTCTATTTCCATTCATCCATAATCCATTTTCTCCATGATGTTTTCCTAATTCCCTGGGTAAATAGCAAGAATTAAGCAAGTAAATTAATTTGTGTTAAGGAAATAATTTAGTTTAGCTAAAGCATGCACGATGACATCTTTACCTGGGAGAGCAGAAGTGAAGACATTATTCCGCCTATCGAGAGAAGGTTGGAAGAATGCGTTAACTAAAGCGAGAAGTACTTCCAGAGATGGAAGCAACCTTGTGTTCATCACGTTCATCCTTGTTTCATTATAGAGATATGGGAACGTGGCCGATCATCGAGAGGTGTACGCCAAGGGAAAACGGAACCTTAGTTGCATCTTTAACGTGATTGACAAACTTGCATTGTTTTTACTAATTACTCTTTCTATTTTTTATTCATCCATAAAAACTTGCCATCGCATACCACGATCCTTTGTATAACTTCACAGTCAGTCTCGACCTCTATATCACGTATCATGTATCTTGTATCTTTTATCATGTTAGTTTAGGATTTTGTTTTATCAATGTAACTTTATTTTATTAACGCAATTTTATTTCATCGCAATTTACATTGCTGTATAAACAACCATTCTTTATTAATTATAAAAACCGGTCGCATATACCACATGAGTAACACATTAATGAAAACAATCCCTGTGTTCGACCTTGGATTATTCTGAGAAACTTGCGTTGGAATTATACTTGGTTTCAGCGCAAGGAAACTTGTGACACGCATTACTCCATCGCATACTACAAGCCTATCATTAACAACGCATATTTAGAAGTAGTGTGCATAAGCGATAACATAGCATAACATTCCATCTACATTCCATTTCTATGTCATCAAGTTTATGGCAACATGAGCTTGCATGATTCATTCATTCACATTCATATTTGTTCACATGCTGTAAGACATAAATTTAGCATTATAATAACCGCTAGCATTGCACATAAGTTCAAATGGCTGTGTCTAGTCAGGTGCGTTCAACACAGGTGCGGTTATCAATGCGTTCTTTAGTATCTTGAATGCGTTGAGACACTGTGTATCAACGTCAAATGTTCTATGGTCGAGCAATCTTCGAAAAGTCCTTCACAAAACGACAATAAAATCCTGCATGTCCCATGAAACTCCTGACAACCTTCACATTTGCTGGAGGTGGAAGCTTTTTAATGGTTTCAATCTTCACCTTATCCACCTCCAACCCTTCCTTGGAGACTTTGTGCCCTAGCACAATACCTTCATTCACCATGAAGTGGCACTTCTCTCAGTTCAGCACAAGATTTGTCTCTTCACATCTCTTTAGTATCTTTTCCAAATTGTTCAAACAGACTTCATATGTTTGCCCATAAGCCGATAAGTTGTCCATAAAAATTTCCACTGAATCTTCAAGATACTCAGAGAAGATGGCCATCATGCACCTCTAGAACGTGCTCGGCGCATTGCATAATCTGTACGGCATGTGGCGAAAAGCAAACGTTCCGTAAGGGCAAGTGAATGTAGTTTTCTTTCGGTCTTCAGGAGCAATCATTATTTAGTTGTAGCCCGCATACCCATCCAGAAAACAGAAGTAATCATTTCCTGCTAGGCAGTCTAGCATCTAGTCAATAAAAAGCAAGTGGAAATGGTCCTTCTTCGTCGCCGCATTGAGTTTACAGTAGTCCATGTAGATTCGCCAGCCAGCGACGGTCCTCATTGGTATTAATTCATTGTTTTCATTTGGGACTACCATCATTCCTCCCTTCTTGGGCACACATTGCACGGGGCTGACCCACGTGCTATTGGCAATTAGATATATAATGCCTACGTCCAACCATTTGATTATCTTCTTTTCCACAACCTCTTTCATTGCAGGGTTTAGTCTGCGTTGTGGTTCGATAGACCCTTTTTGGTTTTCTTCGAGACGTATCCTATGCATGCAATATGCGAGGCTGATTCGTCTTATGTCTGCTAGCGTCCATCTTATTGCTTTTATGTACTTCTTAAGAATGCTAAGTAGCGCATTCTCTTGTTCTTCTTGTAGTGCAGAGGAAATTATCACTGAAAAAGTTTCGTTTTGCACCAAGAAAACATACTTCAGATGGCTTGGCAAGGTTTTTAATTCGACGGTAGGTGGTTGTTCCAAGGATGGTTTTTGTGCTTTTCTCTCTTCATTCAACGTCAATTTTTCTTCTTTATTTGTTGTTTCCATGATCGCATTACAGGTTTCTACGGATGCGGTCGCATCCTCTCTTTCATTTTCATCTTCGGACTCTTCTTCTTCATTACAACTAGGTTCATTGTTAGAATTGGATAGGTCTTCATCTTTCAGATACTTCATGGCTTTAATAATGTCAAACCTGAGCTTCTTCCCATTTACACTCAACGTGATCTCTCTCTTGTACACATGAATTTGAGCGCGACCAGTGGATAAAAATGGCCGTCCCAATATGATGGGTACATCCTTGTCCGCTTTGTAATCGAGAATGATGAAGCCTGCCAGTAGAATAAATTTGTCAATTGAGATCAGGACATCCTTCAACTTTCCCTCTGGGTGAACTAAGGACCTGTCCGCTGGCTGGAGAGTCACCGTCGTGGGCTCCAGCTACCCTACATTCAATTGTTTGGAAATTGAAAGGGGCATTAAATTATACTGGCCCCAAGATCGTAAAGTGCTTGACCTATATATCCCACCAATTGAGCAGGGTATCATGAAACTTTCGCGGTCACGCATTTTCGTGGAATAGTGGTGTTTGAATTTTGCGTTAACACCACCGTTGCGAAGTTTCCTGTGCTCATTTTCTTTGTCACCATGTCCTTTAAAAACTTAGCATATTTCGGCATTTGTTTAATCGCTTTAGTGAAAGGTATGTTGATGTGCAGTTGTTTTAACATGTCCATGAAGCGATGATACTGCATTTCATCATTTTTCTTTTCCTTAAGTCTTTGTGGGAATGGTGGTAGCTGTACCTTCACAGTTCCCTGTTCCATAGGCTTGGAAGTGAACGTAACTTCTGGTACCATTATCTCATTTTCTTCTGGTTTATCTTGTGTCAACGAGGTCTTAGATTCCATCGCAACTGAAGCAGTCCTACTTGGCTCCATCTTCTCTTTCGCTATTGCTTTTCCACTTTGTAATGTCATGACTTGACATTGCTCCTTTTATGTATTCCCCAGGTTGTGAGGAAGCTCAGTTGAACTTGGCAACGCCCCTTGCGGTCTGTTTTTTAGTTCGCCCGCAATTTGTCCTATTTGGATTTCAAGATTGCGGATTGAAGTCGCCTGATTCTAGAGCACCGTCTCGTTTTTTTCTATGTACTGCTTTAGTAGACTTTCCAGGGAAGACGATGGCGACACTTACAAGTTACTCGTTTAATTTTGTGATTGACCATTTGTTCGCGGGAAAAATCTTGGCGACCCTTCTTTTTGCATGATAACAGGCAGAAATGCACATTATTACAACACAAAGATATAAAACAATGTGGGAACTCAAGGGAAGGAGAAACTACCTTAGCGAGCTAGCAGGGACTAGAAGGTAGGAGGCTTTTTGCCACACACAAAGGAACGCCCTAACATGCAAAATCGTGTCAAAATCATTAAGTTGATAATATTGCGATCGCATGCGCCCATCGCATTAAAGCAGGTAAATTACGTATTTTGTGCAGGAAAATGCTTTAGCTCAAAACAAATTGCGATCCAAGGAATTCGGCTCGAGCGCATTAGAAGATTGCAACCGCAAAGCTATGCGATCGTATGCGCTTACAAAGATCTGGTCAAGAAGGTAGCTGCATAAAGATGGCGCATCAAGGTGAAAGCTTAATAAATCATGATGGGACAGAAAGCTAATGACGGTCGAATCTGAATTTAGTTGACAAACTGTTAACGACACACTGTAGCAAGTACATTCAACTTTTTAGTGACCATTAATCGGCACATCAGACAGAGATTTATTGACCTCCCATCATTGCAATCATTTGAGAGAAAAGCTCTTTACCCTGAAGCTCTATAGATACCGAAGGCCACCTTCGTTGAAGAACTTCAAGTTAAGAATTTTGGAGTTCATAATATACGTAGTTCGCATATACATAGAGATAGATCATAGATAGTCGTTAGTATGTAATTCTGATACTTAGAAGGCGGAGGCGAGCGAAGAGAGAAGACCCCGAAAGATCATTCCTGGTTAGCTCGAGAGACTACCGGGAAGTGCTGAGAACGGAGAGAGGGCCGACTCTCGCGATAGCAAGAACATTCTTTTGGGCAGAGTAGAGTAAAACACAGTATAAAAGCCTCAGAAAGCAAGACATTGCTACCGGGTTACCTATCCCTACTTTCCATTGTCGTTTTGTATTCTGATTTTGTTTATAAAATGGAATTTGCACCTCTACATCTGTTCAATCTCTTTACAATGCGCATGAGTAACTAAACTTTCGAATGGGTTGAGAAGCACTTAGCTAGCAGGACCTAAGATCTTCATTGTATGCGATCATCTTGTCTTATGAATGCGTCCATCACCCTTTAGAGATACTTGAGAGAGTAGTCTAAAGAAAGAACCTAGACTTGATAGAGTTAGGTTAAAATCTAGGCTTGAGAAAGTCAGATTAGAACCGCATAAGCAAGAGATAAAAACTTAGAGATAAGTTCTGTTTACTATCATGCATCACATGCACCCTAGAAATAGAATATGATAGTATGTGGTCGCCTTATGTATGTGTGTATCATTCATCATTGTATAGACAAGAATAGAAGCTTAGACATAAGTCCTATAGACATTATCATATACATTGCATGCGTCCTAAAATTAGGAGCTATGGCATTTGCATTGAGAGATGACATGATGTTGTGTGTGTGTAGCATGATCACATGATTTGAACACAATCTTAGGAAATGTTAGCTAAATCCCTTCTTAACCCGTTCCCCGCATACTCATTGTAACTTTCGCTGTTATTGACTCTTTACTCAATTCCCTGCATAGGATTTATACTTTAAACAACATACCAACCAACTTATTGTTTTTGTCACCGCAAAGGAATCAAGATTCACCAATGCATAATATCTCAGTAGTCCCTGTGTTCGACCTTGGACTTATCAGGAAACCTAGTAGGATTTATACTTGGATTTTACTAGGAAAACTTGCATGTGCAATGCATACACCACCAGCGCAATATACACCATTATTTCATCATATTTACAACACTTCAAATTTTTGGCACAATTGTCGGGGACTACGGTAGTACATATTGGCTAATGGTAACTTTTTTATTTTCTTTGCAGCTTTCCATCTTTGTGCACTGCCTCTCCTTTAGTAAGGGAAGAAGCAGCCATCGTATGTGTGAAGGACAAGTTTTAGAGATTGAAAGAATTTTTCTAAGAAGAAGAAGAAACAACCGCTGACAACAGCAAGAGAGAAATCCCAATATGGCGGAGCAACCAGAAGACAGAGCAGGAAATGCAAATAATATCATGGCGAACGATCGCAATAAGCCCATTCGAAACTATGCGTCGCCCAACCTCTATGATTTCTCCTTAGGAATCATGAGGCCAGCCCTGAACGAATCGAGGTTCGAGATGAAACCGGTTATGTTACAGATGATTCAGACTGTTGGACAGTTTGGCGGAAGGCGTGACAAGGATCCGCATGCCCATCTCCGAAGTTTTATTGAAATCTGCAATACTTTTGTGTTCCCAAGCATCTCAGTTGAGGAGGTTCGACTAACATTGTTCCCATTTTCGCTGTGTGACCAAGCAAAGAAATGGGCCTACTCTCTCAAACTTGGGGAGATTACATCGGAACAAGTAGTTAAAAAGTTCATGAAGAAATACTTCCCCCTGATAGAAAACGAAAGAAGAGGAAGCTGATTACTAATTTTGAACAGGATATTGACGAATCGCTCAGTGACGTCTGGGTGAGGTTTAAAAGACTAGTGCGAGATTGTCCGCACAATGGCTTACCCGATTGTCTCCAAATGGAAATATTTTATCATGGTTTGAACCTTGCATCGCAAACGGCTGCCAATGCGACAGCAGCTGGAGGTCTGCTCGATAAAACATATGACGAGGCTAAAAACATTCTAGATCGCATTTCGAAGAATACGAAGACTGGAGAGAAGGCGATCAACGACTGAGAATTAAAAAAGGTGATGCAAGTAATGGGGCCATCGCATCCCTACAAAACCAAATGAATGTGATGATGAATCTAATACAAGGAATCAATCAACAGTGATGACAAAGAATTTAATCTTTTTTTTTTTTTTTTTATCTAACTCTAACGCATGGTTTATGAATGAAATGAGTGATGTGTTGTATATGAGCTCAAGTTCTTTTGCGATAAAGACATTTTTATGCGATACTACGTCTAAGTATATGCGTTGTTAATGATATGTTCATAGTATGTGATGTAGTAGTGCATGTCACAAGGTTCCTTGCGCTAAAACCAAGTATAATTCCAATGCAAGTTTCTCAGAATAATCCGAGGTCGAACACAGGGATTGTTTTCGTTAATGCGCTACTATTGTGATACATGCGGCCGATTTTTAACAATGAATAAAGAATTTTGGTTTTTACAGAAATATAAATTGCGGTGAAAGTAAAAATGCATTAATAAAATAAATCCTAAACTAATATGATACACGATACAAGATACATGATACACGATACTGAGGTCGAGAACTGACTGTGAAGTTGTACAAAGATTCGATGTATGCGATGGCAAGTCTTTATGAATGAAGCAGAAAGAGAAAGAGTAAATAGTAAAAACATCGCAAGTTTGTCAATTGCGTTAAAGATGCAACTAAGGTTCCACTTTCCCTTGGCGTACACCTCTCGGTGATCGGTCGCGTTCCCATATCTCTATGATGACACAGGGATGAATGTGATGAACACAAGGTTGTTTCCATCTCTAGAAATACTTCTTACTTTAGTTAACGCTTCTTCTAACCTTCTCTCGATAGGCGGAATAACATCTTCTCTTCTGCTCTCACAGATGAAGATGTCGTCGAGCATGCTTTAGCTAAACTTAATTATTTCCTTAACACAAATTAACTTACTCGCTTAATTCTTGCTATTTACCCATGGGATTAAGAACACATTATGGAGAAAATGGATTATGAATGTACGGAAAGAGACAGAGAGATGACAATGGAAATTATCATAACATTTAATACTAAAATTAAGCGTCTGATACATGTTGTGAATGAAAGAGTAAAGAAGATGAATACAGATGATGAAATAGAGATTAGAAACAAATACAAAAAGAGTGTCAACGTCTTGACACAGATCCTGAACGGATGTTGTGCTTGTCAGCGTGTGGAAGTAGTAGAGAGTAAAGCTTCCCTCTCAGGCTTGCTTTCCTGGTAGAATTGACCTTTACACAAAGCTTTAGCTACGGGAATTGGAAGGATTCTCTGCTCGGAAACTCACCTCTCGGCCTTGTCTCGTGGTTCTCCTAGATCTACTCTGGACAACCGCTTCAGACTAGCCTCTCTCTCAGAATTAGTATATGCTCATCCCTATGTATTCATGTATGTACCAGTATCTGTATCTGTATATGTATATCTTTTCAGCGAATTTTAAGAAGCTATTTATAGGCAAGGCCTTGGCTCTTTGAATTTGTGGTCCCCCACTGTGTAGTTATGGTAGTTCCTGAAATGGTGGAATGGAAACGTCCTTCTGTTATGCAATCAACCCGTCAGAAATGCACAACTGAAAGTTGTACACTTGTCAAAATCTCCTGCAAATGCGTTGTTCTTCACATCTTCAATCGATCGCCGCATGCGGTGTTGTTTTTTATTACCACATGCGGCTGAAATTTCGTTGATCACTAGAGCTCTTGATCGATTGTCGCATGCGCCGTCATTGCGTTGATCATCTTTTCATTCTTGATTGATGGGCGCAATGCGACGTAGATGCATTGTTCATTTCTTCTTTGTGCCTTGAATGCATGCGGTGACTTATTTCCTGCAAAACTGAAACTGAAACATTCTATTCTACCACTGCAATGGTGTTAGTGGGTGTATTGACGACATTTTATAATTTTCACATTTCTTAACCAATTTCTATACTATCGATGCAACTTTTCTTTCTTTTAGCCACAATATCTAAATAAAACAGTATAAATAACTTGTATTTCTACAAGTTATCACACCCCCAAATTTAGATATATGCTTGTCCTAGAGTATATCTTCAACTAAGGTAATATCGTTCAATTCTTATCCTCAATTTTTCGTCGTTTGGTTTCTCCGAATGCTTCACCTAGGCAATATTACTCAACAATGCAATTTCCTTCTATCCTTTAATAATTCATAAACATGCTCTACTTCATTCTTTTATATAACAAATCTCTTACTCAAAAATTCCTTTCTTGTTTTGAAAAGAATGTTTACCTCTTCTTGCAAAAACAACTTGGTGCATCAGTTATGCGGTGGTCTAGTTTGAGTCATTTTATTAGAGACGGTTGATCATGGTTACACCTTTCGTTTTGGCTTGTTCCCACGGGTGTCATGCGAACATCCAACTACGGTTGTGTGTCAATCTCAACTTCAACTCTTGATTTTAACCTAAGTTTAACTTTTGCTGGTCAGAGGAGTTGTCTCTTATATTCTTATATATTTTTTTTTCTCTCTCATTTTTTTTCTTTTCGTATTGCGTCGTTCTTGGAAACCCACCTTCGTTTTTGGCTTGCTTCACGGGTATCATGCGAACATCCAACTACAAGCAGGTTCCTTTCATGACTTAACTCTTATCAAGTTTGGGTTTTCCCTTGCGCTGACATTGGAGTTTATATGAAACTTTTTTTCTTTTTTTTTAATGAACGCATTTTCTACTGATAACCACATCCGCTTGATCGCATCTACTCAGACCTTCCCCACCCCCAAATTTAGACATGCGCAAGGTCCTCATTGCGTTATTTTGGAAAGGATAGACAAAAAACTTTGTCAAAATTTTGAAAAGAAGATTTGAGCAGAGTCTTGAAGGATAAAAGGTAAAGTAGTGTTATTGCTACGAATTATCTAAGTGTTAGTCAGAAAATACAAAGTGTGGGACATGTTGCTAAGGGTATGCATATTACTCATCATGGCAGCGCAATGAATAACACAAAATATAAGGTAAGAACATCGCAATAATTGACAAAGGATGATAAATAAGAGGCTAACGCATACGGAAAGAATAGCTACTTAGCTGTATTAAAAATTAACCAAGTATACAAAGAATTACAATTAACACAATACAAAATTTCAGCATGTACAAAGAATCAAGAAATAGCTTCTATACATAAAAATAATGAGTGAAATAAAAATAAAAGAATGACCGCAACAAAAATTTGTAGATTTATTGAGGAAGAGGTTCAGGAGGAGGATTTTGTGGAGGAACACGAGGAGCTTCTTCAAAGTGCAGATGTTGATGTAAATGCGGAGGCACCATGGGACCATGTAGATAGGCTGTCAAAAAGTTGAAGTACTCATGGTTGCGCTCTGCCACTTGTCTTTGGTTCAGGTGGATCGTGTAGATATTGCGTTGAATGTTAATTAGCACCTGCCTTGTCATCGAAACACTACGTTGCAACTTTGTTTGTCGCTCGTGTAACTCCATTTTCGCTGGCAGAAAAAGTCATGTTGATGAGAGAGAAGAGAACACATATCAGCAAGGTCAGCAGCTAGGGTGGCAATGGTGGGCTACGCCTGTGATGTTTCACCATCAATGTTTTGGGGTTGCGGTGAAGATGAAGGGGAGGAGGGAGCTGCTGGATATGCGTTGGGTGAAGCAGGAGCGAGGAGGAGGTTAGTAAAATGTTCGGGGAGTGGGGAAAGGGGTTCTGTAGGAGGGCTTGGAGGGCGAATGATGAAAGGTAAAGGGTCTAAGGGCTCTTAATCTTGCGGTGATGGCTCTTGGACTTTTTCCTTGCCTTTGTCAACCTTGCATTGTTTCTTGGGCTTTGGTTGTTGCGGCGCATTTAAGTCGATAATGGGTCTTTTCAGTGGAAGCTCGGGGCAATGAGGGGAATCTTTGAGAAGCATTCTCAAAATCTTGACGTTGATGAGACCATGGACTTCTGGCATTGGTTCTTCCTTAATACCTACACCCAATGAAAGGCAAAAGCTTGAAACTATCCAAGGGAAGAAATACTGGCCTCTTATATGCCCAACAAAACCTCGAATCTGCCTTGCGATCAATTGGCCCACATCTATTGGAATGCCGTGTGTTATGCAGTATGCGGCCATAACTCTATCCCTCGAAACTATTTTGTCATGAGAAGTCGAGATGAGTCGCCATTTCACCAAATACACCTAAAGCCGCGCCTCCGGAAGCAGTTTATTGGACGCAAGGGTTCTGATGCCTTTCATAGATATCGACCATTGCGTGCCCAGTTGCGTTTATATCTTCAGTGCATCTTCCATTTGATCTTCTGTGGGATCATCAATGATTTTATTACCCGACACCTCTGAGATGTCCTTCATCTGATATAAATCATTGATGTCCTTTGTGCTGAAAGGCACTACCTCCCGTTTCATGATCACCGCATCTTTGGTGCCATGAAGTCGTCCATTATAGAAAGCTTGCACTACCGTTGGGATTACAATGGATGGGCATTGGAAAAATTTTTCACATCCATGTTCCAGTACGACACTTGTGATTAAGTCCGGTAGTGGCATTGGCACAGGGATGAACCCCATCTCCATCATCATGTCGTCATTCTCTTTCTTATATGATGGGCATCCTTTGGCCAACGTAGGCTCACTGCTTTTTGCTTTTGCTTTGCCCTTCTCTTTTTTCAACACAAGGCGGGATCTTTGTTTTTGTCTCTTTTTCTGTTTCTTGCGTTGTTCCTCCTTTTCTCACTCCGCAATTTCTTTACTCTTCTTTTCTCTTATGCACTGAACATTTGCTCTTCGCCTCTTCTCCTTCTCTTCCTTCTTCTTCTTTTCTTCCTCTTCTTCTTCTCTCATTTCTCTTTCAAATTGCTCTGAGGCCAGCAATATGCATTGTTCTTCCTCGAGCCTTATTCTCTCTTCTTATACCGAGATTGCGTTGTTGCGGCACACTTCTTCATCATGTAATTTTTCTCTTAAATCGCCTGCTGCGATGATTTATTGTGCCCGCAACATCTTCTCTTGTTTTTCTTCTTCCTCTCTTCTTCTCCTCTCCTTCTCTTCTACTGCACTTTGCAAAATTGGTTGGTCGATTGTTGACCCTTGCGCCGCATTCTCCTTGTGATGCCGCATAAGAGGGGTGATGTCTGGATCCTATCCATCGTCAATTGCAACCGTTCTTATTTGCGTTGATTCCTCTTCATGTTGTGCTGATTCTCTTTGTTGCGTCACACCCCCTCATCCACCTTTGCGGTGGTTGATTCTCCATCGACTTCTGGGCTCTCAGCCCTCTTTCTCTTCTCTTCCTTCTTCTTAAGGCGCTTCCCTTCTCGCCTACGTTCCTTCTTCTCACTCGATTTTATTTTTTTCTTCTCCTTCCTTGGCTGGGCTTCTTCATCTCCTTCTGCCCTCTTCTCCTTGTTCTTTTTCTTCTTCTTCAGCCGTTTCAGGCAGCTTCTTCGCTTCCACCTCCCCAAAACAACCCTGATGGATCCCTCATAGGATTCTGTTTGAACAGTTTTCTGAGGATCCGTAACGGCCAGGGCGCTTCTCCGCGAAGCTTTTTTCATCTCTTCTTCTAAAAGCAACAGTTGATTAACGACTCTCGCTTCAGGTAGCCCTCCCTCCTTTTCCATATTACTCAGAATGCTCTCGAACACTTCTCTGTCGTCTCTTCTCTTCTTCTCGCTTTCAGATGACAGTGTTGGGGTGAGGCACTCTCCGTGCTCTGCCCCTTTATGATTTGGAGTGGTCCGACCACTAAAGGCTTTTGTCGAGGTTTTTCGACGATTCGTGTGATGGGTTTTGGCTGGGCGGTGAGGCGTCGGCTTACTGCGAGGAATGCCGCCTCTCTTGCAGTGATTTAGGCTGGTAAGGGTGATGAGGGTAAAGAGGATGAATGGGAAGATTGATTGGCCATGGTTGTACTGAGTGAAAGAACTGAGAAGGTTCTTAGGGTTTTAGGAAGAAAGTTTGAAGTCTGGGTATGCAAAGGATCTACTAGGGTTTCGTTTTTGCAAAAGACTCAAATAAACGACCTAAGAAGAGGGAGGAAAGAATTTATAGGTTGGGCCTTGATGGGCCCAACACAAATTCTGCGATCGCAGAACTCAAGGTACTAAAAAAGCCTTCTGCCGCGCTCTTCACATTTATGAATTAGCAGAGAAGTACGTCCTTTCGTCTGCGAAATCATCATTTGCTTGGAAGCCTAAACGATTGGACTACTCTATTTGCAAAAAGAATTTTTCTTTGGTGTTTTATTCGGATGGGCGCAAGGTTAAGATTAACGCAATGCATCCATTAACGCAAATGCATCTTTGCAGAGGACGGGCAACAACGTATGTATCAGCGCAATATACCCTTCAACTCAATGCATTTCTGGAGGACGGGTGCACTGTATTTCTACTGGCGCAACACTACCTCGACATAGTACGGACGGGCGAAAAATACATAAGAGCGCAACACACCCCTCAACGCAATGCATTTGTGAAAGATGAACGCAAAGTGTATCTTGTTATCACAAGATGCCCCTATCATCGTAATGCATACCGATTTTTATTTTTCTTTTTAATTTATCCAACATACAAGTCGATAAGACTTTGCGGTGTTCATCATTTTATTCAGTCATTGACAAAAATTTTAAGAACAGCGCTACTAAATCATAAAAGTAAAGAAATTAAACACGACATGGAAATACACAATTAAATTAAATTGAAAGTAACACATAAAGCAGTAAAGGCTAATTCTAATAAACAGTAACTAACGCAATTTAGACATCAGTACATGAAAGCTATAAAGAAAGAAATTAAACATAGATATAGAGATGCTGATTAAATGAAGTTTTTCAGAGTTATCGCAATAGCATCCCCGTAAGAGGTCAATCCTGCTTGCCTAAGTCGATGGTCTCCATGCGTCGTTCCACATCACCCCCGTAGTAGGGCTTAATTCATTGACCATTGACTTTAAATGCATTGCTTCCATCTTCAGTTGTTAGCTCCACTGCGCCATGGGGAAAGATAGTCTTGATGCGGAATGGCTCAAATCAGCAGGACTTCAACTTCCCTGGAAACAATCGTAAACGCGCGTTAAATAGAAGTACCTTTTGACCCTTGAAGAATGTTCGGTTGCTTATGCGGTCATCATGCCACTTTTTGGTTCTCTCCTTATAGAGTTTGGAATTTTCGTAGGTGTTCATTCGCCACTCGACCAGCTCGTTCAACTATAACTTCTGGAATTTCCCCGCGCTTGCCAGATCAAAGTTCAGCTTTTTGCTTGCCGACATTGCCTTGTGTTTCAACTCGAGAGGCAGATGACAAGCTTTTCCAAAGACCAGAGCATATAGGGACATGCCTATTTTTGTTTTGAAGGCAGTCCTATATGCCCACAATGCTTCATTGAGCTTGGGTGACCAATCTTTTCTGGAGGTACTGACTACCTTCTCCAAGATAGTTTTGGTTTCTCTATTAGAAATTTCTGCCTGCCCATTGATTTGTGGGTGATAGGCGGTTGAAACTCTATGGCTGACATTAAACTTGGTCAACAGGTTGGTGATGATGCGGTTGATGAAATGTGAGCCCTCATCACTGATTAAGGCACGGGGCGTTCCATATTGGGTAAAGATATTCTTCTTGAGAAATTTTTCCACTGTGGCCGCATCGTTCTTAGCACATGCGATGGCCTCAACCCACTTCGATACATAGTTAACCACGACAAGAATGTATTGATGACCTTCTGAAGGCGGAAATAGGCCCATAAAGTCGATTCCCCATAAATCAAATAATTTGATTTCCAAGATTGAAGTCAAGGGAATTTCGTTTCTTCTGGACATGTTCCCCATTCTCTGGCATCTATCGCACTGTATAACGTGGGTATGGACGTCCTTAAACAGTGCTGGCCAAAAATAGCCACTCTGTAGGACTTTTGCGGCGATCTGTTGCCCCCCAAAATGTCCTCCATCAGGAGACATGAAAAAGATCCAAAATGTGCTTGGCTTCATGCTCAGGAACACATCGATGCAAAATATGATCAGGTCCAAGTTGATACAAGAAGGGGTCATCCCAGAAATAAAATTTGACTTCATGTCCCAGCTTCTTCTTCTGTTGGTATGTGTAGTCTTCTGGTACTTGAATGCAAACTATGAAGTTAACAATGTCCGCATACCGTGGAACATTAACGCATACTGACATCGCAATTTTCTAACCTTGACAGATGATCTGCGACTTGTATCTCGATGCCCTTCCGATCCTTAATCTCTAGGTCAAATTCTTGCAGGAGTAGTACCCACCTTATCGGTCTTTGTTTCGCATCCTTCTTCATCATAAGGTATTTGATCATGGAATGATCGGTATACACCACAACATTTGTTCCAATTAAGTACTGTTGAAATTTCTCTAGCGCAAATACCACTGCGAGCATTTCTTTTTCCGTGGTTGTATAATTTTCCTGCGCATCATTCAACGTCTTGCTAGCATAATAGATAAGATACAAAACCTTATCTTTGCGCTGGCTCAAGACTGCGCCCACTGCATATCCACTAGCATTACACATCAACGAAAATGGTAGCGTCCAATCTAGTGCAATCAGAATGAGTGCGGTGATGAGCGCATTTTTCACGGTCATGCATGCATCATCAAAATCATATTCACGGTCAATCTCGAGGAGTGCACTTAGGAGCCTTGCGATATGAGAAAATTTGCAGATAAATATTCGATAAAACCCCGCATGTCCCAGAAAACTCTTGAGTGTTTCCACATTGACTGGTGGTGGAAACTTGGCAATTGCGTCGATTTTCACTTGATCAACTTCCAATCCTGCCTTGATATCTGTTGACCTAGCACAATTCCTTCTTCATCCATGAAATGGCATTTCTCCCAGTTCAGAACAAGATTCGTTTCAACACATCTCTTCAAAACTTTTTCAAGATTTGATAAATAGGAGTCATAAGTATTGCCAAAAACTGAAAAGTCATCCATAAATACCTCGACTGACTCCTCCAAGAAATCCGAAAATATTGCCATCATACACCTTTGGAAGGTACCTGGTGCATTAGAGAGTCCAAACGGCATGCGACGGAATGCAAATGTGTCGAATGGGCACGTGAAAGTTGTCTTATCTTGATCTTTCGGCGCAATCGCAATTTGGTTATACCCTGAGTAGTCGTCAAGAAAAAAAAGAACTCGTTCCCAGCAAGTCGATCTAACATTTGATCAATAAACATGAGTGGAAAGTGGTCCTTTTTTGTGGCTAGATTTAATTTGCGGTAATCCATACAGATTCTCCACCATGTGGTTGTCCTTTTAGGAATTAACTCATTCTTGCTGTTGGTGATGACTGTCATTCCCCCCTTCTTTGGAACACATTGCACTGGGCTTACCCAGCTGCTATCTGATATAAGGTAAATGATGCCTGCATCAAGCCACTTCACTATCTCTTTCTTCACAACCTCCCTCATGGCAGGGTTCAAACGGCGTTGTCTTTCTATAGATCCTGCTTTTCCCTCTTCAAGACGAATCTTATGCATGCAATACGAAGGACTGATCCCTCGAATATCTGCTAAGGTCCATCCCAAAGATTTTGCGTTGTTTTTCAGGATATGGATACATGCTTCCTTCTTCTCTTTGCTCAGCGAGGCAGATATAATAACTGGTAAAGTGTTATTGCCTCCTAAATAAATATATTTGAGGTGCACTGGCAACGGCTTCAGCTCTAACATGGGTGGTTCTTCTAAAGATGGCTTAATACATTGCGTTGTTCGTTCATATAACTTGATTGTTTCAAAATCTGACCCAATTTGAATTGCGGCGCAATTTTACTCCCACATTGCGCCGATCCCAAAGTCTTCTTCCTCCGATTCTTCTAAGAACTCGTGCCAATGTTCTTCCTGCAATTCCTCAACATATTGACAAGTTTCCATATCACTCGGGTATTTCAACGCATTGAGGACGTTGAACTTAACCTGCTGATCGTTGACCTTTATAGTAAGTTCTCCTTTCTGTACATTGATGAGTGCTCGCCCTGTTACAAGAAATGGGCGACCCAAGATGATAGGTACCTCAATATCAGCTTCATAATCTAATATGATAAAGTCTGTAGGGAAAATGAACTTATCCACTTGCATAAGTACATCCTCTATTTTGCCCTCTGGATGCGTTATTGATCTATCGGCCAACTGCAATGTAATTGTGGTTGGTCTTGCGTTGCCGATATTTAACTTTTTGAAGATTGACAAGGGCATTAGGTTTACACTCGCTCCCAAATCACATAGCGCATTTCCGACTTCTTTTCCCCCTATTGAGCATGTCAATGTGAAATTCTCGGGATCTTTCATTTTAGTGGGGATATTGTTTTGAAAAAGCGCACTACACTCATATGTTAATGCGTCCGTTTCATTCTCCCCAATCTTCCTCTTGTTGGCAAGTATGTCCTTGAGGAATTTCACATAGCTCGGAATTTGTTCCAAAGCTTCTATTAAGGGAATGTTAATATGTAATTGTTGGAGAACATTCAGGAATCTCTGGAATTATTTGCTGTCATCTTTCTTTCTCAGCCTAGACGAGAAAGGTGGAGGATCCCGCCGTACTTCCTGTTCAATTGGCTGTTCATTGAGGTCCTTTGCTTACTGTGTTTTAGGAGCTGGAGGTTGCAGTGACTTTGCATTGGAGTCTTGCTGAGATTCATCCTTTGTAGATGTACTTTCTTCTGAACTGGTAATTCTTTTATTTGTGGTTGAATGGTCATCGTTAATGGTTAAGTCTACTGGTCTTGTTACTGAGTCCAGTACTAGTGGCATGGGAACCGTTGTCTTGCCACTTCTTAATGTCACTGCTTGACATTGCTCTTTACCATTTGGTCCTGATGTTCCCAAGCTACTAGGCAGCGTACCAGGTGTTTTTTTCTTAAGTTCGATCGCAAGCTGTTCAATCTGTACCTCCAAATTTCTAAGGGAGGAAGATTGCGATTGCTTATTTGCCTCGTTCTTCTCAATATAATGTTTCAATAATGTTTCCAAAGACGAGGTACTACAAGAGGTGTCAGAAAAGGAAGGTTAGTTGTAGGGTTGTACATTCTGAAAGTTACCTTGGTTGAGATTCTAATTAATGAAAATCGGAGGATTGCCTCAATTCCCATGACACCTGCTTTGATGATTACCTTGGCCCCTCTAGTTGTGATTCCCATCCCAACTAAAAGTTGGGTGATTCCGCCAATCAGGGTTGTAAGTGTTGCTGAATGGTTCATTATAGATAGCGTATACGGATTATTGATTCAACGGGCAGACATCCACTGAATGTCCCTCTCTACATTGAATGTAATTTATTGCGGACACGTGTGTCAACGCATTGGCTTGCGCTGAACTTTGAGAGAGATGTCCTTGCTGAATAACCATAGTCTGGAGGAGCGAGGTCACTGTAGCCATCTGATCGGCCAGGGTGCTCATTGTGTTAGCTGGTACAAGTTTTCTGCTCTTCCTTGCTCTAAGCCTCTTTCCTCATACCCGTTATCTAACCACTCATTTGTATTTCACGAAATGTGATTTAAAATGATCTTGTCCATCAATCCTTCTGCCGTGGAGGCATCAACAACTGCTTGCGTTGATCGATCCAAGCCATTATAAAAAGTCTCCATCAGATCGAAATCAGGAATCCCGATGTGCGGACAGTTCTTCACTAATTGTCTGAATCGCCCCCAGGCGGTGTTTAAAGTTTCATAACCCTTCTGTTCAAAATTCAACACATCCCTCTGTCTCCTTGCGTTGACGGCCGGAGAGAATAATCTATTCATAAACCTTTCGACCAACTGATCCCATGCGTTGATTTCATTTGGCTCTAGTGACTGAGCCCACCTTCTTGCCTTGTTTCGCAATGTATACGGGAAGAAATACAATCTAATTCCTTCGGGAGTCACACCAGGTAGAGAGAATGCGTTGCACATCTCTACAAAGCTAGTCAAATGAGCATGCGGGTCTTCTCCTTGTAGACCTCCTAATTTTTTCGCATTTTGAATCATTTGAAGCATGATCGACCTTATCTCAAACCTTGCATTCTATTCAACCGTGGGTCTTGAAATTCTGGACGAAAAGTTATAAAAATTCGGCACCGCATAGTTCCTCATTGGGATGTTGTGGTCGGCAGCAAGAAATACAGGGTCTTGCGCTGGCCAATTTACCCCTTGATTCCCCTCGAGCCTCTCGTTATTATTTGCCATGTTTCTTCTTCGCCTAAATTGGTTCTGATGTGCTTTTGCGTGAAAAATGCACCTGATCTATGGGTCAGCTTAGAATTTATGGATCAATTCTAGTAGTCATAAACCATCAGACTGCTCTTTGCGATAAACAACTAGTACAAAGAGATCTGTCCTGCAAAATACCACAAAAATACTCAACACCAACCGTTACCAATCCCCGAAAACGGTGCCATAAACTTGATGACAGAGAATTTAATCTTTTTTTTTTTTTATCTAACTCTAACGTATGGTTTGTGAATGAAATGAATGATGTGCTGTATATGCGCTCAAGTTATTTTGCGATAAAGACATTTTTACGCGATACTACGTCTAAGTATATACGTTGTTAATGATATGTTCGTAGTATGCGATGTAGTAGTGCATGTCACAAGTTTCCTTGCGCTGAAATCAAGTATAATTCCAACGCAAGTTTCTCAGAATAATCCGAGGTCGAACACAGGGATTGTTTTCGTTAATGTGCTACTATTGTGATACATGGGACTGATTTTTAACAATGAATAAAGAATTTGGGTTTATACAGAAATATAAATTGCGTTGAAAGTAAAAATGTGTTAATAAAATAAATCCTAAACTAATATGATACACGATACAAGATACATGATACACGATACTGAGGTCAAGAACTGACTGTGAAATTGTATAAACATTCGATGTATGTGATGGCAAGTCTTTATGAATGAAGCAAAAAGAGAAAGTGTAAATAGTAAAAACATCGCATGTTGTCAACTGCGTTAATGATGCAACTAAGGTTCCGCTTTCCCTTGGCATACACCTCTCAATGATCGATCGCGTTTGCATATCTCTATGATGACACAGGGATGAACGTGATGAATGCAAGGTTGTTTCCATCTCTGGAAATATTTTTTGCTTTAGTTAATGCATTCTTCCAACCTTCTCTCGATAGGCGGAATAACATCTACAATTTTGCTTTCACAGGTGAAGATGCCGTCGAGCATGCTTTAGCTAAACTTATTATTTCCTTAACACAAATTACACAAATTAACTTACTCTCTTAATTCTTGCTATTTACCCATGGGATTAAGAACACATCATGGAGAAAATGGATTATGAATGTACGGAAAGAGACAGAGAGATGACAATGGAAATTATCATAACATTTAATACTAAAATTAAGCATCTGATACATGTTGTGAATGAAAGAGTAAAGAAGATGAATACAGATGATGAAATAGAGATTAGAAACAAATACAGAAAGAGTGTCAACATCTTAACACATATCTTGAATGGATGTTGTGCTTGCCGGCATGTGGAAGTAGTGATGAGGAAAGTTTCCCTCTCAGGCTTACTTTCCTGGTAGATTGCAGCGAACTCAAAAGTAGACCGCAAAGGGCGTTGCCAAGTTCAACTGAGCTCCTACGCAACCCAGGGAGTACGGGAAAGAAGCAATGTTAAGTTGTGACTTTGTGAGGCGAAAAAACAGTGGTGGAAGACAAGAATGAGCCAATTTGGAATATTCCAGTTGCGATGGAATCCGAGACCCCGTTGACTCAAAAGGAACCAGAAGAATAGAAGATGATGGATCCAGAAGTTGCGTCCACTTCTAAGCCTATGGAACAAGGAACTGTGAAAATACAACTGCCACCATTTCCTCAGAGACTTAAGAAGAAGAAAAATGATGAAGTGCAATATCATCGCTTCATGGACATGCTTAAACAGTTACATATCAACATCCCTTTCACTGAAGCGATTGAACAAATGCCAAAATATGCGAAGTTTCTGAAGGACTTGGTGACGAAGAAAAGAAGCACAAGTAAGTTCGCAACGGTGGCGTTAACACAAAGGGCAAAAACCATTATTCCACTGAGAATGCTCGACCCCGGAAGTTTAACAATACCCTGCTAAATTGGCAGGATATATATAGGTCAAAAGCTTTGCGATCTCGAGGCCAGTATCAACTTAATGGCCCTTTCAATTTTTAAACAGTTGAATGTGGGGCAACTGGCGCCCACAATAGTGACTCTTCAGCTAGTGGACAGGTCCCTCGTTCATCTAGAAGGGAAGGTGAAGGATGTCCTAGTCTCGATTGAAAATTTTATTTTACCGGCAGACTTCATCATCCTCGATTATGAAGCGGACAAGAATGTACCCATCATTTTGGGATGACCATTTTTATCCACTGTCGCGCTCAGATTGACGTGTACAAGGGAGAGATTACACTGAGCGTGAACGGAAAGAAGCTCAGGTTTGACATTATTAGAGCCATGAAATATCCGAAAGAAGAAGACCAGCTTGTATGAAGAAGAAAATTCTGAAGATGAAGATGAAAGAGAGGATGCGACCGCATCTATAGTAACTTGCAATGCGATCGTGGAAACAATAACCAAAGAAGAAAAACTGACATTGAATGAAGAGAGAAGCACAAAAATCATCCTTGGAACAACCACCCACAGTAGAATTGAAAACCTTGACAAACCACTTGAAGTACTCTTTTCTGGGGTAAAATGAAACTTTACCAGTTATAATTTCCTCTGAACTTCAAGAAGAACAAGAGCATGTGCTGCTGAGCATCCTGAGAAAGCATATAAAAGCAATAGGCTGAATGGTGACAGACATAAGAGGAATTAGCCCCTCATATTGCATGCACAAGATACGTCTCGAGGAAAATTAAAAAGGATCGATCAAACATCAGTACAGACTAAATCCTGCGATGAAAGAGGTCGTGAAAAAGGAGATAATCAAATGGTTGGACGCAGGCATTATTTATCCAATCGCCGACAGCACGTGGGTTAACCTTGTACAATGTGTGCCAAAGAAAGGAGGGATGACGGTAATCTCAAATGCAAATAATGCTTTAATATCGATGAGGATCGTCACTGGCTGGCGGATCTGCATAGACTACTGGAAACTGAATGCGGCGACAAAGAAGGATCATTTCCCCTTGCCTTTTATTCATCAGATGTTAGACCGCCTTGTAGGAAATTATTAGTTCTGCTTCTTGGATGGATATGCAGACTACAACCAAATCATGATTGCTCCTGAAGACTAAGAGAAAACCACATTCACCTGCCCTTATGGAACGTTTGCTTTTCGATGCATGCCGTTCAGATTATGCAATGCGTCGAGCACGTTTCAGAGGTGTATGATGGCCATGTTCTCTGAGTATCTGGAAGATTTAGTGGAGATTTTTATGGACCACTTCTCGATGAATGGGCAAATATATGAAGTCTGTCTAAGTAATTTAGGCCAGATACTGAGGAGATGTGAAGAGACGAGCATTGTGCTGAACTGGGAGAAGTGCCACTTCATAAGAAAGGAAGGTATTGTGCTCGGGCACAAAGTCTCCAAGGATGGGCTGGAGGTGGATAAGGTGAAGATTGATGTGAACCCCGAATCCTAATTTCTCTACTTGAGTATGTTCCCTACTGAGACTAGGGTGGTGAGTAGGTTGATGTGAAAACTAGTGTGTAATGATAAAGAAAAGGGTGGAAATTAGAAGAAAAGAGGGAATTTGGAAGCTTGACTTTTGGGAAAAAACTTGGAAAATTTGGCTAAGTATACAACTTGTGATAGATGCGTTCGAAAGGTGGTGATGGATGCGTTGGTGGTGGTATGCGGCTGAAGGAAGGAAGATTGAAGTGATTTGTTGGAAGGTTGGATGGCACAAGGGTAGGCAAGGACGTGGGCAAGGCATGCGTTGGAAGGGTGGCATGCATCAATGCACAGCGCCCATGCGTCGATCGCCTCTGCTGAGCGCCTAGCCCATGTGTCGACCGCCTCTGCCAAGTGCCCAGCCCATGCGTCGGGCACCCCGGCCATGCGTCGAGCATCCTACCAAGCGCCCAAGCGCCCATGCGGCCGAGCGAGCCCTGCGAGCGAAGCCCAACGTCTATGCCACACGCCCATGCATCGGTGACCAGCGCCTATGCCAAGCGCCAAGCGTCGATGCCAAGCCAGCCTTGTGGTGATTTCGGGTGAGCTATGCATCGAGGACGAGCGGCCAACCTATGCATTAGTGGTGGCTGCCTCTTGTGATGGTTAAGCTTGCGGTGACTAAGATGGGTTGCGATGGTGGTGTGTTGGAAAACCAAGTGGAACAAAGGTTTCTATGCATTGATGGCACTATGCGTTGAACATCCAAGGGTTGTGGATGCATATGAAAGATGAGCTCACATAAAGGACGTCATCAAACATGTGTCTTCTTGTGAGGAAACCTTAAGCATTAAGGATTTGAGGTGGGTGCATGAGGAGACATGCAAATTAAGCCCCATGTGTTGGCAATGTAGGAGAAGGACACCTTACATTGCGTTGATAGTGTGAGGAAGAAACACTTGGACATGTAGCCAAGTAAGAGGTGTTGACCTTGGAGAGTGTTTGGATGCCTATAAATAGGGCCAAGGACTTCATTTTTAGATCAAAATTCAAAAATACATTATAAAGAGTGGGAAAGCTGAGTAAACATTGCGTTGAGAGCAAAATCCATGCGTTGATCATAAAGCTTCAAGGGGGACGCAGTGGACAGTGAAGTCTGGAAAATAGCATCAACTTAGGACGAAAAGTTCTCCCAATATACTCATGCGTTTGGAGTGATTCAAAATCCACCTAAAATATCTGCAAGTCTAGTTTTCAGGGTAGGGCTGCCAGAGAAAAAGCTCTAAAGGATTGGGCTAGAAACTAAGAAGAAGACAAAAGGGTCAGGCTGTCGGGTAAGCTTGGGCCAGTCTTGAAGATTTTGAGATTTCGGCCAAACCACGAGGAGTTCTAAGCTCAAGTTCTAGGGTAAGATTTCTAAGTTATTTTAGAATATGTTTTTAGAAGGACGAATCTCAAAATAAGGCTTATAACTATGAGTAATCTGAGTTGAAAGTCAAATCTGGATTCTAGGGGTGAAAAAGGGAGCCCGAGATAAACAAGGAACTTCTAGAGTGAAAAGTTCCTAAGCGATCGAGGTGAGTGACTAAAACATTTGACTAAAACATTTGACAAAATATTACAATGTGTTAAAGAAAGCATGTTTTAAAGAAGATTATTCTCATGTCAGCTAGTTTTACAAAGTGATTTCCAAGCAAACCATGAGTTATGTTTTAAACGCATGCATGTGTGGGAAGTTTGTTGAAAAGCTATTTATATGTGTTAAATCTACCCAGCATGCGTTAGTATCTTTAAAGCCATGTTTTTATATGTGTTATACTTTAATGCTTTAAAGAAAAAGTCATTTATGATAGTTTTACTTAAAACGCGATACCGAAGGACATTTGAGAAGGTATCCACCCAACTAGATACCGAAGGACATTTGAGAAGGTATCTAACAAACTTGGTACTGAATGACGTTTGAGAAGGTACCAAACCCACTTGATACCGAAGGAAATTTGAGAAGGTATCCTAGCAGCTCGATACTGAAGGACATTTGAGAAGGTATCTGAGCAGAAGTACCTAAGGTATGACGGTACTTAGTATGGCCACGTGCACATACGTAGTTGAAGTCAGAGATTAAGCAAAAGGGTTCTCTCTTGGCTAGCATTTGGTGTTGGGATTATTTTTAACCACAACAGGGTTATTCTTAACTGAGAAACGGTTTTACTGTTTCATGATTTAAACAACTTTATATGTTTTATGCTTGGAAAATGTTTATATCGCAGTACAAGGTATTGTAGAAGTTTATATTTCAGTTTAAACTCTTATTTGAAACTTTTGCATGAGAATCAGTTATCTTTCTTAAGTCACTCACTGGGCTAGCGAGCTCACCCCGTTGTCAAATGTTTTCCTTTCCCCCAGGTAGCGGTCAAATCCTCAAGAGATAGCTTTGCATCTGCTCTGCCACTAAAGGATAAATATATTGTAACCCGTCTGTTAGGTGGTTACTGTAAATATTGTACACATGTTATAGTTGTTCATATAGGAACTAGGATTTTGGGCTTTGGGACTTGTGAATCTAGTGTTGTAATTACTCTAAACATGTTATGTTTCTGAATTTATAAATTTTATGCCTAAAGGCATTCCGCTGTATATGAGTTTTATCTTGGTATCAGAGTTATTCTGCAAGAGTTATTAGGCAGTAAGTGTCAACAAAAGGGGTTGATAACTGTTGCAGTCACGCCCTTTCTTAAGTTAAGAGGGTGGTCTGGGGTGGGGTGTGATAAGGTATACGTAAACTTGGGAAAGGTTTGGGTGAAAGGTTTGATTTTATGCTAGCTTAGTATTAAAGCATAAGATTTTGGGTGAAAGAGAGAGTTCATGCATTAGATTAAGTCTCATAAGTAAGCCCCTAACATGTGTACTTAATAATTAGGCAAAGATGCTGAGAAGAAGTGGCAGGCTGAGCAAGCAGATTGAAGAGAGGAATGTTGAGCCTACCAATGGAGGTTCTGAAGCTAGACGGGACCCAGCTCCGAAGGGGAAGAGAGTTAAAGACTCAATAGAGCAGAAAGCGACTTCTGCAAATGAGTCGAGTACCCCACAGGTAAGTGTAGATCCCCAGATGGAGGATCGAGTGTTTGATAGAATTGCCCAGAGATTGGCGGCGAGTGTAGGATTGATTCAGACCGATCCAGAGAAGAAATTCGGCGTCGAGAGGCTGAAAGCTTTAGGTGCCACGATATTTGACAGAGCCACAGATTCAGTAGATGCTGAGGTCTGGTTGGACTTGATTGAGAAATGTTTTAAGGTTATGAGGTGCCTTGAGACCGTAAAGTCGAGTTAGCGGCATTCTTGCTGTAGAAAAGGGCTGAGAAATGGTGGAAAGTGATAGAGGCCAGAAGGAATAGTTCGGAAACTATGACTTGGTTTGAGTTTAGATAAGTATTTGAGGATAAATACTACCCTAGTGCTTTTAAAGAAGTGAAGAGGGAGGAGTTTATGCTGGCTGTGAAAGTTATGCAAAGAACGTGGAATGCGGCGGCAAGTCTTATGAACAGAATAGAAAGACAAAGACAAAGAATATAACAACGCAAGTTCTCAATTGCGTTGAAGCTACAAATTTTGTTCCACTCTTCTCTTGGCGTACACCTTTCAGTGATCGACCGCGCTCCCACATGTCTATGGTGAAACAGAGACTAACATAATGAACGCAAAGTTGCTTTCATGTCTGGAAGTAATGCTCGCTTTAGTTAATGCATTCTTCTGACCTTCTTTCAATAGGTCGAAATGGCATCTTCACTTCTGCTCTCACAGGTGAAGGTGAAGATGTCGTCTAGCATGCCTTAGCTAAACGCATTTTATATCTTTAACACATATTGAGTACTTGGTTAATTCATATTGCTTATCATGGAATTAAGAAGACATCATGAAGAAAGTGATTGAGGGTGAACGGAAATAGACAGAAAATGGTAAATGAAAGCTATTGAAACATTTAATATCTCGATACATGGTGTGAATGCAGAGGTAAAGAAATAGTGAAATACAATGATGAAAGAGATAGAACAGATACAAACAAGTGCCAATGTCTTGGCACTGATTCGATGGAGATCTGCTTGTTGGATAGGATGGATTTGATGGTAGAAAGAGCTTCCCTCTCAGGCTTGCTCCACCGGTAGCAGGGATCTTTGCACAGACTTTCAATCGGGTGTTTGGCAGATTAGATCTGAGATTCACCTCTCGACCTTATCTCATCTTCTTCCTGGATTTCTTCACTTAAGCACTCAGCTCAGCCTTTTCTCTCAACAGTTTTGTAGCACTTACCCCGTATCAAGTAGCATATTTTTTCTCTGAAATCTATGGGGTATTTATAGGTGCTGGTCTTTGACTCCAACCTTGTGGTCCCCACTGATTGTTATGGAAATTTCGAAGATGGAGGGATATTATTCCTTCTGTTATACAATCAGACTGTCAATTCTACACAACCATTAGTTGTACACGTGTCTCAATCCTCCGCTTTTGCGTTGCTCAGCTGCATCATTCGATCATGGGTTTGCATGCAGTGTTGTTTTTATTACCGCATGCAGTTGCAACACAGCTCTGGATCGACCGTCACATTGCGCCGTCATTGCAGTAATTGTCTCTCCTTGTTGATTGACGAGCATAATGTGACAGAGATGCGTTGATCAGTTTCTCATGAGCCTTGAGCGCAAGCGGTGACTTGGTCTCCTGTAAAATAGAGTAAAATTCGGCTTGTCTTTCATCTTTATGGTGTTAGTGGGTGTAATTGCAAACATTTATAATTATTGTAATACTAGGCTAATTTTCATACAATAGGTGCATATTTACTAACTTTTGACCGCAATATCTAGATAAGGTGGCAAAAATAACTTGTCTTCTACAAGTTATCACGGACAAGCAGGACATTTCAAGAGAGATTATCCCCAGCCAGGTTATGGAGCACAGAGTGAGCAAAGAGGAGTTACCCAAATTGTAGATCAACCCAGAGTGATCGGAGCTAGAGGTGAGGCATCCAGTGCAGCTAAGCAGAAAGAGCTAGCTGGACGACCCCAACAGCATCAGCAGTAGCAGTAGGGTAGAGTATACGCTATGACACACTAGGAAGCGAAAGAGGCTCCAGATGTCGTAACTGGTACGATAACTTTATGTAATCAATCCTCTTATGCGTTATTTGATCCTGGTGCTACGCACTCATTCATATCTAGCATGTGTGCATTGCATATAGATAGAGTGCTTGAGCGTATGAATGAGTATTTGTTTATCTCTACACCTGTAGGAGATACTCTAGTTGTACATGAGTATTATAGGAATTGTGAAGTAATTCTTGGAAATCAGAGTTTATGGGTTGACTTAATTTCATTAGAATTACTAGAGTTTGATGTTATCTTAGGTATGGATTTCCTAAGTAAACACTATGCCACTATGGATTGTTTTAAGAGAGAAATAATGTTTAGAAAACCAGGTGAAAAAGAAATAACCTTGGTAGAAAGTAAAAGAATACTTCCAGGAAGTTTAATATCAGCAGTAAAGGCTAGGAAGCTGCTGAGTAAGGGATGTGAAGCCTATTTAGCCTATGTAGCAGTTTCACAGGATAAGAAGCTGAGACCTGAGGATGTACCTGTGGTACAAGAATTCCTAGATGTATTCCCTGAAGAATTACCAGGCTTACTACCTGACAGGGAAATAGAGTTTACTATTGAGTTAGTTCCCGGTACAGCACCAATATCCCAGGCACCATATAGGATGGCACCAACAAAACTGAAGGAGTTAAAGGTTCAGTTATAGGAACTTGTAGATAAGGGGTACATTAGACCCAGTGTGTCGCCTTGGGGTGCGCCAGTCTTATTTGTTAAGAAGAAAGACGGTACTCTTAGATTATGTATAGACTATAGACAATTGAATAAGGTAACCATTAAGAATAAGTACCCATTGCCTCGTATAGATGATCTCTTCGATCAGTTAAAGGGAGCCACGGTGTTCTCTAAGATAGATTTGAGATCAGGTTATCACCAGTTGAAGGTGAAAAACACAGATGTTCCAAAGACTGCATTCAGAACGAGGTATGGACATTATGAGTTCCTAGCAATGTCGTTTGGATTGACAAATGCTCCTGCGGTATTTATGGACTTGATGAATAGGATATTTCATCTTTATCTGGATCAGTTTGTGATAGTTCTCATAGACGATATACTAGTATATTCTAGTAGTGTGATTTTTGGTTAAACCAAGTCGTATTTCTTGGGCATATAGTTTCAGCTGACGGAGTTAGCGTAGATTCCCAAAAGATAGAAGCAATAGTTAACTGGGAACGACCCCTGAATGTAACAGAATTATGCATCTTTCTGGGTTTAGTAGGTTATTACCGGAGATTTGTGGAGGGCTTTTCTAAGATAGCTCTACCATTGACAAACCTGACTAGAAAAGATGTGAAGTTTGAGTGGTCGCTAGACTGCGAGCACAGTTTTCAGGTGTTAAAACAGAGGTTAGTGTCAGCACTAGTATTAACTTTACCTACACTGTGATGCATCCTGACAAGGGTTAGGATGTGTGCTGATGCAAGAGGGAAAGTTAGTAGCTTATGCTTCTTGACAGTTAAAGAAGCATGAATGTAACTACCATATGCACGATTTGGAGTTAGCAGCAGTTATGTTAGCTCTAAAGTTGTGGAGACATTACCTGTTTGGTAAGCGTTGTCATATATTCACTGATCATAAGAGTCTAAAGTATATCTTTGATCAAAAGGAACTAAACTTGAGACAGAGAAGATGGATCGAGCTGATCAAAGATTATGATTGTACCATTGATTATCACCTAGGTAAAGCAAATGTGGTGGTTGATGGTCTAAGTCAAAAAACCAGATTAGCTAGAGCTAGTATCAATTCAGTGAAGGGTACACTGATTCATGAGTTGGATAATGCTAGGACAGCATTATCAATCGGTCAAACTAGAGGTTTACTAGCTTCATTTCAAGTACGTCCTACTCTCGTAGAAGATATTCTACGTGAACAGTTAAAGGATTTTGATCTTCAGAAGTTAACTGAAGTAGGTAAAGGATTGAGGATGGACTACCAATAAGAGCAGACAAAGTGCTATTAAAAGAGAATAGGGTATGCGTACCCAATAACTTAACACTTAAACAAGCTATTCTAGAAGAGGCACATAGTTCGGCTTATGCTATGCATCCGGGCAGTACGAAGATGTACAGAACATTAAAGAGATTGTACTGGTGGTCTGGTATGAAAAGAGAAATAGCAGAGTATGTTGACATGTGTCTAATATGTCAACAAGTTAAGCCGGAAAGACAGAGACCAGTAGGATTACTTAATCTACTCCCATTACCAGAGTGGAAATGGGAGCATATTACAATGGATTTCTTGTTTGGGTTACCTAGGACACCAGCGAGCTATGATGGTATATGGGTAATTGTGGATAGATTAACAAAGCCAGCTAAGTTTTTACCTGTTAAAGTTACTTTTACCCTAGACCAATTAGCTAAGCTGTATGTTGATCGAGTTGTGAGTCAGTTTGGATCTCCAGTTTCAATTGTATCAGATCGAGACTCCAGATTTACATCAAAGTTTTGGCATAGTTTACAGAAAGCTACAGGAACGAAGTTATATTTTAGTACCGCTTTTCATCCACAACGGATGGTCAGTCTGAGCGGACAATCCAAACATTAGAGGACATGCTGAGAGCATGTATATTGCAATTCAAAGGTAGTTGGGATACACATCTGTCGTTTATCGAATTTGCGTATAACAACAGTTACCATTCGAGTATCGAGATGGCACGGTATGAGGCATTATACGGAAGGTCATATAGGACTCCGATATGTTGGGATGAAGTCGATGAAAGGAAGTTACTAGGTCCAGAACTTTTGCAACAGACATCAGACAGTGTTAAGATTATAAAAGATAATCTTAAGACGGCTCAAGACAGGCAAAAGAGTTATGCCGATAAGCGGAGAAGAGAATTGGAGTTTGAAGTTGGTGATAAAATATTTCTTAAGTTATCTCCGTGGAAAGGAATACTCAGGTTTGGTAGGAAAGGGAAATTAAGCCCGAGATATATTGGACCTTACGAGATAATGGAAAGAGTTGGCCCAATGGCATATTGATTGGATTTACCTCCAGAATTATCTCGTATTCATGACGTGTTTCATGTGGCAATGCTTAGAAAGTATGTGCCAAATCCTACCATGTGTTGCCTGAGCAACCAGTACAATTGAAGGAAAATTTGTCTTACAAAGAAGAACCAGTGAAGATTCTTGACCGAAAGGAACATGTCTTAAGGAATAAGACAATTCCATTGGTAAAGGTACTATGGCGGAACCATAGCACGGAAGAAGCAACGTGGGAAGTCGAAGAGCAAATCAGAAACAAGTATCCGCAGTTGTTTAATTGACGGTCTTGTAGCGAAATTTCGAGGACAAAATTTTCATAATGGGGAGGTAAATGTGAACCCCGAATCCTAATTTATCTACTTGAGTATGTTCCCTACTGAGACTAGGGTGGTGAGTAGGTTGATGTGAAAACTAATGTGTAATGGTAGAAAAAATGGTGGAAATTAGAAGAAAATAGGGAATTTAGAAGCTTGCCTTTTGGGGAAAAACTTGGAAAATTTGGCTAAGTATAAAACTTGTGATAGATGCGTTGGAAGGGTGGTGATGGATGCGTTGGTGGTGGTATGCGGATGAAGGAAGGAAAATTGAAGTGATACATTGGAAGGTTGGCATGCATCGATGCACAGCGCCCTTCCAAGCACCCATGCGTCGAGCGCCTCTGTCGAGTGCCCAGCCTATGTGTCGAGCGCCTCTGCCAAGCGCCCAGCCCATGCGTCGGGCACCCCTGCCATGCATCGAGCGCCCTGACAAGCACCCATGCGGCCGAGTGAGCCCTGCGAGCGAAGCCCAGTGCCTATGCCACATGCCCATGCGTCGGTGACGAGCGCCTATGCCAAGCGCCATGCGTCGATGCCAAGCGAGCCTTGCAGTGATGCCGAGTGAGCTGTGCGTTAAGGACGAGCGGCCAACCTATGCGTTGGTGGTGGCTGGCTCTTGCGATGATTAGGCTTGCAGTGACTAAGATGGGTTGCGGTGGTGGTGTGTTGGAAAACCAAGTGGAACAAAGGGTTGTTATGCATTGATGGCACTATGCGTTGAACATCCAAGGGTTGTGGATGCATATGAAAGATGAGCTCACATAGAGGACGTCATCAAACATGTGTCTTCTTGAGAGGAAACCTTAAGTATTAAGAATTTGAGGTGGGTGCATGAGGAGACATGCAAATTAAGCCCCATGCGTTGGCAATGTAGGAGAAGGACACCTTACATTGCGTTGATTAAACATTGCATTGATAATGTGAGGAAGAAACACTTGGACATGTAGCCAAGTAGGAGGTGTCGACCTTGGAGAGTGTTTGGACGCCTATAAATAGGGCCAAGGACTTCATTTTTAGATCAAAATTCAAAAATACATTAAAAAGAGTGGGTAATCTGAGTAAACATTGCGTTGAGAGCAAAATCCATGCATTGATCATAAAGCTTCAAGGGGGACGCAGTGGATGGTGAAGTCTGGAAAATAGCATCAAATTGGGACGAGGAGCTCTCCCAATATGCTCATGCGTTTAGAGTGATTCCAAAGCCACCTGAAATCTCTGCAAGTCTATTTTTCAGGGTAGGGCTGCCGGATAAAAAGCTCTAAAGGATTGGGTTGAAAACTAAGAAGAATACATAAGGGTCAGGCTATCGGATAAGCTTGGGCCAGTCTTGAACTTCTAGAGTAAAAAGTTCCTAAGCGATCGAGGTGAGTGACTAAAATATTTGACAAAATATTACAATATCTTAAAGAAAGCATGTTTTAAAGAAGATTATTCTCATGCCAGCTAGTTTTACAAAGTGATTTCCAAGCAAACCATGAGTTATGTTTTAAACGCATGCATGTGTGGGAAGTTTTTTGAAAAGCTATTTATATGTGTTAAATCTACCCATCATGCATTAGTATCTTTAAAGCCATGTTTTTATATGTGTTATACTTTACATGCTTTAAAGAAAAAGTCATTTATGACTAGTTTTACTTAAAATGCGATACCGAAGGACATTTGAGAAGGTATCTAACCAACTTGGTACTGAAGGACGTTTGAGAAGGTACCAAACCCACTTGATATCGAAAAAATTTGAGAAGGTATCATAGCAGCTCGATACTGAAGGACATTTGAAAAGGTATCTGAGCAGAAGTACCTAAGGTATGACAGTACTTAGTATGGCCACGTGCACGTACGTAGTTGAAGTCAGAGATTGAGCAAAAGAGTTCTCACTTGACTAGCAATTGGTGTTGGGATTAATTTTAACTACAGCAGGGTTATTCTCAACTGAGAAACGGTTTTACTGTTTCATGATTTAAACAGCTTTATATGTTTTATGCTTAGAAAATATTTATACCGCAGTACAAGGTACTATAGAAGTTTATACTTTAGTTTAAACTCTTATTTGAAACTTTTGCATGAGAATCAGTTATCTTTCTTAAGTCACTCACTGGGCTAGCAAGCTCACCTCGTTTTCAAATGTTTTCCTTTCCCCTAGGTAGCGGTCAAATCCTCAGGAGATAGCTCTGCATTTGCTCTGCCACTAAAGGATAAAGATATTGTAACCCGTCTGTTAGATGGTTACTGTAAATATTGTACACATGTTATAGTTGTTCATATAGGAACTAGGATTTTGGGCTTTGGGACTTGTGAATCTAGTGTTGTAATTACTCTAAACATAATATGTTTATGAATTTATAAATTTTGGGCCTAAAGGCATTCCGTTGTATATGAGTTATATCTTAGTATCAAAGTTATTCCGCAAGAGTTATTAGGCAGTAAGTGTCAACAAAAGGGGTTGATAACTGCTGCAGTCATACCCTTTCCTAGGTTAAGAGGGTGGTCTGGGGCGGGGTGCGACAATTAAGGCCATTGAAACTCTCCTACCTCCAGCAAATGTGAAGGCTGTCAGAAGCTTCCTGGGCATGCAGGATTTTATCGACGTTTTATGAAGGACTTTTCATAGATTGCGCAACCATTGAATGCGTTGCTGGTGACAGAGAGAACGTTTGACTTTGATGAAAAATGCCTCAACGCATTCAAAATACAGAAGAACGTATTAATAACCGCACCTGTGTTGATCGCACCAGACTGAACACAACCCTTTGAACTGATGTGCTATGCTACCGGTTATACAATGAGGGCGGTGCCGGCACAAAAGAAGAAAACAATGCTACACCCCATCGCATATGCAAGTAGAACCTTGAAACCTGCCCAAACAAGTTACACTACCACTGAAAAAGAACTTCTTGCGGTAATCTTTGTGCTGGAGAAATTCAAAGCTTACTTACTGGGATCTAAATTGATCATTCATACTGACCACTCGGCAATCAATTATTTAATGACAAAGAAAGATGCGAGGTTGATTCGATGGGTTCTTCTCCTTCAAGAATTCAATATGGAAATCGTTGATCGCAATGGGACGGAGAACCAGTTTGCGAACCACCTATCACGATTAGAAAATCCAGAAGTTAATCGCAACCAGTCGAAGGTGAACGCTACTTTCCCAGATGAGCAGCTGTTTAAAATTGAAGAATTACCGTGGTATGCAGACGTGGTCAATTTTCTGGTTTGTGAACAATTTCCTGAGAACTACACAGCCCACCAAAAGAGGTGGCTCAGACATGAATGTAAATCCTATTATTAGGATGAGCCAAATCTTTGCAAAAGGGGGTCAGACTAGATTTTACAGCTATGCGTACCAAAAGCTGCTCACCAGTGCATATTATCCCAATGCCATGACTCACCGTATGGTGGAAATGTTGGAGGCCAACGCACTGTCGCAAAGGTGTTACAAAGTGGATATTTTTGGCCAACTTTATTTAAGGACGCAAGAGACTATTCAATGAAATGCGATCGGTGCCAACGCACAGGCAACATTTCATGGAAGAATGCGATATCGATGAATATTATCTTAGAATTGAAGCTATACGATGTATGGGGCATAGACTTTATGAGGCCATTTCCACCATCAAATGGTCACAAATACATCATGTTAACCGTCGATTATGTTTCCCAATGGGTTAAAGCGGTATCGTGTGTCGCAAGCGCTGCAGCGATAGTCTCCAAGTTCTTGTGGAAAAATATCTTCCCTCGTTATGACACCCCACATGCCATAATAAGTGATGAAGGCTCCTACTTTGTTAATAACATCATCAACAAATTGCTGCTCAAGTATAATATCCACCATAAGTTCCAAGCTGAGGTATTCAATAGGGAAATCAAGTTGATCTTAGAGAAGGTAGTGAAGCCTTTACGCAAAGATTGGGTAATGAAGTTGGACGATGCCTTGTGGGCATACCGGACCGCCTATAAAACACCTATAGGCATATCCCCGTATGCGCTGGTGTTCGGAAAGGCATGCCACTTACTGCTTGAATTGGAGCGTAAAGCAATGTGGGCAGTGAAAAAGCTCAATTTTGATTTGGAGGTGATGTGTTATTTTATTGAAGTGGAAATGTGGATGATATGCATTAATGAAATTGCGTTGTGCACTCAAGTTTCCTCAGCGGAATCCAAGTGTAAATTCCACTGAGTTTCCTGGTAAGTCCAGGGTCGAACTCAGGGACTTGTGAAAACAGGTTGCGTTGGTAATTTTTATAAAACTTTGCAATAACCAGATAAATTAATAAAGTGTTGGGGTTGTTGTTTACGTTGATGAAAAATAAACAAATGCGGTGGAGTTCGAAAAGCGTTGATAAATGGGAAATGCGATGAGTATGCGGTGAACGGGTTGAGAAAAGTTTTGGCTAAAACTTCCTAAGATGCGTTCATGCTATGCGATCATGCAACATGCATACAATAGTAAACCATCTCTTTGTGCGAATGTCACGGCTTCTAAGGCTAGAACGCATGCGATATATGCGCTAAGTCTATAGGACCTACACATAAGCCTCTATTCTTATTTATGCGATGACGAAATGACACACACACAAATAAGGCGACCACATAATATCATTCCCATCTTTATGATGCATGCGATGCAGGTTGACAAACAGAGCTTATCTCTAAGTCTCTATCTCTTGTTTATGCAGTTCTAATCTTACTCTCTCGAGTCCAGATTCTAACCTAGCTCTCTCGAGTCATTGGGTTCTTTCTTTAGACTCTCTCTCAAGTAGCTCTAAAGGGTATTTGGCACAACATAAAATAAGACAATCGCAAGAAATGAATTTCCTAGGTCATGTTAGCTTAGTTTTCCTCAACCCATTCGACTAGTTTAGCTACTCATGGGTGCTAAGAGAGTGAATAGATGTAGAAATAGAACTTCCATTGTATAAATATGGAGATGAAGTACAAAATAACAGTTCAAGTATAGAATAAAGGGCCTGGAAGCAATCTCTTACTGCTCGGGCTTTTACACTGATTTCTACTCATTCTCAAAAGATAATCTCGCTCTCGCGAGAGTCGGCCCACTCTCTGCTTCTTCGCCTCAAGGTTCTCTCTCGAGTTTCCCTGAGCGATCTCCGGCGTCACCACTCTTCTCTTGCTCCACCTTAAAACGAAAGGAAAACTATGCACAAAGACGAGTGAACTGAAGTATGAAATCTCTAACTGTTGAACTGGTTAACCCCTTTTCTGAAGGATGCCCGTGGTATTTATAGAGCATCCAGGGTGAAAGGCGGCTTCTCTCTCATGATTTTACAGATGGGACGACTTTAATTCCTGACTGATACACCGAATAATTGTCACCGAAAAGCTGAATGTACTTGTGATCGTTATCGACTGTCAACTTAATTCGGATTCGACTGTCATCAGCTTTCTGTCCCATTGCGATTAATTAGCCTTTCACCCAGATGCACCCACCATGTTACGCTGACCAAGTTACGGCGATCTTTCTCGGGCGAATATTTACAAACACTATCACCGCAAAGCCTTGCGGTGATGCTGCGCTCAACCTATAATTTCCTATGATCGCAATTCTTGCATTGCGTCAACGCATATTCTACATAAAAACACTAAAATCAATTGTTCCTATGCGATGAACACATGCGACCGCAATATTATGAAATTGATGTTTGATGGATGCAATTTAACATGTTTTATCAACGCAATCCAACATTGTTTAAGAATTTAGCACTATGATAACGTGCATTTCTGCCCATTATTAGAAGGCCACAGGGGAGGCAAGGAAACTTTAGTTGGTTGAGCTTGACGAATGTAGAACTTAAGCATATGAGAATGCCAAAATCTACAAGGAACGCCCAAAACGTTGGCATGACAAACAACTATACGAGAATAATCTCCAAGTCGGACAAAAGGTCTTGCTATACAATTATTAGCTACAACCTTTTCCTAGAAAATTAAAATCATGATGGTCTGGTCCATTTATAATCAAAGAGGTATTCTCGCATGGAGGGGTTGAATTATCCAGTGAAGACGGGACCAACACATTCAAAGTCAACGGGAAAAGAGTCAAAATATATCACGGAGAAGACTTGCATTGTGAGAAAACCTCCGTGGACCTGAGGAATTCCAACTAAAAAAGAAATGGCCAGAATCTGCTCAATCATACAATTCAAACTCATCAGGGACGCAATCTTTTTTAAGTATCCTTTTACAACTTCATTTCATGAACTCTCTCTATCTTTTAATATCCTTTATCACTTTTATATCCTTTTTACATTATCACTCCGGGAAAAAAAAATGTTAACTCTATCTTTTATATATTTTTTACCCTCTCGATGTTTTTAGCAACGATCATGGTAAATGATTGCGGTGAGCTACGCGATAACTAAAAAATGCGACTAATTCGTTCCGCCATTGCAATCGACGAAATCGGCTTTCCGTAAAGAAGGATCTGATCACGGAAGATGCGGGCGACAGAGCAAATTTGGGGTTTGTATCTTTCCTTGACTTTGTTTATTCCAAATTTTGCACTCTCGCATCTCATTCTTAACTTTGATAATTTTATCATCGCATCCTCTTTAGCTGGTGCAATCATTAAATAATTGATTACTTTAGTTAGTCACCACATTGTTTCTCCGTACCAATTATGATTTCAATGATGAAACGCATGCCTCTTTTTCTCATCGCATGTACTAGAATCAACTTAATAATAGGACAGTCAATTCATGAATTATTTCTAAAAGTTAGTGTTCCACCAACTTTCTTTCAAACTGACTTTTACGAAACTTTCTAAGAGCATCGCATGAATTCTTTTAGTCCTTCAACAATGAGGACATTGCTACGTTTAAATTTAGGGGTACGGTATTTATTTTTCAACCTTGCTACTTCATGCATAAAAAAAATCATAACGTTGAGATCGAACCTTACTCGTAGTTGGATGTCCGCATGACACCCGTGGGGGCAAGCCAAAACGAAGGTAGGAATTGTGATCAACGCATATAAAAAATATGATCGCAACTCCACTGCCAAATAGGCATGAGTTTAAACTGAGAAAGAGACTCTTGCTTGTAGTTGGATGCTCACATGACACCCATAGGGGCAAGCCAAAACGAAGGCTAGGCACTTGGATCAGCGCAAGGTCATAGAAGGACATCTAAACTACGCAAGGATAAAAATCATTTGAAAACACCCCAGTTGAAAAGGTTTTTTTGAAATAAATCATGCGATGCCCTGGAAACAAGTCTTTTTTAAGGTTAAACTTGCGGTTCCTAAATTTTAGAAATATTTTAAGAAGAGACCAGGATAGAAATTAAGGAGCTTCTGGTTCATAAGATTTGAATAAGGCACCTCAAGAAAACAAGGTAAAAAAGGCGGTTGACTCTCTAAGAAAAATCTTTAGTTTATGCTTGAGGACAAGCATTGTTTTAAATTTGGGGGTGACCATGGGTTGATAACTCTGTTGTTGATTGTTTTTCCACGCGAAGTCGGGGTGGTTTCTCCACCCGAGGTTATAAATGTTAGAGAAAGGATTGTTCTTTACGAAGTATACAAATTGCGGGTTCCTCGAACATTCTTCCATCATATGCAAATCTCCACAAGTAGCACAACTTCCATCTTGTCTGCTCGATTGTGTTGACCTACCCTTTTTGCGTTCCCGGGCTATTGATTGCGATGCCCTGTATCAGATTCATCATCACATTCATTTGACTTTGTAGGGATGCGATGGTCCCATTGTTTGTATCACTTTCTCAAATTTTAAGTCGTTGATCGCTTTCCCTCCAATCTTCGTGATTCTTTGATATGCGATCAAGAATATTTTTAGCCTCATCATACGTTTTGTCAAGCAGACCTCCAGCTGCTTCCGCATTGGCAGCCGTTTGTGATGCAAGGTTCAAACCATGATAAAAGATTTCCATTTGGAGACAGTCAGGTAAGCCGTTGTGCGGACAATCTCGCACATGTCTCTTAAATCTCGCTCAGGCATTGCTGAGCGATTTGTAAATTTCTTGTTCAAAATTTGTAATCAACTTCCTCCTTCTTGTGTTATCGATCGGGGGGAAGTATTTCTTCATGAACATCTCTACTACTTGTTCCCAAGACGTTATCTCTCCTGGTTCGAGAGAATAGGCATATTTCTTTGCTTAGTCGCATAGTAAAAATGAGAACAACGTTAGTCGAACTTCTTCAGCTGAGATGTTTGGAAACACAAAAGTGTTGCAGATTTTGATGAAACTCCAGAGATGGGCATGCGAATCCTCTCCATTCCGTTCACCAAACTATCCGGCCGTCTGAATCATCTGCAACATAATCGGCTTCATCTGAAACCTCGATCCGTCCAGAGCTGGCCTCATGATTCCTGGGGAGAAATCATAGAGGTTGGGCAACGAATAGTCCCGGATGGGTCTGTTGCGATCATTCTCCAGAAGAATGGGATTTGTCATGATATTGTTCGCATTTGCTGCTCTGTCTTCCGATTGTTCCGCCATTCGAGGATTTCCCTTTTATTGTTGTCAGCGGTTGTCTCATTGTCTTCTTCGAAAAGTTCTTTCGATCTTTGGGTCATAGTTGGCCTCCAGAATGTGTTCTTCACTCATACGACACCCGCTTCTTCCCTTACCAAAGAAGAGGCAGTGCTTAGAGGTCGAAAGCTGCCAAGAAAATAAAAAAATTACTGTTAGCACAATATATACTGTCGTAGTCCTTGACAACGGCGCCAAAAACTTGATGCATTGTAAATGTGATGAAATAATGGTGGATAATTGTGATGATGATTTATGCGTTGCACATGCAAGTTTTCTTAGTAAAATCCAAATATAAATCTCACTAGGTTTCCTGGTAAGTCCAAGGTCGAACACAAGGACTACTGAGATACTATGCGACAGTAAAATTGATTCCTTTGCGGTGGCAAAAACAAATAAGTTGGTTGGTGTTTTGTTTAAGTATAAATCCTATGCGACGGATTTGTTTAAAGAGTTGATGAAATCGAGAATACAATGAGTATACGATGAACGGGTTGAGAAGGGATTTAGCTAACACTTCCTAAGATTGCGTTCAAGTTAGGCGATCATGCTACACACACGCACAATAGCATGTCGTCTCTCAATGCAAATGCCATAGTTCCTATTTCTAGGACGCATGCGATCTATACGATAATGTCGATAGGACTTATGTCTAAGCCTCTATTCTTGTCTATGCGGTGATGAATGATGCATATATACACAAGGTGACCGAATACTATCATATCCTATTTCTAGGGTGCATTCGATGCATAATAGCAAACAGAAATTATGTCTAAGTTTCTATCTATTGCCTATGCATTTCTAATCTGACTTTCTCAAGCCTAGATTCTAATCTAACTCTCTCAAGCCTAGGCCATGCTAGCTAAGTACTTCTCAGCTCATTCGAAAATTTAGCTCCTCATGCGAAATGTGAAGAGAATGAACAGATGTTGAGATGAGAATTCCATTTTATAAATAAAGTCAGAATACAAAACAACAATGGAAAGTAGAGATAAAAATCTGGTAGCAATGTCTTTCTTCCCGTGGCTTTTACACTGTCTTTTTACTCTACTCTACCTAGAAGAATATCCTTGCTTTCGCAAGTGTCGGCCCTCTCTCCTTTTATAGCGCTTCCCGGCAGTCTTTCAAGCTGTCCAGGAATGTCCTCCCGACATCTTCTTCTCTTCACTCGCCTCCGCCTTCTAAGTATATGAATAACTACAAACTAACAGCTATCTAATTTGTATATGATCTATCTTTTGTATGGTGAACTCCTTTATCGATGGCGTCCTTTGGTATTTATAGAGCTCAAGATGAAGAAGCTTTTCTCTCTAATGATTGCAATGATGGGAGGTCATTAAATCTTCTGTCTGATGCGCCGATTAATGGTCACCAAAAAGTTGAATGTACTTCCTATAGTGTGTCATTAACGGCTTGTCAACTAAATTTGAATTCGACCTTCATCAGCTTTCCGTCCCATCATGATTTATTAAGCTTTCACCTTGATGCGTCATCTTTATGCGGCCACCTTTTTGAGCAACTTCTCACGAGCGCATACGATCGCATGACTTTGCGGTCGTAATCTTTCAATGCGCGCAGACGCCGAATTCCTTGGATCGCAATGTTACTTGCGCCAATGCATTTTTTCTGCACAAAATAAGTAAATTAGCTGCTTTTATGCGATGGGAACATGCGATCACAATATTCTCAGTTTACCGCTTTTGGACATGATTTTGTATATTTTTACCGTCGCATTCTCTCATTGTTTTACTTACTTGCGCTGTGATAACGTGTATTTCTGCCCACTATCATACCCCCAAATTTAAAACAATGCTTGTCCTCAAGCATAAACTAAAGATTTTCTCGCATCAGTCTCCATTTGAAGATTTCCATTTGAAGACAATCAGGTAAGCAGTTGTGCGAACAATCTCGCACCAGTCTCTTAAACCTCGCCCAGGAATTGTTGAGCGATTCATCAATTTCTTGTTCAAAATTTGTAATCAACTTCCTCCTTCTTGCATTCTCGGTCAGGGTGAAGTATTTCTTCATGAACATCTCTACTACTTGTTCCCAAGACGTTATCTCTCTTGGTTCGAGAGAATAGACCCATTTCCTTGCTTGGTCGCATAGCGAAAATAGGAACAACGTTAGTCGAACTTCTTCAGCTGAGATGTTTGGGAACACAAAAGTATTGCAAATTTCGATGAAACTCCAGAAATGGGCATGTGAATCCTCGCCACATCTTCCACCAAACTGTTCGGCCGTCTAAATCATCTGCAACATAACTGACTTCATCTCAAACCTCGATCCGTCCAGAGCTGGCCTCATGATTCCTAGGGAGAAATCATAGATGTTGGGCAATGCATAGTCCCAGATGGGTCTATTATGGTCGTTCGCCAAGAGAATGGGGTTTGCCATGATATTGTTCGCATTTGCTACTCTGTCTTCCGGTTTTTCCGCCATTCGAGGATTTCTCTCTTGCTGTTATCGGTGGTTGTCTCACTGTCTTCTTCGGAACGTTCTTTCAATCTCTGGGTCGTAGTTGGGCTCCGGAACGTGTCCTTCACTCATACGACCCCTGTTTCTTCCCTTACCAAAGGAGAGGTAGTGCACAGAGGTCGAAAGCTGCCAAGAAAATAAAAAAGTTACTGTTAGCGCAATATGTACTGTCATAGTCCCTGGCAACGGTGCCAAAAACTTGATGCATTGTAAATGTGATGAAATAATGGTGTATAATTGTGATGATGATTTATGCGTTGCACATGCATGTTTTCCTAGTAAAACCCAAGTATAAATCTCACTAGGTTTCCTGGTAAGTCCAAGGTCGAACACAAGGACTACTGAGATACTATGCGACAATAAAATTGATTCCTTTGCGGTGGAAAAAACAAATAAGTTGGTTGATGTTTTGTTTAAGTATAAATCCTATGCGATGGATTTGTTTAAAGAGTTGATGAAATCGAGAATACAATGAGTATGCGATGAACGGGTTGAGAAGGGATTTAGCTAACACTTCCTAAGATTGCATTCAAGTTATGCGATCATGCTACACACACACACACAACAGCATGTCATCCCTCAATGCAAATGTCATGGTTCCTATTTTTAGGATGCATGCGATGTATACGATAATGTTGATAGGACTTATGTCTAAGCCTCTATTCTTGTCTATGCAGTGATGAATGATGCATACATACACAAGGCGACCGCATACTATCATATCCTATTTCTAGGGTGCATGCGATGCATAATAGCAAACAGAACTTATGTCTAAGTTTCTATCTCTTGCCAATGCGATTCTAATCTAATTTTCTCAAGCCTATATTCTAATTTGACTCTCTCAAGCCTAGATTCTTTCTTTAAACTACTCTCTCAAGTATCTCTAAAGGGTGAATAGCACATACATAAGACAAGATGATCGCATAAAGTGAAGATCCTAGGTCATGCTAGCTAAGTACTTCTCAGCCCATTCGGAAATTTAGCTACTCATGTGAAATGTGAAGAGATTGAATAGATGTTGAGATAAGAATTCCATTTTATAAATAAAGTCAAAATACAAAACAACAATGGAAAGTAGAGATAAGAAGTCTGGTAGCAATGTCTTTCTTCCTGTGGCTTTTACACTGTCTTTTTACTCTACTCTGCCCAGAAGAATATCCTTGCTTTCGTAAGTGTCGGCCCTCTCTCCTTTTATAGCGCTTCCCGACAGTCTTTCGAGCTGTCCAGAAATGTCCTCCCGGCATCTTCTTCTCTTCACTCGCCTTCGCCTTCTAAGTATATGAATAACTACAAACTAATAGCTATTTAATTTATATATGATCTATCTTTTGTATGGCGAACTCCTTTATCGATGGCGGCCTTCGGTATTTATAGAGCTCAAAGTGAAGAATCTTTTCTCTCTAATGATTGCAATGATGGGAGGTCATTAAATCTTCTATCTGATGCGTCGATTAATGGTCACCGAAAAGTTGAATGTACTTGCTACAGTGTGTCATTAACAGCTTGTCAACTAAATTCGGATTCGACCATCATCAGCTTTCTATCCCATCATGATTTATTAAGCTTTCACCTTGATGTGTCGTCTTTATGCGGCCACCTTCTTGAGCAACTTCTCGCAAGCGCATACGATCGCATGACTTTGCGGTCGTAATCTTTCAATGCGCGCAGACGCCGAATTCCTTGGATCGCAATGTTACTTATGCCAACACATTTTTCCTGCACAAAATAAGTAAATTAGCTGCTTTTATGCGATGGGCGCATGCGATCGCAATATTCTCAGTTTACCGCTTTTAGACATGATTTTGTATATTTTTACCGTCGCATTCCCTCATTGTTTTACTTATTCGTACTGTAATAACGTGCATTTCTGTCCGTTATCACCCATATGATATAATAGAGTAGCAAAAGAAACAGAAATGCTTGATTTGTGCGAGAAAGGACACCAATTGAAGATTCCAATTCTATGAAGCACAACATATTTAAAGCTCAAAATAGCAGTGGATAGTTATCCCTTCTTAGGCCAAGATGTCCTATCCCCTCTTGTTAATTCAAAAGTTAACTCTCTCAGAGAAGGACGTTTTTCAGACATCTGAAAGCACAATTCTATTGAGATATTTATTTATAAGATTTGCAGTGAAGATAAATGAATGTCTACACACATTAACTTTGTGGAAGTCGGGACTATTGGGATTGTCAAATTTTGGAGAGAGGTTGACAATAAATTCTTTCATGAGCTGGCGGTAGAATGGTCCCAAATTGAGCATAGTCCTATCAAGTTGAGCTTGGGGAATCAGATTAACAAGGTCAAAACAGTCTTGAGTTCGACTAGACAGTTCCTTTTCATGTACAATTTTCCTTTGAACCACAAATTTCCACAAAGCAGCCTCTAACTCGATATGAAAAGAAACACCATCCAATGGAACTGATGACACATTCAAAGAAGCTGGTCTAGAGGAAACAACTTTCTTCTATCTGGATTTGACAGGAGCTCTATTAACCTGACTTGGAGCAAATTGTCAACATCAAAAGAACTCTTCAGATCACTATCTTCTAAAGAATTAGGAATTTCATAGACTTATGCTGATCAAACTCAGACTCGAATGTCTCAGAGGATCCATTATCAACACTTTTAACATTCACAGTTTTCTTACCAGCTAATTCGAGCAGAGGAACATTATCATTCAAATCAGATTCTTGAACAAGTGATAACTTGTAGAAATACAAGTTAGTGTAGCCTTTTACTTAGAATAATGAGGTTAGATAGGTTGAATATGCATCGATACTACTAAGAATTCATTCTTAAAACTATATTTGGGTTGAAGTATATTTGAAATATCTACTGACCGTATATCATGAGGCAACTTGCACCGAAGTGTTATGTTTTGTAGATGATGCAGGACCTGTCCGCATGCACTGAGCTCTTACCCGACGAAGGAACATTTTATTGCATGCCTTGGGATCTTTGGCACTATCCTAATGGATCTTTTGCAATAACTTCAGAATGTTAACCATGATAGCAGTGCTGACATTCTCACTAACCAAGTTAGAGATGACGACTAATTTGAGTGGAAGACACAAACCTGTCAGCCCATGGCTCTATAAATAGAGCCTTGACGACCAGAGAAAGGGATGAACACATCCAAAGCAACTTAGAGATACATAATTTTAGTTCGAGCCAAAGCATATTTGAGAGCATCCCTGAGCATTCTCCCACTTCCCAAAGATCCTTCGATTTACCACTGGAAAAACTCGTTGGAGCAAGTGCTTGAGAGAGCCTTCTCCATATCACACTACCATAGCCTCACCAGCAGCCTTAGCACCCCATCAGATTGAAGCAAGAGATTGTTGATAACTGCATATCACTTCTTGTTTCTTGCTTCTCCCTATTGTATTGCATTTTGTGATTAAGACACTAACTCATTTTATAATAGACATTTCTACTTCTATATATTATCATGACTACTTTCATCTTCTCATCTGTTTTTACCATTTTTTTTTCCTTTGCCATGAGTAACTAAATTCCACGGGGTAAAGGGGAAGTTTAATACCAGGAGCTAAGTCTAAGTTTTGAAGGTTAATTCAGTTTTCTTAGTGTACGAATATGTAAATGCTTGCCTATGATCATTCATTAAGTCAAGTAGCTATAATCAACTACTCGAGAAGGTAAGTAGTTGTGGAACTCACTAAACAAAATCAGAAGTGTTTCTAGAAATAGAAATAACCTTATGATCAACACAACATCATTCATGCATCATAGAGATATGAAAAATAGGGCTAGCTGCCAAAAGGTGTGCGATGAACGAATGTTATAGAGCTTGGATTACCCTTGATGTTAAACTTAGGAACTTGGAATCGACTTCCCCTAACCCTGCTTTGTCCACTCATTTTCCACTACAAGTTAAAGCTACTACTCCCTTAAAATTCTTAGGATCATTCTTAAATTGTTCATTGCTTGCTTAGTTAATTTCATTGCATAGCTTTATGAGCACACATCTTAAATTTATTTTCCTCTATTATACTTTAATTAACTTTCGCTACAAACACATTAACCACATAAACATTTTAGTTAACGAGTCCTCGAGTTCGACCTTGGTTTACACTGAGAAACTTATATCTTGTTTATACTTGGTTTGATATAAGGACACTTATGACAAACACATAACACAGCTACAACTCGTCGCATAATTTATCTCATCGCATCATCATTTCTAACATGATCGAGCACAACGGGTTTTACACAACAATTTTTGGCACTGTTATCAGAGACTTAGCCACTAATTTTGTTTATTTTTGTGTGTTTTTACTGGCACCCTTTTGATCTTATGTGTATTGTTAGCTTGAGCAACAAAGCTATAAACAATATATAAGTAAAGGTACAATACCTGAATTTGATTTTAACCTAGAGATTGAATGGACATTCCATCGCAGAGCTAGAAACAACAGAAATCGAAGAAGGAACCAACACAAGAATATGGCCAACAATCAAAACAATGACCCCGAATGGTGGAATGGTCTACATAGGCAGGGGCAGTAGAATCCAATCCTGCTGGCTAATGACCATAATATAGCAATACGGAATTATGCAACCCCGAACGTGTACGATTTCTCTCCAAGCATCATGCGACCAATGATTGATGGGAATGCTCGATTCGAGATGAAGCTAGTAATATTACAAATGATCCAAACTACATGACAGTTTGGAGGGGCTCCTGGAGAAGATCTTCACATCTATCTGACCAGTTTTGTGGAGATATGCAACACATTCACTATTCCTGGCGTGACGCCAGAAGGGATCAGGCTCTCTCTCTTTCCTTACACTCTTAAAGACAAGGGCAAGCAATGGGTTGATTCCTTGGAGCCAAATGAAATCATTTTGTGGGACCAGCTTGTTGAGAGATTTATGTAAAAATTCTTTCCACCTACCATCAATGCAAGGAGGCGGTGAGACATTGCTATCTTTGAACAGAAAGATTCTGAGACCTTGAGTGATGCATGGGCTAGATTTAAGCGCCTAGTTCGTAATTGCCCGCATAACGGCATACCTGACTGTGTCTAGATGAAAACTTTCTATAGCAAACTAAACCAAGCTTCACAATCAATAGCCGATACATCAACTGCGGGTGGGCTTATGCACAAGACATATATAGAAGCCAAGGAAATTTTGGACAGGATCTCAAGAAACACTGATGATTTTGTAAATGATGGATATGGCAACAAGAATTGTGATAAACATAAGATGACTGGTGCGTTGATTGAGTCAAATGCAGTGGCCACATTAGCTGCCGAGATGGCTCAAGTCACTTCCCTCCTGAAGTCGATGGCTATTAACCAAGGTGTGTTGGGCATAAACTCTGCTCAACTTAATGCACTGAATTAGGTCGTTGTTGTAAGTTGCGTGAAGTGCGGGGAGCCTCACTCTTATGAAGTATGCTCACACAAACCTCAGGTCATTTATTCAATTCATAACAACCCATTCAGCAAGACATACAATTCGGTTTGGAGGAATCATCCCAATTTCTCTTAAGAAGGAATCCAGCAACAACCTGAGTAGCAAAATGCACCTTCACATCATGCGCATAAAAGAAGCCCCCCAAGATTCCATCAGCACAGTCAAGGCCATCAACCTGCCCACAACCGCTCGTATCATGCATCGAGTTCCAACACATCCTCATCCTTAGAGCTACTTTTGAAAGAATATTTTCGAAAGAATGATGCGTTGATCCAGAGCCTAGTGTCCTCGATCCGGAATCTAAAAGTTCAGGTCGGACAGATTGCCAGCAAATTGAAAAACAAACTGTCGGGCACCCTACCCAGTAACACCAAAACCCCTCACATTAGTGGCAAGTAGCAATATCAAGCAGTGACACTACAAAGTGGAAGGACACTGGCTAACTCGGCAACAAACTCCAGAGATTGGAAAATTGAAATCTCCCACTATAGCAATACCAGAAACTTTGACTCCTACAGTTTCAATCGATTCCACAAATTATGAACCAACTAATAACGTTTTTAGTGATACTACTCATGCTTCCAACAGACCACCAACAACATTGAATTCTTCAAGCAAAGATGCCTCAGTACTATCTAATCTAGAACCCTCACCACAGGATTTTGTTGTGGCGAGAGAGAAAAACAAGGCAAGTGAAATTTGCCTCCATTGCCAACATTTCCCAACAGGCTGAAAAAGAAAGATGATAGCCATTAGTTCAAGAGATTTCTAGATGTCCTTAAGCAACTTCATATCAACATTCCCCTTGTGGAAGCTCTTGAACAGATGCCCAGCTATGTAAATTTCCAGAAAGATATACTGTCAAAGAAGTCATTGATCCTCTAGTTCTTTCTCAATTGAATGTGCACGCTTGATTTGAGAAAGTGGAGCGTGCGGATGTTCTTGAAGTTGAAGTCTTAGAAGAATGTTTGTAACAGGAAGTCTTTTGATTATTGGGAGAATTCTCTTTAAGCCCTTTAGAGTGTAAAATTTCAGACCCCTACAAATGAAGAGAACTAATCTATTTAGAGATTTCTACATAAAAGACCTTAAGAAAAGACACATATTAGGTTAATATCTTGAAGATTTCTTTTTTTTTTTTTTTTTTTTTTGCAAAAAAGACCTATTGATCTCCCTATTTTCACTAATATCAGTGGTTATTTACAATTTAGCGCTCACCTACGTTTTATATATATATATATATGTGTGTGTGTGTTATTTATTTATGTATTTCTCTCTCCTCCACTTTTCATATGACATTGGCCCATAATGACTCCTTATCAAATCTACATCAACACAAGTTCAACTCTACAAATCAAATTTTTCTAGAAATCTCGTGCAACCTCAAAAATGGAATACATGTTATTAATATTTGGATTTGGTTTATTGCATAAGCAATTTGGACATAAATTCAATTTGATCCTTTTATTTGATTTTTTTTCCTTTTATTTGATTGGTATGCCGTTCAAAACTTTTGATCTAATCTCTTAAACTTTAGTAAAATCTGATACATTATCATGTTACCACATATTTTCTAGTTTATTTATTTTCCTGTTTACTTACATGCTAATGAGCTTACGTTTTCTATTCGAGTGAATTTTTTAATTGAATATGTTAAATTTAGGACCGAGTAAAAGATAAGAAAAACAATGGGCAGAGAGGGAAAGATATATTTTGAGAACTATTTACCATGTTTAACTAAAAGAAAAAATATCTTTTGGTCTCTGAATTTTTAAAAATAAATATATTTAGTTTCTAATATTTTAATTTGACCATTTTAAATCTTAATTTTTAAAAATAGGTTTAAAGGTTCCCAACTAATAATTCTATTAAATTTAAATATAAAATTAACTAAATATATAATGTATCAAGATGACTTGAATACAAATATATTTTTTAATCTTTCTCATTTCTCTCTCTTCTCTCTCTTTTCCTCTCACCTCCATTTCCATCTTCTCTCTTTATCTCTCATTTTTTCTATGAAGAATCTCATTAAATTTGCTCACTTCTCTCTCTTGTCCTCACTTCTCAACCTCCATCTTCTCTCTTTGTCTCTTAATTTTTTAGAAAAAAAGTTTGTATTGCGTTTAAGTAATTTCCATCCTTTATTTTAATTTTCTATTTCCTTTTTATTTTGATTTTCTATTTTTTTTCCAAATTTTTGTGTTTCTGTTTTTTCATGGTGTTTACTGCTTTGTTTGTGTGTGTTTTTAAGAAAAAATAAATTGCATTTACTGGTTTTGGTTTTTTTTTTTTTTGGTGATTTTTGTTTTGTTTTCTTTGGATGTTTCAAGAATGGTTTTACGGTTCAACTATTTTAATTTAATTAAAATTAAAAAAAAAAATTGCTTAAACATTGTATGCAGAAAAATGAGAGACAAAGAGGGAGGATAGAGATGGAGATAGAGAAGAGAGGGCAAGAAAGAGAAGAAATGAAAGAAAAAAGTATGAGATAAAGAAAAGAGAGAAGTGAGCAAATTTCATGAGCATTTTCATAGAAAAATGAGAGACAAATAGAGATGGAGATGGAGGAGAGAGGACAAAGAGTGAAGAGAGAAAAATGAGAAAGATTAAAAAAATATATTGTTTCCAAGTCGTTTCGGCACATCATATGTTTAATTAATTTTATGTTTAAAATTAATAAACTTATTAGTTGAGAGACCTTTTAAACATAGTTTTAAAAACTCGGGATTAAAATGGCACATTAGATATCAAATGCACCTATTTTTAAAAATTCAGGGATCAAAAGGATATTTTTTCCTAGTTAAGAAGTTTAACTCTATAATCGCCAAATTCGAATATGTCATAATTATAGACATAATTCATAATTTAATCTACATGTTTTTTTCGAAAATAGATAATTGGTAAAAATAACAAACGAACTTAAATGAGATCCAAAATAAAAAATAAAAAATAAATACTCAAATCAAACAAGCTTTTAACTTGCTTTTGAAAGGAGTCATTATGGGCCAATGTCATATGAAAATGTGTGGGCCTATTTTAATCTTTAGCGTGGGCCTTAATGAGGCCCAATTAGCCCACAATAGAGAATCCATGGCCTCTATATGGTTGGTTTTAGATGAATATCCTAAGAACACGATAATAATACTAAAACAACATACACTATAAAACACATATGTATACTACTATATTTTTAATTTTAATTTTCAAATTGTAATGGTCTTACAAGACTGCCTATTTCATGACTAACATGACACTCTTAATTAACAAATATTTTTAGATGGAACAATCTCCTTAGAATTTAGAGGTTATTGCAAATATAATAATGAAGTCTAAAATATCAATAAATATATCACAATACAAAATAAATTTACAAATATAACAAAATTTAGATTTTATTTTTGAGATTTTGTTATATTTATAATTTTTAAAAAATGGTTGCTATACATTTAATTATTAGCCTAAAAAGTACTACCAACTGAAATTATTTAATTAAAATATAACACTAACCAATCAACTTTTAACTTATAAATACTCAAAAAGAGTAAGATAATTTGTCAAAAAAAAAAAAAAAAGTCTCCAAGCTATAAATTTTTGGTTCAAGAATATTTTTCTATATATCTTATTATTTCAATTGACTCAAATGACACATAATATGTGTTAGTGATTAAAAAATATATATATGTAGTTCAAATCTCCTCAATCCGTATCGTATTAAAAAACAATATATGACATGACATTTATGGTCCAACTTCGCTCACTTAAGTAATCGGTGATAATTTTCAAGATGGTATGAGTTTGAAAATAATATTTATAAAGTTTTGGGACATATGAAATACAAATTTTAAAAGGTTTTGAGGATTAAAATTGTAGTTAATTGGAATGAGATTTGGGAGAAAGTATCCAATGGGCAAAGGGGTGTGGTAATAGCACACGGTTTAAAGGCCCATTCCGCTGCTGATTCCCAATTCCCCATTTTTAGGTTCAGAAATCAGATTTGATCTATCACAAATAATTTACAACCACAGCATTTTAATAATTAAATTTAATTCGGGGTGGGGGGACAGTAAAGTGTTATGTGTCAGCACAGTAGGGCACAAATTCTTAATTTCTTTATTTTTCATTTTTATTTTTGTTTCTTTCCAGTTTTGGGGTTAAATTAAAAGAACCAAGTCAAGCCCAAACAAACGTGTTTATTCAAAGGGTCAAATAGATTCTCTACTTTAATTGCGGCTATAAATATATATTTAATTACAACCCCTTATCTAATTTCTCTTTCATTTTCCACCTCATTACCAAAAAGCTACATTTACACACACAAAAAAGTTATAAATGGTCAAGTCGGTAAAATATATTAAAAAATATTTTTAAATATAAATAAATGAGTTGACTTATTTATAAAAATATAGTAAATTATCACTATCTATTACTAATGGATAGTTTATGTTTGAAAATATTTTTCACTAGTTTTGTTATTTAAAACAATCCCCTCACCAAAATAGTAGTAATTTGTTAGGTTTTTTCCCTTAAAAACAAATGTTGCAATTTTTACTTTTTTGGTTTAATTTCAGTTATTTTAACAAAAAAAAAAAAAAAAGTAAGTTTCTTCTCAAACTCACTAATTTCTTTCAATAAGCATCAAACATCAAAAGAAAGAAAGAAAGTCCAATCATGAAGCTTGTCCATTGAATGATCTTCCTAAGAAATCACAAATTATTTGGAAAAAAAAATCTCTCTAAGGTTTAATTAAGTTAGATTTAAAAGATATATTCATTAGTTCATTACAAATGACATTCATGAAAGTGTATTTCCTTTTTTAAAGAACATTCCAATGAAAGCTTATCAAGATAATAAAAATTGTAACACTTATTTAATTTAAAACAAAGTAAGATGTTAAAATATTAAATGAAATTAAAAGTCCGTGGCTAAATATATAGCAAGTTTTTTTTTTTTTTCAAATTTATCCTATATATTTATATTGTATTTTTTTTTTCTTTTAAAACGTAAAATAGTAATTGAGTATTCTAATTAGTGTCATCTATATATGATTAGTTGCTTGCTTAATTGTAATTTTCTTATAATATTCTTAAAACAAGTTTAAATCCATCTCAACTCAGTTTTGTTGTCTTTAATTTCATAAATCACATTAGTATAAAGTGTTTTCTTAATGGCAACAATCTTGTAAATTAAGCTTTATATTAATCGAAGACATGTTCTTTCTTTGATTGTGTACAATATCTTTTAGTAGAAAGTTATTTTATCTAAAATTCTAATGGAGTTATCAAAATAAATATAGCTCTCATGTACTTAAGTCGAAGGTTCAAATTCTAATATAGTACATAGGATATATGAAAGTTCAAAATTCTCTGATAATTTGTTTTATAAAGAAAGAAGTAAAATTGGTCTTAATTATAAATTTCAATTTGACCAATAAACTTTTATTTGATTAAGTGCATGCATGAATTTTCATTTTGATACCAAAAAAAAAAAAAAAAAAGTCTTTAGCTATGATACTCAGCTGAATATAAATAACTTAATAAATTTCAAATAGAGAACCAATTAATTACTTGAACTTAATGTGTGTGGGTATATTTTAAATATCCTTTAAGCCTAACTTTTATTTGGTACTATGAATTTGCCTCAGTTTTAATAAGAAAAGAGATTATGATCTGTCATTAACCATTAAAATCTCTCATCACCATCAAAGTTCCTTTTTTCCTTCTTTTCCAACACTCTTTCTCCATATACTTTCAAGGGAGTATTTAAAATGATCACCTTCTTAATCTGAAAGCAAACTTGAAAAGTAATTAATGTACATAATCAAAGCAATATGATTAAGTATATGAATTCTCAATGCATGCATGCCCAATACAATCAAAATGGCTCTCTAATTACTTTTCTAATTAAATTAATGTAATTTTCAAATTTCAAACATGAGTTGTATATATAATCTTTCCAATTTTCTTCACTTTTTTTCTAATTAGGATGGAAATTTCAAGTTCTGCCAAACAATTTGTCCACCTTTTGACAGCTTTCTTTCATACCTTCTAATTGTTTGTATTCTTTTTTTCTTTCTTTTTTTTAAAATTTAATGCTGACTTCTGAAAGTTAATTAACACTAATTATTATTTGAAAAAAAAAAAAAAAAAACCACTCATTATAATGTCTTCATTTTCTCTTGCATAGCCATTAAAATCATTATTTTGGGATGATATGTATCTTTACAGTTGCAAATATAAATATTAGACTCAAAATATTAGCAGATATAACATAATGTTAAAAAAATTGCAAATATGACTAAATTTAAATAGTCTATCAGTGATAGACCATATCACTGGTAATAGTCTATCAACGATAAAGTCTATCGCTGATAGACTTGTCTATATTTGCAATTTTTTTTTAAATGATGTTATACATTTGGTTATTATTCCTAAAAATGCTACCAATTGTAATTACTCTATATATAAATATATATATATATAAAGCAAATGATTGCTTGGGTAGGGTACTTTCGTTGTACATGAACCCTACATTTGCCAAACTCATACCAAACAAGACTTTTGAGAGGCAGGATAACATGATTATAATCCAACTTCAAAAACTACAGAAATCACACAACTTTATGTATATAAATGGTTCATTATAAGGTCATTTTGAATTGCTTTTAAGTTTAGAGAATCACAAATTTTTTTTTTTAAAAAAAACGTAAACAATAGAGAATTGATACAAAGATTTACGTGACTCACTAACAGTGTATTAGCTATGTCCATGAGCAGAAGGAGATAATAGCTTATTATTAGTTGAGATAAAATATCATATTACAGATTCAGAGACATCAGTAGAGTTAGAAAGTTTGTGTAGTAAACTTCTCTAAAAAATAAAAATTGTAAATAACATAAATACGAATACGACTTAACGAAACTTGATCGTTAGAAGCATCCATTAATAGATTCAAGTCATTTTACAAGAAAATAATAATAATAATAATAATAAACAATAGAAAAATTATCTATTGAACCAATTTTAATAGAGGAAGAATCTCTAACTTGATTGTTCGAGAATTTAGGAGATAGTGACAGAAAAGGAATTTTCTACCTTTGACTCCAAATTTTTAATAGATATTTTAACCCAAATAAAATGTTTATTCTTAAGAAAACAAAAAGACTACGGAGAGTTGACAACAAATATAACCCTAGCAATGACCAACGTTGTAAAAATAGAAATTTGAGGAAGGTAATAATACAAACCTAATAAGTAAAAAAATAATTTGAACAAGCAGAGGTTGATATTTTTTAAAATATATATATATATACTCTAATTTTTACAATTACTTTAAAAAAAATCATATTTAGAATTAATTTCAAAAGAATATATAAATGGACAAAATTTCATAAAATGAAATCACTATTATAAAATGGTCATGAGTCAATCGTCCCTTACACTACGTAACAGAATTTGGAGACTTAAAAAATAAATTCCTTTTCATTTCACATCAAAGAAAAAAAATTGTAGACACATTTGTATATATATTTCAAATTTTCATATTTGTAACTTTAATTTTAAATCCATAGACATCAAAATTAAAAATTGAAATGCTTTATATTATTCATATTCTAAGTAGAGCCGTCAATCAACGATTAATTTAACGCTAAATTGATTGAAATAATTTAAATAGATATTTATTCATTTTTTAAATTCTTCATAAAAAAGTACAAGTTTAGTTCACCCATCGGTTAGAGAGAGTTAACTTTTATTTATTTATTTGGAACAAAAAAAAGTCCAATTAAAATAAATGAGCTAATAGAAACACGACAACAAAAACCAAGAATTAAAATTAAATTATGTAATTAAGTAGCAATCTTTAATTATATTGTTTAATTAATCATGATTAATTATCATAAAACTAAAAAAAAAAAATACACATTCCAGCAACGACGTTCAATTTCTCTCAACAAACATTAGCTACCAAACATCTTTACACCTTAATTAAATTATTAGACTTTGTATTATGCATGCCGTTCACCGCCGTCGTCCATCCGCCGCATTAACCGCTACAACCGCCGAGTCAACAAGTGTAGAACTCGACGAGTTCCTCAGTCGACCCCAATTGCGTGGCCGCATTCTCCAACATCCACAACAAATGCTCAAACATGACGACCTCACAAGAAACCACCACCGCGCCTTCGTCGTCAAACGATGACTTATCAACCAACTCTTGAAACAAAGGATGTGCTACGACATCCAAGCTGACATAATACGGTCGTCGGGACTTACCGACATAGACCGTACGAAGCTCCTTAGAGATGTTTTCGCCAATATTGGCACCATCACTCACGGCGGCAACCGACACCGAGCTAGAGCTCCGACCGAGCTTGGTAATCGAAGGCCATCTCTTAATGGCTGACTTGAGCTTGGTGAGAGTTCCGGCTTTGACCATGGCTGAAAATTGTAGAGAGAAATAGGGAAAAGTTTAGAGAAGGGTGAGGGAAAGAGAAAGGGAAGCTTCGTTATATAAAAACAAAGGAAAATGGAAGAAGAAGAAAAGAAGAAGAAGAATTATACGTACATGGCCCACACGCATATTGATAAAGAGTGATATTTTTGGTTGCATTTTTATTTTAATTTTGTACATGAGGTTTGGTAATATAAAACGCCAAAATATCATCAAAATAAAAAAAGAAAATGGAATTGTTTGTAATTTTAATTAAAACATTCCGTTGTAATTTATTTATATATATTAAAAATGCAAATTAAGATATAATCATCAACATATACGTACCAGGTTTTGACACGTGTAATGTTTCAACTTTCTTTGTATAATTGTTCGTGTTCAACCCACCAACTTCATTAATCAATTAAACAATATTCAATTTTTTTTCTTTCCTTTTATTATATTGACAAATCAATTTTGTTATTTTGTTATCCGAAAGAATCAATTTGGTTGTTAATTCTATGGCGAACCGTTATTTTTAATGCATCACTTTTTTATTCAATAAAGTTATGAATTAAGAAAATGAAGTGGTCATAACCAATGGAATGATACAAATACATATATAAACGATAAATTTATAATGTTTTTAAAGAAAGTTTTACCAAGAATTTTGAGATCCAATTTTTAAGAAGGTGAGTAATATCTTGACAGATTGAGTTATACTCATATCGAGCTATTTGATGATTATGGTTCAAAATTTAAGTTAGTCTACATAATTTGATCAAGTAGTTTCAATTGTATCACCGCCGGACATTGGTACCAAATAATGAATATTAACAATTTTCTTGTGATGTATTTCCATAAACTAGCACTACTATATTTCTTTCGAGTTACTTTTTCTTCTCTCTCTTTCACAATTTATATTCCATCAAGTAACTCAAAATATTTCATTGCTGAATATTAATGTTCATAAATTAACTCTATAAGATTTCTTTTCCAAGTTGATTTAGTTTTCTTCTTCTCTCTTTCACAATTTTGAATTCATCACATAACTCAAAATATATCATTATTATTACCGAGTATTAACAACTCTTTCATGTGTAAGAAATCACTAATCGTTGTTTTAGTTGATGAATTTCTAGTCCTCACTAATGAATTCGAAATTTTGTAGAAAGTTTAGCGAATAAAAATTAATATCAAATTGTTAAAAAGAAAATGACATAACATGAATTTTCTGATACATGATACATCATCAAATGAACCTAAAAACTTAAATAGAGGAACTACAATAAATTTAATTAAATTATTTAATATAAGATATGAATGGAGAGTAAACCAACACTAATACATTGATAAATTTCACACAAACAAAAGTGTTTGGGAGAAAATTGATCAAAATTAAGTGATTAAATTGAAGCTAAATAGTAAATAAGATGCCAATTGGAACATATAGATAAGAATAAAAAGTATTTTATTTAGAGAGAGAGAATGAATTGAGAGAGGAAAAAGGGATAGGTGATGGAAAATGCCAGTGAAGACCCAGTTGTCGTTTTGAAAGGGTATTAGAAATATAAAAAATGATTATTATATCATATGAACAAATATTTAAGCATATCAATAGTGTCAGAAAAAGGAATCGTGCAAAAAAGAAAAAAATAAAGCTTTTTTTTAATTACAAAATAAATAAATAAATAAAATAACTTGTTGGTTGGTAATCTGCCAATGCCATCCAGCTTCAAAAATTCGTCTTTGATTCAAAAAAGGGAAAAAAAAAAAAAAAAAGGATTGATTACCTTTCATTTAAATTAGCTTTTTCTTTGATCCCATTGAACTGCCTTTTTCTTTTTTGTATTTAGTTGCACTCTATGTTTTTGTTATCTGCCTCCTCAGCTTTTCATTTTTCCAACCAAACATCTTTCAAATCCATGTCCTTTTTCTTGTCTTGTCTCAGTAACACATCAGTTTCTCTTTCAACTTTAATGAATATGGGATCTTTCTCCCAATTATTAGCATCAGTCAACCCCTTTGTCAATTTTACTGTGAGAGATCAAATCAATTTAATTGAATTTTCATTGCCTTCTCAAGTTCGATCCGAGAATGAATCATCATTCTATGTTAAGTTCAACCGTTCAATTCAGATAAAATTTGGTCAATTTTAGTCTCTTATGATTCAACGGTCATTGAATTTTCTACTTCAGTCAACAATTTCAATCGATTTGGTTAATCTTGTTAGTTGTTTTGGGGTGGTTTTATTGGTCCTAAGTTTCATGACTTCAGTGAAGTTATCAATTCAATCAACTTCAACCTATATGATCAACCTTGTTGGTCTAGTAGCTAATTGAATTTTCTCATTGCCTTCTCACGTTTGCATTCCATACGAGTACAATCTGATAACAAATCATCCTTCAATGTTAAGTGCAGTTCTTTGATTTAGATAGATTTATTTGTCTCTTAGGTTCAATGGTCAATGAACTTTCTACTTCGGTCCACAATTTCAATCAATTTTCGTTTTGAATGGTTTTATTGGTTCCTAAATTTCACCTACTACAGTGAATTCGATTTTCAACCTATTTGGTCAAACTTGTTGGCCTAGTAGCTCACCAATGTCAGTCTCGTATTCAACTTGCTAAAACACAAATCTTACTCTCAAAGAATTACTACTAATATGGTAAAATATACTTTTTTCCTTCAATATTCAACACGTCACAAGCTCCACACAATTCTTGAATGCTATTTATCGCTGGATAATAAATCACTGACATATTGATAAGATTTCAGTTTCCAGTCAGCTTTAAAAGAAAAACTTAAATTCTCCTCTCCATGGCTTATCATAGAGAGGTTGTCAGTAGTTGGAGCAAAGTTTTTCACACCAAAACCAATAGTTTTGGGTGGTCCAAATGGAGAAGACAGAAAAAAGGACAAAACCATCGAACCTGAATTGGATCTAAAGAGTAATCTGTGACAAGTTGTTATCCAATATACAACGTGATAGTTCTGCCACCTATAAACTCATCAGCAAAAACAATGCCGCCCCTCCTTGCTTTCCTTTTAAGATTTTCTTTTGTTTTCTTTTGGTAGCTAGCTTAACTAAAGCCTTCTCATCCTTATTCTATGTTTGGTGAAGAAACTTTACAGCTCGGTCCTGATTTGGATCGTACGGGTCAATCATTGCACTAATCATCATCTATCAAAACAAAAACTTTTATCTTCTACCAAATATTGAACCCATATAATCAGAGATTGCAGCTCAGAATCTTGGAGATCAATCAATCAGTAATATAGGATTCATGAATCTGATAGAAACAAACAAAAATTTCACCATGTTGAAGATATGGTGTCTGTGTAATGTGCACAGAAGTTAAGACAAAGTGGATTAAGATTAAATATGGGAATCACAGAAGACAAAATATAATTCTGAATGAGAATTGTTTGGCAAACCTGATGTCGAAAGCCGACTTCCCCACATGGCGATGTATGTTGGTTTTTGAGTTGATCCAAACCAAAATTAATGTAAAGAATGCTCATTTCTCTAATTTTTTTGTTTACCAACCAAACCCAAGACAGTTCTAATAATAAAATTTCATATGCAGGTTTGGTGGGTATCAATTGTTTTTCAATATGGGGGTGGGGTGGGGGAGGGTCTGGTTAAGGATAGGAATGGAATTACCTACTTGCGAGAGTCTCTCTTCCTCTTCCTGGCCTTCGAATTTGATTTTGATTTTGACTTCGTCTTCTCTTTAGTAGACTTTTTTTTAAGATCACCGTCCTCGTTTATTAAGTGCTCGTATTCTTCGAGGCTTGCAAAAGGTGATGCTTTTGCTTTCCTCTCCTTAGGTTCATCGTCTGAATCCTTTCCTAAGTCGTTATTATCGCTGCCGCTTAGCATTTCATCACTGCTAGAACCTAAATCTTCTCCACCTGCAATGTCAGAATGTATATCCATCTCCTCATCACTGCTATTACCAACCAAGTCTTCATCGCTTTCATTGGCAACTTGATCCAAGTCATCATAGTCATAGTCACCATCTGCTTCTCCTGAAGGATTAGCAGAATCCAACAAATTCTCAATCTCTTCGTTATCACTCTCATCCGCACCAACCATGTCGACATCTGACAGATCTTCGGCAGCATCGTCGTTGTAGTCAGCCTCAACAGCTCCACCAAACAAATCTTCAGCAGCCTCCTCATCTGCTCCTTTCTTCTTTTTCTTCTTTGGTTTCTTCGAGGAGTTCATTTTAAACGTGTAGAACTTGTGGAACACAAGATCTTCTGGGGGCACATCTTCTTCAGCCAATGACAATATTTCTGGTCCAATTAAATGGTTGTTCATGTCAAGCTGAGAGAAACAAAACATGAGTCAGCTACTCAAATCCAATAACTTTTTCTAAGCATGAAATGACATGAAAATGTCACATAGCAAAAAAATGATAGAATAACAAAGTCAATTGAGCACCTTCTTGGCTGGTTCTATTTGGGAACCACCATGCCATGTGCTTGCTTTAGGTTTCTTCTCCATGAACTTATCCAAGAAAGCTGTAAGTGACAAGTCATTAAGCGGGTTCCCATTGTAGACAATATTAGCACCGGAAAGAAGAGTTTGAGCCATGGTAGCAACTGATGGGTGCACATGAGAAGCTAGGACTACAAGCTCCCACCAGCTTGCACGATCTGCGTTGCTGATGGTAGTTCAATAAGAATTAACGAGTAAAAATCGACACTTAGAAAGAAAGAACAAAAGAATAAGTGTAAACGATCCAAAGTCGCATTGGCTTCACTTTTTTGAGTCATGTTAAGCAAATACATGTTACTAGATGGATTAGCTATCATCCACTTGTAATTAATATTTGACTTCTACTACCATATACTAATTTAATATGATGGTTGAAAATTGCTAAAAAAGATTTGAGAAAGGAAATTACCAGTAAGATGGCTCCCTGTGCCGTGGATTGTACCCTCCAGGAAGTGACAATCCCTTACAAGGTGTAAGAGATTGCTGCCCGTTTTCACCAGGTTTTTTTACGGCGGGTTCATCAGCATCTTTGGAATCATATCTCATGAGCAACTCCCCATCAAGATCTAAACTTTCGTCTTCAGAATGAGAAACTGGAGACTCGTCATCTTCGTCAGGAGAATCGTCGTCCTCCGATGAAGCAGCGTCACTGTCACACTGGACATCATCTTTATGTACTCTTAGTTCAGTGATTGTTTTGTTGATATTTTCTTCTTCTACTACATCTTCAAAATGTTCAAGTTCATCATCAACCGACTCATTCTGGAGAACCATATTCCTGTAAACCCAAGGCTCTTTTAGACTTAACTGAACTGAGTAAATACTGTTAATCCTTCCAACTCAAACTTAAAATCATCATTAAATCGTACTAAACAGCATTACCATAAGGAAGGCCTTGCTTTAAGAACTTCAGAAAGAAGAAATAGGCATCCACAGGCATATTGAGGTGGTTGTTGAAGAGCAACCTGTACATCAAAGATTCGAGATATAGCAATTCCACAATAAATGTAAACTCTTAAGAACAAAAGTAAAATGACATTGGGAGGAAGAGTAAGCGACAATTGCCTGCAAGATACGCTTTGCATAAGCAGCTACACGCTTTAAGTTCACATCATTCTTCATTGCTCTCAGAAGAAGACCAATAAACATTTCTGCCTGCAAATAGGTCAATTAAAAAAAATATAATTCAGGATGCTCTTAGAAAAGATTAGAACACGTAAAATTACAATTATAATGGGGTGCTCGACATATCCTAAGTAAAGATATGTGAGTCCCAAAATAAAACAAAAGATAGGCTTGCCTTTGACGAGTTCATGGCGGCTGGAAGTAATAATTTTGAGTACAGGGCACGGAAGAAGCGGTCACTGACAACTTGATTTTTGGACGATACTTTATCGAGAAGCATAAACCCTTGAACTGCCACATTAAAATTCTTGGAGTGAACCTGAAAAAGTAGACGTTTATCAAAATTTGAGCACTTTGATAACATAACCTCAAAACTCTTGAAATAAAATTAATGTACGCCATTGAGCTTACTAGCTGAAAAAGCATCGGTGATTGAACCTCAATGATGTCATCAGCTTCCTTGCTCAAGACGTAGGGGAACGCTCTATTTACTCCCTATTAGACAGCCACACAGAGAGAACAATCAGAATATAAATAGAACTCCCATAAATAGGATCAGGGAAAAAGAACTTAAATTTGACTAAAGAAAATGCTTGAATTCATCTTTCAATTTACCATTTCTTAATTTATAACTTTAGAAAAATAAACAGAATACTAACAGTTAGAAGAGCAGACAAAATCCTAGAATCCATTTCGACATGTGATTCCAAGAGATCTTTTGCCTTGGTGTCTTTTGAAGACCTTGAAGCTTTTTTCTTGTCTTCTTCACGACTGTTTTGCTTCTTTTGGTCATCGGAAGCAACCAAAACCTGCGATCATTGCACGCAAATCATTTTCTTCTACTGACCACAAAATGAGTCCCAAATAGTGGAACTAGTATATTTGAGATGATTTGTTAAGATCAACTAATCAAATCAACCTTCTTTTTCCATGCATTATGTTGTGTCAAATTAGCCAACAATAATCCAATAAGAGGTCATAGCATCATATCCTTTCGATAGTTCCCTAAATGACAAGGACTTCTAAACATTACTCAACTTTCAATATTGTAATCAGAACCTTTTGAAAGTTCACTAGATTTTGATTTAACCTAGAGATTTATAATAAAGGCACAGATAGATACTATTGTACTAAACAATAGAAATTAAAACTAACTCTGCCACTACCTTGAACAATGCAAAGTACACATCTATCAAATGTTTGGCCACCTGCGGTCCATCTCCTTTCTGGCTGAGGTGCATTTGGCTCAAAAAATTCACCTACATGAAAATGGCTAAAACAATAATACAGTGCACCTAGTAGGTCTCAAAAATGACAGATCATGGTTAACTTGCTGCACAATCCCATATAAAAGGTTTGGCATACAAAACCACCACAGCTAAGGAGTCTAAGCTCTTCCATAAAACATTTCTAAACACAAAAGAGTAGGGTGAGTAGGAGATACATACAGCATGATACTTCGCTCGTAATCCCAAATGAGGACGAAAAAGGAAAGAGTCCACCTCGTCAATTACGACAGCCTGTACAAAAGAATTTTAGTGAAAAACATGTAGAAGATTATGCACAAAAGCTTATATAAGATACCTCTGTGGATCTATCAGGTTCAAAAACTTGTAAAAACCACCCTAAAATGAAGCCTCATTTTCATGGATGATGGAAAATGGATTGATGAGGTACCAGCAATGTCTAATTCTAACATTATACCTTCATGTTTGGATGATCAGACAACAGGTTTGATAAATGATAATCGGCACTGGAAGCAGTCTTGTTTTCAGGATCACCCAACTGGAAGATGATATCAAAAAGGTATAGGCAATAAAAACTACAACTACCAATATATAAATATTAAAATCGAAATAAGATAAAGAAATAGAATGTTCAACTCACTTTGTTAACTAGTGCTGACAGTAGCCTGCGCTCTTGTTCAGATTTACTCTTAAGCAGCACATAAATGGTCTGGAACAACAGTGAAATTTAAGCATTTTTTAGTTTAGCTTTAGGATAAACTATTCTAAAAGTTAAGTTGACTACAGAAGTCCATTACTGTTTCCACGATTGAAATACTCGATGCTAAAGAATCTTATAATATGACTAGACCAGAGAAGAGGAAAAAAAAAAGGGTGGGAATAAATTGTGTCCAATGAGTGAGAGTCAGAAAACCAACCTTCAGGGCCTTGTTTTTCAGCGCTGGCAGATCATCTCGTGATGCTTCCTCAAGAGCAATAACAAATCGCTCATACCTTGTACATTTAACATCAGACAAGAAATTTAAAAGTTCTAACAAAAGAGGATACCAAAAGGAACTCCAAAGTGCAAAAGCTACGAAGTAGTGTAATTACTACAAGTTGGTTTAAAAGGCATGCACCAATTGGAGGTTTCAGAAACAACCATATCAAAGTAATGCAAGAAATCAGTGATCCAAACGTATCAAGCTTAGTCGAATACTTGAATAAAGAGAGAAAATATATCATCAGTTGCCATTCTGCTCAAAAAATATAATGAAGTGCAAAGTACCTTTGCTTCAGGCATTCCTCCCAAAACCAAAATAGTAATAGAGAATTTCCGTCTTTTGTATCAAGAAGATGATTTAATGGCCGTTGTAGTAAATTCTTCAGTTTCCGATCAGGCAACAAACTGACACAAAGAAGTAAGAGGTAAGTTTATGATAAGCTAATCCATAAAACAAAAATGTAACTACTCTACTGCACAACAGATACCACAATTAGAGATGCCACCTTGAGATGAACAGTTCCATCAACGCTTCAAAACCCGTCAATGCATGGCGCTTCCCTACTTTTGATGTGACCATCCCTTTAAAAACCAAAAATACAGTTTCAGAACAAAATATGGTGCAAGTCCGAGGCTCTGATGTAACTATCAAATCCTCCCTGTTAACTTAACTAACATGCTAAGCAACCCTAAGATAACCTGTTTCATTGCGCAACAACAGATCACATAATCCAAACTCATATTCATCTGTCTAGTCTAACAATCCAAGATTGAAAATGTACAATGTCTATGGGTGTTGAGGATAAGAGTATTGGGTTCTTCACATTGGCTTTTTTAGTCAAGCCAACATTTTGTATCTGATTTTGCTTTACTTAAACAATAAAATGCAATGACCTCTAAAACCCCAAACAGACGGTTAAAGAAAAACAAAAACTTGCCAATTTCAGCTACAAATATCAAACTTCCAAAACCAGCAATTCAAATGCTCCTCTATAATGATGATGAATATCCACGATGTAATGAAACAAGAATATAAATTCCCCCGTACTCCAATTAAACTTACAGCATGCTGAATGAAAAAAAGAAAAGAAAAAAGAACTACTATCCCTACAATATAAAGTGAAAAGTTTACCCTAAAACTTACCTAACAACGCATCAAGTGACCTTATATTGGCAACTGGATTATCCCCCACCATGACCGAAAATGCCGAAACCTTATCAGCAGCAGTACCCGACCTTTGTGTGGTGACCAACATCTTAATATCTCCACTCTTTCCCCTTGAAGCCTCATAATCCTGAGAATATTGCGCCATTAATCTCTCCCCAAGCTCCCTCTTCTTCTGCACCAGTTTCTTCCACTCTTCCACGTCTTTTTTCACTTCAATCTTCTTCTCGTTTCCCATAACTTTCGCTTCCAGTTCCGCAGCATCAACATACCACGTACCCAGAACACTGGCTTTCACTAAAGGAAGCTTCGGCAGGTTCTTGAATTTGTCAAAACTTCGAGGCTTGTCGTTGCCATCGTCGAGAGCAAGAACGGGGGGCTTAGGCTTAGGCTTCGGCTGTTCCTTAGATTTGGAATTGAGAGCTTTTGGCTTCTGGGTTTTGGTGGGTTCTTGTTCAGGAGTTCGTTTAGGCTTTTTTGGGTGTTTGGTTGGCTTGAGAGGGCCTTGTTTGCGAAAATCGACATCGTTGAAACCTGAAGATGGGGTTGAAGAAACGAAGCCGAGTGATGAAGCAAAGGAAGCAATTTCGCCTTTGAGAGTGTCGATGTCGGCGACGGTGTTTGAAGCTTTGTTGGTGGCTTTAGAAGCCGCCATTGTTGTAGAGCTCGCGAAGCTACTTTTCGCGGGGGACAGGGTTTTAACAAGTTCACGGAAACAATTTGGGGGGTTTGACCAGGTCTCCGTTCTGCAAACCCATTGGATGACCCACCTTAATCTAATGTTGGGCCTAAAGTTCGGCCCGTTGGAACAATCGCTGCCCATTAGAGAATGTGAAAGTCGATCTCGTCGAGTAACCGTTAGTTGTGCAGTATGGCCAAAACGCAATATCCAATTGGAAATATAGTCATTTTTTTATTTTCATGATTTATGGTAAAAAAATCGTCGATGTAGAGTCCATCTCTTACTTACGTTTCCAAACATGTCCCCACAGATCTCACAACTTCTTCCACAATTCTACCAATATCTCCCAAAAAATTGTTTGCGTATTTTTAGACAAACTACCTAGCGAGATTTTTGTGGGTATAGTTTCTATTTTTTTAATTACAATTTATAATTTAATAAAGAATAAAGGGTTAGTTACTTGTCATTGATTCTGTCTTCTATTTACCTACGATCGTCGAGACTACACAACAGCCGAGAAAGGTATTTCCTCCCTTCTGTCATTTGGTTTGTTTTCCTTTCGTCGTGGAGTCTTTTGAATTTAGTGTTGCTTCCTTTCTACTGGTGTATTTTCTAAGCTTCTTCCCTTTTGGTGTATTTTTTGAACATAAAGTATTTATTTGTGTACTCTTATATTGAATTCTAGATATTTGTGTAACGTTAACACATCGTAATTATAGTTTTTTTAATTTATATTTCAGCCAAATATCGCAAGATCGAGATTTTATATGGGGACATGTGGGACGACAACAAACGATATAACAACTTTAATATTGCTTGTTTGCATGTTTCGGTTGATTTCAATTTTTGACCGTTCACGAAATTTATTGTTAAGAAGTTACATATTCGGGATAACTGTTCAAAGCCTCTTTCAGTGTCGTTTATTATCGAAAAGAGTCACAAATAAAAAAATTAGAATACTGAACAACTCCTATCACTACAAAAAAACATAGTAATGGTAGTAAGTCCAGGTCGATCCGCAGAGAAACACGATTTGTTTCATTAAGCCAATTTCTTCACTAGAGCGGTAAATGGGAGGTTTTAGTATGAAATAGATAAACGTGTAAAACATAAAATGTAAGGGAAAATGTAATCTAGGATAGTGATCTATCTAATTTCAAGAGTAAGAGAGAGAATCCTATGCAATTTCTATCATGGGACTCGATAAATAAACAAACTTCAATTCATACGTGTACAACTACCAAATTGATATAATTTAACTAGACTCTACAAAAGCCGACAACTAATTAAAACAAAATCAATCAAGCGTCCTAATTATCAATTAAGGTCAAAAAGTCAATACCCTAATTGAACTATATGCTCTTAATTCTACTAGGTTCTCAGTGATCATATAAAATTAAAATCATATGCATTAAGAATGAGGATTCAATTGTGTAATTAACTGACCGGATAGCCTTGTTCAATTAACCCATTCTTGGAATCTAGGTTAAACATGCATTATCAAGATTCAAGACCAACCTATAAATCTAAGCATTCACATTCAATCTTTTGCCATTGGGTTATTTCAGGCACAAACGAACACAAAGGAAATGCACAGGCTTGAAATCAACTAGCTAAGACGTGCAATTATGATACGGTTGTCACTCCAACACATAATGCAAATCTAAATTATAGCGAGATTCAAAGAAAGCATGGAATTGAAGAATGTAAAATTCAATCAAAGAAATCTCAAGAAAATTGCATCGAACCTCTTACTCAAATAAATTAGATGGATTTACCTCTTAATCCATAGATAAATCAAGAACGATAATCCAATCCATCGATTACAATCCAAAATTAAACATAAATCTAACCTATGGATACTGAAAATACAAAGGGAATGAGTGAATTCCATTTTGTGTAACTGTGTTCCTAGCTCCCCAATCAGACAAATCCCCAAAATAATAGGCTTGTTGAGTCGGCGATCTGGCCACTCTCACCTATACAAATCAAAGGACCGCCCTCATAGGCAGTAGTTCACAACTATTCAAGTCATGTTACCTATGGTTATCATGGTGAAATGAAAGTCTCTATTATGAACGACGTTATATAATGAGACTAAACATTTCGTGGTCTGGTTTTATACAAACTTCTTTATATAGAATATCTCCGCATACATGTCTATACATGAATAATCAGGATCATATCATTTGTAGAACTATACAACAATTGTAACACCTATAAAATGAGTCATACTCGTAGTGTCACAAGGATAAGGTACCCAGCCTTATCCATCTACTGCAAACCATTTAAATTATCACTTAAACATGATCCACCTATATGTCTCCACTTACATGTTTAAGTTACAAAGATAACCTTGAATGTTAGTTTATTGGTTTGTAATTAATGCAACTAAAATATCATATATTTTATAAACAATGAATAAAATATCACATATTTTATTAAATACATAATGAGTTTGTTCAACAATGTTTACAAACTATAGAACCCTACGAGATTTAAGGCATCAGCCCCAACAATCTCCTACTTGACCTAAAGCTAGTGGGGTGTAAAATATAATCAAAATACAAAGTACACAAAATAAACTAGGGCATAACATGCGTTCAATACAAAATCTCCCACTTGCCTTGGTCCAGACGTGACCTGTCCCATAGACCCATAGTCTACTAGTGACTTTCAAGCACCATAGTCATGAGGGCCTTTGTGAATGGATCAGCAACGTTGTGCTCTGAAGCTATCTGTGTGACAATCACGTCCCCTCGATGCACAATCTCTCAAATGAGATGATACGTTCGCTCTATATGTTTGTCACGCTTATGACTCCTAGGCTCTCGGAAAGTAACCACAGCACCACTATTATCACAATAAAGTGTGATGGGCTTTAACATGTCTGGAACAACTTCCATATCAGTCAAGAATTTCTTAAGCCAAACGAATCCCTTAATAATTTCACAAGTCACTACATACTCAGCCTCCATGGTGGAGTCAGTGCACCCTTGCTTAGTGCTCCGCCATATTACTGCCTCTCTAAAGGAACTCGTTTTAAAGAGATCCTTGAGCGGAAGCGGATCGTCCAAATTCTATTTTGATTGAAAAACAAATTTACAGCAAATATACAAGATATGCATTTTTAAATAAATTACATAATGTTTTTTTTTAATTAAGAAATAGAGTTCAAGAGATTATACCTTTGAAGAATGTTTCTTTGTGTAAACTCCTCGAACTGTCACGAACTCAAAAACAACAACAAATCTTGAAGACCCTATTCAAGAAAATCACAAACCAAAATAGAAAAAACAACCACCAGGAGCCTTCGGTATACTCATGATGAGAGCCTAGGAGTTGTGGGCTTTGACTATTTTGATAAGGAGGGAGTTTGAGTTTGGAGGAGGAAGAAAATTGAAGAAAGACACAGAACGTTTCTGTGATTTTTCTATCATATAGTAAATGGTCTTCAATCGTGTAGTGTCTTGGGAAAGTATCAAAGAAAAGAAAATTTATTTTTCGTTTATTCCAAATTGCCACAAAAACTAATTAACCACCCACTAAGGTGGTTGAAGAGAAATTAGAAAAATTAATAAAATAAATATAAATAAATATGATAACTAACTTATATATTATTTATATTAAACTATATGTTATATCAAATATAACACATAAACTACAGTTTTAATATTGTATCATATACAATATAAATCCTAGTTCCTTTTCTCTATTTTATGGCATTTAATATAAATCATATTTATATTATATTTAACAACTATTTGAATCCCATTCAAATATTTATTTCCTCCAATTAAACAATAATGTATCAAATACATTATAACAATTATATAATATATAATTGAAATATATAATTAAATTCCCTCTTATTAATTTGAACAATTCAAATTAACCCAAAAACTTATTCTCAACTAAATCCGTTTAAGCTACCAAGAGGACCTTATGGACCTGTAGTTTGAAGCTCCAATAGTACGTGAATAATTAATTAAACTCTTTAATTACATTATCTACCATCATTTAACTGTCGGGCACTCCACTAAAGACCGACAGCTGCACTATTCGCACTACAGATATATTTCTCCATCTATTGGATATAACCAATCAACAGTACGATGACCTTTCACAAATTGCTCGTAAGTACAATTGGGCCAAATTACCGTTTTGCCCCTGTAGTTACATCTAATTCCTTAAGTACCATTGATTCCTCTAATGAACAATAGATCATAGTCTCACTATGACTACATCCCTCTCGAGGCAAGAGAGGGTGTGGCCCCACATTGTTGAAGACCCGGAATCAGCCCTTAAGGGAGAAATTTATCTACTTATCCATGCTTCGGGAAAGGAGTGAATTCCATCTTGTGTAGTTATGTTCCCAGCTCCCCAATCAGACAAATCCCCAAAATGGTAGGCTTGTTGAGTCGGCGAGCTGGCCACTCTCACTATATAAATAAAAAAACCGTACTCATAGGCAAGAGTTCACAACTCACTCAGGATTCAGGTCATGTTACCTATGGTCATCCTAGTGAAATGAAAGTCTCTGTCATGAACGGCGTTATATAACGAAACTAAACATTTCGTGGTCCGGTCTTATATAAACTCCTTTGTATAGAATATCCCCGCTCGCATGTTTAATACATGAATTATCAGGATCAGATCATTTATAGCACTTTACAACAATTGTAACACTTACAAAGCAGGTCATACTCATAGTGCCGCCAGGATAAGGTACCCAGCCTTATCCATATACTACATACCATTTAGGTTATCACTTAAACATGATCCACCTGTATGTCTCCACATACATGTTCAAGTTACAACGATAACATTGGATGTTAATTTATTGGTTTGCAGTTAATGCAACTAAAATATCACATATTTTATAGACAACCTATTTTGTAAAGTCAACTGGAGGCCTCCCACTACTACAACTGAGACGATGTGCCCGGTGCCAACTCATATCGTCATCTCACCAATCTCAAGTTGTCGCTAGGATCTAATCCCCTAAAAAGAAGAACAAACATGGTTAGTGGCCCCATAATCTATAATCTAGACAGAATCATCATTCTCCACTAAACAAGTCTCCAAAATCAGTAACTCACATTTACCTTGATTGGCCTTAACCTTCTTCTTTTCCTTCAACCAACTTGGTCAGTTCCACTTCCAGTGTCTATCCTGATTGCAGTGGAAACATTTTTTCTTTTCAACTGGCGCTGGTTGTCTACCCACTGTACGACAGTTTGTGAGTTAGTCGGTGCCTTCCCCTTCCCCTTACTACCCTTCTTCTTCTTCCACTTGTTAGTGCCGGAAGAAGAAGATGCAAACTTAGTTCTTGAGGTCGAACCTCGGAGGAACTTTTTAGATGATGAAGCAACATTTGCCTCACTAACTGTCTTCTCCTTGCTTTTCGGCAAGGATTGGAATGTCTGTAACTCATTGAGGAGAGTTGTATGAGTGTAATCAATCCTATTTAGAAAAGCATTGCTTACGAAATGTAGGAAACTTTCTGGCAACATCTCCAGAATAATGCTAACCTGGTTGCCCTCATCGATGCGAGCCCCGTTCATCTCCGCCACATTAAAGTGGACCATCATGTTCAGAACATGTTCTCGAACAGATGTACCCTTCTTCATTTTGGAGTTGAAGATGCATTTTAGAGCGTCATGCTTGAGCTGCCCGGACGGTTGTTTGAACATTCCCTTCAAGGACTCCATGATCTCACGTGCAGTGAATATGGGCTCATGCTTCTTGGCCAAGACGTTGTTTAGGCTGACCAAGATTTACACTCAGGACTTCTCGTTCGCCCGTGTCCATCGCTCATACGTGTCTCAAACATTTTGAGTAGCAGTAGGAGGTGGAATAGGAGAACACTCCTCCATAAAGATGAATCGGAGGTCATCCATGATAATTATTGTGTTTATGAGTTCTTCCAACTAGCGTAGTTGTTGCTAGTTAGTTTGTCGGCGGCTAAAAGAGCTAAAGTAGCGGTTGCCATAATTTAAAAGTTGTTGAAAACAAGAACAAACTTAATAAATTTACTTGCATTACCACTTTTAATACCAATTTTAGGTTTTAGCAAAATAGTTCTATTGTACCTTAAGAGAAATGACATCTATTTTGCAATGATGTCCCAGCGAGGTAGAACAAAAGTCACCGTTGGGGTGATCAAGTACCCTTTCACTAGGATGAGACATTCTCAACCATTAGACACAAACAACTCTTGTAACTGACTCTAACAATCATTTTTCAGTCCATAATTTGTTAGCAACCTTAACAATTCCGCATAAGTGTAACCCCTCATTTTAGGCCCTAGAGTCCCACCTTAATGCGCCCACCATAGGAAAAAAGCAGATTAGGACAAGAGACTAAAGCAACCTTATTCTTTCAAGAGATCAGATAAAGAGTTGTGCAAATATTGCCATCCTTTTAGGGGAAAATCCCAGGATGTCTCGAGGCGATGCATAAAAACGTTATCCAACCTAATGAGAGAGACCATGGGATATGTTGTCACATGTCCCCTCCCACTTACTATGAACATTCTCTCCATTCATCTTGGTATTGACCTACCCAAACATCATCCTTTAAAGGGATACTCCCAGGGTGCCACGAGGCCGAGGATAGATCTCACGGTGTGAACTTTTAGGGAGAAATGTGTAGAGGCTTAAGTGAAGTATCATATACCCCAAGTAACTTCCACTGAATGTTCTACCTAGGATTTCATTAACTTAGACAATCCGGCTACTGATTTTATCTAAGTGTGAGTTAACTTGCTAAAAAACAACTTTTGCTTTTGATAATTAAACAAGTTCGAATCAAGTCTTATTAAACACTTTAAACAGACTATCATCAAATTTGCATGCATACAGCAAATCTATCTAATTCACCTTTCCAGGTAGGTTCCTAGGTAGGGGTGTTCCGTTTTTATCAGCTTAAATACCCCATCCTAGACAGAACTCACCTTAGACAAAAGGTCCCTTATAGATATATTTGGTACATATTTAATCTTTTATTAGTCAATTTAATCCTATTAAACCGATTAAAATATTAAACTTAGGTTTTTAATCTCATTAGAAACGTGATCTTAGGTCTATCTCAATAAAATTTTAAAACTCTTTTAAAACATGATTAAACATGTCAGGTTTTATGTCCTAAAACTCGCAATTTGTAAAATGATAAAAATTTTCTATTATCAATATACTTGTTATTAATCTCATAAATTTTATGAAAGTCTAAATCCAATAAACTAAGACCCATGATTATTGTATGAGTACTTGAACTTTATGTGGAGACATAAGAGTGGATCGGGTTCGAGTAAATAGTCAAAATGATCTATGGTACATGAATGAGATTGGGTAACTTATTCTGGTAACACCATTGGATGCGACCTACTCTGTAGTTGTTACAAAAAATTGTAAAGTGTTACATACGATGTGATTCTAATTCATACATGTTATGACATGAAGAGTGGAAGCGTCCTATGCAATGAGTTTGCATAAGATCAGGACCAAGAAATAAGTCACTCTTACTTTATAATGTTGTTTACTGTTTAAGACTGACTATTTCACCTAGATGACTTAAGTAACTCGATATTAATCCTGAGCTAACTATGAACTCTTATTTATTCAGGATTGCCCTTAAATTTGCATAGTTGAGGGTTAGCTCAACAAGGTTGGCTCAATAAGACTCCCATTTCAGGGGTAAGACCGGATAGATAGCTGGGGATATAGGATGCAAAACGGAGTTCACGCCTACCCAATTTAGGGATAGGAGAAAGGTTGTTCTCTCAAGTACTGAATCCAGGTCTTGAACAAGGGGTCACACCCTCTCATTGGGTTGAGAGTTTGGTTTGGTGATTGGATTACAAACCAGTTGTTCATTAGAGAATCAGTAGGGACTTGGGGAATAAGACGTAATCTCGGGAGTAAAACAGATATTTGACCCAACCGTTATTACGAACAACTTGTGAATGGTCGACTTGCTGATTATGGTTAAATCATGTGAACATAATATATCTACAGTGAGGAGAATGCAATTATGAGCTTTAGTGAAGTGACCCATTAGTTAATAAATGGGGATTAATTTGGTCTAATGAGTTTAGTCGATTAATCTCGAATCGTTGGAGCCCATGATCTATAGGTCCGCGAGGTCCCCTACTAGCTCGTAACGGACTAGCTCTAGAATAGTGTGATAAGTTAATTTGAAACATTCAAATAGAATTAAGAGAATTAGTAATTATATGAGATATAATTATGTTTAATTTTAGAATTAAACGGAATAGGAGAATTTATATATTTAAATATGATTGAAATATATAAAGATGGATATGTGTTAAAATTAATTTAATATTTGATATTAAATTAATTAAATTTTATTTAATAATTAATTTATGAAATTAATTAAATTTTCATTTTTAAAATCAAAATAGACTTATAAAATCAAATTTTGATTTTTAGATAAAATTGGAAAAATTGGAAAACAAAAACACAAAATGGAAAAATGGATTTTTCCATTATCCATCACCTAAATAGCTTACACATGAAGCATTATTTGCCTTGTCTTCTCCAAGCATGAGCTGCAACTCATGCAACTCTTCTCTTTGCATGTTGATTTGCAATATAATGAAGAGACTAGAGTGAAAATCGGGCATGCAATCTATAGAGTTTTGAGAGAAAAACTAGTTTGAAGAAATGTTCTTCAACAAGGTTGCAGCAGTGAGCTTTTCTCGTTCATCCCTTGATTCAAGCTTGTTTTGAGTCCCACAACTCAATCTAGAGCACCAAAAGAATAGTGGGGAAAATCTTAAGGTGGTCTACAACAAGATATGAAGAAGATTGTAGCTGGAGAAGGAGCTTTGAAGAAGTTCCACAAGAGGTATGTCTTGAAACCCATTTTTCTGCAGAAGCATACTTTATATTATGCCAAAATTAGTGAATTTGAGTGCTTAGATGATCCTTGTACTTCCGCTGCTGTTGATACAATCCTACAAAACCTGTGTCTTTTTTATTGATTTTAGTTCTAATTTCTATTATAACTCTTATAAAAAGAAACAACTAAAACCAACAACATTGCTAAGCTGGACTAGGTATTTATAACTTTTATAAGTTAACCTAAGTGTCATGCTTCATGCAATGTTCATTTATTACTATATATAACTCTTATATAACTTATAATGAACCAAGCATACATGCTTTCATACACCCTTATACTATAACACTTATAATATAAAAATGATGCATGGATATGCTTAATGCATGCATATATTATAACTCTTATATTATATGATGCACAAGCATGCTTTAAAGTAATTCATTCATGCAAGCTACTATATCATAACTCTTATATATAAAGATGATGTATGACTAAATGCATAACCTATGGTGGGTTTTAAAACTATATGGCATACTTTATGACACATAATTAAACATACATCACATGTACATTCATTAAAAATCAATGGATCGGGATAATTAGCCTAAAAAACTGGAAAAGAAAAACTATCTATTACAAAAACCATCGAGCCAACTGGTTCAAACAGGCGAACCGGGTCTTGAACCGCCCGGGCGAAGCCTTGTTCCTTGATCGTATAGTTGCTCCTTGTGATCGTCGAGTAACGCTGAACGAGTATAAACAATCGTGCAGCATGGATCGAGTGCCTATGACTATGCAATGAAGCATGAAGGCCACTCGATAGTGTAGCACACATCGTGTAATGCATGCTGAAACGATCGAGTAGACGACAACTATGTGATAAAGCATGATCATCTAAACAATCGAGAAGAAAGCATCAAGTATCGCATACCGAGTGATCGAGTAGCTAGTGACTATGCGATGAGTATGTTGGCCTACTCAATCGTTCAGTGTGCGCACCTACCATGAGTCAAGTATCAGATACTCAACGATCATTTACCTCAGCGTCTATGCGATCGAGTAGTTAACACAACACGATCGAGTAAACTCTTTACTCGATCGCGTAGTATCAGCCATGTAATTGTTCAGCAAATACTACACAATCAGTAGTGTCACACCCCACCCCAGACCACCCTCTTAGCCTAGAGAATGGTGTGACTGCAGCAGTTATCAACCCTTTGGCTGACATTTACTACCTAATAATTCTTGCGGAATAACTCTGATACCAAAATATAACTTATATACAGCGGAATGTCTTTAGGCCAAAATTTATTAATTCAGAAACATATTTAGAGTCATTACAATACTAGATTCACAAGTCCCAAAACCCAAAAACCCTAGTCTCTATATGAACAACAGTAACATGTGTATAATATTAACAGTAACCACCTAAACTGACGGGTTACAAATCTCTTATTCCTTTAGTGGCAGAGCAGATGCAGAGCTATCTTCAGAGGATTTGACCGCTACCTGGGGGAGGGGGGGAACATTTGAAAACGGGATGAGCTTACGCCCAGTGAGTGACTTAAGAAAGATAATTGATTCTCATGCAAAATCTCAATAAGAGAGTTTAACTAAAATATAAGCTTCTACAGTACTTGTACTACAGTATAAATATTTTCCAAGCATAAAACATATAAAGTTGTTTTAATCATAAAAAAGTAAAACTATTTCTCAGTTGAGAATAACCCGTACTGTGGATAAAACAATCCCAACACCAACTGCTAGTCAAGAGAGAACCCTTTTGCTCAATCTCTGGCTCTAACTACCTATGTGCACGTAGCCATACTAAGTACCGTCATACCTTAGGTACTTAGGTACTAACGCATGCTGAGTATATCTAACACATATAAATCGTTTTTCAACAATTTCTCACACATGCATGCGTTTAAAACATAACTCATCGTTTGCTTGGAAATTACTTGTAAAACTAGCTGGCATGAGAATAATCTTCTTTAAAACATGCTTTATATAACACGTTGTAATCAAAACTTTTAAGCAAATTTTTTAGTCAAAACGTTTTAGCCACTCACCTTGATTGCTTAGGAGCTTTTCACTCTAGTATCTTGGGCTCCCTTTTCACCCCTAGAATCCAGATTCAACTATACAGCTTAGATTGCTCATAGTTCTGGACCTTATTTTGAAATATCCTTTGAAATACTTCCTTCTACAAAACTATTCTAAAATGTATTAAGAAGCTTAGCCTAAAATTTGAGCTTAGAAATTTTCGTGGTTTGTCCGAAATCACAGAATCTTCATGACTGGCCCAAGCTGATTTCACAGCCTAACCCTTCTGTCTTCCTCTTAGTTTCCAGCCCGATCGCTTCGAGCTTTTCTTCCATAAACCCTACCCTAAAAACTATACTTTCAGAGCTTTCAGATGACTTTGGAATCACTCTAAACGCACAAGTAAATTAGGAGAACTCCTCATCCCAAGTTGATGCGTCCTCTTTAGACTTCTCTGTCCAATGCGTCCTCTATGACTAATGCATGGATTTGGCTCCAACGCAAGGTTTGCTCCACTCTTCCACTCTTTTTATGGTATTTCTGAATTGTGATCTAAAAATCTCATGGCTCTATTTATAGGCGTCCAAACCTTCTCCGGAGTTGACACCACCTACTTGGCTGCATGGCCAAGTGTCTCATTCTCACCTCATCAACGCAATGTTATGATCATCGCAAGCTAAGTGTCTTACTCCCATGTTGCCAACGCATGAGCCTCCAATCTGATGCCACCACCTCAAATTCTTAAGGCTTAAGGCTTTCCTCCCAAGAAGACACATGGTTTTGATGACATTTTCTATGTGACCTCACCCTTGTATGCGTCCAACTCTTGGATGCTCAACGCCTAGTCCATAAACAATGCATAGCCTCTACTAAACGCATAGCAAGCCAATTCACTATCATTACAATTTAACTTAGCCATCGCAAGGAGCTAACCATCACCAACGTATAAGGTGACCGTCCATCCTCGACGCATGGCTCACTCGCACGGCTTGCTTGGCATGGGTGCATGGTGCTGGCCACCAACGTATAGGCACATTGCATGGGTTGGCCGCTCGATGCATGGGCGTGCTTGGCCAGGTGCTTAGGTGCATGGATGTGCTACTTCGACGCATGGGCGTGCGACGTGTGCTGGCCATCGCTCGCTCGCTCAGCTACTTGGGCGCATGGCATGGGCTACGCGCTTGGCTGCATGGCAGGGCACCTTGACGCACTACATGGCTGCTCAACAAGGTGATCACCGCATGGACGTGGCCGCTCGGCAGTGCACTCAACACACGGGCGTGTCCGCTCGACGCATTGGCAGGGCGTCTGGTCGAGGCTGCTCGATGCATGGCATGGGCGCTGGTCGAGGCTGCTCGACGTATAGCCTAGGCGCTGACCGAGGCTGCTCGACGCATGGCCTGGGCACTGGCCGAGGCTGCTCGACACATTGCATGGGTGCTGGCTGAGGCTGCTCGATGCATGGGCTGCCTTTCCATGCATGCCTCACCTACTCGTGTGCCTTCCAACGCATCAACCCGCAAATTTCTATACTTAGCCAATTTTTTCCAACTTTCCTTTTGTCTTCTAATTTCCATTCTTTTCTCTATCATTCCACACTAGTTTCCACATCAACCTACTCATCACACTAATCTCAACAGGGAACATACTCAAGTAGAGAAATTAGGATTCGAGGTTCACATTTACCCCCCTATAAAATTTCGTCCTCGAAATTTCGCTACAAGTCTGTCAACTAAACAACTGTGGGTACTTGTTTCTGATTTTCTCTTCAGCTTCCCATGTTGCTTCTTCCGTGCTATGGTTTCGCCATAGTACCTTCACCAATGGGATTGTCTTATTCCTTAAAACCTGTTTTTTTTCTGTCAAGAATCTCCACCGGTTCCTCTTTATAGGACAAATTTTCTCACAACTGTACTGGTTGATTAGGCAACACATGGGTAAGATCTGGCACATACTTTCTAAGCATTGCCACATGAAACACATCATGAATATGAGATAATTTTGGAGGTAAATTCATTCTATACGCCATTGGACTGACTTTTTCTATTATCTCATAAGGTCCAATATATCTTGGGCTTAATTTCCCTTTCCTACCAAACCTAAGTATTTCTTTCCATAGAGATAACTTCAAAAATACTTTATCACCAATTTCAAACTCTAATTCTCTTCTCTGCTTATCAGTGTAACTTTTTTGCCTATCTCGGGCCGTCTTAAGATTATCTCTTATAATCTTAATGTTATCCAGTGTCTGTTGTACAAGTTTTGGACCTAGTAATTTCCTTTCACCCACTTCATTCCAGGATATCGGAGTCCTACATGGCCTTCCGTATAGTGCCTCATACGGTGCCATCCCGATACTCGAATGGTAACTGTTGTTATATGCAAATTCGATTAATGACAGATGTGTATCCCAACTGCCCTTAAATTGCAACACACATGCTCTCAGCATGTCCTCTAATGTCTGGATTGTCCGCTCAGACTGACCATCCATTTTTGGACGAAAAGTGGTACTAAAATAAAACTTGGTTCCTATAGCTTTCTGCAAACTAGGCCAAAACTTTGATATAAATCTGAAGTCTCGATCTGATACAATTGAAACTGGAGCTCCAAACTGACTTACGACTCAATCAACATATAGCTTAGCTAATTGGTCTAGGGTATAAGTAACTTTAATAGGTAAAAACTTAGTTATTTTTGTCAATCTATACACAATTACCCATATACCATCATAGCTCGCTGGTGTCTTAGGTAATCCAAACAAGAAATCCATCGTAATATACTCCTATTTCCACTCTGGTACTGAAAGTGGATTAAGTAATCCTATTGGCCTCTGTCTTTCTGGTTTAACTTGTTCACATATTAGGCACCTGTCAACATACTCTGCTATCTCTCTTTTCATACCAGGCCACCAGTACGATCTCTTTAATATTTTGTACATCTTCGTACTGCCCGGATGCATAACATGGGCCCGAACTATGTGCTTTTTCTAGAATAGCTTGTTTAAGTGATAAGTCCTTAGGTACGCATATCCTACCTTTTTTCAATAGCACTCTGTCAGCTCTTAATTGGTAGTCCGTCCTCAATCCTTTATCTACTTCCTCAGCTAACTTCTAAAAATCAGAATCCTTTAATTGCTCACGTAGAATATCTTCTACGAGGGTAGGACGCACTTGAAATGAAGCTAATAACCCTCCTTTTTTACCGATTGATAATGCTGCCCTAGCATTATATAACTCATGAATCAGTGTACCCTTCACTGAATTGATACTAGCTCTAGCTGATCTAGTTTTTCGACTTAAAGCATCAGCTACTACATTTGCTTTAACTGGGTGATAGTCAATGGTACAGTCATAGTCTTTGATCAATTCGAGCCATCTTCTCTGTCTCAAGTTTAGTTCCTTTTGATCAAAGATATGCTTTAGACTTTTATGATCCGTAAATATATGACACCGCTCACCAAACAGGTAATGTCTCCACAACTTTAGAGCTAACACAACTGCTGCTAACTCCAAATCATGTGTAGGGTAGTTACATGCATGCTTCTTTAACTGTCGAGAAGCATAAGCTACTACCTTTCCCTCCTGCATCAGCACACATTCTAACCCTTGTTGGGATGCATCACAATAAACCTCAAACTCCTTACCTGGTGTAGGTAGAGTTACTGGTGCTGATACTAACCTCTGTTTCAATACCTGAAAACTATGCTCACATTCTGGCGACCACTCAAACTTCGCATCTTTTCTGGTTAACTTTGTCAATGGTAGAGCTATCTTAGAAAAACCCTCCACGAATCTCCTATAATAACCTGCTAAGCCTAGAAAACTACATACTTCGGTTACATTCAGGGGTCGTTCCCAGTTAACTATTGCTTTTATCTTTTGGGAATCAATGCTAACTTCGTCAGCTGAAACTATATGCCCAAGGAATACGACTTGATTTAACCAAAAATCACACTTACTAAATTTGGCACATAACTCCTTTTCTCTTAGAATCTGTAACACCATCCTTAGATGTTCCTTGTGCTTCTCTACACTACTAGAATACACTAGTATATCATCTATGAAAACTATCACAAATTGATCCAAATAATGATGAAATATTCTATTCATCAAGTCCATAAATACCGCAAGAGCATTTGTCAATCCAAACGGCATTATTAGGAACTCAAAATGTCCATATCTAGTTCTGAATGCAGTCTTTGGAACATCTGTGCCTTTCAACTTCAACTGGTGATAACCTGATCTCAAACCTATCTTAGAGAACACCGTGGCTCCCTTTAACTGATCGAAGAGATCATCTATACGAGGCAATGGGTACTTATTCTTAATGGTCACCTTATTCAATTGTCTATAGTCTATGCATAATCTAAAAGTACCGTCTTTCTTCATAACAAACAAGACTGGCACTCCCCAAGGTGACACACTGGGTCTAATGTACCCCTTATCTACAAGTTCCTATAACTGAACTTTTAGTTCTGTTGGTGCCATCCTATATGGTGCCTGGGATATGGGTACTGTACCCAGAACTAACTCAATAGTAAACTCTATTTCTTTGTTAGGTGGTAAACCTGGTAATTCTTCAGGGAATACATCTAAGAATTCTTATACCATAGGTACATTCTCAGGTTTCAGTTTCTTATCCTGTGAAACTGCTACATAGGCTAAATAGGCTTCGCATCCCTTACTCAACAATTTTCTAGCCTTTACTACTGATATTAAGCTTCTTGGAAGTATTCTTTTACTTCCCATCAGGGTTATTTCTTTTTCACCTAGTTTTCTAAACACTATTTCTCTTTTAAAACTGGCATAGTGTTTATTTAGAAAATTCATACCTAAGATAACATCAAACTCTAGTAATTCTAATGGAATCAAGTCAACCCATAAACTCTGATTTCCAAGAATTACATCATAATTCTTGTAATACTCGTGTACAACTAGAGTATCTCCTACAGGCGTAGAGATAAACAAATCCTCATTCATACACTCAGGTACTCTATCTATATGTAATGCACACATGCTAGATATGAATGAATGCGTAGCACCAGGATCAAATAATGCATAAGCAGATTGATTACCTAAAGTTATCGTACCAGTTACGACATCTGAAGCCTCTTCCGCTTCCTGGTGTGTCATAGTGTATACTCTACCCTGCTGCTACTGTTGCTATTGCTGTTGAGGTCGTCCAGCTACCCCTTTCTACTTAGCTATACCGGATCCTTCTCCTCTAGTTCCAGTCACTCTAGGTTGGTTTATAGTTTGTGTAACTCTTCTTTTCTCACTATGTGCTCCATGACCTAGCTAAGGACAATCTCTCTTGAAATGTCCCGCTTGTCCGCACTGGAAGCACACATTCCTATTGCCATAACATACTCCTGTATGAGGCTTTCTACAGTTTATACAAAGCGGTTTCCTCCCTATACTAGCTACTGACTTGCTAGCATGACCTGATACTGATCTACCACTCTGTCCAGCTATAAGTCTTGACCTCTTTCGACTTGAACTTTGTTGGCTCATGCCTCCAAAGCTCCTTATACCCGATTGTCCAGAGAACGAGGGTCTAAATCTCCTACTTCGCGTTTCTTCAGACATTCTAAATTGTCCTTCACCTGGCTGGAGTACATCTTCCCTCTCTATACTTTGCTCTACTCGGATAGCGATCTCAACTAACTGAGTGAAATTTACCCAATTGGATGTTGAGGTAACGGGTGTACATATCTTTCTTCTTAAGCCATTCTCAAATCTTCTACACCTCTCCTTTTCTTTCGCGATGATCGGAAGGGCATACTGAGATAACTCAGTAAAACTTTATTCTTACTCAACAACCGTCATCACTCCCTGAGTTAGCCTAAGGAATTCCTCCCTCTTTTCTTCTTTAAAAGAACTAGGGTAGTATTTATCCTAAAATACTTGTCTGAATTCAGATCAAGTCATAGTTTCCGAACTATTCCTTCTAGCCTCTATCACTTTCCACCACTTCTCAGCCTCTTTCTGCAGCAAGAATGCCGCTAACTCGACCTTACGGTCCCCAGGGCATCTCATAACCTTAAAACATTTCTCAATCAAATCCAATTAGATCTCAGTATCTACTGGATCTGTGGCTCCATCGAACGTCGTGGCTTCAAAGCTTTTAGCCTCTCGACGTCAAATTTCTTTTCTGGATCGTTTTGAATCGATCCTACACTTATCGCCAATCTTTGAGTGATTCTATCAAATACTCGATCCTCCATCTGAGGTTCTACACCTACCCTTGGTGTACTCGACTCATTTACAGAAGTTGCTTCCTGCTCTACTGAGTCTTTAACTCTTTTCCCCTTTGGATCTGGGTCCCGTCCAACTTCAGAACCTTCGCTGGTAGGGTCAACATTCCTATCCTCAGTCTACTTGGTCTGCTTGCCACTTCTCTTCAACATCTTTGCCTAATTATTAGGTACACATGTTAGGGACTTATCTATGGGACTTAATTTAATGCATGAACTCTCTTTCACCCAAAACCTTATGCTTTAGTACTAAGCTAGCTCAACCTTTCCCAAGTTTACGTATACCTTTGCTCTGATACCAAGCTAGTATCAACCCAAACTTTATTCTTAACCTTCTCCCAGATTTTACGTAAACCTTTGCTCTGATACTAAGCTGTCACATCCCGCCCCAGACCACCCTCTTAGCCTAGAGAAGGGCGTGACTGCAGCAGTTATCAACCCTTTGGCTGACACTTACTGCCTAATAATTCTTGTAGAATAACTCTGATACCAAAATATAACTTATATACAACGGAATGTATTTAGGCCAAAATTTATTAATTCAGAAACATAACATATTTAGAGTCATTATAACACTAGATTCACAAGTCCTAAAACCCAAAAACCCTAGTCCCTATATGAACAACAGGAACATGTGTACAATATTAACAGTAACCACCTAAACCGACGGGTTACAAATCTCTTATTCCTTTAGTGGCAGAGCAGATGCAAAGCTATCTTTAGAGGATTTGACCGCTACTTAGGGGGGGGGCATTTGAAAATGGGGTGAGCTTACGCCCAGTGAGTAACTTAAGAAAGATAATTGATTCTCATGCAAAATCTCAAATAAGAGTTCAAACTAAAATATAAGCTTTTACAATACTTGTACTGCAGTGTAAACATTTTCCAAGCATAAAGCATATAAAGTTGTTCTAGTCATAAAACAGTAAAACTATTTCTCAGTTGAGAATAATCTTACTGTGGATAAAACAATCCTAACACCAACTGCTAGTCAAGAGAGAACCTTTTTGTTCAATCTCTGACTCTAACTACCTACGTGCACGTGGCCATACTAAGTACCGTCATACCTTAAGTACTTCTGTTCAGATACCTTCTCAAACGTCCTTTGATATCTGGTTGGTTTGATACCTTCTCAAACGTCCTTCAATACCAATAGATACCTTCTCAAATGTCCTTCAGTATCTAGTTGAGTGGATACCTTCTCAAATGTCCTTCGGTATCGTGTTTTAAGTAAAACTAGTCATAAATGACTTTCTCTCTTTAAAGCATGTAAAGTATAACACATATAAAAACATGGCTTTAAAGGTACTAACGCATGCTGAGTATATTTATCACATATAAATCGCTTTTCAACAATTTCCTACACATGCATGCGTTTAAAACATAACTCATGGTTTGCTTGGAATTCACTTTGTAAAACTACCTGGCATGAGAATAAACTTCTTTAAAACATGCTTTCTATAACACGTTGTAATCAAACATTTTAAGCAAATGTTTTAGTCAAAACATTTTAGCCACTCACTTTGATTGCTTAGGAGCTTTTCATTCTAGTTGCTCCATTTTCTACCTCGGGCTCCCTTTTCACCCCTAGAATCCAGATTTAACTTACAATTAGATTGCTCATAGTTCTGGACCTTATTTTGAAATACTTACTTCTAAAAAAATATTCTAAAATGTCTCAGGAAGCTTAGCCTAAAATATGAGCTCAGAACTCCTTGTGGTTTGGCCGAAATCACAGAATCTTCAAGACTGGCTCAAGCTGATCCGACAGCCTGACCCTTCTGTCTTCCTCTCAGTTTCTAGCCCGATTCCTTCGATATTTTCTTCCGGCAGCTCTACCCTGAAAACTAGACTTTTAGAGCTTTTAGATGGTTTTGAAATCACTCCAAACACACGAGTAAATTGGGAGAACTCTTCGTCCCAAGTTGATACGTCCTCTTCAGACTTCTCTATCCAATGCGTCATCTATGACTAACGCATGGATTTGGCTCCAACACAAGGTTTGCTCCACTCTTCCACTCTTTTTACGGTATTTCTGAATTGTGATCTAAAAATGAAGTCTCATGGCTTTATTTATAGGCGTCCAAACCTTCTCTGGAGTTGACACCACCTACTTGGCTGCATGGCCAAGTGTCTCCTTCTCACCTCATCGACGCAATGCTGTGATCATCGCAAGTTAAGTATCTTACTCCCATATTGCCAACGCATGAGCCTCCAATTTGATTCCACCACTTCAAATTCTTAAGGCTTAAGGCTTTCCTTCTAAGAAGACACATGGTTTTGATGACGTTTTCTATGTGACCTTACCCTTGTATGTGTCCAACTCTTAGATGCTCAACACCTAGTCCATAAACAACGCATAGCCTCTACTCAACGCATAGCAAGCCAATTCACTATCATTACAATTCAGCTTAGCCATCGCAAGGAGCTAACCATCACCAACGCAGAGGGTGACCGTCCATCCTCGACGCATGGCTCACTCGCACGGCTTGCTTAGCATGGGTGCATTGTGCTGGCCACCAATGCATAGGCGCGCTGAATGGGTTGGCCGCTCGACGCATGCGGCGTGTGCTAGCCATCGCTCGCTCGCTCTGCTACATGGGCACATGGCATAGGCTGCGCGCTTGGCTGCATGGCAGGGCACCTCGACACACGGCATGGCTGCTCGGTAGGGTGCTCACCGCATAGGCGTGGCCGCTCAGCAGTGCGCTCAACGTATGGGCGTGTCCACTCGACGCATTGGCAGGGCGTTCGGCCGAGGCTGCTCGATGCATGGCATGGACGCTGGCCGAGGCTGCTTGATGCATGGCCTGAACGCTGGTCGAGGCTGCTCGACGTATGGGCTGCCTTTCCATGCATGCCTCGCCTACTCGTGTGCCTTCCAACGCATCAACCCGCCAATTTCCTCTTTTCTTCTAATTTCCATTCTTTTCTCTACCATTCCACACTAGTTTCCACATCAACCTACTCATCACATTAATCTCAATAGGGAACATACTCAAGTAGAGAAATTAGGATTCGGGGTTCACAAGTAGAACATTTCTACACCGATCGCGTAGCCAAATCTAAACGATCGTTTAGCCTGGGCTACATGATGAGACCAACCCTTGGTCTTCTTCCTCGATGAGAATGACATCTCCATTTGTTGAAGCTTCATCACGAACGACTCTTAAAAGCTCAAATACTTTGAATACAGACTCAATAGCAAAGTTATTATGCCCAAAAACACAAGGGCCCTAACAAATTTACTTGAAATTTAAAGGAAGCTTTAACAAATAGAGGCAATCATCCTGAAACATTCATCAATTCACAACCACAATTACATCTAACACTTAAACGCATTGCAGAAATAGAAAACCCACCAAGACTGTAAATGTAATTGAATACATAATGGAATTTGGAATATCAAAACAACCTGACTCTGATACCAACTGAAGGAACTCTAAAACAAGAGAACCAATGAGCAGAAACAGATCGTTCTAAATCCCATTGTGAAAGAACATGCACATTTACAATCAAACAACAATAGTTATGCATAAACTTTAAATTACAACATGCTTCAAGAAGAAAATACAAGAGATCGAATGAACACACCGTTGAAGAACCTTTTCTTCTTGTACTTCTTTGATCCATCAACACAAACGTTCAACAGCACGAATGCTCAACAGCATGAACGCAACGTCTCTGGAATAACTTCGAACAAAATCGAGTAACACTCGACCCTCGACCCTCAAACAGCAAGTAAACACTACCACGAGGTTACATTGGTATTCTCGGTGTGAGAATCCAGGAGTTGTAGGCTCTGTATGGATTTGATAGAGGGAAGGAGGAACTGAACGATCGGATAAACAATCGAGTAAGTGGGAGAATGAGAAAGTCTATCATATAGACTTGGGTACACGATCATTTAGGAAGCGAGTCACTATCGTATAGGTAAATTCGATTGATCATTTACTCTCTCAAAACTATCGTGTAGCTTTTTGTTTAATACGCGTTCGCTTATGAAAAAATGAAAACGATTTTCATTTTATCCATCAGTTACCATAACTGATTTCAACTTCCCACTAAGTTGGTTATTAGGAGAAAAAATCGAAACCAATTATCTCATAATTGATTTAATTATAAATAAATATAATAACTAATTTATCATATTATATTTATAATATATAGTTTTAATATTACATATCATGCAATATATAAACCATAGTTCTTTTTCTCCTATATGACATTTAATATAAATCATATTTATATTAATTCCTCCAAATAATGTATCTAATATATTATATCAATTATATCCCATATAATTGAATAAATTTAATTATATCATATATAATCAAATTCCCTCTTGTTAATTTGAACACTTCAAACTAACCCAAAAACTGATTCTCAATATGAATCTATTAAACTACCAAGGGCACCTTATGGACCTATAGTTTGAAGCCAATCATGATATCCACCATCCGTTAACTTTCGAACACTCCACTAAAGACCGACAACTGCACTTTTCACACTACAAATATATTTTCGTGTCCATCGGATATAACCAATCAAAAGTACGATGACCCTTCACAAATCACTTGTAAGTATAGTTGAGCTAATTTATCGTTTTTCCCCTGTAGTTACATCTAATTCCTTAAGTACCACTGATTCCTCTAATGAACAATACATCATAGTCCTACTATGAGTAAATCCTTCTTGGGCTAAGAGAAGGTGTGACGCCACATTGTTCAAGCCCTGGAATCAGCCCTTAAGGGAGAAATTTATCTACTTACCCCTGCTTCGGGGAAGGAGTGAATTCCATCTTGTGTAGTTGAGTTCCCAGCTCCCCAATCAAACAAATCCCCAAAGTGGTATGTTTGAGTCGACGATTTTGGCCACTCGCACCCATGCAAATCAAAGAACCGCCCTCATAGGCAAGTGTTCACAACTCACTCAGGATTAAGGTCATGTTACCTATAGTCATCCTAGTGAAATGAAAGTCTCTGTCATGAACAACGTTATATAACGAGACTAAACATTTCATGGTCCGGTCTTATACGAACTCCTTTGCAGTAGAGCATCCCGCTCGCATGTCTAATACATGAATGGTCAGGATCATACCATTTGTAGCACTTTACAACACTTGTAACATCTACAAAGCGGGTTACACTTGTAGCGTCATTAGGATAAGGTTTTCCTCATTTATCTATATACTACAGACCATTTAGGTTATCACTTAAACCACAATCCACTTCTATGTCTCCACATACATGCTTAAGTTACAACGACAACTAAGGATCTTAGTTTATTGGTTTGTGGTTAATGCAACTAAAATATCTCATATTTCATAGACTGTAGTGAATAAAATATCTCATATTATTACATCACAAAGAGTTTGTTCATATAGGTGTTTACAAACTACAGGACCTACGAGGTTTAGGGTATCAACCCCAACATAATTAACTTAGGAAAAATTCGGCTACTGATTTTATCTAAGTATTTGTTTAATTTGCTCAATAACAACTCTTGTCTTTGATGATTAAACAATTTTAATCGAAGTCTCATTACTCTTTAATAGACTTTGGTCAAATTTGTATGCATATAACAAATCTATCTAATTCACCTTTCTAGGTAGTTTCCCAGGTAGGGGTGCGGCGTTTCTATCGACTTAAATACCCCAGCCTAGCCATAACCTGCCTTAGCCAAAAGGTCCCTTATAAATACATTTGTTACATATTTAATATTTTATTAAGAATCAATTTAATCATATGAAATCGATTAAAATCCTATGAAATCAATTGAAAGATTAAACTTAGATTTCTTATTAGAAATATGTGATCTTAGATCTATCTCAATCATATTTTAAAATAATTTTTAAAAAATTATTATGGTTTCAGATTTGCATGCAACTCTTTGTTATTAATTTTAATTCTAATTTCATTTAGTTATAAATAAATGAAACAATTAAAAACAATCATTGTATGCTAGACATACTTTAGTTAATTATAACATTTATAAACTAACCTAAGGTAATGTCATGCTTCATGCAATATTCATTCATTACTAATATGTAACAATTATATAACTAAGTAATGAATTACATCCATTCAACCATATATTATAACAATTATAATATAAATGATACATGGATATGCTATAATGTATGCATACATATACTACAACATTAATACTATATGATGCATAAGCATGCTTTATGAAATTTAAATCATGCATATTCATATATTATAACACTTATAATATAAAATGATGCATGAACATAAATGCATAACATATGGTGGATTTTAAAACTATATGACATACATTATGACATATAACATAAAACATACATTGTATGTATATTTACTCTAGCAGTTGATGGACCAGGACAAGACCTCTAAAAAGAAAAAAAGAAAAGGCTAACTATTACAAAATTTGAGTCAACCGATTCGAAACAGGTGAACCAGGTCTTGAACCGCTCGAACCGAACTGCCCTTCAAAGAACCACTTTGCAGCTGATCGTGTAGCAAATGAACTATGCGATGAACATCTATGTGATCTTGTAGGAAAGACTACACTATCACGTAGCAAGCAACCATGCGATGAGCATGAAAGACTGCGTGATTGTGTAGCAAACAACTATGCGATGAGCATCTAGAGACCGCACGATCGTGTAGCAAGCAACTATGTGATGAGCATCTAAAGATCGCACTCACACGATCTTGTAGCAAGCAACTGTGCGATCTTGTAGCAAATGTCACACGATCGTGTAGCAAACCCTACACGATTGCGTAGCATTAGCTACGCGGTTATTTGGCAAATGCTATACAATTGTGTAGCAAAAGCTACATGATCACATAGCAAGAGCTACACGATCGTTTAGCTGTAGCTCCACGATATAGAATCTCTGTTTCATCTTCTCCATTGAAATAACACTCTGCAACTCTTCTTTGAAGCTTTTCGGGAACAGCACGAGCGACTTAAACTTACAAATTACAGATTTGATTGCAAGATTAATGCCCAAACACACAGGGGCCTTTACAAACCAATTTTTTAAATAAAGAAAGCCTTAAACAGAGCATTCTATCCCGAAACATCCATCAACAAATTACATCCATAACCATTCATAGCATGAGACAAGATTCAGATAATAAAATTCACCAATACTGTAAAATGATTCAATAAAAGAATGGAATTTGGAATAAAAAACCTACAACCTGGCTTTAATACCAATTGAAAGAACTCTAAAGATAGAGAACCTTGAACGGAAGCGGATTGATCGACTTCTATTTTTTATTGAATACAAAGTTTACAGTAAACAAAATATGCATTTAATTCTAAATTACAACATGTTTTATAAAGAATTAAAGGGTTTTAAGAAACCAAATTTTGAAGACCTTTTCTTCACGGTTTCCCTCGAATAAATTACGAACTCCTTGAAGGCCTTCTTCAAGATTAACCTCGAACAAAATCGGAAAGTACCACAAAAGTTACTGTTCACACGAGGTTTCTTGAGAAATGTATTTCGTGGAGTTGAACTTGAGTTGGTGTTGGTGTTGATGATGATTTGATGCAATGTGATTCAATTTTTAGTACTTAATCCTCTTATTCTCTCTCGATTGAGTGGATGTGCTTGACTTGAAGAAGAAAGGCACTGAACGTTCTTGAAGTAGAGGTCTTGGAAGAGTCCTCGTGTCTTCAAGGGTCTTCTGTCTTCTAGAAGTGCAGCTTCAGGAGTCTTGAAAGTCTTCTGCTTGTTGATGAATTCTTTCTAAGCTCTCTGAATGTAGAATTGCTGACATCTGCAAATGAGGAGAGATTCTCTATTTATGGAGTTCACAGGTGGGCTTTATAGGCTTAGGCTTGGTTGACCCATGGGTCTGGCTCTTGGGCCCAATTAGTTGGATTTGGGCTTGATTGATCCACGAGTATGACTCTTGGGCCCAATTAGTTGGATTTGGGTTTGATTTGACATTTGGGTCAAATTCAACCTATTTTTGAGTTTAGAGACTTTAACCTAAATAATAATAATATTAAATTGGATTAAGTTAATCTTATCCAATTCAACTATCGTGATGAAACCATGTGGCATCATCAAAATTGATCTTCAACTTCAATTTGGGGCACATGTCAACTCCTAATTAGTCCCAAATTTAATATTTTGGAATTTCATCATTAATTTAGCAAACGACGTGGCAATTTGTGGTTGGTCCAAAATGTCTCCTTCAACAGTTACCTTGGTATTCTCAGGGTGAGAACCCATGAGTGGTGGACTCTGACTATTTTGGTTAAGAGGGAAAACTTAATATAGAGGAGGAAGATTGAGAACTCTAAAAAACCCAAGACAAAATACACAAAACACTTCTATATTTTTCTTTCTCAATCGTCCAACCAACCTTAGAAGAAGAAGAAGAAAACATTTTTCTTTTATTCTTCTTGCTAAAAATAACCACCACTCACTTACGTGGATAGAGAGAAAAGAATGAGAAAGGAGTTGTAACTCCCTTCCTTATTATTAAAATAATAATATAAACATAAATATGATAACTAACTTATCGTATTATATATATATATATATATATAATTATACGTTATATCAAATATAACATATAACCTATAGTTTTAATATTGTATCACATACAATATAAACTATACTTTCTTTTCTCTTTATATATGACATTTAATATAAATCATATTTTTATTAAATTTAGCAACTATGAATCCAATTCATAAATACTATATTTGAATCTCATTCAAATATTTACTTCCTCTCATTAAGATATAATGTATCAAATACATTAGGACAATTATATCATATATAATTGAAACAACTTAATCATATCATATATAATTAAATCTCTCTATTAATTTGAACAATTCAAATTAATCAAAAAACTTATTCTCAACTAAATTCTATTGAACTACCAATGGGGACCTCATGGACCTGTAGATTGAAGCTCCAACGGTACATGAATAATTAATTAAACTCTTTAATTACATTATTCATTTAATTAATTAATCATCATTCGTTAACTATTGGGCACTCCACTAAAGACTGAAAGTTGCACTCTTCGCACTATAGATATATTTCTGTATCCATTGGATATAATTAATCAACAATACGATGACCCTTCGCAAATTGCTCGTAAGTACAACTAGGCCAAATTACCATTTTACCCCGTAGTTACATCTAACTCCTCAAGTACCACTGATTCCTCTCATGAACAATAGGTCATAGTCCAACTATGACTTAACTATCGGGCCAGGAGAGGGTGTGACGCCACATTATTTAAGACCCGGAATCAGCCTTTAAGGGAGCAATTGAAAAAGTGAATTCCATCTTATGTAGCTGTGTTCCCAGCTCCCCAATCAGACGAATCCCCAACATGGTAGGCTTGTTGAGTCGGCAATCTGGCTACTCTCACCCATACAAATCAAAGGATTACCCTCATAGGCAGGAGTTCACAACTCACTCAGGATTCAGGTCATGTTACCTATGGTCATCCTGGTGAAATAAAAGTCCCTATTATAAATGGCATTATATAATGAGATTAAATATTTCGTGGTCCGATCTTATACAAACTCCTTTGTATAGAATATCCCCGCTTGCATGTCTATACATGAATGATCAGGATCAGATCATTTGTAGCACTTTACATTAATTGTAACACCTATAAAATTGGCCATACTTGTAATGTCACCAGGATAGGTACCTAGCCTTATTCATCTACTACAGACCATTTAGGTTTTCACTTAAACATGATCCACCCGTATGTCTTCACATATATGTTTAAGTTACAAAGATAACCTTGGATGATGGGATTCAAGGTTTTCTGAAGGATTCGGGGTTTTGAAGGATTCAAGGGTTTCTAAAGATGAAATGGTGTATTTCAGTGTTGCGTGGGAAGATGAAATGGGGTATGAGAGGTTGAAGGAAGATGAAGGGTTACTGATAGTAAAGGTTGTGGGAAGACGTATTTTTGTTTTGCAGGTATAAATGTTGATTTGATTTGATTTTTGTTTTGTGATATATTCTATAATTATAGCGCGATTTTCAATGGTACTATAGTTTATTTTATTAGTTTATGTTGTCATTAAGGATTTTTTATTCAAAATATTTTGTTTATAAATACACAAAAAATATAGAGATTTCATAGGAGGGTATAACTGTCACTTTTTTAAATACAAAAATGTACCATTGGAATATTCTGACCATTTTTATAAGTACAAAGTTGTTTGGCTGTTTTTAATAAAGCCAATTACTTTTGGCCATATGTTCAATGTGTTGGGGTTGATGCCCTAAATCTCGTAGGGTCTTGCAGTTTGTAATTGTATTATACAAACATTTTATTTGTTTAATGTAATATGAGATATTTTATTTGACATTTAGTAGTATTAAACCCACAGACCAATAAACTAATATCCAAGGTTATCATCTGTAGCTTAAACATGTATGTAGAGACATACAGGTGGATCATGTTTAAGTGATAACCTAAATGGTCTGTAGTAGATGGAACAGGTTTGATAACTTATCCTTGTGACACTATGAATACGATCCACTTTGTAGATGTTACAATTGTTATAAAGTGCTACAAATGATCAAATCCTAATCAATCATGTGGAAACATGTGAATGGGGTATTCTATGCAAAAGAGTTTGTATCAGATTGGACCATGAAATGAATAGTCTCATTATATAACACCATTCATAATAAATACTTACATTTCAACAGGATGACTATAGGTGACATGACTTAAATCTTGATTGAGTTGTGAACTCCTGCCTATGAAGGTGGTCCTTTGATTTGTATGGGTGAGAGTGGCCAGATCGCCAACTCAATAAGCCTACCATTTTGGGGATTCGTCTGATTGGAGAGTTGGGAACACAACTATACAAGATGGAATTCCTCCATTCCCTAACGTTGGGGTAAGTAGATAAATTTCTCCCTTAAGGGCTGATTCCGAGGCTTAAACAATGTGGCACCATACCGTCTCTTGGCCCGAGAGGGGTTTGGTCATAGTTTTGAGTCTTTTATGTTGAGTTACCTCAATTTTAAACATTTCAGTGTTATGGAGCAATTTAGTTGCTAACAGTGTTAGCACATATAAATTATTTTTCAGTTCAGCTGAACAAATATTGACTTCATTATTAGAAATAAATACTATTTATAAAGAAGTCTATGCAATAAGATTATTCGAGTAAATATTTTACAGAAATTAAGTTCCTTTTCAAAACAGGAACTATATATACATTTTCTGACAAAATTCTGACAAAATATATCTATTATGTAAAGTTAATTGGAGACCTCCCACTGCCACAGCTGAGACAACGTGCCCAGTTTCAACCCGCATCGTCATCTCTCCAGTTCCCAATTACTGCCAGGAACTAATTCCCTAAAATGAAGAATAAATGTGGTGAGTGGCACCCAAATCAATTATCCAGACTGAATCATCATTCTCCACTAAACAGGTTTCCAAAACAAGCAAATCATATCTACCTTGTTTGGTCTTCTTCTTTTCTGCCAAGTATTTGGGACAATCCTCTTCCAATGTCCCTCCTGGTTGCCATAGAAACAGATTCCCTTTGCAACTTTGACTTTCTTATCCTTTTGGGCAGTAGCTGGTGGGTTAGCTTTTCCCTTTCTACCTTTCTTCTTCTTCCACTTTTTGAAAACACAGACTTTGTCCCAGAGGTCGAACCTCTGTGGAACTTTTTAGAAGATGAAGCAACAGTTGCTTCACCCTTCCGTTCCTTATTTTTCATCAAGGACTGGAAGGTCTGTAACTCGTTAAGCAAGGTGGTCAAGTTGTAGTCAATCCTGTTCATAACAACATTGCTACGAAACTGTAGGAAACTTTCAAGTAAAGATTCTAGAATGAAGCTAACTTGATTGACTTCATCGATGATGGACTCATTCATCTCTGCCACGTTGAAATGAACCATCATGTTGAGAACATGTTCTCGAACATATGCCCCTTCTTGCATTCGAGCATTGAAGATGTGTTTGAGAGCGTCGTGCCTGAGCTGTGTGGACGAATGTCCGAACATTCCCTTCAGAGACTCCATAGTCTCACGAGCCGTGAGCATGGGCTCATGCTTTTTGGCCAAGACTTCAAAAAGGCTTCCCAAGATGTACGTTTGGGCTTTCTCATTTGCCCATATCCATCGCTCGTATGCTTCTCAAACATTTCAAACAGCATTGAGAGTTGGAACGGGAGAACAGTCCTCCATGAGGACAATACGCAGGTCATCGATGATAAGGATTGTGTTAATCGTATTTTTTCCATGAAGTGTAATTTTCGCCCATTAATTTGTCAGCAGCGAGTAAATTAAGTATAGCAGAAGTCATATTAAAAAGATTGTTGAAATCATACAAATTATTTATAATTAGTCTAATTGCATTAAACCATCAAAACAACAATCAAATTTTAGTAAAATAGTCTAATGTACCCTAAGTGACATCTATTTTGCAATGATGTTTCAATGAGTCAGGAAAAAAGTCACCGTAGGGTGATCAGGTGCCCCTTCACTAAAATGAAATAATCTCAACTAATAGACAGAATAACTCTTCGTTACTGTCATTATTAGTCACCATTGTTTAGTCCAGTATTTGTTAAACTCGCTTAACAATTCTTGTAAGTGTAACTCCTCATTTTAGGTCCTAGAGTTCCGCCCCAATGAGCCAACCGTAGGGAAAAACCGATTAGGACATGAAACTAAAGTAACCCTATCCATTGCTAGAGTTTGAATAGAGCGTCATGCAAAAATGTCATCCTATAGGAGTACACTCAAGGTGCCACAAGGCCATGCACGAAACTTTACTGCAAACTAATGAGAGATATCGAGGGATATGTTGTCACATATCCCGCTCCCACTTATTATAAACATTCTTTTCATTCACCTTGATATTGACCTATACAAATGTCATCTGTAGGGGGACACTCAAGGTGCCTCGAGGTCGAGTATAGATCTCACGGTGTGAACTTTAAGGGAGAAATGTGAAGAGGATCAAATGAAGTATTATATACCCCATTTTCTTCCCATTGAGTGTTTTACCTAGGGCTAATTAACTTAGGAAAATTCAACTACTAATTTTTAACTAAGTGAATATTTAATTTGCCCAAAAACAACACTTGCCTTTGGATAGTTAAGCAGTTTTGATTATAGTCTATTAAACTTTTTAACAAATTTTAATCAAACTTGCATGCATGTAACAAATCTGTCTAATTCACCTTTCCAGTTAGTTCCCAGGTAAAAGTGTTATGTTTCTGTCAACTTAAATATCCTAGCCTAGACAGAACTCGCCTTAGACAAAAAATCTCTTATAGATACATTTGTTACATAGTTAATCTTTTATTAAGAATTAATTTAATCCTATTAAACCGATTAAAACTTTAAACTTATATTTCTAATCTCATTAGAAATGTGATCTTAGGTATATGTGAATCATGTTTTAAAACAATTAAAAAAAAATGATTTTAACCTAAAGTTTGCATGCAACGCTGAATTATAGATTCTAATTTCTAATTTCATTTTGTTATAACAATTATAAACAAATGAAATAAATTAAAACCATACATTGCATGCTTTGACATACTTTAGTAAATTATAACATCTATAAATTCTCTAAGGCAGTGTCATGCTTCATGCAATTTTATTTCATTACTAACATATATAACATTTATATAAATAGTTGAAACAAAACTATAGTATACATCCATACATACATTGAACTATATATTATAACAATTATAGTATAAATGATGCATGGATATGTTATTAAATCATGCATGCATATATTATAACATTTATATTATATGATGCATGAACATGTTGTAAAAAATAAATCATGCATCTAAAATTATAACATTTATAATATGATACATGAAATTAAATGCATAACCTATGGTGGAATTTTTATACTATATGACATATAAACAAAAATAAAAATCATACATTAGATGCATAACTAATAAGCAAAATTATTGGATCGGGATTGAACACAAAATAAATAAATTAAATTAATATAACTCTTATATTAATTTAATTAACCAAAGAATCTAATTATTACAAGAATAATTATCAATCGGTTAAAAAACAAGCAAACTAGGCCTTGAACCGCTCGAACCAAACCATCCAACCTTCAAACCGAACTCGTACCACTCAAACTGACTGAACCGCAAGCGAACAAGCGAGTTACGAACCGAACCGAACCAGAACCGGTTGGTTCTTTCTGCCTCGGAGTGTTGCAATGTTGTGTCCAACGTTGCAACGTTACGAAAAGACACAACGTTGTTCTTCATCATAGCGTTGCAACGCTGTGATACAATCCTTACTATACAGCTGCATCCCCCATCGTTTCTCTGCCAAATTTGGTCCCATTTTCTCCAGATTGGCACCGAAAAACTCACAAATGACTCAAGGACTTAATAATTACAGACTCTATTGCAAAATTATGCCCCACAACATGGGCCTTTACATACCAAAAGTAAAAACAAAGTAATAAAAACAATGTCAATCCTAAAAACATCCAACAATTTCAAACCACATTCAACATAGAACATCATATGAACAATTTGAATGCAGTAACTGACCAAACTGTAAAATCAATTCTGAAAAATTGTGGAAAAATTGGGCCATTAAACCTGACTCTGATCCCAATTAAAGAAACTGTATGAAGGGACCATAAGCAGAAGTAGATCGTCCCAATTCCTAAGATTTTACAGAATCGAAATTTTACAGCGAACATAACGATAATTATGCATTCCACAAAAAGAAAAAAAAAATACAGCATGCATCAATTGAATTACAGGAAAAATAAATAGGGACGAAACCCTTACCTTTGAAGAACGAATTCAATTGAAACCCCTTGATCTCTAGATGGGCATAACCACAAAAGCTACCACGGTAATCTCAGGATAAAAACTGAGGAGGAATGAGGCTCTGACTATTTTGGATTTAGAAAGGGATAGAAAATTGAGAGAGAGGAGAAGGAGGAAGAAAAACTTCACAGAACGTTTATGTGTCGTGAGAATTTCCGAAACCCTTTTTCACAACCACTACACAGAATGAGGGGGTTTACCCACTCTCACGTTAAAGGTGGGGAGGGAGTTACAACTCCCTCCCATAATTGTTTTTAAAATAAAATTAATAAAAAGATTATTAATATATATATGTGTGTGTGTGCGTGATAACTACTTTATCATATAATATATTAAACTATATGTTATATCAGACATAACATATAATCTATAGTTTGATATTGTATCCCATATAATATAACCTATAATTTAATTCTTTCAACACCGACATTTAATATAAATCTATTTATATTAAATTGTAGTAAATTTAATTATATGAATACAATTCACATAATTAATATTTGAATCATATTTAAATACATAACTTCTCTCAAATAAATACTTAATATTATAATGTATTAAATACATTATAGTAATTATATCATATATAATTAAAATTTAATTAATTATATAATATATAATTAATCCCCTTAATTAATTGGAACAATTCAAATTAATCAAAAAACTGATTCTCATTAATTCCTATTGAACTACCGAGGGGACCTCATAAATCTGTAGCTTGAACTTCAGTGGTATGTAAATAATTAATTAAACTTTTTAATTAAATTATTTACCATCCGCTAACAGTCGGACATTCTAGTAAAGACCGATAACTGCACTCTTCGCACATAGATATATTTTTATATCCATTGGATATAACCAATCAACATTACAACGACCCTTCACAAATTACTCGTAAGTACAACTAGGCCAAAATTACCGTTTTGCCCCTGTAGTTACATCTAACCCCTTAATTACCACTGATCCCTCTAATGAACAATATATCATAGACTAACTATGACCAAACTCTCTCGGGCCAGGAGAGGGTGTGGCGCCACATTGTTCAAGCTCCATAATCATCTATTAAGAGAGCAATTTATCTACTTGCCCCGACATTGGGGAATGAATGAATTCCTTCTTGTGTAGTTGTGTTCCCAGCTCCCCAATCAGACGAATCCCCAAAATGGTAGGCTTGTTGAGTCGGAAAACTGGCCACTATCACTTATACAAATCAAAGAACCGCCTTCATAGGTAGAAGTTCACAACTCACTCAGGATTCAGATCATGTTACCTAAGGTCATCTTGGTAAAGTGTAAGTCTTTATTATGAACGACGTTATATAATGAGACTAAACATTTCGTGGTCCGGTCTTATACAAACTCCTTTATATAGAATATCCCTACTCGCATGTCTCCACATGAATGATCAGGATCATATCATTTGTAGCCCTTTACAAAAATTGTAACATCTACAAAACGGTCTATACTCGTAGTGTCACCAGGATAAGGTATCCAATCTTATCCATCTACTACAAACCATTTAGGTCTCACTTAAATACGATTCACCCGTATGTCTCTACATACATATTTAAGCTACAAGATAACCTTAGATGTTAGTTTATTGGTTTGTGGTTAATGCAACTAATTTTGAAATAAAACATCATATATTTTATTACATAAATAAAATGTTTGTACAATACATTTACAAACTATAAGACCCTACGAGATTTAAGACATCAAACCCAACACCCTTAAGGGCTGATTCTAGGGCTTGAACAATGTTGCCACACCTTGTCTTGGCCTGAGAGGGATTTGGTCATAGTTGGACTATGACTTATTGTTCATTAGAGAGGTCAGTTGTACTTAAGGAGTTAGATGTAACTATAGGGGTAAAATGGTAATTTTGGCCTAGTTGTACTTACAAGCAATATGTGAAGGATCATTGCACTGTTGACTGGTTGTATCCAATGGACACAAAAATATATATGTAGTGTGAAGCGTGCAGTTGTCGGTCTTTAATGGAGTGCTCAATAGTTAATGGATGTTGGGTAATTTAATTAAAAAGTTTAATTAATTATCAAAGTACCATTAGAGCTTCAAACTACAGGTCCATAAGGTCCCCTCTATAGATTAACAGGCATTATTGAGAATTGATTTTGGATAAATTTGAATTTTTCAAATTAATTGAGGGAATTAATTATATATGATATAATTAATATAATGTATTCGATACATTATAACATAAAGGTTACTTTGAGAGGAGTTAAGTATTTGATTATGATTCAAATACTAGTTATATAAATAAATTTTATATAATTAAATTTAATATAAATATGATTTATGTTAAATACAATGTATTGTTGAACTCCCCCCTCCTTAATTCTTTCTCAACTAGAATGTGAGAGAGGGTTCAGTTTTGACCGATCATCTTCTTCTTCTCTTTGAGAGTCAGTGAGAGATTTCTGGAAAAATTCTCCAAGAATAGTAAAGAAAAATTATTCTTCTTCCTCCTCTCAAATCTTTCCCTATCTTCCAAAATTACAGAGTTCACAACTCCAAGAGAATACAGAGGTTGACCTTGGTGGTGACTATTTGTATTTGTTGGAAGTTTTTTTTGGAGATCGAGATCCATAACGAAAAGTTCGTGATCCGAATTGAGGGAATACGTGAAGAATTATTTGGTTACAAGGGTAAGTCATTTTCTTCCCTAATTCTTTTGTGAATTAAGAATGTTGTAAATTAAATCTGTATAATGCATAATTTTGTTATGTAAAATTGAGTTTCTGTGAAAAATGAAAATTGGGACCGATCCCCACGTTTCCGCTCAGAACCTTCATAGGTTCCTTCAGCAGGTTGGTTCAATAATCTCTTTTCTCTAAGTATTTACATATATGTTACTTTTCTTTTGTCATTATTATTTATTTATCTTGTGAGTGTTGACTGGAGTGGAGATAGAATAAATGGTAACCATATGACTCATGAGATAGTGAAACAGTAAATCCAATTTATTTTCCATTCAAACTTAAATTCCATCCTAATTCTTTTATTTCGTTATTCTTTTCTTATTCAAAAAGTGGTGGCTATTTGTATTTGTTGGAAGTTTTTTTTTGGAGATCGAGATCCATAACGAAGGGTTCGTGATCCGGATCGAGAGAATGCGTGAAGAATTATTTGGCTACAAGGGTAAGCCATTTTCTTCTCTAATTCTTTTATGAATTAAGCATGTTGTAAATTAAATCTGTATAATGCATAATTTTGTTTTGTAAAAAAATGAAAATTGGGACCGATCCCCACGTTTTCGCTTAGGGTCTTCACAAGTTCCTTCAGCAGGTTGGTCCAACACTCTCTTTTCTCTAAGTATTTACATATATGTTACTCTTCTTTTGTCATTCTTATTTATTTATCTTGTGAGTGTTAACTGAAGTGGAGATAGAATAAATGGTAATCATGTGACTCATGAGATAGTGAAACAGTATCCAATTTATTTTCCATTCAAACTTAAATTTCATCCTAATTCTTTTATTTCATATTCTTTTTTCATTGAAAAAGTGGTGATCATTTGTATTTGTTGGAAGTCTTTTTTGGAGATCGAAATCCATAACGAAGGGTTCGTGATTCGAATCGAGGTAATACGTGAAAAATTATTTGGCTATAAGGGTAACTCATTTTCTTCCCTAATTCTTTTGTAAATTAAGCATGTTGTAAATTAAATCTGTATAATGCATAATTTTCTTTTGTAAAATTGAGTTTCTATGAAACATGAAAATTGGGATTGATTCCCACGTTTCCATTCAGGGCCTTCACAGGTTCCTTCAGTAGGTTAGTTCACTACTCTCTTTTCTCTAAGTATTTACATATATGTTACTCTTCTTTTGTCATTCTTATTTATTTATCTTGTGAGTGTTGACTGAAATGGAGATAGAATAAATGGTAACCATGTGACTCATGAGATAGTGAAACAGTAAATCCAATTTATTTTCCATTCAAACTTAAATTTAATCATAATTCTTTTATTTCGTTATTCTTTTATCATTCAAAAAGAAATCTCATCCAAATTCTTTTATTTCTTTTTTTCTTTTCAATCTTATCCTAATTCTTTATTTCGTTTTCGTTTCCTAAAGAAATAGCATCTTCAAGGAAAGTTTTTCACTTCAAAAAATTTCTCAAAAGCACACTACTAATTTAGCCAAAAAGATAGATAACAATACCTCTCCATAAATCGAATCTGAATTTTCAAGGCCTCATCTTGATCACGTTCAATGTTTTGCTCCCAAAGAATTTTTTTTTTTTTGAATCCTCATCATTTCTGAAAAGGTTTATTTGATATGAAAACTTTTTTGTGGTATCGCATTGAGATTGTGAAAATTAATAAATGACAATGAGATTATTAAGTTATTTATTTTTATAGGTAGATTGCACCCATATAATATAGTAGAAGAGTTGTGTTGTTAATATTTGCAGTTGTAGTGAGAAGTCGATTTTTTCCCACCCACCTATTTGTTTGTATATGATGTGCCACTATGTAAGTTTTTTTTTCCCCTTTCCCCAAAGCATATAAACAATTGCAGGGGCAAAATATGAATTATTAAAAAACACAAGGGCAAAGAGAGAATGTATAAATTCTCCATTTTAGATATTGTAGATATCTAGAGCATAACATTTCTTTTTTTTGGATCGAAGTTTACCCCAAAATTATTTAACATCTCTTGATTAAGAAGAATAGATATGCGAATGAAGTTCAAATCTTCATTGATGTGATTCGAGAGATCCACATCTATTTTTTTTTTTCCTTTAATTAAATTTAAAAATTGAAAGATAAAGAGTTTTTTTTATCTACGACAAATATTTTGTAAAAAATATTACTTTCATGTGGGGAAATCATCAATGTTGATTGGTTGCTCATGTTTTAACTTTTCATATATGTATTAACAATTTACTGGGTGGCTAAAAAACCACCTTCCATGGACGAATTCTACTATTCCCTCTTGTTTCATTTGTCTTTAAGCATTTTTTTAATACCTTTATTTGTATTAAAAAAAAAGTAGATATAGTTTAATTAAATCTTAAAAGGTAGTCTTTTAAAATTAATTTTTTATCGATATTGGTAAGATTTAATAATAATTTTCACGTAAAAAATGAGACTACGAAAATATTTTCATAATTTATAGAAAGTATGCTCACAAAGACAAATTTTATTTAGAAAAATTAACAAGAAACTAACCAGATTCAAGATCTATTAACAGTAGAAAAACTAAAGTAAATAGTTGAAACTATAGACATCGAAATATAACTAAACTCAAAATATCGACTTGAAAATGAAATTATCAATTTTGGAATTTTTGTTGAAGGCACAAATGTGTAACTCGTTGCTATAAATAGTAGTCTTCAGGAGAAAAGCGCGGGTCGCATTTCAGAGTTAGTGCGGTTCGTCAAGTCCGCCACTGTATCTCAGTGCGATCGTGCGCATCGCTAATTCGCACAGAAGGAACAAGACATTGAACAAGACGTTGAACGGCGACTTGATTCGAACGGTGCTGTCTTCGATCACCGAGCCGCCGCGGACGGCGACTTCGAATAATGGAGCGCTCTGTTTTCAAGTTCAGCACTAACGACGGTATGATTCATCAGTTACGTCTATTATTTCCTGATCATCTTCACGATCTGTTTATTGTTTTTCTATGGAAATCTGGAATTCTTAGGCGATTTTCTGTTATCGTTTTGCTTAGTTATGGAGTTTAGCTGAATTTAATGTAGGAATCTTCGATTGCTTGCTTATGCATTTATTTGTTCGTCAAACTTGAATGCGATGCCAGATCTTGTTATATTTGGAGTAATTTCGACTATCAACCGAATCTGATTGTTAATATGTTCGCGCATCGGAAAATTGTATTTCAATCTTCAACTAGTTTTTTGACGTACTATTAATTCACGAGTCATAATATCAATCACGATATTGAAAATCTCAAGTGATGTGGTCATATTAGGTCGTGGCAGCAAGCTGCCGCGATTTAGTAGGTATCATCAACAGTAAGGTGATGATATCGACAATAATTTAGTTTCTTCACAGAATCGGTTTGAGTTAAATCACAGTCGGGAGATATTTGGCTTGAGTTTCTGTAACCCGTGTTTCCACGACATGCAACTAAGTTTGTGATTTGTAAATATGTAGATTAAGAAATGAACTTTAGAAGATTGTATATGTAAGATTACTAAACTAAAAAATAAATGATCTCATATGTCAAGTATCCTATATATATAGAAGATAGACAAACTTATTATTTCTATGGCACTGAAGACTGAATTATCATCTAACTCATTGCTATAGAGAAATCTAACGAGTAAGTCGTTTTGTCTGGTTTTGGAAGGCCTTATCTCATTAGCGGCCTTTAGGTCTGCACAAAATACAGTGCCCCTACAATTGCTAGCTCCACATATCATTCAGTGGGTCTTATCTCTTGATCTGAAAACGGAGCGCACCTAGGTTCATTTGGTTTTTTAGTTGTTGATTTTTAAATATTAGGATTATAGATACCACTTCTATGCATTGATTTTTATGCTTTGTTATCTACTTTTTTTAGTAACATTTTCAAAATGGATCTAGCTACCTTTTGAAAGCTAAGAAAATACATCTTGAAAACTTGTTTTTGCATTTCAAAATTTGATTTAAAAGTCAAATGTTTACCTAGAAAAAGATGCTATGGTACAGGAATGGTGAGAACATAAGAACCCTTTTAGAAAATAGAAGATATAAAATCAAACGGTTATCAAATGGTTCAACATTCTACCCATCGATTTTGTTATATGATGGATGCACCATATGTTTGCAGTTTTAGACCTTTATGTTTCCTTGAATTTTTACTTCATGTTTTTCGTAGCTAGTCACTCATTGGGTTTTTTAGCTCCCGTTTTTTAGAGGTTTTCTCTCCCCCAAGTAGCAATGAGTTCCCGGTGCCTAACCTACTACAGTTAGTCTGCCACATCCTCAGCTTATCAGATAGATCAGAGTCCTTCTAGGTCTTAATTACATATTTTGTTTTGTCTTGGTGTTTTGTAACATATTAGCTAGGGTGAGAGGAACTTTTTGGATGTACATATATGTCTGTAAATATATATGTATGTTGGACCATTATGAGATGTATAAAGTTTTTTTATTGTCTAAGAGCTTAAGAAATGAGATGGATGTATGTTGCAAAGATATTACTATTTATTAGGACAAGCAGATGAGCAGATTAAGCTAGGAGATAAGCTAGGAGATAGGTGGACAGTAAATGTCATAAAATGGTTGATATTTACTATCTTCACATCCAGTTTCAGGTTAAGATAGTAATTCGGAGGGGGTGGGACATGAAACTTTGGAATTGAAAAGAAATCAATATAAACAGAATGACAAAAAATTGAATTGATTTTCATATTTATACATTTTAAATTTGGTAAGATAATTAGAAGGTAGAAAAAAAATAAAACTACTCTTAGTTCTGTTCATTTAATAATATTTATAAATCCAACGGTTTAAGGCATAACAAGGTCATAAGAACTTCTACATCTATTGAACTCAAATAATAATTGATAATAATGACGCATCATTACTATCATCTAACTTAATTCTATAAACATCTTCCATGAATTAAAACTAGTTTGTATACTCTTAATTAAGTTTTTAATAAAAATAAGGAAAATTAAGTGTATATTTTAAATCTTGTAAAAACTACTTTTTAATTAATCGGAGTTTTTAAAACCTTTTCTTTAAAATAGTCCTATCTATTAAAAGGAAGAGTCATGTCCTTATTCTTATACAACAAATTTCATTATAATAATAACGAATTATTAATTATTTTTATTATTATTTAAAAATCTAGATGAAATGATTTTAAAAAAATTGTATTTGAATTTTACATGTGATTGTTTTAGAGGCGATATGGTATAAAATAATTACAAATTCCTTTGGTTATTTTAGAAGATTTAAAATTTTTAATATAAGGAAATTAGAATCATAGTAACTTTCTAAGAAATGATATTAGTATAATTTATTAATTAGTTTTTTAAAATGTGATACCTAATTAATTAAATGTTAAGTTTGCTGCATGAATGTAACAAATCATTTAGAGACCAGATTTCAAATGAATGAAAACGTGACTGAACATCATGAGTTGTTCAGTAATAAAACTTGTTGATGATACTTTATTCTTGATTCCTTATTCCATAATCCAAGCTCGGAGAAGGAAGAGCCGTGTGCAATGAAAAATGTAAGTACGGTTTGGTGATGGATTTATTTATTTATTTTTTAGTTGAATACCTCATTCAAGAATTTTTTTTGATCCAATCCGTAGGAATCAATAGTTATTCTTTTCTAAAGAAAGAAAAAAAAAGTGTATGAACTACATATATATAACTACAAAATTTGATGCCACGAAAGCTTTTCAAATAAATTGAATGAACTAATTATTAACACAATTAAAAAGAAAAGATGGTTAGAATACAATTAAAAAAAAAAAAAAAAGTTAGGAAATATACATATGTTAAACAACGAGATAAATATCTCCCTAGCTGGTAACTTAGCAACTTTCCCCGGATCTTTACAACGGTCTTTACAATTACAACTTTGGGGGAAAGATAACTTTTATGTTAGAGAGGTTAGTTATTTATTCAAAGGTAAAAAGTGCCTCCCCTTGTAATCCATCTTCCAAAGTCAAATATCGGATAGCAACTATCCTCTCCATTTTCTCCCGAGAAGTTCATAATTCTGTACATAAGCATTGTTTTTCAAAATTAAACGTGATATTACACTTGGTTTTTGGAAAATTAAACCTTCTATTTATTTGTTTTCTTATCAAAATTTTAGCAGTGTTTCAATCTAAAAGCTAAAATATTTGAAAATCAAGAGTCCATTTGTTTTCTTATCATAATTAAATACGATGATTTTTATTTTTCTTGAGTAATAAAGTTAAATTCTTATTTAAATTTTATATATAAAAAAAGTTTTTAAAAGCTAGTTTTCTTAGTTTCAAAACTTGGGTTGATATTTGAAACATTGGTGGATAGTAGAATGGATGTTCATAGACTTAATTTTCAAAAACTGAAAATTAAGATCCATTTATTAATTATCTCGTTTTTTGTTTTTTGTTTTTGAAAATGAAGGCAATTTTTCCTATTTGTTACAATGATTTGCATATTTCTTATGTACAATAGTTGAATTCTTAGTCAAATTCAAAAAATAAAAATAAGTTTTTTAAAAGTTACTTTTTGTTAGTTTTTAAAATTTGGCTTGTTTATAAATCATTGGTAAAATGCAGATAACAAATAAAGAAATTTAGAGACTCTATATGCTTAATTTTAAAAGACAAAAAAACCAAAAATCAGATGATTACCAAACTACTTTTTGAAAATTAAGTTCATAAATACTCATTCCATCTCTAAATTTCTTACTTTTTTAATTTATTTTTTTACCAATATTTTTAAAAATTAAGTCAAACTTATACAACTCTTTGTACTTAAGTAAGATGCAAATCTTTCCAAAAAATTGGAAGAAAATAAACTTAATTTTCAAAAACCAAAAAGAAAAAATGAAACGACTACCAAACAAGACTTAAAAAATGGTTTTTAAAAAAACTTGTTTTTATTTTGGATTGTACATAGAAAAGATTAAAACCACGATTAAGAAATTATGGAAAAATAATAACAATTAAAATAGAAACAAATAGTTTTCAAAAGAGTGTCATAGTATCTAATTTTCATGTATTTTCTGAAGGATATCTAGAAGATGTTTAAATTTTAAATTTTGAGTCTATTTTCGAGAGCAACTAAATACAAAATTTAAATTTATAAACTTAAGTTCCATTGGGTAATCATTTGATTTTAAATTTTTGAAAATTAAGTTTATAAACACCCATTTCACCTCTAAATTTCTTGCTTTGATATCTACTTTTTTATCCATGTTTTAAAAAACTAAGTCAAATTTTGAAAATTAAAAAAGACTACTTTAAGAATTTGTTATTGTTTTTGGAGTTTGGCTAATAACTCAACTCTTTTACTCAGGATTGATACAAATCATGATAAGAAAATGAGTAGGAATAGACTTGATTTTTAAAAAGAGAAAAAAAAAAATGGCTATCAAATTAGCCTTATAAATTGTTTTTGAAAATTTTTGGACTTATTAAACAAAGACCTAAATGCTTAAGTTGTAATGGATGACGATTTTGTTGTTAAATTTTTGTTCTTGAAACTTATCTTTACTATATTTTTTACATTTCTTACAAAAAAAAAATCGAATATTTAATCAAATTTCAAAAATAAAAACAAAATTTTAGAAATTAGTAGAAAAGCAAAAGAAACCATGAATGAAAATAGAATTTGTAAGCATTTTTTAGAAACCAAAAAATATATATAAACAAAACCATGCATTTGACTTTTAAAATTTGTTTCAATTTTCTCACAATTTATTACTACTGTTTTCATTTTCCTTAAAAGAAATATTTAAATTCTTAGAAATATTTCGAATTCTAAATTCCAAATCTCAAAAACTTAGTTCATAAACTATCTTCTTTTTTCTTCTCAAAACTTAGTTTAAAAACATTTGCCAAAAGTAGATTAAAAAAACAAAAAAAATCTATATAATATTTATAATCTTAATTTTAAAAATTAAAAAAAATTAAAGGTTATCCAATGGGTTTAGAAATTGAATTTGTAATATGAAAAGAAAAAAATATGTGACTTACCTGTTATAGAGGTCTTCTTCACAGGAATAAATCGATTCAGAATACCAATCTGCGGTAAGAAATCTCGAGGTTGCTCTGTAGAACTCAACAAAATACCGTTTTAATGAGTTATTTAATGCAATTTTGTATCGCATGGAGATAATAAGCAAATAGAAACAATGAATAATTACCTCATTTCTGTATCTTCATGATTAGAATCTGACTCAGAACCAGAAACTACCTCGGGAAATTCTGGACTTGTGTACCTACCCAATTTTTTCTACCTATTAGCTATTAATGAAAAAGATTCCGAGATTATTTTTATATATTTTATTTTACTTCATACGTCAAAAAAAATAAAAAGAAAAGTAGGTTTTGAAAGACTATTTTTTTCAAGCCACATTCCATAGCTTTATATAATTTATTTTTATAAGTTGTTTTTTAAAAAGGTTATTTTAGTTAACAATTTTATTTTTCAAAAACAAAAAAAAAAAAAAAATAGTTATCACAAATTCCCAACTGTAAAATATGAAAGTTTTTTTTTAAAGAAAAGAAATATGGTTAACATATACAAACATGTGTTATTTTAAAACTACATCACGTAGAGTCCACCATTCTTAAAAATGGATAATAAAAGGCTATATATATATATCAGAGATACTTTCGTTTTTAAAAATTTTAATATAATTGTTTTTTTAGTAAAATGAAAGTAGAGAAAAATCAATAAATAGCAATATATTTTTTAAAAAAAAAAAACAGAAAAATAAAAGTGTTATAAAAGCTTTAGAAATAATAGAAATAAAACAATTAAGTATGGATAAGGGAATATAAATACAGATGTTTGGAAAAATGCATACCTGCAATAGGTTGAGATTTCTGGCATTAACTCGACGAGACATTTGTTTTGCGATTCTTCGTGCAATAGTTGTAAAAGTTCACTATCTTGTTTGGTCGTAGGAATTTCATTTTCTAAGAAAATATTGCTATCTGAGAGTGATCTTTTCATGGTAGACCTGCAATCCATAATATTTACGAATATTTATGATTTTTGAAATTTAAGTGAATAGAAACTTTGATTCTCTATTTCCTTTAAAAATGATTCCAAATAATGTCATATTTTACCACCATCTTTATTATAACCGTTTATTTGCAGTCCAATCATTCTCAAGCTCTACCATTCCTAATTGTTGGATATGAATTTGAAATTTGCATGGCTCCTACACCTATTAGATATTTAGTAACCTAGAACTTTGGATCACACCGTTTTGTCATCCCTCAAATATATATATATTTTTAATATGGGTAATTGCATTAGATAGGTTTTTTAAGAATAATAGTTAAATGTATAACAACATTTAAAAAAAAATTAAAACTATAGCAAAACTTGTCATTGGTTGGATCTATCAGTTATATACTTATGTGAGTGATATGGTTTGTTAAGATAGGCCTCTACTAGCATTATGGTTTATCACTAATAGACTTCGAAAGCAAAACGAAACCTAATATTTTTATAATTAAAGTTAAAGAAAAACCTCCATTTATTGTGCGTGTCTGGATCCAGCAGCAACGTGCGCTTCTGAGGAGGAGGGTTCCCTAAAAACCTGCCAAAACAAGAACACCTATAAACATCAACTCCTTTTGCTATTTAGAAAACCAATTTTTACTGCATTCTGCAATTACAAACAAACCCACCAAAATACTCACAGGTCAATGCCATTTTGTTTCTCTTCGTCCATATACACATTGTTTACAAATCTTTGAACAGATTTAATAATATCTGCATACTCAATCGTTGGTTTCCATTGACCTCTTCTCTCAGAAAATATCTGCAAGAAAATGCCTATTCAGAACTTCGACTCTAAAAATATAGTCTCCGTTTGATAACCATAGTAGTTTATTTTTTAAATTTATATATGTTTCCTCTCGATTTCTCTAATATAATTTTCATTATCTACCATTGATAGAGAAACTATTTTTTTTTTATACGATTGAAAACTGCTTTTTTTAGTTTTCAAAACGTGGTTTTGCTTTTATACATAAGAAAGGTAACAAAACATAGAAACTTGTGATAAAATTAGTGTTTATAAGTTTAGTTTAAAAAAATAGTTATCAAATGGGGCATGTTTTAAGTGAACATGTTCAAGTATGAGCATAATATTAGATTGTTTTATTAATTGCCTACAAAAAGTTAAAATGAAAGTTAAGGTGTGTTTGGCTGACCAACTTCATAAGTTGGTATTAAACCGTTTAATTTCACTTCAATAATAAAGATAGTTGAAGCTAAACATTTGTCGAGAAATTTTATCTTCCTCTCTTTTTTATTTTGTATGTCTATCGAGAAACTTCATCTCAGAAAAAGAATGCATCTTCAACTTGAAAAAGCTAAAAAGAATTATTACCTTATTGTGGGCAGGTGAACCACCATATTGGAGAGCAAGCTTGTCTCCCATTATCTCATAAATATCCATCAAGTGTCTTGTAAGAGGGTCATCTAGATCAATGTCCGGTGATTCTAAATATCCAAAAGTTTGAAGCTGATGTCCTAAAGCAGCAAGCCCATAGGCATACTGAGCAATATTTGTTCGATCTAAACAATCAAAACAGTTGGTTCTGAGAACTCCATTTTGAACTCTTTTTATTTTGACATTACATTTACCGTTTGCATCATCGCTCCCACTGGTATTATTTTCACTAATATTTACATCTCTGCATGAAAAGTTCACAGAAGAAAAATAATAATTAATATTAATATTTTTTTAACAAATGTGTGTGGAATATCTATACCATTAAACTATGCTTATGGTCACATAATAAATTATTTACAATAAAAGAAATAACACCAAAAGAAAAACTAGGAGAAGATTGTCGCCTATCCAAAAATCATATATGCTTTATTTTTTTCATTTTTCATTTCTTTTGTTTGAGAAAAATAAGAGATGAATCCTATTCACGATATCGGTAATGAAAAAAAAAAATTAAGCTAATTTAATTTTCACAAAACATTGATAACTAAATGAAAATATATAAGTTTTAGGGTTTAAATTAGAATATTCCTACGAAAAATTAAAATTTTCTTGTAATCATGTTTTCATATGAAATCTCATATTTATATTGTTTTTAAGAACTCTATATATAATAATTAGAGTGAAATTTTGATAGTTTTAGTTCTCTGTTTTCATATTATCTTTTAGAGAGAAAAAAAAATATATATTTTAGAGATCATAAATATGACTAAGCCAGATCAGTGATTCTTTTGATTCAAATAAACTAAAATATATATACATTTTTTTTTATCATACTTACTCGAGATAGGGCCGAGCAGAACCCTCTGATGGTGAATTTCGAGTCACTTGACAATGAAATATTCCATTCAAGTCCAATGCTAATTTTGTCAATCCTTTTAAATTTGACAATACGGTTGAAGCTTCACTGAAAAAAAGTTGTCGTTTTTTCTTTTAAGTTTTAAGTAAAATAATAAAATAAGATGTGATAATGAGAATGAAGAGAAAAATTAAGATAACCTTCTTGAGTGTTGTTTTAGATCCCATTGAAGAAATTTTAGACGATTTTCCTCTGAACGTTCTGCGTTGATACATCCTATAGCATTTACGTACTCGGCATGGAGTAGAGTTTCTCTAGGCTTCTTTTCTCGCGTCTGTGTATTAGTAAATCGTTATTGTTGGAAAATTACAATTAATAGATAAAATTAAATAAATACTTAAAATCTATTAACCTATTAATTATTAAAAAGGAAGAACAAATAATTTTGAAATAACTTATCAAAAGTTTTAACAAAAACATACAAAAAAAAAAATCAATCATCATGTATTATTAAATACCTTAGTTAAATCTAAGATGATTATTGGGTTCCCGTATCTCTCAGCAAGATTTTTGAAGTGAAGTTTTGTGGCTTTATAATCTTCTTGCTTCGGTACTGAAAGCAGAAAATAAATTAAAAAAATAATTCAAAATAATATGTAGAAATAAACCAGTGAAACTTAAGATAAAATGTAAATGCATACATATAACGACTGGATTGAATATTTTCAATAAAGAAGTTTCCTGTGACCAAAAGATTGGAATTGAGCCTCTATTTTGGACGACGGAACTTATTTGCAATGTTCGTCCTTCAAACATAATCTCACTAACAACTTGTTCTGTCTCAACATCATTTGCAACTTTGCCTTTATCATTTACCCCTCGTCTTAAAAATCTGAAGAAAATAGTAAACAATTATTTTTCTTTAATAGTTATTACTATTAGTAGTGTCAAAACACAAAAAGAAATAAAATTATATTTATATCCAACACAAAGTTTTACACAATAAGCTATATTTTCTTTAATCTAGAAGAATCAATAATTTCTTAATATTATTTCAATATATTTTAATTTGTGGGTAATATAAAATTTATATAATATAATATTTCAAAGTTATTACCTCGTACCGGCATAATGACGTGAACGTCGAGCTATAAGAGTTAAATCAAAGTCCCTGCCAGATACGGAAAGTTTAATCTGCAATATTTGAAAGGTGAAATCAAAATTTATATATGTATATATATCTAATTATACCTTCTTATAAGTTATATAATAAAAATATTGATATTAGGGAAAATGTATTAAAGGTTATTATTATTATTTTTCTCTATTCAAATAAAACAGTTTAAGAATAAAAATTTATTAAAATATGAAATCAAAATTAATATATTGTGGATAATTTTTTTTAATTAATCGTGGCAATTCATATATTTTTATTGACAAAACAAGAAAAATAAAAATATATTTACATACCTGTTTAAAAAAGCCGTACACTAAAGCCACTGTCCAATTATTATTCATGAGCTGCTTTCGAATTCCTCGAGTTAAATATTCATTCCACACGAACATTGATTTATAAATATTTTGATCTGTTTTATTTTTATTTAAATTATCTTGAAGGCTACGCATAACATTATATGAGTAGCTGAAAAAGAAATCTTTGGTTAGATCCACCGAATTAAGAAGCTTCTGATATCTGTTTAAGAAAAAATAAAAATCACAAAAATAATATTAATATTATTAAATTATGGGGAAATGTAAAAATAAATGGTAAAATTTGAATAAGGTGTGAACAATTATAAATAATATTCTCCGTTTTCTCAAATTTGATTTAGAAACAAAAACAACATTAATAAAGTCAATCATAAAACAATAGTGCAGAAACTTGTGAAAAAGAAACAAAAGTCTTACTTATATTCAAACCAAACCTAAACCAATCAATAGTTTAAAAACAAGAAAAAATTACAAAAGATTACAATGTTACCTTTTCTCCGTATTGCAATAAGCCTTTTTGGTCCTTACAATAGGATTTGGAATTATAACCATCATGCTCCTAGAAACGCCGTATACTTTAGCCCCAAGCATGGTGCCTATTTTCTTTCTCTCGGTAATTATTAGCATGTAATATGGTTCTAGAAACCGTATGAATCCTAAATTAACCCAAAAGTGATAGAGACAAAAAGAAGTATGAGTTGATAACATAGAAAAAAATACATAATCAATAATTAAACTTTATAAGGCATAGACATAAAAGCTTACCAACTATTCCATAGCCAATGGTAATTAATTTAAGACCACCCATAGATCTGTTCCCCTGATGTATTCTTTTCAAAAGATCAGAGCACTCTTCTGCCGTATAAGTGGTTTGATCTTCAAAAATATTAAGATCGGAAGGTTCCATTCTGTCAATTGAAAACACCTTCCACAAGGTTCTCTTCCTCCCTCTTCCAACTACATAATATCGCTGTAGTAATTGAAGTAACACATCATTAGAATCATATTGTGAAATCAGTTTATTGATTTTAATTTTCAACCATTTATAAGCCCATATATTTGATGAAATCAAAATTAAACAGACACTCTTCGGCCATCAATAACAAGACATTGCATTCCACATTCATTGAGTGTTCTTTGCAAACTCCCAAATCATTCTCTGGACGTATACATGAAACATATAAAATATATAAGAAGAGTAAAAGCAAGCAGAAGATGTTGGAACAGAATTTCATAAGCAAGAAACAGTAGAAGAAAGTAAAACCAAGCGTTACAGTAAAAACATATTAAAATCTTTCTCAATGAGCTAGAATTTCGATAGCCATAAAAAGTAAACGCAAGCAGAAGCACCATAAATTTTTCCCAAAAGCACTGCAACGCCTCAGAAGTACTAAAACTTGAAAACTTGAAAACTTGTGTACATTTAATGTGGCCTAAAGAAATTGAAAAGACAGAAACAGAAGGGATATTTATAGGACTTTCAAGCATTGAATGAAGAATATACCAAACCGAATATCAAACGAATTTGCACATATTTGATAACATTGTACTCACATCTATGTCTATAAAAGAAACCGCCAATCATTGTGATTCTGGCATTATAATTTCCAATCATCTACCTTACTCAAGTTGCTATCTAAGGAAACACAAAAAGTCCTTACAATCTCCAGTTTATCACTCCTAAAGCTCAATTTCAGCATCAAATAGAAGCCAAACTTTGTTTCATTCAAGTCGCATACAGATGGGAAAAATTATCAGAAAAGTAGACAAACTCATTCTCGGATCAATAACAATTTTGATCGCTCTTCAAAAACGTCAATAACAAATTAAGGTTTAAGGAAGAAATAATTGTCCTGCAAACACGTTTTAAACATCTTCCTAATTCATCTTCTAATCAATGAAATTCGATAGGATGCAATTCATGCTTCAAAAATACAATGTAGCATTCGAAAACACAGAAACACAAAACCTATAGGATGAATTACAATGTATGCATCAAATCAACACAGCAATACTATTTCAAACAAATTAAACGAGCGCTAGTTTGCATAGGAAAAAGAAAAAATCATACCGCAAATGTTTGGTAGAGCCAGAATTTCTGGACGTCGAACGTGCAGGAGTTCGACGATTCCATTAAACCTATTCAAATTGCTCGAGTTCAATCAACAACAATCCGGTAAACAATCCGGTAATCAATCGTAGCTCAATGCAAGTAAATACCGCCGATTAACGTAAAAAGTCGAAAATCGCCAAAATCCTTATGTAGCTTCTCTGTAATTCCAGCAATGCACAAAACCTCTAAACCTTCTCGCCACAAAACGCGATCGCATTTACGATGAAATTCCGTGGACAACTAGAAAAATCGTAATCTATATTCGATAACGATTCCAAGAGTTAGACGGAGATTGATTTTTAGTGATAATGAAGAATGTGATCAAACATTGGGAATCGAAAATTCAGAAGGAAAAGGAAAGAAAAAAAAAACGGAGAGAAACCTGCGAAGAAGAAGATGGAAAGAATCGTATGGTTGCAACACTCACCATTCTAACCGCGGGAAGTAAGCTTTTCTGATTCTTATTATGATTTGTTTTGGGTTTCTTTATTCAGTTAAAATTTCTTATTTCTTCCCTTTCCTATTCCCTTGTTTAGCATTCAAATTCAATTTTCAGCCGTATATTTTATAATAATCTTTTTAAAAAATAATTGAAAATGTGAAGTCTATCTTTTTCGTTTATAATGATTTTATCATAAATAAATAAATAAAGTAATTGTAATATATATCTTAATTTATTTTTAAATATTTTAAGGATGTTTATGTGTTTAAATATGAGTGGCTTGGCCAACTAATTTTACATTATTTAATTTAGTTCTTTGGTCAATTCCTAAAAATTTTAGTGGTCTTTTATTATTTGTATTATTTCATTTTCTACCTACAATTTCTTGTATTAATTTTTTTTTTCTTCGAAGATCTTGATATTATATTAGTATAGGGATATATAAAATTTTTAATTTTGATTAGGTTATATTACATAATAATTGTATTTCCTAATATTTTTATCTATATATATAATAGTATCAGGAATTGCAATTGATAGCATTTTTAAGAATAATAATCAAATGTATAACATTATTTAAACAAATTACAAATATAGCCAAGTCTATCAGCATTGATAGACTCCTACTGGTGATATGGTCTATCATTGATAGACTCCTACCAATGATATGTCTATTTGATAAACTATTTAAATTTGGCCATATTTATAATTTTTTTATATTATGTTATATCTATTAATATTTTAGGTTTAATGTCTATATTTGCAACTGTCCCTATATTATAGGGACAAAAAAATATTTTATGTTAAGAGATTTATATTATTCAAAAATAAAAATTATTAAATTAATTTTGGAATTTTTAAATTATAAAACTAGTTTTTTTTTTCCTAACCCTCAATCCACTTTATAAATCGAAATCTAAACAAATTTCAAATGACAAACTAAGAATAAAAAAAATCTTATCCAATAGAATAACAACAATAATTTTAATATGGTATAATTTTCATATATAAATTCATTTATAAAAATTAATCTCAGGTAATTTTTTTAAAATTAAAATATAATTTGTTATTCTTTTTCTAAAAAAGGAAAATGTAAGTCTTTTTTTTCATTTAACAACTCGATAATTAAATAAATTTTAGATAATTATTTTCACGATGATAGCACAAAAGTTTTTGACTAACTACTATTACAGGGAACTGATTTTAAGGTTTAGTTTTCTAATTGTAAATTAACAAATAAATGAACAAAATCTCTAAAAAAATATATTAAAGTCTGAATTAATATATATTTTATCTTTAAAGAAAAAATTAATAATTATACCCCAGATATACAAATGGATATCCTATTAATTATATTTTTTCGAGTTTGTCACTAAATTTAATATAATAAACATAAAACTATTTTATTATTTAGTTTTAAGTATGAAAATTGGAACTACCACTTTTAATATTAGAGAATTCATGTCTATTGGAGAGTACGTGTTAATCAAGGAATTGATTTTATTTCACACACATGTATACACATTAATATTTAATGGCTTCTTGTTTTAATTCATATTGATTAGCTAATAAAAGAATGGAAAAAAATACTTAATATGATATAGAAGTTGACTATCAAATATATTATAAAATTGTGCCCTTAAAAAAAAAAATTGAAAACTATCTTACAACAACATAATCTACTTTGATAGAGGAAACTATTATGAATATTTAATTTGCATCTATAATTTTAGTTATGTTTGACCCTTATAATCTCTAAAAAATAATTTTGAAAACATTGCTATATTTTATCATATTCGACCACCTAATGATGGTTACGTTACCGTGTTTATATTTGAAAAAAAAAAAAATCTAAGAAAGAAATATCAGATAAAACATTAAGGATGTCAACTTTATCTTGGTAACCATCTTAATATTTTAGAGGACATATGCATCACCAACTTGTTTTGAGTGAGGTCTAGCCTGTACCCAACTATTAATTATTATAACTCAAACTAAAATAATTTTATTCAAACACATTCATGTCATTAAGGGTATATTTGTTTCACAGACATTACCATTAGATTTCAAATAGACATTTAATATCTATGTTTATTTGATTTCACCTCTTAAATTTAGATATTATTATCCAATACCCTCCATACTTATAGGGGTGTACATAGTCCGGGTTGGGAGAATTTTGTAGATCAACCCAAAAATTCGGGTTGGCTAATAATGAACCCTATTAGTTCATTTTTGGAAGGTTAACTCAACCCAACCAACCCAAAATTTTCGGGTTGGGTCACCGATTCTGTTACATGATCGCTGAGTAAAAAAACGCTATACGATTGCCTGCCCAATGTTATATGATCGCCTACCAAATGCTATACGATCGCTTACCAAATGTTACAAGATCGCTTAGCTCTGCTACACGATCGCAGAGTAACAAAATGCTATACGATCGCCTACCCAATACTATACGACCGCTTACCAAATGCTACATGATCGCTTACCAAATGCTACACGATCGCTGAGTAACAAAATGCTATACGATCGCCTATCCAATGTTATACGATCGCCTACCAAATGCTATACGATCGCTTACCAAATGCTACACGATCGCTGAGCTCGGCTACACGATCGCTTAGCTTTGCTATACGATCGCTGAGCTCTACTAGACGATCGTTGAGTAACAAAATGCTATACGATTGCTTACCCAATGTTATACGATAGCTTACCAAATGCTACACGGTCGCTTACCAAATGCTACACGATTGCTGAGTAACAAAATGCTATATGATCGCCTACCCAATGCTATACGATCACCTACCAAATGCTATACGATCGCTTACCAAATGCTACACGATCATTGAGCTCGGCTACTCAATTGTTGAGCTCTATATATATTCGGGCCGGGTCGAGTCGACTTGACCCTGAAATGGGGTAACCCGAGACCCGACCCGAATTTAATATTTTTAAAATTTTTTTAATCAAACCCAACCCAACCCTTACGGTTTGGGTTGGGTAATCCGGGTTGGTCGGGTTATCGGATTTTTTGAAACCCCTACATACTTATGCGATTTTTATACTGATAGATAGAGGCTAATTTCCAATATCAATTAATTATTACTATTAATTTAAATTAATTATTAAATACAAATAATTTGTCTTTATGTTATCTTAACTATTTTAATATAAAATTTTATTATTAATTATTAACATTCTAATTAATTTATATTTATTTAATTACTTTTATTAATTAATAAAATAATTTAAATAATGTTTAATTTAAAGATATTTTTAATTGATTAAATAATCGATCAATATAACAATATATTAAATAGTTAAATTTATTATGACTACGTTACTTATGTTGGGATTGGTGTCCTATTTCTCCCGGTGGTCTCGTAGTTGTAAACATTTTGTACATATTGTTATTAATAAAATAAGTGTTATTTTATTTGCATTTACTCATATCTAATAAACTAAGATTCGTGGTTATTTCATGTAACTTAAGCACGTATTTGAGACATACAACTAGATCATGCCTTAAGTAATAAGCTAAACGGTCTGTAGTATAAGGATAAATGAGGGATACCTTATCCTAGTGACACTATGGATACGACTAGCTTTATAAATATTTACAAGTGTTGTAAAGTGCTGCAAATGGTCTGATCCTGACCATTCATGTGGAGACATGCGAGCGGGGGTGTCCTATACAAAGAGTTTGTATAAGACCGGACCACAAGATGATTAATCTCTTTATATGACGTTGTTGATCATTGAGACTTACATTTCATTAAAATGACCATAGGTGATATGACTTTAATCCTGAGTGAGTTGAAAACTCCTGTCTATGAGAGCAGTCCTTTGATTAGTATGGATAAGAGTGGCCAGATTGCCAAGTCTACCTTTTTGGGATTCATCTAATTAAGGAGCTGGGAACTCAACTACACATGAATCATTCCCTAAAGTAGGGGTCAGTCATAGTAGGACTATGATTTATTGTTCATTAGAGGAATCAGTAGTACTTAAGGAGTTAGATGTAACTACAGGGGCATAACGATAAATTGGCCCAGTTGTACTTACGAGCGATTTGTGAAGGGTTATCGTATTGTTGATTGGTCATATGGACACAAAAATATATATATATAGTGCAAAGAGTGCAGCTATCAGTCTTTAGTGGAGTGACCAACAGTTAATGGATGGTGTCTCGTGACTAAAGAGTTTAGTCAATTATTCACATACCATTGGAGCTTCAAGCTACAAGTCCATGAGGTCCCCTTGGTAGCTCAATGGGTTCAAGTTGAGAATCAGATTTTGGGTTAGTTTGAAGTGTTCAAATTAACAAGAGGCAATTCAATTATATGTGATATAATTGATATGATGTATTAGATACATTAATTGGAGGAATTAATATAAATATGATTTATATTAAGTATCAAAAGTTAGAAAAATAACTATGGTTTATATGTTTCATATGATTAAATATTAAAACTATAGGTTATAAATTAATATGATTAGTTGGTTATCATATTTATTTATAATATATTAATTATACGATAATTAATTCTTTTTCTTTAATAACCGATTTGAGTGGGAGGTTATTGGAAGTTTTATGGTAACCATGAGATAAAAGAAAAATTGTTTTCCAAAAATTAGTGGCTGCTTCATTCATAAAATTCTCGCGGAATAAGCTATCAAGTAAAAAGAGTTTTTACTAAGCGATAATGTTAAAAAGCTAAACGATCGAGCTACGAGTTGACTATACGATAGTTACTCGTTGATCATTGCTACACGAGCGAGTAGAAAAGTCTATATGATAGGCTTCTTTATCTAAATGATCGAGTACATAGTCTATACGATAGACAGTCTTCTTATCTCCCACTTATTCGATCGTATACCTCCTATCTTCCTCAATCCAAGATCATATAGAGCCTACAACTTCTAGATTCTCACATCGAGAATACCAAGGTAACACGTGTGGTGGTGTTCTAACTCAGTTTTTGGATCGAATTGGACTCGATTGGGTTCAAGGTGCATTCATCCGTTCGTGGAGGTAGTGTTCTATTTGTTGCATTCAAGTGCTGCTTTGGACACATTGGAGACTGATCGAGGGATACTTGAAGAATACTTCTTCAAAGGTACGCTACTCTATCTTTTGTGTATTTTTATAGCATGCTGTAATTTCGGTTTATGCATAATCTATTTGTTTCCGGTTAGATTGTGATTGTTGTGTTCATTCTGAATGGAATTTGGAACGATCCACTTTCGTTGCTCATGGAGATCTCTATTATGATTTCCTTCAATTGGTATCAGAGCCAAATTGTTCTGATATTCCAAATTCTATTGTTGTATTGAACGTCTTTTACAGTCGCGGTGGGTTTTAAGTTTTCTACAATGCATTTAAGCGTTAAATGTGTTTGTGGATGTGTTGATGGATGTTTACGGGATGGTTACCTCTATTTAAAGCTTTCTTTAAGTTTACAAAGTGTTAATTTGTAAGAGCCCCTATGTTTTTTGGCATAATTAATAAGAAATCGAGACTGTATTCAAAGTGTTTAAAGTTGTTTGAGTCATTCGTGATGAAGTTTCGAAGCATGGAGATGCAATTTTCATCGAGGAAGAAGACCAAAGGTTGGTCGCATCGTGTAGCCCAGGCTAAACGATCATTCAGATTTGGTTAAACGATCGTGTAGAAAAGTTATACTCGATCGTGTAGTATTTACTAAACGATTGTATAGCTAATGCTAAACGATGAGGTAAAGAGTTTACTCTATCGTGTAGCGTTGGTTGCTCGATCGCGTAGACGCTTGAGGTAAACGATCATATAGAGTATTTGATGCTCTTTGTTCAATAGGTGTGCGCACTAAACGATCGTGTAGCTTAGCATGCTTCATCCCATAGTCACTGACTACACGATCACCCTGTATACGGTAACTTACGCTTGCTCAGCGATCATTTAGACGATTATGCTTCACCGCATCGTTGTCGTCTACTTGATCGTTTAAGGCATGCGTTGCACGATGTGCACTGCACGATCGCGTGACCTTCATGCTTCATCACATAGTCAAAGTTACACTATCGTTGCTAAACGATCATTTATGCTCACACAACGTTGCTAGACTATCACAAGGAGTTGTTACACGATCAAGGAGATGCGATTTTCGTCTGAACGGTTCAAGACCCAGTTCGCCTATTTGAACCAGTGGACTCATTACTTTTTGTAATAGTTAGCTTTGTTTCTTAAGAATTTAAGGTAATTATCCCGGTTCATCAACTTTTATTTAATGTACATGAGATGTATGTTTGTTTATATGCCATAATGTATGACATATAAATTTAAAATCCACCTTAGGTTATGCATTTTATTCATGCATCATATAATATAAGTGTTATAATATAGTAAATGGCATGATGAAATTACAAGAAAGCATGCTCTTGCATCATGAAATATAAGAGTTATATTTATGCATGCATTGAGCATATTCATGCATCATCTTTATATTATAAGAGTTATAGTATAAGGGTGTATGAGAGCATGTATGCTTGGTGAAGGAACTCTTATTCAAGAGTACCTACGAATGGAAATGGATCTTTCCAATTTATTGTGACAGAATTACCACATATACATTCAAACATACTAATATGCATTCATAATGCTAAAGAGATCAAAAGATCATATCAGATGAAGATTTCTTCTTCACAACAAGTCTAAAACCCAACCGTCTACCTCGAACAATCACCACTCGAATAGAAGGAAACGAAGATGACACTACCACTCAGAGCCCTCAGTATTCTTGGAGTGAGAATCCAAAGTGTGGGCTTTGTTTGGATTTGGTAGAGGGAAGAAGAAGATGAGGTCGTCTATCGCATAGACAAGATGCTTTATCATTTAGGTGAAGTATACGATTGTGTAGGAAAAGGTAAGCAATCATCTAAACGATCGTGTAGGAAAGGGTAAGCGATCGTCTAAACGATAGTGTAGGAAAAACTAAGTGATCGTCTATACGATCATTTAGTAAATATCGGGAGCTAAACAATCGCTTAGGAAAAGGTAAACGATCGTTTAGTTAATAGCGCGAGAAGGTGTAATCGGTAAGCGATCTCTTAGCAATATCGTATACGTAAGTGATCGTGCAAGCACTATCGTATAGGCACTAATTTTCTAAGCGATGACACTCTCCTTAACATAATGTCCGTGCATCTCATGCTTAACACGCTGTCAACTATTTATGCATCCCAAAGTGATCTTTCAATACATTCATCCATTATTAGAACAGAAGAGACGCCGTCCCATTTCCTTTATAATCGTCCAATGAATGTGATCTCATCATATTCATAACATACAAATTAATATCATATATTAAGTATAACATTTTCCTCTACTAGATATAAATCATATTTATATCCAATTTTCTCCAAATTAATGTATCTCATATATAAAGTTAATTATATCATATTTAATTAATTCGTTCAATTATATCATATATAATCAAACTCCCTCTTGTCAATTTGAACATTTCAAACTGACCCAAAAACTGACTCTCAACTTGTATCTAAGCTACCAAGGGGATCTTATGAACCTATGGCTCGAAGCTTCAACAATACGTGAATAGCTGACTAAACTCTTTAGTCACGACATCCACCATCCATTAACTGCCAGGTATTCCACTAAAGACCGACAGTTGAACTCTTCTTGCCATAGATATATTTTTATGTCCATTGGATATAACCAATCATCAGTACGATGACCCTTCACAGATTTACAGCAGGCCAATTTAGCATTTTGCCCCTGTAATTACATCTTCCTTCTTAAGTACCATAAATCCCTCTAATGAACAATACAACATAGTCCTACTATGTGTGAACACCTCTCGGGCCATGAGAAGGTGCGCAGCGCCACATCGTTCAAGCCCCGGGATCAGCCCTTAAGAGAGCAATCTATCTACTTACCCCTACTTTGGGGAAGGAGTGAACTCCATCTTGTGTAGCTGAGTTCCCAGCTCCCAAATCAGAAGAATCCCTAAAATGATAGGTTTGAGTTGGCGTTCTGGCCACTCGCACCCATGCAAATCAAATTACCGCCCTCAATGGCAGGAGTTCCCAACTCACTCAGGATTGAGGCCATGTTATCGATGGTCATCCTAAAGAAGTGAAATCTCAGTCATGAACGGAGTTATATGACAAGACATTAATACTTCGAGGTTAGGTCTTATACAAACTCTTTGTATAGGACTTCCCCGCTCGCATGTCCACTACATGAATGATCAGGATCAGACCATCTGTGGCAAGTCACAATATTTGTAACAATTCCACAAAACGAGCCGCGTCCGTAATGTTTTCAGGATAAGGTTTCCCTCCTATATCCATATACTACAGACTATTTTGGTTGTCACTTAAGACATGATCTACTTATATGTCACTACATACATGCTTAAGTTACATAAAGACAACCAGGGATATTAAGTTTATTGGTTTGTGGTAAAATAAAAAACATCTAAATGTGCAAAGTCAAGAGGTGAAGTAATATCATATATATTATACATCACAAGTTTCGTACAAAGTTGTTTACAAACTATAGGACACAAGACTTTAGGGCACAAACCCCAACACTTGGTTTATTGTTTTGTCATATAAGTGTTATACCAATAGTAATGAATGAACAATGCATAGAGCATGACACTTAGGCTTATTTATAAGAGCTATGAATGTCTTGTATGTGTTGCTTTGCATTGTGGTTGGTTTTAGTTGTTTCCTGTTATAAGTGTTATAATGGAAATTAGAACTAAAATCAATAAGAAAGAGTTGCATGCGAACTTAGGTGAACTCATGTTTTAAAAGGGTTTTAAAATTGGATTGAAATAGACCTAAGTTCATGGTTCTAATGAGATTATATACCTAAGTTTAATCTTTTAAATCGGTTTAATAGGATTAAATTGATTTCCATACAAGATTAAATGTGTATTAATCTATCTATAAGAGATTTTTTATCTAAGGCTGGTTTTGGTTGGACTACGATATTTAAGCTAACGGAAACGGAACACCCCTACCTAGGAACCTACTTTGAAAGGTGAATTAGATAGATTTGCTACAAGCATGCAACAGTTGATCAAAGACTTCGTTAAAGAGTTTAATGAATGATGATCAAAAGTTTTTCAACTTTCCAAAGTAAGAGTTACTTTTGGACAAACCTAAAAAGTCACTTAGTTAAAATCATTAGCCGTGTTTTTTCTAAGTAAACTAAACCCTAGGTTATAAAATACTCAGTGGGAGGAAAAGATATATATGATATGTCAATTCCAATCACGTTTCTCCTTGAATGTTCACACAGTGAGATTCATGCTTGGCCTCGTGGTGCCCTGTGAGCATCCCCCTTCAGATGGTGTTTGCATGAGTCAATATCAAGGTGGATAGAGAGAGTATTTATTGTAAGTAGATGAAGGATGTGTGTCAACATGTCTTGCGGTCTCCTTCATTGGTTTGCATCGTGAGATCTTCTTGCACGACCTCGTGACACCTTGGGAACATCTCCCTTCAGATGGTTTGTGCAGTTGGTCAATATCAAGGTGAACTCCAAAAATGGATAGGGTCGCTTTAGTTTTTTCCCCAATCAGATTTTTTCCCTTCGAATTGGCTGCTTGGGGCGGAACTCTAGGATCTAAAATGAAGGGTCACACTTACGAGAAGTTGTTAAGCAAGTTGATGATTTCTTGACCAAATCAATGATGGTTAGTCGTTATAGGAACAAGAGTTGTTCTGATGTTAATGACTAGTTGAGAGTGTCTCAATTCAGATGAGGGATAAATTGACTACCCTTTGGTGGCTTTTGTCCTCAATGAAGCGTCATTGCAAAACTAGATGTAACACGGGATTCATTTAGATTTTGCTAAACCATATTGAATTTTGTTTAAGAGTATTTCCTAAAATCTAATGTAGATCAATGTGTTTATTTTTTCGGCAACATGTATGATTTTTCGTTAGTTGCCTCTTTCATTTTGACTAATTACATATATTGGAAAGAGTCTCTTAAAACATATTTTGTGGTAAACGACCTCGAGTTTCTCATGGTTGAGGAGTATTCTTAAGTCCCGACCTTTGATGTACCACGAAATGTTCGTAATACATATGAGGTGTGGATAAAGGCTAACTCGTTGGCCCGACTTCACATTTTGGCTAGCATACCTGATGCATTAGCCAAAAGGGTTGAGAACATGGTCATTGCACGTAAGATCATGGACTCGTTGCAAGAACTGTTTGAACGTCAGTTCTCACTTTTTGAGCAAAAAGGGATGGATGACAAAAAATTCAACTAAACTAATTAAATTTTAGCAAATTAATAAGAAAACTAATTAAACTTTTTATAGACTTTTTTTATTCTAAATTAACCCAATTAAACTAATTAATACACTTTTTATAAATAATAAGAAAAATTCAAATTATGCAACAAATAAGATGACAAAAAATATGATAATTTAATTCTATCAAATTTTAGCAAATAAATAAGAACAAACTAAAATATACAATAAATTGCTTAAATTAATTGCAAAAATAAAAAAGAAAGAGTTAAAGAAGAAGACATCGTAATTTTTATAGTGGTTCAGTCAAATTCACCTACTCCACTCCTCAAGCGCCTCTTGAAAATTTGAATAAAATTTTTTCGACTCTTTCCACGGATTAGAGCCCAACCGTTACATCGCCGCTCCTTTTACGGGTTCAAGAGCAAACCCGATCCTTTCCATGGTTTATGATCAAATCGTTACAAATGTTGGAATTTTTAAAGAACACAATATAACTCTCACTAGAGTGGATTTATAAGTTTAAGCACTCAACAAGTTTATCCTCACAATACAATAACACTCTCTCAAGAATAAGATGAAAAGAAAAACATTGAGAACTTAGAGAGAGCAACAATGGAACTTTTGAGTTTTGAAAGATTATGAAATGTAAATTTTTTTAAAAAAAAAAATTGGAGAGGAAGATGGTTTATATAGAGATGGAAAAATTTTTAGAAACCACAATTAATTTGGACCATTGGATTTTGAAAAAGAAAAATCAATGGTAGAGATTTTAAACTAAACTAGTCGTTAGATACAAACAAAATATAATATTAAATTTCTTTTCTTTTGAAATTCATTTTCTTTTTAAAATTAATCCAAAAAAAAAACATATCATGTGTCAAAAACTAGACGTTAGACACAAACATAAAATAATATTAAATTCATTTTCCTTTTAATTCATTTTCTTTTTAAATTCATTCTCTTTGAAGTCAATCCAAAAATAAAAAACATACCATGTGTAAAAAACTAGCCATTAGACACAAACATAAAATAATATTAAATTTATTTTCTTTTTTTTTTTTAATTTCAATTTTTTATTTTAAATCAATCCAAAAATCAAAAGTCTATCATATGTTAATCTCTTAATGATCCACCATTCAACCAATATGTTGTCACATGTCTACATGCAAATGGTTTGGTTGTGACATGTCATCCACCACGGTATTTTCTCTATAGACTTGTTTCGGTCATATTGTCTTCATTTTAACTCCAATTTGAATGATTCAAGAGGTGTTGGAATCTTTGTTCCGAGCTCTACACTATAGACATATTAAAATACTAAGATTTTCAGTAATTAAAAATTGAGTTTGTTATCATCAAAATATTGATTAATTAATTAATTAAAATTAATTAATTTGAGATTAAGGGCCAAAAAGCCAACAATCTCTCCCTTTTTATGATGATAAACCATTCAAGAAAAATAGTTTGAAATACATGTAAACCATATATAGCACATAATAAAATTCAACATATCACCATAAAGATCATTCTTGAAATTCACTCAAAAAAATAAATTCTCCTCCTAATTAATACAATCAAAATCATAACAAATTTATAGCATGTTTTTCTTAAACTTCTCCCCCTTTGGAATCATCAAAAAGAATAATTAAGAAAAATTTAGAACTACATAAATGTTTCCCTTAAAAACATGAACATAAATTTAGCACAACTTCCCCTAAGAATATTAACACATGTTTTCCATATCTTCCCCTATCAAAATGCATTCTAAAATATTTAACAAGTAAAATTATAAAATCAAGAGGCATCACAACGAATAATACCGAGCTCAAGCCTATTTTTGCAAAAGTTTTCTTCATTCAAAGGCTTGGTAAAAATATCCGCTAATTGATTATTAGAGCCTACAAATTCAAGAGTAATATTATCACTTTTCACATGCTCTGTAATAAAGTGATGCCTAATATCAATATACTTAGTCCTAGAATGATGTATAGGATTTTTAGTCAAATTAATAGCACTAGTATTATCACAAAATATAGGCACACTGTCAAACTTTAATCCAAAATCACAAAGAATTTGTTTCATCCAAAGAATTTGAGCATAACAACTAGCAATTGTAATATATTCTGCTTCGGTAGTGGATAAGGCAACCGAATTTTGCTTTTTACTAAACCAAGAAACTAAGGAACTACTAAGAAATTGACAAGTCCCACTAGTACTCTTACGGTCAAGTAAACTATCCGCAAAATCTACATCGGAATATCTTACCAAATTAAATTCAACATTTCTAGGATACCATAAACCTAAATCAATAGTACCAAGCAAATATTTAAAAATTCTTTTAACAGCATGTAAATGTGATTCTTTAGGACAAGATTGAAATCTAGTACAAAGACATACACTAAACATAATATCGGGTCTACTAGCGGTTAAATAAAGTAAAGATCCAATCATACCTCTATAAGTTTTTATATCCACATACTTACCTTTTTCATCCTTGTCAAGCTTAGTGGATGTGCTCATAGGAGTTTTTGCAATTTTACCTTCATTGAATTTGAACCTTTTGAGCAAATCCCTTGTGTATTTTCTTGACTTATGAAAATACCATTCTTGAGTTGTTTGACTTGGAGTCCAAGGAAGAAGCTAAGTTCTCCCATTATACTCATCTCAAATTCACTATGCATACACTTAGAAAATTCTTCACACAAAGATGGATTAGTAGAACCAAAAATAATATCATCTACATATATTTGTACAAAAAGCATATCATTTTCTTTAGTCTTAATAAAAAGAGTAGTATCAATTTACCTATTTTAAATCCATTCTCAAGCAAGAAATTACTAAGTCTATCATACCAAGCTCTTGGAGCTTGTTTTAAGCCATAAAGAGCCTTTTTCAACTTATAGACATGATTAGGAAAATCAAAACTTTCAAACCCCGGGGGTTGTTCTACATAGACTTCCTCCATGATATAACCATTTAAAAATGCACTTTACACATCCATTTGATACAAAATGAAATTCTTATAAGAAGCAAAAACAAACAACATTCTAATAGCTTCTAATCTAGCAAAGGGTGCAAAAGTTTCTTCATAATCTATTCCTTCCTCTTGACCATAACCTTGAGCTACAAGTCTAGCTTTATTTCTAATGATATCTCCATTTTCATCCATTTTATTTCTAAATACCTATTTAGTTCTAATTATAAAAGCATGAGAGGGCTTAAGGACTAACTCCCAAACTTTATTCCTTTCAAATTGATTTAATTCTTCTTGCATAGCTAAAATCCAAAATTCATCATTTTCGGCATCTTTAAAACTTTTTGGTTCAATTTGAGAAACAAAAGCAAAATTATTAAACATATTAAGAGAGGAACGAGTTTTCACACCTTGTTCGGGATCACCAAGAATTAATTCTTTGGGATGTGAAGGAGCATACCTCCACTCTTTAGGCATGGATGAAGAACCAACTTCGTTCTTTTCGATTAAGCTCACCTCTTGCTTACTTGAAACAATTTCCTTGCCTTTGTCACTAACAAGTAAATCTCCAAAATTTCCTTCTAAAACATCACTATAAATAGGCTCATTAGAAATAACATTGCAAGATACTACATGCATAGATTCCTCAATTACTAAAGTTCTTTTATTGAAAACTCTATAAGCTTTACTAGTAGAGGAATAGACAAGGAAAATACCAACATCCGTCTTAGAATCAAAATTTTCAAGTTTTTCTTTGTTATTCAAAATAAAACATTTGTAACCAAAAACTTTGAAATACCCAATATTCGAAATTTTGTTATGTCAAAGTTCATAAGGACTTTTATCCAAAGAATGTCTAATTAAAACTCTATTTAAAACATAACAAGCGGTGTTAATGGCTTCCACCCAAAAGTATGTAGGTAAACCATACTCATGCAACATTGATCTAGCAAATTCTTGCAAAGTACGATTTTTCCTTTCAACTACACCATTTTGTTGAGGAGTTCTTGGAGTGGAGAAATTATGAGAAAACTCATTTTCTTCACAAAAAGTTTCAAAAGCATTGCTATCAAATTCTCCTCCATGATCACTCCTAATTTTAGAAATCAAAAAACCTTTTTCATTTTGAACTCTTTTTGCAAAACTAGAAAAGCTTTTCAAAGCATCATCCTTATGTTTTAGTATCAAAACCCAAGTAAATCTTGAAAAATCATCAACTATCACAAAGGCATAATAGTTCTCTCCAAAACTAGCAATTCTAGAAGGGCCAAATAAGTCCATGTGTAATAGTTGAAAGGGTTTACTTATAGAGATTACATGTTTAGATTTGAAAGAGGACTTAGTTTGCTTACCCATTTGACAAGCATCACAAACTTTGTCTTTTTCAAATTTAAATTTGGGAAGACCTCTAACCAAAGAATTCTTGGAAATATTTGAAATTAAGTGCATACTAGTATGTCCTAGTCTTCTATGCCATAACCAAGAATCATTATGCAAAGCCGATAAGCATTTTTCATTAATAGGACAATCATTCAAATCAGTAGTATAAACATTTTCATCTCTATTTCCAACAAATATAACTTTTCTATCACTAGCATTTTCAATGATGTAATTCTTTTTATCAAACACAACTCTAAAGCCTTTATCACACAATTGACTAATACTAAGTAAATCATGCTTCAAACCATCAACCAAAAGTACATTTTCAATTAAAATAGAAGATTCATTACCTATACTACCTTTACCAATTATTTTACCTTTCTTGTTGTCACCAAAGGTTACAAGACCTCCATCCTTTTTTGAGAGAGGCAAACTTGGATGGGTCCCCCGTCATGTGCCTCGAACAACCACTATCCAAGTACCACTTGTTTTCTTAGAGGCTTTCAAACAAACCTACAAACACAAATGTTTAAGTTCGATTCTTTGGTACCCACACTTGTTTAGGTCCTAGATGGTTAGCATTGACAAACTTGGGAATCCATTTCATTTTTGCATAGACATTTAAGGCATTGGATTTAGACAAGTAACAAGAATAAGTTGTATGTCCAAACTTGCCATATGAGAAACAAACAACATTATGCAAATATTTATCTCTTACAACAAATTTATGCACTCTACTTTTCTTGTAGAAATTATTCCTTGGAGCATTGTGAAACTTTGCCCTTTGAGAAAAATTTCTTCTTGGAGAAGTAGTATGAGCATATTTCAATTTAAAACACTTAGGTCTAATATGGCCTTCAACACCACAATAATGACATATAGGCACAAAGTTAGATTTAACATGTTTAGACACAACCTTAGGCATATTAAGCTTAAGCATATTATGAGATGCTTTAACAAAGATAGTTTTAGAACTTGAAGGAGTAGAACATTTATCAATATAGCCTAAACCTCTTTTATCACCAAAAGGCTTGCCTATTTCAATTATCTTGTCTAATCTTTGAGCACTTATTGTCAACTTTTTAATAGATTCTTTAGCCTTATCAAGTTCTTGCAAAGCACTAAATTCCTTTTCTTTGAGTAATTTAATCAAATTATCTTTTTCACAACTATCATGCTCAAGAAATTTAACTTTGTCAAGCAAGGCATTTTTCTCATCACAATCAAAAGCATGCTTGTCACAAGAGATATTCATTTCATCAATATGCATAGCATCATGCTCATTCTCTTTTAAGCAAGCAATTTCTTCAAGTAAAGACTTATTTTTACTAGATAAAACATTGTATTTCTTTTTAAGCACAACATACTTAGAACTAATTTTTTCTAAATCATTTTGCATATTTTCAAAAGCTTCAAACAATTCATTATAAGAAAGAGGTTCTAGAGTTACCTCATCATTTTGTTCATCCTTTTTGTTACTATGAACCATGAAGCAAAAATTGGCCACTTCTTCATTATCACTCCCACTTTCGCTTTCATCTCTATCATCCCAAGTAGCTTTCATTGTTTTCTTCTTGGATTTCTTGGATGATTTGAGAAAAGGACAATCGGTTCTAATATGACCCGGCTTCTTGCATTCATAGCATATTACCTCATCCTTTTTTCTCTTTTCACCTTTTGACTCTTTTTGGTTGGAGAGATGCTTCTTGAATTGCTTCTTTCTCTTGATGAAGTTCTTATACTTACGTGAAAGATAGGCAACATCATCTTCATCTTGGGAGTCAACTTCTAAAGAGATGGTCTTTAAAGCTATACTCTTTTCTTTCTTTTTCTTCTCATCCTTCATGTTTTTCTTGATCTTTATCTCATGCGTCAACAACGAGCCCATGAGTTCATCAATGGAGAGAGATTTGAGATCCTTTGCCTCTTGAATGGTGGTGACTTTAGGCTCCCATTGTTTAGGCAAATACCATAATAGTTTCTTTATCTTGTCAAGATTTGAGTACTTTTTCCCAAGTCCTTCTAAAGCATTGACAATGTTAGTAAATCTAATAAACATATCGGAAATAGCTTCATTTTCATCAATTTTAAACATTTCATATTGATGAACTAACATGTCAATCTTTGTGTCTTTTACTTAACTAGTTCCTTCATGAGTAATTTCTAATTTATCCCATATCTCTTTAGCGGTTTTGCAAATAGACACTCCATTATATTCAACTTCATTCAAAGCACAAAATAAACAATTAATAGCTTTGGCATTTAAAGAGCATGCTTTCTTTTCATTTATTGACCATTCTTCCTTAGGTTTTATAGTGCTAACACCATCAACATCTTTTGTTGGAATTTTAAAACCTTCCTCAACAATATCCCATAAATCATGTCAATAGAAAGCAAGAAAAATCTCATTCTATTTTTCGAATAACTATAATTAGTACCATTAAAGAAATGAGACTTTGTAATAGATTGACTATCGATAAAAGGGATAAAACCTAAAGTTGTCATAGCTAAAAAATAATTAAGTTTATCAAGAAATAAATATTTCAAGAAGAGCAACCCACTTTGATACCAATTGTTGGATCGATATGGCAACCCTAGAGGGGAGTGAATAGGGTTTAATTAAACTTTTTTTTCTAAATTAACCCAATTAAACTATTAACACATTTTTTATAAATAATAAGAAAAATTCAAATTATGCAACAAATAAGATGACAAAAAATGTGATAATTTAATTCTATCAAATTTTAATAAATAAATAAGAACAAACTAAAACATACAATAAATTGCTTTAATTAATTGCAAAAATAAAAAGAAAAAAGTTAGAGAAGAAGACACCTTTATTTTTATAGTGGTTCGATCAAACTCGACCTACTCCACTCCCAAAGCACCTCTTGGGAATTTGAATAAAATCTTTCCAACTCTTTCCACTGATTAGAGCCCAACCGTTACATCACCGCTCCTTTTACGGGTTCAAGAGCAAACCCGATCCTTTCCATGGTTTAGGATCAAACCGTTACAAATGTTGGAATTTTTAAAGAACACAATACAACTCTCACTAGAGTGGATTTACAAGTTTAAGCACTCAACAAGTTTATCCTCACAATACAATAACACTCTCTCAAGAATAAGATGAAAAGGAAAAAAATTGGGAACTTAAAGAGAGCAACAATGGAACTTTTGAGTTTTGGAGGATTATGAAATGTAAAATTTTGTTTTTTTAAAAAATTTGGAGAGGAAAATGGATTATATAGAGACGGAAAAAATTTTAGAAACCACAATTAATTTGGACCATTGGATTTTGGAAAAGAAAAATCAATGGTGAAGATTTTAAACTAAACTAGTCGTTAAATACAAACAAAATATAATATTAAATTCCTTTTCTTTTGAAATTCATTTTCTTTTTAAAATTAATCCAAAAAATTAAAAAAAAAACATACCATGTGTCAAAAACTAGCCGTTAGACACAAACATAAAATAATATTAAATTCATTTTCATTTTAATTCATTTTCTTTTTAAATTCATTCTCTTTAAAGTCAATCCAAAAATAAAAAACATACCATGTGTAAAAAAACTAGTCGTTAGACACAAACATAAAATAATATTAAATTTATTTTCCTTTTAAATTTCTTTTTAATTTCAATTTTTTATTTTAAATCAATCCAAAAATCAAAAGTCCATCATATGTTAATCTCTTAATGATCCACCATTCAACCAATATGTTGCCACATGTCTACATGCAAATGGTCTAGTTATGCCACGTCATCCACTACGGTATTTTCTCTATATACTTGTTTCGGTTATATTGTCTTTGTCTTAGCTCCAATTTGAGTGATTCAAGAGGTGTTGGAATCGTTGTTCCGAGTTCTACGCTATGGACATATTAAAACACTAAGATTTTCAGTAATTAAAATTTGAGTTTGTTATCATCAAAACCTTGATTAATTAATTAATTAAAATTAATTAATTTGAGATTAAGGGCCAAAAATCCAACAGATACTTGATTCAGGTGCTATTAATCACATAAGTTCTTCCTACCAAGGATTTAATTCTTGGAAAACATTGGAAGATGGAGAGTTGACTCTTCGAGTCGGTACTGGTGAGGTTGTTTCAGTTGTTGTTGTAGGCAAGCTGAAGTTATTTTTGGACAAGAAATGTTATATGTTACTAGATAATATTTTTGTAGTTCCTCATATTAAGAGGAACTTAATCTCAGTTTCTTGTCTGATTGAACAAGGTTATACTGTCTCCTTTTCTGAGAGTAAAGTGTTTATTTTCAAGAATGGCATGGAGAATGGTTTTGGTTCAATGGAAAATAACTTATATGTACTAAGGTCGTTAGTCATAAAATCCTTGCTTAATATTGAAATGTTTAAAACAGCAACAACTGCAAAAAGATCAGATGTTTCTCCTAAGGAAAACGTCCGTCTTTGGCATCTAAAGTTAGGTCACATCAACCTCAATAGGATTGAGAAATTGGTGAAATGTGGACTTCTAAATGATTTAGAAGAAAACTCTTTACCGGTATGTGAATCATGCCTTGAAGGCAAGATGACCAAATGACCTTTTACTGGAAAGTAGAGCCAAGGAAACCTTGGAGCTTTTACATTCAGACCTCTGTGGTCCGACGAGTGTTAAAGCTCGAGGTGGGTATGAATATTCATCTCTTTCATAGATGATTATTCAAGATATGAGTATCTATACCTAATGCAACATAAGTCCAACGCTCTTGAAAAATTCATGTTAGGTAAGAAGATAAAAACACTACGATCTTATCGTGGTAGAGAGTATATGGGCTTAGAATTCCAAAACTATATGATAGAACATGAAATCACGTCCCAACTCTCGACCCCAAGGATACCTCAACAGAATGGTGTATCAGAAACGAGAAACAGAACCCTGTTGGACATGGTTCGGTCTATGATGAGTTATGCTCATCTTCTAGACTCATTTTGGGGATTTGTAGTAGAGATTTCATATTATATTTTGAACAACGTTCCCTCGAAAAATGTATCTGAAATACCTTTTGAGCTGTGGAGAGCCCGTAAAGGTAATTTACGCCACTTTAGGATTTGGAGATGTCCGACCCACGTGCTTATGGCTAACCCTAAAAGGTTGGAACCGCGTTCAGAAGTTTGCCTCTTTGTAGGCTACCCCAAGGAAACGAGGGGTGGATACTTCTATGATCTGAGTGAGAATAAGGTGTTTGTGTCGACAAACGCTATCTTCTTGGAAGAAGACCATATCAGAAATCATAAACCACGAAGCAAGCTTGTTTTAAATGAGATTTCTAGTGAGACTATTGAGTGTTCAACAAGAGTTGTTGAAAAAATTGATAGATCAACTAGAGTTGTTGATGTTGGTTCATCTAGTCAACCATCTCAAAAGTTGAGACTACCTTGACGTAGTGGGAGGGTTCTGAACCCACCGAAACGCTACATGGGTTTGACTGAAGCCCAAAACATCATGTATGATGATGGAGTTGAGGATTCATTGTTTTATAAGCAAGTAATGGAGGATATTGATAAAGATAAGTGGATTAAAGCCACGAATCAGGAAATAGAGTTTATGTACTTCAATACCATCTGGGAACTTGTGGATCAGCCAGATTACCTATAAGGTGTAAATGGATCTACAAGAGAAAACGGGGTGTAGATGAAAGGTGCAGACTTTTAAGGCTAGACTTGTGGTAAAGGGTTATACCCAAGTCGAGGGAGTGGACTATGGGGAAACTTTCTCACCTGTTGTCATGTTGAAGTCTATCAGAATTCTCCTGTCCATAGCCACATTTTATGATTATGAGATATGGAAAATGGACGTCAAGACTACCTTTCTGAATAGTAATCTTGAGGAGACCATCTACATGGCTCAACCAGAAGGGTTCATTGTTCCAAATCAAGAGTAAAGAGTTTGCAAGCTTAATAGGTCCATTTATGGGCTGAAACACGCATCTAGATCGTAGAACACTAGATTTGATTGTGCGATCAAATCATTTGGCTTTGATCATAATGTTGATGAACCTGTTGTTTACAAGAAAATCATCAACAACTCAGTAGCTTTCCTGGTACTGTATGTGACTGGTATCCTACTCATTAGAAATGATGTAGGTTTTCTGACTGGAATTAAAAGGTGGCTAGCCGTCCAATTCCAAATGAAAAATTTGGGAGAGGCGCAGTATGTTCTAGGGATACAAATCATTCAGGATCATAAGAACAAGAGGTTGTCCTTGTCTCAGGCATCGTACATTGACAAGATCTTGATCAGGTACTCGATGCAGAATTCAAAGAGGGGTTTATTACCTTTATTATTTTGTCTAAGGAATAGTGTCCTAAGACACCTCAAGAGGTTGAAGAAATGAAACGGATTCCCTATGCTTCGGCTGTCGAAAGCCTCATGTATGCAATGTTATGTACTAAACCTGACATTTGCGATGCAGTAGGGATTGTCAGTCGATATCATTCAAATCCAAGATTAGATCACTGGACGACGGTCAAAACGATTCTCAAGTATCATCAGAGAACGAGAGACTATATGCTCATGTATGGAGATAAGGATTTGATCCTTACAGGATACACAGACTCTGACTTTCAGACTGATAGAGATTCTCAGAAATCGACATCAAGGTCAGTGTTCACTCTGAATGGAGAGGCTGTAGTTCGGCGAAGCATCAAGCAAGGATGCATCACAGACTCCACTGTGGAAGCCGAATACGTAGCCGCTTGTGAAGTTGCTAAAGAGGCAGTTTGGCTTAGAAAGTTCCTTACAGATTTGGAAGTTGTTTCAAATATGTCTTTGTCGATCACACTCTATTGTGATAACAGGGGGCTATGAAAAATTCAAAGGAACCTTGGAGCCACTGAAGAGGCAAGCATATTGAATGGAAGTATCATTTGATCAGGGAGATTGTGCATCGCGGTGATGTGATAGTCACGAAGATCGCGTTGGAGCACAACATTGCTGATCCGTTTACAAATGCTCTCACGGCTAAAGTGTTCGAGAGTCATCTGGAGAGTCTGGGTCTACGGGACATACGGCACCTTGTCTAGGGTAAGTGGGAGATGATACTAGGGTATAGAGTATGCTCTAGTTTATTGTATATTGTACTGTTTTATGTATTGTACATTAGTCTCCCGAGGCATTAGAACAAGTGGGAGATTGTTGGGTTTAGTGTTCTAATTCTCCCGGTGGTCTCGTAGTTTGTAAACATTTTGTACACATTGTTATTAATAAAATAAGAATAAATGATAGAAAAAAAAGTCTAACTGATTAGTTAGACCATATCCATTAGTCCCACCTAACTTACTAACCATAATATGATTTAATATGTACCAAAATTCACCTACCACCCATTTACTAGCCCAAATTTATTTAATTTCTCTACTTAAATCATAATATTAGTCGAACGAATTTTGAAAGAAAATATAAATTATTAGTTAAAGATTTTTTGCATTTACTCATATCCAATAAATTAAGATCCGTGATTTTTTCATGTAACTTAAGCATATATGTGAGACATACAACTAGATCATGCCTTAAGTAATAACCTAAATGGTCTGTAGTATAAGGATAAAGGAGAGATACCTTATCCTTGTGACACTACGGATACGACGCGTTTTGAAGATATTTACAAATGTTGTAAAGTGCTACAAATGGTCTGGTCCTGACCATTCGTATGGAGACATGTGAGCGGGAGTGTCCTATACAAAGAGTTTGTATAAGACCGGACCACGAGGTGATTAGTCTTTTTATATAACAACATTGATAATTGAGACTTACATTTCACTAAAATGACCATAGGTGACATAACCTTAATCCTGAGTGAGTTGGGAACTTCTGCCTATGAGGGTGGTCCTTTGATTAGTATGGATAAGAGTGACCAGATTGTCAACTCAACAAGCCTACCTTTTTGGGGATTCGTCTGTTTGGGAAGCTTGGAACTCAGGTACACAAGGAGGAATTTACTCCTTCCTTGGAGTAGGGGTAAGTAGATAAATTGCTCCCTTAAGGGCTGATTCTGGATCTTGAACATAGTGGTTACACCCTCTCTTTGGAAGAGAGGACTCAATCATAGTAGGACTATGACTTATTATTCATTAGAGGAATCAGTGGTACTTAAGGAGTTAGATGTAACTATAGGGGCATAACGGTAAATTAGTCCAACTGTACTTACGAGCGATTTGTGAAGGGTTATTGCACTGTTGATTGGTCATATAGACACAGAAATATATTTGTAATGCGAAGAGTGCAGCTGTCGGTTTTTAGTGGAGTGACCAATAGTTAACGGATGGTGGACTCGTGACTAAAGAGTTTCGTCAGTTATTCACGTACTGTTGGAACTTCAAGCTACAAGTTCATGAGGTCCCCGTGGTAGCTCAATGGGTTCAAGTTGAGAATCAAATTTTGGGTTAGTTTGAAGTGTTCAAATTAACAAGAGGAAATTCAATTATATGTGATATAATTGATATGATGTATTAGATACATTAATTGGAGGAATTAATATAAATATGATTTATATTAAGTACCATAAAATAGAAAAAGAACTATGATTTATATGTTTCATATGATGAAATATTAAAATTATAGGTTATAAATATAATATGATAAGTTAGTTATCATGTTTTATAATATATTAATTATATGATAATTAATTCTTTTTCTTTAATAACCGATTTGAGTGGGAGGTTATTGGAAGTTTTATGGTAACCGTGAGATAAAAGAAAAAAAAAATTTCCAAAAATTAGTGGTTGCTTCATTCGGGAAATTCTCACAGAATAGGCTATCAAGTAAAAAGAGTTTTTACTAAGTGATAGTCTTGAAAAGCTAAACGATCGAGCTACGAATTGACTATATGATAGTTACTTGTTGATCATGGCTACACGATCGAGTAGCAAAGTCTATGCGATAGGCTTCTTTTGATCAAGTACAACGTCTATACGATAGACAATCTTCTTATCTCCCACTTACTCGATCGTATACCTCCTATCTTCCTCAATCCAAGATCATACAGAGCCCACAACTCCTGGATTCTCACATCGAGAATACCAAGGTAACACTTGTGGTGGTGTTCTAACTCAGTTCGTGGATCGAGTTGGACTCAATTGGGTTCAAGGTGTATTCATCCGTTCGTGGAGGTCGTGTTATGTTTGTTGCGTTCGAGTGCTGCTTTGGACGCATTGGAGATTGATCGAGGGATAATTAAAGAATACTTCTTCAAAGGTATGCATACTCTATCCCTTGTGTATTCTTGTAGAATGCTGTAATTTCGATTTATGCATAATCGGTTTGTTTCTAGTTACACTGCGATTGTTGTGTTTATTCTGATCGGAATTTAGAACGATCCACTTCCGCTGCTAATGGAGATCTCTGTTGCGATTTCCTTCAGCTTGTTCTCTTACACTTGATTAAATAATTATTTAGTTTTATTCATTTAACTACTAAACTATCAAGCGTAGACATTAATTATCTCGTACATTTAAAACCCAGAATTTTAATTCGAGACATTTAATATCCATACCCATGAAATAATATTTGCGATTCAAACAACTAATATATAGAATCTCAAACTACAAATGTCAACTTATAGCCCTAAACAATAAACATTGAGTTATATTAATTAAAATAATTATGAATATCAATTTAAACCATCACATTCTTAAGTGTCGATTTACGCCTTCATTTCATTCAACCAATATCATGTGAAACTTATAAATTGAGTTAATCAAACTTCAAAATTTTCTCGAGTGAATCACTATAGACCATTCATTATCATTCTTTAAAAATCATCTATTCACCCGTAAACTTTGTCAAATGACAATTTTACAAAATGAACAATTAGAGTAAACACTTGAATAATTCTCCAAACAAATTGTAAAAATTAATTTATTTTAAAAAGCTAAAGAATTGATATAATTATAAGTTTTTATCTCTCAACAAAACATAATGGAAGTGAAATTAAGACACTTGTAAAAATTCAAGACTTAAATTGTTACAATTAATTCATAGTTTAAATTACTAGCACTCTGTATAATTTAGGAATATAAATTGATATTTTAGTCATTTAAATTAAAACTTAAATAAAATAAAAATAACGCAATTAAAAAAAAAATCTTTAAACACAACTCAAATTTTGACGATGTAATAACTAAAAAGGCAGCTCAATCTATATCATTCGATAAGTGACGAACAAAGCATACAACGAAATAGTCTTGCGCCATCCCTCAAAATCCGAATGACTACTTTTACTGGATTCCCTTAAACATTAACTAAAAATCTCTGAAATAAAATTATTCTTCCAAAATCCTACAAAGTAGAAAATAATTCATCAACCTAAATAAATAAATAAAATAAAATAAGAAAGAAAAGAGAAGAAAGGATGAAAAACCACTTAAGTCTAACTAAAAATCTAGAGTGATTCACTTATGAAAGTTAAAGAACTTAATTCAAACTATAATTATTTTGAAATTTTAATTGACAACTCCTAAATTGAGATTTCTTTCCACTCGGAAAAGGAGTTAATGAATATATCCATATAAACATGAAATAGAAAATGCAGTTATAATGTAGGCATACAGTATTATAGCTCATCAAGAGACGTAATTAATAATAATAATAATAAGTATATGATAACTCCCAACACCATTCTCCAAAACCTGTAAAAATTATGTTGCCACAAGTGGGTGTTGGTTTAAAGATTGAACAAAAATAACCTGATCTTCTCTCCGTTTTTATATTATCATGTAATGTGGGCCCTCAATGTAATGTGGGCCCAATAATGGAGGGCTTGAGGAGAATTTGCTGTCATGAACCTGCGTATGAGAATCCAGAACCTTTCTAAAGAAGAAAAATACCTTATTTTTTCACAGATTTATATATCATGATGGTGTTTGTCAATAATTCACAAATAGGAAATTGAAAAAACTATATCTGCAATTGTTAATTTGGAGATCCAATGGAAAAATATTTTCCCTAGAAATATATTTACAATGTGAAAACTATGAGAATAAAGAACCTGGAGTTATTCTGTGTGGCTCCAGATATAAGTTAGCGCTCGAGACTTATTCTTCTACTTCCAGCTTTCTTTTGGCCTCTCATATGGGGCAGAGGTCTACACAGTCAGATAATTGGCTGCTACTCACAGATGACCTGAAGATTAAACTCCAACAAAAAATTTCTGCACAATAGCAACTATTCATTTCTCTCCCTCTCTCTTTTCGCAAGTAATTTACCGTCCTTTATTTACCGCCTCGCCAAGCTGACTGATAATGTTATGTTTTCACTTTTGGCTACAGAAAGTACATCCTTCGGATGTAATTTATCAGATGAAAGAAGTCAATGTTGATTAGAAACCTTGAGTAAGCTTCACCAGAAGAGCACCCCACCATGGCTGACCCAGTCGACAAAATGATCGGAGTATTCAGTGACAATATCGTCACGACTAACGTCAGTTCCAGACCGTTCTTTTACCTAAAACACACAACAAATCAACTGATTAGTTGATGTTTTTTTTCTTAATCCGTTTCTTGCAAGAACAAGAAAGGGTCACAAAAGGCATTAGTTTGAATTTGCAATGTGTCATGATAATGCTGGTCCTAGGAAGAGTAGGGATATCAATCCATCAATAATCCAACAAAACAAACAAATAAGTTATAACGGATGAGGATTCAGGATTTCAGACTAATGATGATAGAAAGAGTGAGCAATTCCATTTTTGGTTATTTTGTTTTATCTCGCTTATTTTGTCTCATTGTATTTCAAGCGTTAGTCTCTTTTCATTTCATCAATAAAAGCTTTGTTTCCATTTAAATTTAGAGAGAGAGGGATTCCAAGAATTGGTCTGAATCTAAACTGCACAATTGATTAAATATTCCGAATAAATACGTGACTTTCTACACTAGGAGTAAGGCAAGGATGGCCGTGAGATCTTGTCATATTTCCTTGTGTTTGATTGGGCAAACTGTAGTGAATTCAATTAAATTGATTTCCATCCTCTTACAAAAGAATATAGAATGGATATTTCAAGAACCAAACAAGTGAGACTAAATACAAACTGAAACTACTGACCTTTGAGCTCGATCCAGACTCACTTGCAGACGAAATAAAGTCAATCTTCATCTCACTTGCAACATTTTCCGATGAAAGACTGGTGACAGACCTATCAACCATGTACAATAATCAGTAAACAGATTCCTAGTAAGCGCAAGAACTTACAGAAGGCAATAACAAAGAATGATTGAGTTTGAGAAGGTTAAAAAAAGAAAACAAAGAGTGACTTTATTCTTATCAGATTATTCATTATTCTCAGGACAATCAAGCATTCAAATGTGAGACCACAGTAAGAAGCAAAAATCATAGCGAATGTGAGAACTGAGAGGCAAGCAAGCAATAAGAATGCTATTCACATCTTATAACAGAATGCACAACAAATAGAAATACCTTTCACATAACTCATCTTCACAAGAATTCCCAGACGAAGAAATCCAGTCTATATCCAGAAAATTAGAGCAGCTGCATGAATCCCCATGCTCATCATGACAAATACGATCATCTTCAAGCGTTTGATCATCCTGCATGTTTTCATGAAGTTTTCTAGTGCACACAGAGGGAGTATACCTATGACAAAGACCAAGACATTTGGTGAAAAATGACAATAAATAAATTTGTTAAAATAACCATGATATGGAGCTCTTTAAAATGAATTAGTATATTTGAAATGTTAAAAACTTATAACTTGGACAAATTTTAGGATAAATTGGATAATTACATGTTCTTGTCACATACCATTACATAAAATCCTACAATGTAAAAAGGAAAACCATAGGAAATGTGATGTTGACAAACCTGCAAAGAGATATATCAGATTCACAGGTTGAGACCTCAGGTGCAGACTCTGAGAAGCCTTTACTGCTTCCTTCATTCAAATGAGGAAAGGGCCTGCTGCTTCCATCATGTATATTCCCCATATCAGAGTCACTCTGACCAAGTATATTGCCATCTGATAGTGATCTTTTAAAAGATGTCCTTCAGGAGGGTGAAAAGTTCCATTTAAGAATTCTAATTACCATTCAACTCTTTAACCAAGTATAACAAAGATAGTATAGAGTTCATTATGTTATTTGTCATTTCTCATTTTATGTTACACATGATATGCTATCTGCAGAATGTCTGTCAAAATTCATTGAACATAAAGATGTACCTGAAATTCTCTTCAATAAGATCAGGAAAGCGCTTCCCAAGATCATAATGCTGGTCAGAGTCTAATTCCCACAAGGCTGGTTTTCCCTGCTGTGGCTGATAGTAACCTAAGAACCTGAGGAAATGCCATGTCAAATAGTTTGTTATTTCTTCCAAGTGCACAATTTATAAAACTTGCTGAACTATATAAACCTCTGACTTACACGTTAATGGCACGTTGTTTCTCAGCATCTAGGTATGCATTGCTGCAATAACGTTGTAGTGTTCTGAAAAACTCCTGAGATTGTGTGGCAGCTTTCCATTGGCCTCTCCTCTCAGAAAATATCTGTTGGATGTGAATTCAAAAATATAAATGGATAATGGCCAACTCAGAGTGGCAGATCATACGCAAGCATGAAAAGAATAGGACATGCTAAAACCTATTTAGTCGGGCTAGGGACTTCACAACCAAAAATTATTATTGGTCTTCTAAACTGTTTAATCAATACTGCCACAAAGAAATGTGGGTGTAAAGATCCATAGCATTGGGTGTCACATGATAACACCGAAAGTATTTAACTCTACATGAAGGAGTCGACAGTTGAATAAATTAATTTTGTTGTTTCTATCGAACCTATTTTTTACTCACTAGAAGAGGCCTTTTTCTTCTCTTTTCCCATCTAAATCAGGAATCCAAGTTGACTAAGAAAACTCAATCCTAACTATATAGCTGAAGTACAGAACTTGTTGAAGAAACATAATTGATGCTTGACTAAGATTCTTCATTTTAATTAAAAAAAATGATACAAGCCTGTATGATCCATAAAGAAGTACCTTATTATGTGCTGCAGAGCCACCATACTGTAATGCAAGGGTATCCCCCATGTTCTCATAAGCCCGCATCAAATCCTCCGCCAAAGGGTTGTCCAGATCAATTTTTGGCGAATCAGTAAACCCTAAAGTATGTAATTGACGTCCTAAAGCAACTAGCCCATAGGCATATTGGGCGACATTTGTCCGGTCTAAACAGTCTATACAATTGGTCCTAAGGACACCGTTTTGAAACATTGCAACTGGATGATTTTCAAGTATACCATTAGCATACACCGTACTACTAACATCTTTTTCTGGATTTTCTTCATTTTCTTCTTCTGTAGATAGATTCTCCATGGAAGAATCAGTACCTTGACTTTTCCTGATACATTGAAACATAGGCAATGTTGGTCAAACATATTATGCAAAATGGGGTAACAACCTAGTACCATCCTTACATCCAAATAGGCAAGTATGATGGAACGAGTTTCATGCACCTACTAATAAACAACTATCTGTAAAACTTACTTAAAGTAGGTCCAACTTAACAATTCCCCTGAGCTTAAATTGGACGCTATCTGACAGTAGAAGATCCCAGTTAAGTTCAAGGCATATGTAGCAACCCTTCCAAGTTGCATTAAGACGTTGGAAGCTTTGCTGCAGAAGAGTTCGAAAAAAATCATAATGACATTCACATGAAATTAAACAATTTCAATAGAACATCACTACTGCTAAAAACAGAATGGCTATAATACCTTTTCGCATGTTTGTTCAAATCCCAGTGGAGAAATCTTAGACGGTTCTCTGCAGATAAACTTTTATTTATATATCTTATAGCATTTGCAAACTCAGCACGGAGGACACTTTCTCGTGGCTTCTTCTCGCGAGTCTATTTCACAAATGATTTCAAAGATAATAAGGAGAATTAAGTAAGACCATTGAAAGAAAAAAGAAGACTAAAGATTGAATAATAGAAGTCACATAAACACAAACAACGAGTGCAACTTAAAGCTAGAACATAAAACAAAATCGTTAATAAGGAAATACCTTAATCAAATTCAATATAATTATTGGATTCCCATATCTCAAAACGAGATTCTCAAAGTGTAGTCTCGTGGCTTCGTAATTCTGATCCTTCTTTGACACTAGAAGGGAAAAGAGATTTCAGCAACAGATTAGAGAAGTTACCACTAAACGAACACAACATAAATATGTCACAATCATACATATGATATCAGGCCTAATATTCAGCCGTGAGGTTTCCTGGGACCAAAATAGGGGGATTGATCCTCGATTTTGCACCACTGAACTTATTTGAGTCGGTTGCCCATTGGACGCATCTTCGAAAACAATCTGCTCTGTCTCAACATCATTAGCTACTCTTCCCTTCTCGTTAACGCCTCTTTTTAGAAATCTTCACAAATTAACGAAATAACAAAATGTGAGACAACTTGCAGGACAATTTATAGTCCGCAGGCTGCACATATAGACATAATAAAAGCCTAAAAGACAATGGTACATAGAGGAAAAGATAGTTAAACCCTAAGGATCTAGGTGACCATACTATCCTGCTTGGATGGACATGCACAACACAAGGATTGTAGTCAGATTATGACCAGAACTCGAATATGAACAATACCATGAACTTAATCTGGTTGCATGAGTCCGCAAATGCAGTACTACATACCTTGTACCAGCATAATGACGTGATCGTCTAGCAATGAGTGTCAACTTGAAATCTCTGCCAGAAAGAGAAAGATCAACCTGGACAAGCAAAGGACAAAGTATTTATTGTCTAAAAATCTGGTTTTGTACTAAAATGCAAAGGAACCTGCAGAAGGGCTCAATAGAGAATGTAACATTTTCTTTACAAAGAGCCAAGGAGAGGAAAAGAATATGAAAAGAAAAATGCAATAGAAGAAACAATCACGAAAAAAATGCAGTAAGAGCAAAAGATGAGCACAATTATGAACTAAAATATGAAGCAAAGGCACTTCAACTCCTTATGGAAACAACAACGGCTGCCAGCTACACAATAGTTCCCTTTCTGACATGTTACTAAAAGCAAAAACGTTTATGTAAAACATCCAATAACGTGCAATATCTATAAATAATAAAGACATACCTGTTTAAAGAAACCATAAACTAAGGCAACAGTCCACATGGTATTCTTGAGAATGTTCCGGATTCCACGAGTTAAAAACTCGTTCCAGACAAACATTGTATCATAAAGTAAATGTCCTGTCTTATTATCACATATGTTCTTTTGCAGGCAACGCATGACATTGTATGAGTAGCTGAAAAAGAAGTCTTTTCTAAGATCCACTGTGCGTAAGAGCTTCTTGTATCTAAAATCAATAAGAAGGAGACAACAAGAAACATATTAGCATCAAATTAACAAAAAAAGAAAAAAAAAACCTTGTAAATTTGATGAAAGACAAAATGGAAAAGAGGATAACATATTGAAATGCTAAACCACAAAGAAAGAAGGAAAGTAACTTTCCCCTCTCAAACCATACTACCTTGCGTTTATTCGACAAGTAATACAAACATCACATCCTGGTAACTGGCAAGTAATAAACAGGCACTACCTTTTATATGAAACTTCTAAAAATAAGGATATATATTTATAGTAGAGCTATATTCATATTATTAACTTAAAATACGAAAGAAAAGATCCACTTTTGCTCCCAAAAAAATATAGGGAAAAAGGAACGAGAACCCATATAACAGAGAAATATGGCAACATTTGTACAAGAAATTGAATCAATTACTTTACACCGAAGGGTGTATTAACAAAATAGACTACAGATAGATTACCTCCACGGTGTAGAACTCAACTACCTAGCAAATGACAAATAAAAAAATTATTTCCAAGAGTTCAATTGTCAATGTCATCACAATAATATAGGACCACAGAAATCTAATTGAAGTACATATGGACACTATTTCTCAAAGCTACCCCTTAGGTCTCCTTAAGAACCAAGGACATATTACATTTACATGAAAAATGGACTAAAGACCTGTTTTCATCCTTAGAAATAGCCAAATTGGACCGGGCAGTAGAATTTGGAATTGGAATCATTTCACTCTTCGAAATTGCATAAATGGCATGGCCGCAGATAGTTCCAATCTTTCTTCGCTTTGTTATCAATATCATGTAATGCGGTCCTAAAAACTTGATGATACCTGTAACGGGAGAAACCTTAAAGTTCTGAAGAAAGAAGAACGAAAAATGTGCATAAACAAACACATGTCGATAACATACCAACAATTCCATAACAAGTGGTCACAAATTTAAGCCCACCCGTTAACCTGTTTCCTTCGTGTATCCGTTTCAGCAGGTCAAAGCACTCATTATCCGTGTATGTGGTAGAATCTTCAAGAATGTTCAGATCACTAGGTTCCAATCTGCTGATCTTTAACACTTTCCAGAACGTTCGGTTCTTGTCTCTTCCAATCAAATAAAAATTCTGTTACACCCAAAAATGCATAAGATTGTGGCAGGCATTTTGTAATATAAGGTTAGAGAGTAAACAAAAGAAACCAGAAAGGATATACCTAAACAACCCATTTAGAGAAATAATTCCTTAAAAGTTTAAAACGTCAATTTTTTTCAAAAAGAACCAAAGCATACAAGAAAATCTTTGAGCAAGTCTACACAAGTTCAAATTGAAAACAGCACGTCTTCTGAAGATGTCGATTTCCTCCTCTACTCAGATCCTCGGACTCCAAAATCACACAAATCGTGCCCAAGGAGGCCACAGATCCATTTCGAAATACCCATGAGAAGAATTAAATGAAAATTACCCGATTCCATAAAACAAATCAAGAATAGAATCGTGCTCAATCAAAACCAAGTTGATTAATAGATTCGGAACTTCAAAAACTTATGGAAATAACCAGAAAGATTGTATAAAAATCAGATTAAAGATACAAAAAAAAAAAAAAAAAAAAAAAAGCGCGTTCTCAATTTTTTAGCATGAGATATTTACCGAACGCGTCTCATATAGCCTGAATTTCTGCAAGCAGTGAGAATTGGGATCAGGTTTATCATGAATCCAGCTTTGCTGCTCAGTCTCCGCACCCATAGTTTTGATCTCCGAGCCTCAAGGCCCGGCCTCACCACCAAAAACCAAACTCACAACCTCCCTCGCTGCAGGAAAAATCCTCAAAAACCCTCAATCAGTAAAACACTCGACACACATCTACCCTCGCAAGACGAAGGCGAAAGAGAAAATGCTCAAGAACAGTAGACGCCATAAGAATGAAAGCTCCAAAAGAAGAACAGAACAACATCCAAACGAGAAGATAAAGAGGAGAAATGACGCAGCAGAAGAAGTACAAGAAGTCAAACCGGTAGTGAAAGGACGAGGATTTGCAGCTTTTTAGAAGAAATATAGATGGAACCAGTCAGATCGTACTCGTTATGAGGAAGGAGGAGGAGAAGGATGAAGAAGAAAGGGCAGACCAGAGGAGGCTGCAGCAGAAAAATGGCAGAAAACAGCTTCGAAGACTGTATCCACACAAAATTAAGGTAATAATAATAAATAAATAATAAAAAATATATAAATAAAAATAAATAAATAAAATAAAATCAAAATTTTGGGGGCGTTTTTACTTTTCTTCCTTTTAAGTTAAATTTAAATTGTAAAATCGTAATTAATTCGCCGTTATACTAATAATAAGCCGCCCAATCATTGTGTTCTTTCTGGAAACACTTCCATTGGTGGGTAACTCAATTACTGAGTCGCACGAGTCAATGAGTTAACTCAGTCCGATTCAGATATTATAACTCGTTCCATGTCATTTGTCGCTTTGCAATAAGGCCCAGTTTACACGACTAAAGATGATTTTGGGGTTCACGTTTTAAAGCAAGTTATTTTTTTTTAATTTTATTTTTTATTGCTCCGTTTCCTGTGTTATTTTGTCCTTTTCATTTATGGCAATTGTTTATAATTTTTTTTACCATTGCGTGGAGGAATGTCCTCATAATTCACTTTAAAAACAATTAATTGAAATGTCTCTTGTTTAATAAGGATAAATTCAATAATTTAGACTAGCTCGGTAACCATTCGATTTATCAAATAAAATATATTTTCTTAAATTTGCATTTCTTTTAAATAAAAGAATTGAATTTTTTTTATCAAAAGATAAAAAACACTTTTTAAATTTATGATCTCATTTGATAACTATTTGATTTGTTATTTTTATTTTTGAAAATTAAACTTATAGACACTATTCTTGCCTTCAAATTTTTCTGTTATTTTTTATATCAATTATTTAAAAATCAAGCCAAATTTTGATAATTAAAAAAATAATTTTTAATTTTTTTTTAATTTGATTATAAATTCAATCCTTATACTTGAGAAAAATGCTAATTATTATAAGAAATAGGAAGAAAATAAAGTTAATTTTCAAAAATCAAAACAAAAACAGAATTATTACCAAATGTGACATCATTTTTAAAACATAGCACATTGGTAGAACCAAAATTTTAGAGGTGTAAGAAAAAGTAGTTGTATTTTTCAAAAATAAAAATCAAATAGTTACTGAATTGGTATTTTAATAATTAAAAAAAAAAGAATAAAGAAACATATTGAAAACACTTCTTGAAAGATGAAAAGCGAATATGCCTATGTTCCTTCCGTTACCCATCTTGCTTCTGCTTGCTTGGAGTCTTCTTATTAGCTAATACAAAAGTTCCACGGCCATTTCGTATCCTATAATACAAACTTCTTTCTTTTTTCTTCTCTTCTAAATCTTAAATATTTTATTGAACTTATGTCTAATCCCACCCCAAAAAAAATGACAAATATGTACTATGTAGAATATATTTGAACATACAAAATTTGAAAAACGAAACATGATATGACGGACTATTTAGAGTAAATTTTGGATAGGAATATTTTTATCGTCTAAAGTTATGGTTCAATACTCTACTACCAAATTTCCTGTATAGATAAATTCTTAACATTATTATTAAGATCTTTGCTCATACTTTTATTTTACACATTTTACGCATGTTTTTTTCCGCAACACTTAGTCTCTCAATTAATATTTTATACGCAATTTATTTTCCTTAATTCAATACTTTTTGTAAATATTATAATGTAGCATTTGTCAATTATATACCTATTCAATGATCATATTTGGAAATTTTTTATAGAGATATTTTCAACATCTGGTCTATAAGCTAAGTTCATCATCATAATTATGCCAACTCACAATCTATTATTCCATACATCTATCACACAACTAATTATTGATTAAATAGTGTTTAATGAATTAATGATAGATTAATCTATCTCTACTTACCATTTACTACTATAATGCAAGAAGGTATAAGTTACATCTTTTCAATACCAAATCTAATATATTCTCAAAATTTTATGTTATTCAACCTTTTGTCTATGAATAGCCATATAGTTTTTTGTTCCTTATATATGTTTTCTTATCATATATATTGATTTGCATACACGAAGCCTAAATATTTATTTGAACTTGATATGATTGAGTAGATAAGTTGAGTATAGTTCAATTAATTGAAATATTAGTCAAGTTCGATTAAGAGTTGAAATGTCTGGATGTCATCAATCTTATATTTGTAATGTTATATGATGATTGCAACCAAAATTTTCCAATGAAAATTATTGTTTTTTTTTTTTTTTTTATGAAATTCTTTGCTTGCACAATCATCAAACATGATGCTTAATCAAAATATGAGAATTAATAAAAGGAAGCAAAGCTGGCCGAGAAATTGAATTTTATCAACCCAAGACCACTTCAATTAATTCTAGAGAAATCTATTTTTTTATTCTCATTTTTTTTTTTAAATATTAGTATTTATGTCAAACGTTAAAATAATATTAGTGGATTCACATAGGATAGTGATTTGGGTACTAATTAAATCAACGAAATGAATATGGAAGTGAAAAGTTGACCGTGTGATGTTGATCGAACGGTGAGGGGATGAGAACTTGAAGGGGAGATTGACATGTTCAAACGTGGCCAGATCGTAGACGTGGCTGGAGACAGCTGGCAGTTGATGTGGCCAATACGTGGACTTTTTAATTTCCACAACGTGAAAATGTGCAAGCCACAACTAATTTTTGTCTTTCTTCTCCGGCCGACAAAGAGGCCACGTGTCCTGTCTGTGATGGGTGGAAGAACAAATCATTTTCTCAGGATCCCACTGGAAGTATATCCCACTCGCACTTAGAGGTTTACTTTTGTACTCGCTTGCTGTGCCTGCCACGTGACTTTCTCCCTCTGTTGATTCTTCGCTTTGTCATCGTAAATCACGTTCCTTGAGAAAATGAGGTTTGAACCAATCTTTTTAAAAGGAAAAAAAAAAAAAAACAAGTTTATGTTATTGTTTAGCGACGTGACATTCTGATTTCTATGATAAAATTGAAATCAACATATGAACAAGAAATTAACCATTTTATAGCAAATGTTGATGTTGGATTAATATGTCAATGTAAGGTTTTATGATTGATTTTATTGAAATATGGCACAAAATTGTGGATGATTATGATTTAGATCATGTTTGGTAATTATTTGATTTTTGTTTGTGTTTTTAAAAATTAAATTTATTTCATCCACATTTCTTATCATATATGCATTTTTCTTAAGTATAATGGTTGAATTTTTTTTCCAAATTTCAAAGACAAAAATAACTTCTTGAAAGTTATTTTTTCAAGTTCTTAAAATTTGACTTGAATTTTTTCAAACTATTGGTGAAAATTAAATAAATAAAAATGAATAAATTTAGAGGTAGAAGTAGTGTCTATAGACTTAATTTTTAAAAACAAAAATAAATAATAAAATAATTATCAAAAGAGATCTTAATATACTATAATGTTATTAGACTTGATGAAACAATGGATATAATCCCAATAACTTCGAACAACTATATGAATCAAATTTTGTTTGAAATTTTTCACTCTAAAAGTAAGAATAAGATGCCAATCTTTTAGAAATTTAAGATTCTAACATGTGAAAATACACCTGGAAAAGAATCAAGCAAAGAGTATAGGAAAATTATGAAAGAAATTGTGCGAATAGTAAATTTGTATTACTTAATTAAAATTTTGTTGTATTGTCAAACTGGTGCTAATATTTCACTAGTTCGTAGTGATTTTTTTAAACAAAAGACTCTAATTAACATATACGTACATACTCACAAACGAGCCAAATTAAAATGAATTACTATACTTTTAAAGACTTTAATTATTTATTTGTTTCCACATTTTTTTTTTCAATTTCATTCCTTTCCTTTCAACATAGCAACAGCAAGATTTAGAATCCAACTTATAACTTTATGAATTAATGTCAATTATTGTCGAAGTTCATTTATTTTTACATGCACTATTGCCTTTTTTGACCTCAAATTTCAAATTAATTAATTAATTAATATTTTAATGATAACAAACTTGTTTTTATTTATTAAAAATTTGAATGTTTTGAAGTGCCTATTGTGTAGAGTTTGAAACAACGATTTTAACGCAAACGAATAAGATATGACTGAAACAAGTTCAATGAAAAAATCTCGATCTGATGACATGACATAGGTTTTCTCATCAAAGTGGATCAATTGAAAGGTTCGTTTGGAGCGGAAGGTGACACATGTTGGGCTTTTGATTTTTGTATTGGTTTTTTTAAAGAAATGATTTTATTATTATTTTATGTTTGTGTTTATCGGTTAGTTTTGGACACATGATAGGTTTTTGCTTTTGTTGGATTTTTAAAAAGAAAATGATTTTTTTTTTAAAAAAATAATACTATATTTTATTTGTGTCTAAAGGCTAGTTTAGTTAAAAATCTCCACTATTGATTTTTCTTTTCCAAGATCCAATGGTCAAAATTAAATATGGTTTTCAACAATTTTTCTCTCTATTTAAACTCATCTTCTCCTCCAAATTATAACAAAAAATTTTATTATTTTCAATCCTCCATAATTAAGTCACTGTTGTTGCTCTCCCTCTTAGCTTTAATTTTCTTCTTTTCAACTTCTCATTGAGAGAGATATTTTATGTTGTGAGGATTGATCCATTGAGTGTTAACTTTGTAAATCTACTCTTCAAGAGAGTTTTTCTCGTATTGTTCTTCATTTTCAAATTAATTGTAAGGGTTGCTCTTTATCCCTAAAAATAGTGGTGGTAACGGTTTGATCTTCAATGGCGGAAAGGATCATGTTCGTTCTTGCTCTTGTAAAAAAGAACATTGTAGCAGTTCGACTCTAAGTTTCTATAAAATATATTATATAATTTATTAATATATTTCATTGCATAAAATTAATTGCTATAGTCTGTTCTTGAATTTGTTTATGCCAATTTATTGATCTTTTTTAATTGAATGTATTTTCATAACATTTTTGTTTAAATTACTAATTAACAAAAATTTGTTAATTTATTTAATTGGGCTCACATTAGTAAAAAGTTTTCATTAAGTTAAATAAATCTTGTTCATCCTCTATAGAGTTGCCATACTGATCCTACATGCCCTTCATGTAAATGTCAAGCACTAAATTCATTATAACATACATAAATCATTTAATTTTCTTAAATTGGACTTCCTTTTTTATTTTATTTTTTTTAGAAAAAATCGTTTTGTTAGGTTAAATCATAAAAGGTATCCCTAAATTTGAGTGTAAATTTCAATAACACTCTTTGAAATTTTAAGGGTTCAAATTTTAAATTTGTAATACATATAATTCCTCTATTTATTTTTTTTGGTTAAAATGAAAACAAAAGAGTGACGTGAAAACTTGCAGTATAAGATCACTTTTGATCAAATTTAATGTTTGATTTTGAAACTTGTTCAAAGTGGATTCTTTTGATTCCTATACATAACATATTATATATCAACATTTTTGGAGAAAAGTCATGCGTTATTAGTAAAAATAAATATTTTTTACTATGAGAAAAATCAAATACTTGAAAAGTCGAATGAGTAGGAAGTTAATAGAAAAATCTTTGTGCAAGGAATATGTTGTATAACGAGATAAATACAGTAAAATTCAAGAATCGATTGAGAGTGTCAATTTGTCCGATAAAAGAACACAATTTTTTTTCTTAAATGAAGAAATATACCAAAAACAATGATCACTAGATTCGATTATTTTGATTTTCTTAGCTTGTAGCTTCATCTCCTCTCTTCATGCTCTAACAATAATTTAATTAATCTTTTGCGTGATAAAAGGTCCCAACTTTCACATGTCTCTCATGCCTCAAGGTCTACATCAAATTCTCTAAAGGAAAGGAGAAAAATAATCATGTCATCCTATTCTTCAAAATCTATATCCACACACACCATTTAAAGTGCAATTTATGGAGTAAAAAAATAAGGATAAAAATAATTCCACATTATCAGATTCGGTATAAAACATAATAATTTTCTAAAAAAAAAAAAAAAGTTTTAAATGAAATCGGAGTGAAAATAGGTTTTTTTTTTTTTTTTTTTTAAAATAAAACATTAAAAAGATGTTTCGATATTATATTTTTTAAAATACTATAGTTGTCTTTATGCTTCATTCCAATTTCCCCAACAAATTGTAACCATAAATAAACATTGAATGTTAATTTTTATGATTAAAAAAACTTCAATGGGTGGAAAATTGTAATGGATAGCATTTTAGGAATAGGATATAGCGAATGTGTCACACACTATTCTATTTTGCAGATATGATACTTTTTTAATTATCACGCGTACCTTTTCCAGTCAAACACCCATTGTACTGAGAGACAACACGCCAACCAAATGTCTATGATACCGAGACCCAAAACCATTAGAAATAGCCCCTGAAACCGAAGTCCAATGCACTGAATTTAACCTCTACAGATCGAGACCCACACATCGAAAACAATTTAGTGAAATCGGAGACCTACATGGCTGATATAACTCACTGATTATTGAGACAACCTATGCCGCAAACCGGACGATGAACGACTACCCTTGATTGAGGACAGTTGAAGATCGAAGTGGGCTGGGAATGAATACGTCCTTTGGACTTCCCTTTCCTTTGTTTTTCCTTTCTTTTGTATTATGTTTCCAATGACAATTTAATGCTACCCTATTGCTTTATACAAGTTTGTCCTAATTCTTACAATAATAATGATACAAAAGGGAATAAGAATATTGCAAGTGGCACAATATGATTGGTGAGTAGTAAACAAATTTTAACTACCTTGGTGAGTCATCCCTTCTTCCTCCAACTTGGCTTTTCCTTTTCCATTTCTAATTTCTTCTCTAACATCCCCCGCAAACTAGAGGGTACTTCAAGTACTCTTAGTTTGGCTTATAATGTATAGAACCGTGTGTTGTTGAGTGACTTTGTGAGATAGTCAGCAAGTTGGTCGGTCGATGGTACATAGCGAATATTGATGTGTCATTTGAGAACATGGTCTCTAATGAAGTGAAGATCAATTTCGATATGTTTGGTTCGAGAATGAAACACCGGATTTGCAGCTAAGGCTCATACTCCTAGGTTGTCGCACCATATAATTGGTCTAGTGTTGGACTATAATCCCATCTCACCTAGTAGTTGTTGAAGCCAGAGGACTTCTGAGGTGGCATGAGCAAGTGCTCTATATTTAGATTCGATGCTCGACCTTGCTACCACTGCTTGCTTCCTCGAGGACCAGGAGACGATGTTATTTCCCACAAAAGTACAATAGGCTGCCACTGATTTTCTGTCATCAAGGTTAGAGGCCCAATCAGCATCCGAGTAGGTAGATATGTGTAGGTTCAGGCTCGGTTGAAAGTATATTCAATAGTGTTTGGTGCCACTGATATACCGAAGTACCCTTTTTGCCGCTTACCAATGGACATCAGGGGATTGAAGGAACTGACTGAGTTGATTGACAGCATACGTGATGTCCGGCCTTGTGTGCGTTAAGTATTGAAGGGCTTCTATAGTACTTCGATATATAAATGGTTCAGACAGAGGTTGCCCAGCAGCTTTGTACAGTTTACTACCTTGGACTGTTGGCGAGAGTACTGGTTTCACATCAGACATATTAAGCTTTTGTAGTAAATCATCAACATACTTAAACTAATTTATCAGCAGGCCAGATTAAAAATAGTGTACTTGAATTCCCATAAAATATCGAAGTTGGTCGAGGTCTTTAAGTGCAAAATGTATGTCCAGTGTTTGTATGAGATATTCAGTAAGTTTAGTATTGTTACCTATGACTATGACATCATCCACATAGATGAGAAGATATATTATCGAGCCTTTTTTGCAGTAGATGAATAGAGAGGTGTCTGATCGTGACTGATAGAATCCCCATTGTTTGAGAACTGAGGGCAGTATTCCAGGCTCGTGGTGCTTGTTTCATACCATATATTGCCTTGTCCAACTTGCAAACATGCTTTGGATACTAAGTGCTTACATATCCCAGTGGTTGGCTCATATACACTTCCTTAGTTAGTCGTCCATTTAAGAATGCATTATTGAAGTCAAGTTTCCTCAACATCCAACCGTGTGTTATAGCAGCACTGATGACTACCCAGATCGCTGAGGACTTCACCACAAGGTTGAATGTTTCAAAGAAATCGACTCTATGATGTTGATGAAAGACCTTGGCTACCAATCGGGCCTTATACCTTTATATTGTGCCATCCATGTTCCTCTTAAGGTGAAATATCCATTTGTTTCCAACAATATTCTGAGATGAAGATGGAGGAACTAGTGTCCATGTTTTATTTCTCATCAGTGCCATGTATTCTTCGTCCATCGCCTTTTTCAATTGAGGGGTTGCAAGTGCTGTATTGATTCTGGTGGGCTCTGTTTGAGACCAATTCGTTGCTTTGCTTGTTAACCAGGCCTTTGGTTTAAAGATGCCAGCTTTTGCTCGAGTGATCATAGGATGAGTCAGAGCAGGTGAGAGGCGGGTGATGATGGTTAGCTGTGATGAGCTTGTAGAGGCTAAGGTAGAGTAAGGATGTAATATATAAGGCAGGGTTGAGCTGATATCGTCTTCAGAGAATATTTGAGGCAGGGTCTCGGATGGGTGTTGGTGTGATGCATACTGTTGTGAGGACGTCTGGTTTGTGGAGTGTAAAGTTTAGTCTGGTTGATAGGCTGGTTGTGCTTGAGGGAGAGACGGTGATTGAGGTATAGTATTGAGGATTGGTTGAAGACTCAAGACTATTGATTCATTGAGGTGTGTAGGTATGGGTGGGGTTGTCGCCTGGACGATCGTGTTGGACGATGGACTATCCATGATCGATGGACTTACTGCGATCATTTTGTACGAACGATCGTGTTGTCTTTCGACTAGGCGATCGTTCTAAACGATGGAGACTGAACGATCGTATTGTCTGGCATCTGGGCAATCGTTCTACACGATGGGACCTGAATGATCGTATTGTCTGTTGTCTGAGCGATCGTGCTAAATGATGGAGGCTAAGCGATCGCATTGTCTGTCATCTGTGAGATCGTTCTCTACGATTGTGTTGTTTTAGCGATCGTGATGTCTCTTGTAAGGTCTATCGTCTTGGTGATCAGACTAAACAATGGTTGTTTAGTGATCATTGGCCCGGTCGTCTGGACGATCGTGGTGCACGATTGATTTGCAAATGGAAATTTCTTTTCATTAAACTTCACATGTCTGCTTGTATAGATCCTGCCTGATGGATTGAGGCATCTATATCCTTTGTGATGTGAGTTGGGACCAATATATACACATTTCTCCGAGTGTAATTGGAATTTTTTACTGTGATAAAGTCGTAGGTATGGGTAGTAGGCACAACTGAAGGTCCTGGGATTAAGAAAATCAAGGTTAGAACCAAATAAAATAGCAAGGGTGATTTACCTTGAAAGATTGAGGTAGGCATGCCATTAATGAGATAGGCAGCAGTGGAGAATGCCTCCCACCAAAGGCTTAAGGGCATGGATGCCTGTGCAAGTAGCGTGAGCCCGCACTGCCATTTTGTGCTGAGGTATACGGACAGGACTTTCAAACTGAAATTCCTTTGGACTGGCAGAGATGATGTATTTTATCATATTCTTTCCCATTATCTGACTGTAATTTCTTTATTCCGGTGTTGAATTGAGTTTGTATTAGTTGTATGAAGTGTTGAAATGCTGTCAGTGTTTCACTTTTCTGTTTCAGAGGATATAGCCACACATATCTGTTGTGATTGTCTAAGAATGAAATATAATATTTGTATCCATCAGTAGATTCAATAGAAGTAGGCCCCCTTACATCAGTATGTATTAATTCAAGCATGTTAGAAGCTCGAGACTGAGAATTAGGAAATGGTAAGGCAGATAACTTTCCCAATGGACAAGATTGACAAAACTCATTTCCTTCATTTGATTTAACAGGCAGTTTACATTCTCTGATCACATATTTTAAGGATTTTACGGATGGATGACCTAGTCTTCTATGCCAAACATCTCTTGATTTAACTAAATTGATCCTAACTCCTGATAGAATTAAGGCAGTTGACTTGTTATTTTTGTACTGAGCTGATCCTCGGCCCTCTGTAGTCTCATGTATCACTCTAGCTCCTTGAAGTCTGTATAGCCCTCAGTCAAGCTCCTCTTTCAATAATGTTCTGCCCGTATCCTTGTCCTTAATGACACAATAGTCAGTGTGAAATTCAACAACCACAATATTATCACGGGCTAACTTTGATATACTAATGAGATTCTTGGCTATGTTAGGCACACACAAGACATCATGCAAGATAAATTCATTCCTTCCATCCGACAAGCAAGATTGACTAGTGTGAGATATGTGTAGTTGTTCACCATTACCTACAGTTACCAATTCATTACCTCCATATTCGGTTGGATTATTGATATTGTTGTAGTCTGGAGTGACATGGTTGATAGCCCCACTGTCTATGTACCAATTTGGATATGTTACCGTTTCTGGTGTGGCCATGAAGGGGTTGGAGAACTGAGCTACCGTGAACAGGGCAGTAGTATTGTTGTTGGGGCTGACTAACCCTTGGTTTCCTCTGCCTTGTCCAGTACTCTGTGAATATTCTTTGTCATAATGATGATAACATACCAGGGCTGAGTGACCGTACTTCCCACACACTTTACATGTTGGTCTGTTTGAGTTATTGTTGCGGCTTCTTCCTTGACCAGACCACTTCTTTGTCCATTAAATGGATTATGACTGTTGTTACTGCCTTTGGAGCTATTCCCCTGCTGTTGACTTCCATTGTATGAAGGATTGAAGTGTGGTTTACCACCATTTGGATTCCTGCTGACTGCTACATTAATAGAGGGTTGTTGTGTAAAAGAACTATGTATTTTGATAGAGTTTTGATGCTCCAATCGTTTTTCATAAGATAGTAACTTAGATTGCATATCTAGCCATGATATACCTGGTTTACCTTGGATGCCTACTACCACCGGGTTGTATTCTTCATTTAAACCGAGAAGGACTTGTGAGATGAGGGCTCTTGTCGACACAGGGTTGCCGGCTTGTGCAAGATTGTCGGAGTGCAACTTCATCAATTTGAGGTACTCACTCATCTTTTGGCCTCATTTTCTTGTCTGTTGGAAAAGATGTCTTAAGTAATCTTCTTCAGCTATTGATTGAACTCCGAAAAGCTCTTGAATAGCCTGCCACAATTCCTTGGTAGTTTCATATCCCATGAGTTGAACAACCACATCCGGTGCCATCGAGTTGTAAAACCATCCTAGCAAGAGTTGGTCGATTGCAAGCCAAACTTCATATTGTGGGTTGAGTGATCGTTCCTCTGATGAACTCACTCTGTCATCGCTGGCCATTTGAGAACTTAAAAGTTATTTCAAAGGTGGTTGGAATAAACATTGGTGGGCAAGGTATATGACCGGAGAGGTGACCTTCGAGCTTGTAGCTCCTGAAGATCGGCAACGCAAGGGTCTTCCACAGCATGAAGTTCCCTCGTTCAAGCTTTGTGGTGGTGAGTTGATTCAGGAGTTGATTGAGAGACGGTGTGGTGAACTTGACTGGGCCGGTGGAGGAGTTGTTTTCGGTGAAGGTGGCATCAACCATTTTTGGCTCTGATACCAAGTTGAAGATCGAAGTTGGTTGGGAATAAATACGCCCTTTGGACTTCCCTTTCCTCTGTTTTTCCTTTCTTTTGTATTATGTTTCCAATGACAATTTAATGCTACAACCATATTGCTTTATACAAGTTTGCCCTAATTCTTACAATAGTAATGATACAAAAGGGAATAGGAATATTACAAGTGGCACAATATGATTGGTGAGTGGTAAACAAATTTTAACTACCTTGGTGATTCATCCCTTCTTCCTCCACCTTGGCTTTTCCTTTTCCATTTCTAATTTCTTCTCTAACAAGGATACTGGCGATGTCGACCACTGATCGAAAAAAACCTAGACCCATGGATTTTATCTCTCAAATTGCAGAACTTTCACTCTATCTCTAAAAATGTGTGTTGCAGCTGTCAATTTTTTCTTCTTCTTTTATCTCTCACGATGGGTGCCCTAAAATGTGGAAGATTGATCTATCTTCAAAATTTCCATCAACCTTTAATTACTTAAATGCCATAAACATAATTTATTGCCATCAAACTTAGAACCCTTTAATATTTTGTCAATTTCAACCATCTTCAGCCATTTGTCCAGGCATCATTTGTTTCTGCCACCACTTCTCATCTAAATTTTGTTGGCTGAAAGATATATAGAGAGAGAAACAAATAGAGAGGACATTTGCAAGTATCGAGTATATCTATCAGCAGTGTATCAAAGGTATCAAGTGTATATCGATAGTATTAAGTGAATCAAATATTTATCAATAGTTTATCAGCAATGTATCAAGTATATCAGGTAAGTGTATCGAGGGTATCACGCGGATTGAGTTTGTCTTTTGCCATTTTTACAAAAATAATAAGACTAAGTTACGAGTATAATATTTTAAACTTAATTTGACAAATCTGCTAGAAGCACCTTATTTATTACTCAGCAGTTGGGCACAATAACTTTTACTTATATAAATATAAGATTTAGAATTTGTTTAAAAGAAATATATAATTTTAGAACAACTTCCAAACAACCTTTTAGACCTTGTGAGACTTCTTTTTCAACCCTCTTGAATAAGGAAGTTGGACATTTTTGTTCTGACAGCTTGGAGAAAGGTTGATAAATATTTATTATAAATGCAAATGAAATTTTTTAGTATTTTTTTAAATTAAAAACAAAAAAAGCAAAGGCAATAAATTCATAAAAATCAGGTGAGTGAGGGTGAGCAACTCTTTGGTAGGTGAGTGTGACACTAATAAAACCCATTAATTTTAAATAATTAAAAATACCTGTCAAACTGAAAAGGACAGAAGACCATAACATATCAAGCAATAATTGAGAAAGGGTAAAATGATAATAATAATAAAATTAAAAAAGTATTGATAAAAATAAAAATAGAAATAGAAAAAAGTCAAAGAAGACTTTTTAAGTGATTCGAAATTCCCATCAATCTTGACTTAAGAGTTCACATGTAAAATGTTATAAGGTTGTGTTTGGTTACATCTTGGATTCTCTAACTTTGGCTTCCTAATATTGGGAAAAAAAAAGGAAATAAAAAATATATAAAATATAACATAAAAAGGCATCTTTTATTCACTTCTAGTATGCAACCAAAAAAAAAAAAAAGTTTTATTTGTATTGAAATAGGCTTTTTGGGTCCCAACTTTACGTGATTCCTCCTCATCATATGCATAAGGTGCAAATCTATGTCAGAAATTTGTTTTTATTTTAATGTTATAGAAATAATCAAATTAAAAAAAAAAAGATAAAAAGCTCAAAATCTTTTTACTTTCAAACCAGGTTAAAAAGTCTGTTTAAAATATCATATTTAGAAAAACTATTTCTTAAATCCCCCCATGGTTTCACAATAATCTATGATTAAATTGAGTAAAAAAAATAAAATAGAGAATACTTTTAAGATTAATAATTAAGTGTATGACAACACTTTTTAAGAATTTCAAATAGCGAAATATATCAGTATTAGATTCTTATTAGCAATATACTCTATTACTCATACATTCATATTGATTAATCACTGAAAAGACTCTTAAAGTTGGATCTAAATTTTGTTATATTTACAATTTTTTTTAAATGTACTATATTTGCTAATATTTTAGACTTAATTATTATATTTATAATTGTTCAAAATAAATAAAATATTCTTCTATGAGATAAATGTATAAATTCTATTTTTGATTTGCATAATAATACTAACCCTTTTCCAAATTCATAATAATTTAATCAAAAATTAACTCCTTGGATAATTTCTCTTAAGCAACTTCCATAGGATTGTTTTTTTTTTCAAAAAATTAATATTGTATTATTTATAGATCAAAAGAGGATTGAAAGCTACAAATGTATAGAAAAAATTGCACGTTTTAAAGTAGACAAATATTTAGATTCATTTTGATAATTATTTCATTTGTTGTGTGTGTGTTTTTTTTAAATTAAGTATATTTCCTCTATAAAATGTATATTTGTTAAATACAATGATTGAATTTTTAATCAAATTCAAAAAACAAAAACAAATTTTTAAAAACTACTTTTTTAGTTTGGTTTTTGCTATCAGATAAAAAGTAGATAATAAATGAAGAAATTTGCAGGTAAAAATAGTATCTACATGCTTAAATTTTCAAAAATAAAAACAAAAAACTAAATGGTTACCGAACAAAGGCCATTCAAATTATTTTTTAAGTCAACAATCTAAATAATAGGTGAAGACGTGAAGTTATCTAGAACATAAACGATACAATTTATTTTTTCTTTAAATACTTTAAAGAGAAGATAATACGTGTCTATATTTCAAATTTATATTGAAATTGATTTAATATAAGAAAAGAAAGTGAAAGTAGAAAAGTTGGAACTTTAAAATAAATTATTCATTGGGATTGATATTTTGTGATACTTAAAATGATTTACCTAATAAGATGACGCACAAAGCAATACTTAAATAGTAGTTTGAGATCCAAAGGGTTGGTGACAGTGGGATCCTCCTCCCCATAAATAGCTCACCAATTTGTTCACTGGTTCTCCGTTTATAGTACTTTTCCAACTTGCTGCTTTTACTTCTATAAAATCTATTAAAAAAAATAGAAAAGATTAAAATGGAATATATATATATATATTTATTTATTTATTTTATATATATAGAGAAATTTCTGTGACTTTGAGCTTAAGTTAAAATGGAATATATAATGATACAATTATTGTGTGTGTGATATATTCTATTCTATTGCTTTCAATCAAATTATATGATGCCTTCACTTTAAAGATATAAACTATATTGTTATATTCTCGATTTTAGATTCCATTTTTTTTTAGCCTAGACTATTTGTTGTGTATTGAAGAAAACGTATAATTTAAATAATAGTATCGATTTTGATGTTACTGGGAAATTAAGATATTAAGAGTATATTTATAAAGAATATTTTCATGTGCGTAGTATGCGAAGTGAGTGTTATTTATGTATAAATATTTCTTAAGAGTGCTCTTTTATTACTATATTAACTTAATTAATTAACAAAGTAAGAAACTGATTTTCATTGTATTCAAGGTAATAAGCATGTTTAATCACATAATTAGTCACATGTTTATCATATTGTATCCAATATAATAAGCATGTGATTAAACATGTCACTAGTTATTATGTGAGTTGTATATCTTACCTTAATATATTCAATATATTCCTATATAAAGATGTGATGTATATTACGAACTCATGTATTTATGAGTCAAGACTCAAGGTTAATGGTTACTTTCGTTTTATTATTATCTTTTTTGTCAAAACAAATTTAATCACTACAACAAAATATACAATCAATAACACATGCACAATAATACATATAGAGGGGAGAGTGAAAAAACAATCATAAAAAGTTATTTCACACGTTTTTGGTGGAAAAAAAATGGAATTTTCCAATTTTTTTGAAATTCATGACATTTTTTATGTCACAAATTAATGATTGTGAAATAGAGTCGTAGAAAAATGAAAAATGCGCGTTTTTTTTGCCGAAAAAAATGGAAAATTTCGCATTTTTTAATTGCTAATGATAATTTTCTTGTGTCAATAATTAATGACTATAATTAACATTCATTAAATAATGATAGTTGAGTCATTAAATTGTAAAATAAAAAATTCACTTTTAGCGGGATACAAAATCTTTTTTTATTTTTAGAGTTTTAGACTTTCTGCTTTTTAGTATCATTAATATGTAACTTGTATGAATTGTCATTAAAAAACAATTAATAAAAAAGTTAGTTGAGGTATTTAATAATTAGTTACCAATTAGAAAAATATTAACCACACTTAGTAAAATTTATTTTTAACCTCGGGAAAACTTGTTCCAGTATTTGGTAAATTAATGTTAAATTAGGAAAATATTAATAGCGTTTATGGAGATTTTAATTTTAAGTAGACATTAGATTTAATGAAGAAAATTGAGAATATTTGAAGAAAAATATAGTAATGTCCCGCATTACCAAATTTAGACTATAATTTGGAAAATTAAGGCCTCATATTAACTTCTAATTGAGCTAAAATTAAATTTCTTAAAAGGTTGCAAAAATAGGTTTTATTTTTTTTTTTAATTTCTAAGTTTTGGAGTTTAATTTCAAAAGTAGCATAATTATAATTATAATTTGACAACTTCAAAATTTAATAAGTTTAATTTTATAAAATGTAAACCTAATCCCTTTTGTTAAAATTGATAAATAATATAATGATTTTAATGTTGGGAGCATTTAAATAAGTTAGGTTCATTGACAATTTTGAACTCAATGGGGGCGTTTGGTGTGCAGGTTTGAAATTTTAAGCTTGGGAATGTTAAGCCTGGAGGTTAAGTTAGGAGGTTTAGGTAGCATAAGTTTAAGAAACTCGTGTTTAGAGTGCAGGTTTTAAAAGTCTGGGTTTAAGAAGCCTGTGTTTGGAGTGCAGGTTTAGGAAGTCTGAGAATGAAGTGCAGATTTATAAATCTTGATTATTGTGAAATATTTTCTTATATTTAATCAATGGTTAGATTTTAGATAATTCAAACTTGTCATCTTAATTATTTTAATATAGTTAAGTTTAAAATAAACTAACAAATTTAGAAGAATATTTGTTTTTTTTAAAAAATAGAAATGTGACTAAATTTTTTATAGTTTCATTTAATTTATTGTTTTAGTAATTTGGTATTTTGATTTTACAAGGTTTTGAGATAAAACTTCAGATTTTTGTCACTTTAACTAATTTGAAAATGATTGATTTTTTTACCATAACATGCTAACTTCAATATAAAATAAACTAATATAAGTCTTAAATTCAATTGTTGAAAAATTATATATATATATTTTTTATCAAATTACATTTGTGGAAAAAAAATCATAAAGTTTGAGTTTTAATTTTTATTTGGCGCTAAGTTGTTACCAACATTTCAATCCTTTATGTTTAAAAAATAATTCTAAATCTTCGAACTAGTTATATTGATCAACAAAAAAAAAAAAAAAAATGAAAATATTAAATTAAATTAGGGCTTTTTATACATATAGCCTAAATAAATGTACCTAATTATACAATTGCAATCTAATGAACTATTCTTTTACACACAAATATGACACAATTTACTTTTTTTAGCTCTAAGCATGTAAAGGAAGTTTCCTGTGGTTATGAACTTTGCAAAAAAGTTTTCTTTTTAGAACCTATATAAATAAGGAAAATATCTCCAACAATTTGAAAATTGTTGCCCTCATAAATGAAAACAAGAATCAACGAGAAGCTTTGAAGAATAAAATAAGGTATATTTGATATATATATATATATAACACTCTTTATTTGATAAGTGCATGAATAATACAATTTGTATACTATATTGTCTTATATATCGAACAATATATTTGATGTATATTTCCATTTTTTAGTATATTTCTAAATGCGCCAAAAATTAAACAATGGTATATGCGATGTATATTTACATTTTTCATTATACTATTCGACATATGCTTGAGATCTCAATGAATAGGTGATTAGTTTTCAACTAGTAAAAATAGAAAATAAATGAAATCTCCTAAAATGAAGGAAACATTAATTTTAAATAAAGAAGGGAAGAGAGGGAATTTAAAAATATAATCTAATAATAATAATAATTAAAAAACTCCAAAAAAAAAAATGATTAGAAGAAAGAGAAAGTATTTTAAAAAGTATTATTGTAATTACACTAAGGACCATTTTTTAATGACTTTTAAAAAAAAAAGTTCGCCGGATGGGTCGCTGGAGTTGGTGGTTGGAGATTGACCGATGACGGCGTTGGGTTTTATGTCCTAAAACTTGCAGTTTGTAAAATGATAAACATTTTCTGTAGTCAATAAATTTGTTATTGATTTTATAAATTGTATACATGAAAGTCTAAATCCAATAAACTAAAACCCATGACTATTACATGAGCACTTGAACTTTATGTGGAGACATAAAAGTGGATCGAGTTCGAGTAAATAGTCAAAATGATTTATAGTACATGGATAAGGTTGGGTATCTTATTCTGGTAACACTATTGGATGCGGCCTACTCTGTAGTTGTTACAAAAAGTTCTAAAGTGCTACATACGAAGAGATCCTAATTCATACATGTTATGACATGAGGAGTGGGGGCGTCCTATGTAATGAGTTTGTATAAGATCGGACCAAGAAATAAGTCACTCTTACTTTATAACATCGTGTACTGTATAAGACTGACTATTTCACTTAAATGACTTAGGTAACTCGATCTTAATCCTAAACTGACTATTAACTCCTGTTTCTTTGAGATTATCCTTAGATTTGCATAGGTGAGGGTTGGCTCAATAGCACCGGCTCAATAAGCTTTCCATTTCAAGTGTAAAACTGAATAGATAGCTGGGGACATAAGGTGCAAGATGGAATTCACACCTATCCGATTTAGGGATAGGCGAAAGGTTGTTCTATCAAGTACTGAATCTAGGGCTTGAACAAGGGGCCCCACCCTCTTACCGACTGAGAGAGTTTTAGTTTAGTGATTGGATCTAGGAACTTGAGGAACAAGAAGTAATCTTGAGGGTAAAACAGATATTTGACCCAACTGTTATTACGAACAACCTGTGAAGGGTCGATTTACTAATTATTGTTAAATCATGTGGACATAATATATCTATAGCGAGGGGAGTGCAACTATGGGATGAAATTTAGTGGAGTGATCTATTAGTTAACGAATGAGGGTTAATTTGGTCTAATGAGTTTAGCCAATTAATCTCAAATCGTTGGAGCCCATGATCTGTAGGTCCGTGAGGTCCCTTACTAGCTGCGTGATAAGTTTGAAACGTTCAAATTAGCATTAAGAGAATTTGTAATTATATGATATCTAATTATGTGTTTAATTTTAGAATTAAACGGAATAGGATAATTACTATTTAAATATGATTTAAATATATGAAGGTGGATTTTTGTAAAAATTAATTTAATATTTGATATTAAATTAATTAGAATTATTTAAATTGTTTGAATAATTATTTATTAATTTTATTAGAAAAATAAATTTATTGAAATTAATTTCATAAAATTAATAATTTTTCCAATTTCATAAATGAAATTTATTTTTGAAATCAATTTGAAAAGTTAGAAAAAAAGAAAAACACATAAATGGAATTTTTGGTTATTCCATTAATCACCTTCATTAGTTGCTCACACAAAATCCATTCATTTGCCTTCAATTACTCCAAGCATGAGCTGCACCTCATGCAGCTATCTTCCTTGAATGATGGTCTGCAATATATTGAAGAGATTGGAGTGATATTGAGGCATGCAATCGATAGAATTTTGCTGAAAATTCGTGGTGAAGAAGGTGTTCTTCAACCGGATTGCTGTTGTGAGCACTTCTAAAAAATCCTTTGATTCAAGTTTGTTTTGAGTCCCACAACTCAATCTAGAGCACCAAGAGAATAGTGGAGAGATCTTGAGGTGGTCTGCAACGAGATTTGGAGAAGATTGCAGCTGAAGATCGAGCTTTGAAGAAGTTCTACAAAGGTATGTCATGAAACTCACTTGTTTCTGCAAGAACATGTTTTATATTTTGCCAAAATTAATGAATTAGAGTGCTTAATGATCCTTGTTGCTTCCACTGTTGTTGATACAATCCTACATACGGTTGTTGGAGGTTGCGATTGAAGTTGGCCAACGACAGTCACTGGAGGTGGTGTTCGAAAGTTGGCTGACGAATTTTCTAATTTAAATTAGAAAAAAAGAAAAAGAAAAAGAAAAAGAAAAAAGAGAATCCGCTATTCAAACTCATGGGAAAAGGGTGTAGGAAGCCAAACTTCCTAGATCCTTGCCCCAAGCAAAAGTTGGGCTTCAGATGCTTAACCCATCCAATCCCAACTCTTGAAACAAACATCCCCAAGAAGATCTTCATCTTCTTTAGGGCTCCATCATGAAAATCAATTAAGAGAGAGGAAGGGTGTCCAAATGCTCAATTCACCACTCATTCCTTCTTCTAACCATTCATGTTTGTTCCCAGTGCTGTCCAAATGCTCAATTAAGTTTCTTCTTTCCTAAAAATGTGATATCTTTCTAGAAAATATCAAATGATAGAAATAAATACATAAAAAACCCTTTTGCATGAAAGCGATAAGATCTGAGGGGAAGCACTACAAAAAATCTGGGGTTTGATATCGGTTGAAAAAAAAACTAAAAACGGATGTACAATGTCGATTTCTTAAAAAAAAAAAAAAAGCGGATCTTTAATGTCGATTTAACTGACATTGTAGGCAACACTCTCTTTTGAATCCTAACAATTTTTTCATCTTCATTTTTTGTTTCACTCATTCCCCATTTTCACCTTCCAATCAAATTTTGAAACCAAATCCTAAATTTTATTTTGTTTCCTTTTATTTTGGGAATTTTCTCTTTAAAGGAATAGGAAAAAATAAGATAAAGAAAAAGAAAAGGAAGCAAATTCAGACACCAACCAACAAGATTACGAGTCGATTAGGTAAGTTTTTATGGGTAAGAATACTCTAATTTCCTTTTCGAACTAGATTACGGTTCTTAAAGTCTAGCTCTAATATTAGGGGCTATTCGTTCAACGTCTTTCAAATAGCCGTTATAGCCCTATTTAGATTTGTTCGACTTTAATTTAGGTGTTGTAATTTAGTTTAAAAAACTTGAGTATTTTTTGTGTGTAGTTTAGACATAATTTGAAATGTTCTATTTGAGGTTCAACGTGGTTTTGGATGTCTTTCAAATAGATTAGAAGTATTTTAATACATGTTAAGTAAGTGGAATTCTACTTGAGAGTTTGTTTGTTGATTGATAGCATGTTGTGTGCTTTTTGTGTATTATAACTTTACTTATGATTTAGATGCCTTATTTTCTTGAGATTGTTTTGTATTCTAGATACTTAAATATGCTGAAAATGTGATGTTATGATTGGGATACGTTTTGATTGTTGGGTATCTAAATACATATATGAATTATATGTGTTGTGAGTGTGTCATTGCCCATGGAAACTAGATATAACGTGGATACATATATGAATTAAAGTGGACATTCAAAGTTTTAAGGATCTTATGGTACTCAAATTGGATGTTGTAAATCTTATTTAATAAGATGGTGTGATAAAAAAAAAAAAAGGTCCAATAGTCCGATTCTCATTCAAGTTTTTCCTTATCATTCCATAAAATGTTTGGAAATTATGTTTGTCAAGTCTCGTGGAGGCAATACACGCCACAAATTCCTTATGAAAACTAGTTTTGTATTTGTTTGAACGTAATTACAATATGTCTTGAATGTTGTTTGCTTTGGTAATGTTATTTGGATTTGGTCACATCTTGAAAAGAAGGGATTATTGGACCATATATTACTTTGTATGTCATTGTCGGTTATTAGAAATTTTGTGTTTGAATCTTTTGTGCAGCTTCTTAATTATGGAACATGAGCCACAAGTATGACAAGTTTGAGGTAATCATTTAATGTTTATATAGATTAAAAAAATCTAAAAGCTAGCCCTTTATATGTATGTGTGTCTATATATATATATATATATGAGTTTCTGATGGTTTTCATTGTTTTTATGTGATTCTAATTTCAAGTTTAGAGGTTTTTATTTTTTTGTAAGAACAGTGACTTAAATACCATTTCAACTAATTTAGTTCACATAACAAACTTTATCTTGTAACGGTCAGATGATATGTGTTATAAATACCACTGATCAAAAAAAAAAAAAAAAAAAAAAGAGAATTCATCGTACTTTCTATTTTTCCTGTAAACTATAACTGCTGTAAGAAATCTTCAAGTAAGAAAGAAAATAATCTTCCCATGGGCGTAGGCTATTGGCCGAATCATGTAACTTTGCGTGTTCCTTCTTCTTCTCTTTATCTTCTTCTTCTTCAGTCTTCATCTGTTTCTATGCAAATCAATGAAAACACGATCTTATAATCAAATAACAACGTTTTCAGAGTATCGAGTTGCAACGAGTAAAATAATTTCTCTCATCAAGTTGCATCGAGTCACGAATGTCTCTCATTGAGTAACATTGAGTCAAGAATTTCTCTCATTGAGTTGCATCGAGAAAGGATTAATACTCATCGAGTAGGATCGAGTAATGAGTATATACACGTCGAGGAAAGAAGAAAAAAATCCATCGAGTAACGAGTAGAAACTCATCGAGTAATGAGTATATACACATCGAGGAATTAACAGTGCTTCTCGAATAAGAGAGAAAAACAAAGAGAGCTTTACCCGAAGAAACAGAACTTTTCTCAGCCATTTCTTCACCAACTCAGGATTGATCTTGATTAGTTGGGCCTACACAAGACAGTATAACCCAACAATTTTATTGTTTGTTTCTAAATTTATCTTCCTAGATCTTATATGCATATTCTTCATCCTGCTCTTGCTTTTTCCTCTCTTAGAAACTTCATTGTAGTTAGAACTAGTAGGTAGCTCTCTCATCCTTTTTAAACTATCTCAACCTTGCAGACATAATTCTTTTATGGACGTTTCTTATGTGTGAGATATTTTTTCATTATGTTCCCCGTATTCTCTTTGATACCATAAGTTACTTAGAAAGAATACCAAAATGAGAAAGTGGTTTGAAAGGGACCGTGTAACAATGCCAATTTCTCCAAACTCTTCAAGACTTTAGAATGAATTAGCTTTCTTATTCAATATGGCTCATCAGCTGAACCTACTATTTTCCTAAGATAATTTGAATTTAAATTGATTGGTTTCTCACATTTTTTTTTTATTTTTTATTTTTATTTTTATAATCACTACATATCTTACTTTGTATTCACAGTTTGTGATTGTGTCTTTGACTAGATGGGGTTTAGTTCTTTATGGGGCCTACGAGTTCTTCACTAAAGGCAAGAAGGAAGTGCTATGGCTTTTCTAGAACTTTATTGAATGAAAATATGGTCAATATGATTAGTTTTGTAGTCAAGTATTTGTTTCGATGTTGTGCGACTGATTCTTTTCTGCTCATTTAATTTTTGCCTCAACTTTATTGTATATAATAAGTTATCTGGTAATCGTTTCTGGATGCTTATATGATATGTCCATATATCCTAGTGCACTTTATATTGGCCATGCATCTGCCCAGGTTGTTGCTATTGATAACAGAATTAGCTCAATTTTTTTTGTTAGAGTTAGATCCAACTCCGAGCAACATAGAGGTAAAACTATTGTTTTATATATATTTTCTCTATCTTCAGTAAAATTTTTTAGGCAACTCATATGGTTATGTGAATTTCCAGCCAATACCAAATTATGTGAGTTCCTTATGAATTTGTTTTGGATCATAAATATGCTCATTTCCTATATAGTTGAATGAGTTTGATTTCAAGACATTCAAATACGAGATCGTTGTTATTTTGATAATTTGGTTGTTGTGATTTAAAGGGATAGCATGCATTCAAGTAGTTATTGGAGGTGTTGGGATTGGTGTCCTAAATCTCTTATATTTTCGTAGTTTTGTAAACTTTGTACGAACAAATTGTTATTAATAAAATAATTTTTTATTTTATGAGCATACACTCAATCCAATAAACTAAGATCCTAGGCTATTTTATGTAATTTAAACATGTATGTAGAGACATACAGTGGATCATATTTAAATGATAACCTAAGCTGTCTGTAGTAGATGGATAAGGCTGGGTACCTTATTCTGGTAACACTACGGATACGACCCGCTGTGTAGATACTACAAGTGTTATAAAATGCTACAAATGATTTGATCCTGATCATTCATGTGGAGACATGTGAGCAAGAGTATCCTATACAAAGAGTTTGTATAAGACCAGACCACGAAATGACTAGTCTTATTATATAACACTGTTAATAATGGAGACTTACATTTCACCAGAATGACCATAGGTGACATGACCTGAATCCTAAGTGAGTTATGAGCTCCTGCCTATGAAAGCGGTCTTTTGATTTGTATAGGTGAGAGTGGCCAGATTGGCAATTCAATATATCTATCATTTTAGGGATTCGTCTGATTGGGGAGCTGGGAACACAACTACACAAGACGAAATTCACTTCTTTCCTGATGTCAGGGTAAGTAGATAAATTACTTTCTTAAGGACTGATTCAGAGGCTTGATCAATGTGGTCACATCCTTTCTTGGCCCGAGAGGGACCTGGTCATGGTTGAACTATGACTTATTGTTCATTAGAGAGATTAGTGGTACTTAAGAAGTTAGATGTAACTACAAGGGCAAAACGATAATTTTGGTCCAACTGTACTAGTACGAAGAATGCAATTATCGGTCTTTAGTGGAATGACCGTCAGTTAATGGATGTTGGGTAACTTAATTAAAGAGCTTAATTAATTATCCAAGTACCATTGAAGCTTCAATCTACAAGTCCATAAGATTCTCTCTGTAGCTCAACAAGGATTTGATTCAAATATTAATTATATAGATGAGATTCATATGATTAAGTTTAGTATAAATGTGAAATATATTACAATGCATTATTGAGAGATAAAATTATAGGTTATATTGTATTTGATACAATATAAAAACTATAGATTATGATATTTGATATAACATATAGTTATATATCCATATAATAAGTTAGTTATTATATGTATATATATTTATATATTTATATATTAAATTAAATTTATTTATGAATTAAATTAATTTAAGGGAGTTATTCCTTATTTTTTCTCTCTATCAGTCATGTGACAAATGTGGATGAAAGTGGTTGTACTTTTTGGTCTTCGTCTTCTTCATATTTGAGAAGCTCTCTCTGAGAATTCTTTGGCTTTTCTCCCAAAAACACAGAGAAGAAAAAAGGGTTTTTCTTCTTCATCCTCTCAAAATTCTCTCCCTCTACCCAAATAACATAACAGAGCCCACACCTCCTGCTAATTCTTAATCTCTAAGGAGAATACAAGAGGTTTATTTGTGATGGTGGCCATTTGGAATTTCGCATTTTGGAGATCGAGACCCAATTCGAAGAGTTCGTGACTGGATTGAAGAATTACGTGAAGACTATGATTTCTCCAAGGGTAATTTTCTTTTCCTTATTTCCTTCCTTCAAACCATGCTGTAAATTTATTGTTAAATGCATAATCATATGTTCTGTAAATTGAGAATCCTATAAAAAATTACAATTAGGAGCGATATACGTTTCCATTGCAGAGCCTTCACAGGTTTCTTCAGGAAGGACATTTGATGATTAGGTTTTGAAGAATCCCAACAATGTTTTCCTGTAGGTAATGAATGAGTTCATAGGAATAAAATCCATTTCTGTCTTAAAGTTAGCCTCTGAGGTGATAAGTAGTTTATGATTGAAGTAATTTTGTTTTTGGATTCTTATCGTTATGATTTTATGTTGAAAATATTATGAAACGTGTGCATACCCCATGGTGCATTATCTGCGAGACAAAATATCATAACAATAAGAACCCTTCATAGAAATATTATTATTTTCATGTAACAGTGACTTTTGTTGTTAATTATCTAAATTTACATTCCAAAATTTGTAACATAGGTGGGATACCTTGTTTGGAGTTAAGGCTCTCCTTAACCTCTATATCCAAGCTCGAGAATTATTTTAGCATATTATTTTCATATTGTTTTTTCATACAGTCAATAAGTATAAAGACTAACACTGGGATTCTTATACGTTTTCATACAGGGTCTCTACTTCAATATTTGCAATCTGCACAATGCTTTCACAGTTTCCCTTGTTGGTAACATATCTACTGCGAAACGTGCCTCTTAAATTGTTGTGTACCAAATCTCTATTTGTAGTTTGAAACTAATTAGGAGTATTCAAGTTAATTTTTAAGACTATAATTTATTCCAATGTGTTGTGTCATTACCATCCTGCAGTTATGGTAGTAATAATGTTAATTAATTAATTAATATTTTGATGATAACCAACCCAAATTAGTTTATTAAAAATTTGGGCGTTTTCAAGTGTCTGTTCCTTAGAGATTGAAACAATGATTCCATCGCAATTTGAATCGTCCAAATTGGAGCTCAAACGAAGAAGATATGGTAAACCAAGCTTAACAAAAAAGTCTCGAGCTGATGACGTGACATATTTTTTTCATCAAAGTGGACCAATTGAAAGGTGCCACTTAAAGCATGGGAGGAATGACACATGGTGAACTTCTAATATTTGGAATGATTTTAAAATGAAAATGAATTTAAAAAGAAATTGAATTAATATTATTTTATATTTGTGTCTAATGACTAGTTTTGAACACATGGTTGGCATTTATTTATCTTTATTAGTTTTTAAAAGAAATGATTTTAAAAGATATATATTATTATATATTTTTTGGTATATGTCTAACGGCTAGTCCACACTACAAGAAAACACCCTTTTCTCGATGCTTAAGATCGTCAGGAAATGGTAAAAACGCGTTGGGAGATCCACTCCCGACAACAAACTAGTCATCAGAAGTTTGGTAGGGATATGTCCGTCAAGAGAACGTCTCCCGACGCGAAAACAAATGTTGTTGGAAGTTGATATAAACTTCCGATGCTTGATACGACGTTGGTAGTTTGGAACTCCCGACACGTGTAGACTATTGGGTTTATGCCCTAAAACTCATAGATAGTGAATGTAATTAGATGACTGTGATTAGTAAATAGTTACTAATGTTTTTATCAATAAATATTATTGATGTTTCATTTAATTTTGTCTTATTAACCATAAAATCCAATAAACTAACATCCTAGGTTGTCTTACGAGTCTTGAACTGTATGTAGAGACATATAGGGATCAACGTTCAAGATACAACCTAAAGTGTCTATAGTATAGGGATAAGGTTGGGTATCTTATCCTGATAACACTATGGATACGACCCACTTTGTATTTGATACAAACGCAGTAATCCACCGCGTTTGTGTAGGAGACACGCGAGTGGGGATATTCTGTGTAATGAGTTTGCACAAGACCGAACCGCAAAATAGTAACTACTAGATGTAACTCCGTTGACTAGTTAGATTTCTATTTCAATAGGATGACCTAGACAACTTAGTCTTACTCCTGAGTATATTATGAACTCCTCTTCACGAGGGGTTGTCATTTGATTTGTATAGGTGAGAATGACCAGTTTGCCGACTAAATATACCTACCATTTTGGAGATAAGACTGAGTGGGTAGCTGGAAATATAATCATACAAGATGAATTTCACTCCTTCCCCACGCAAGGGAAGCCGATGAGTGTTCCCTTAAGTGGTGTCTCCGGGACTTGAACAAAGGGCCTTACCCTCTCACTGGCCTGAGAGGGGTTTCTATTTAATGATTGGACAATAAATAGGTTGTTCATTAGAGGAGCACTGGTACTTAAGGATGTAGAGGTAACTTAGGGGTAAAACGGTAATTTGACCCAACTGGTGTTACGAACACTCGTGAAAGACTAATTTGCTGTTATCAGTCTATATCCGTAGATACAGAAACATATTTGTAGTAAGAAGAGTACAGCTGTGAGTCTTTATTGGAGTGTACCCACAGTTAACAAATATTGATTAATTTGGTTAGTGAGTCTAGCCAATTAATCTCACATCGTTGAAGCTTCTGATGTGTAGGTCTATTAGGTCTCCTTCTTAGCTTGTAAAGGGTATTGGGGTAATTTTCCATTAAATTGAATTTGAAATATTCAAATTCAATATTGAGAATTTTTTAATGTATGTTGATACATTTTAATATAAAGTTTAATTTTAGACTTTATTATTAATTTTGGATATGATTCAAAATTAATAAATGAGAGAATCAAATATTTGAAAGGAGTTCAAATATTAATTTAATAGGAGTAAGATTCATATTGAAAACTATAGGTAAAAGATAATGTACATTGGAAGCACATTAAAATTATAGGTTAAATGAGAAAAATATTTTTTTAATATGATACAAATGGAAAATTAAATTAAATGTGTGATATTTAATTAGATGATTAATTAATTGAAGAATTAACTAATTATTTAATTTAATTTAATTTAATTAAATTGATTAAATCAAAACTATAGATTAAATTTAATGTACATTAGATTTACATTAAAACCGTAGGTTGAGATGAAATCATTTAAATATAGTTTAAATGATCATTTAATTAAATATGATTTAATTAATAAATTTAATTTAATTTAATTTAAATTAAACAAATTAAATTCCTATTTTAGGAAAGTTACGAGAAAACGTGGGATCATCCCACCTTTTCCTCTCCCTCACCATCTCTCTAACAAAAGGGTTTTGTTTTGCAGAGAGAGTAAAAGACTCTCAAGCTCTCTGTGTGTTTCTTTCTGAGAAAAGAAAGAAAAATCGTCTGTGATATTCCCAAATCCTAAAAGATAGAATCCACAATTATCCATAGTTGCAATTTCCTGCAAGAATGGGGAGGTTTCCAAGTGATGGTGCTCAATTCCAATTCAACAGAGAAATTCTACAGAATTGTCAAAAGGTTTGCAAGATAGGATTTCTTTTCCTATATAATTAGTCTTGAATTGCATGCTTAATCGATATTACTTTTTATTTCAATGCAAAATTATTTTGTTTTTAAATGCCAATTTAAAAAAACGAAATGGTTATGTGTTTTGGTTTCTGTTGTGCCTTAAGGTTTTCATTCCTTCATAGATATTGTCGGGAGTTCTTAGATCTCTCGACGTTTTTCGTCGGGAGATAGTCATTTTAATTATTTTTTTAACTTGGTCAGAATAACCTAAAATATATACCATTATTAAGCAAATAAAAAATATTCACATAAGAAACAAAACAAACAAACAAAGTCGATAGTATTTTTTATTATAGAAAAGTTGGCAAAATGGTCTAAAAATGAAATATGTCTTGACAAATACATAAAAGATAGAACTCTTAACATCATCTCCAACAACATTTACAACATTATCTCCAAACAGCATCCTACAAAACAAACAAAAACCATAAGGTGAATCCTAAAATCCTACAAAACAAAGAAAATCCTACAATTCTACAAAAAAAAAAAAAAAAAAAAAAAAAAAAAAAAAATCAACACACTTCCAAGACTACATGTTTTTAACCTTAAACCTCCACAAACACACAAAGACCACAAGTTGAACTCCAAAAGAATAACTAATCTCAACTCATTCCACACAACATTCAAATTTTATAAACATCCACAAACACACAAAAACTCTAGAAAACACATCAAAATCGAGTTGTTTGGCTTCCATAACTACAGGATGACTAACAATTCATTATCATAAAACAACTAGTAAGACATAACTACTTTGCTACCATAACTGCAGGATAGCAACATATTAGTCAACGAGATAATGAAGTAATCATACCTAATTCGATGACCATTTTCTCTGTGCATATCTTCAAGTTCCTTAACCTTCGATTAAGAATGTTCAACATTAGCTTTCAATTCCCTCATCTCCCTACTTTCCGTTGCTTGAGTATATGATGAACTCGATGAGCTGCTACCACTTCTTGATTTAGGTTTAGGGCCCCAACCTAAGCTTTTTACATGACCGAGTCGTCTAACCAAAACCATCTTACAAATTCTGTCCCCTGTTAGTAGTTGGGTGTTGGAGTTGATACCTTAAATCTCGTAGGGTTCTATAGTTTGTCATTGTCTTGTACAAACATTTTATTTATGTAATAAAATATATGATGTTTTATTTAAAAATTAGTTGCATTACCCACAAACCAATAAACTAACATCCAAGGTTATCTTATAGCTTAAACATGCATATAGAGACATACGGGTGGATCATATTTAAGTGATAACCTAAATGGTCTGTAGTAGATGGATAAGGCTGGATACCTTATCCTGGTGACACTACGAGTATGACCTGTTCTGTAGACGTTAGAAGTATTGTAAAATGTCACAAGTGATTTGATCCTGATCATTCATGTGGAGACATGTGAGCGGGGATATTCTATACAAAGGAGTTTGTATAAGATTGGACCACAAAATGTTTAGTCTCATTATATAATACCATTCATAATAGAGACTTACATTTCATCAGATGACCATAGGTAACATGACCTGAATCTTGAGTGAGTTGTGAGCTCTTGCCTATGAGGGCAGTCCTTTGATTTGTATGGGTGAGAGTGGCCAGATCGTCGACTCAATAAGTCTATCATTTTAGAGATTCGTCTGATTAAGAGTTGGGAACACAGCTACACAAGAAGGAATTTACTTTTTCTCCAATGTCAAGGCAAGTAGATAAATTGCTTTTTTAAGGGTTGATTCTGGGGCTTGAACAATGTGGCGCCGTACCCTCTCCTGGCTTGAGAGGTGGTTAATCATAGTTGAACTATGATTTATTGTTCATTCGAGAGATCAGTTGTACTCAAGGAGTTAAATGTAACTACAGAGGCAAAACAGTAATTTTGGTCCAATTGTACTTACGAGCAATTTGGAAGGGTCATTATACTGTTGATTGGTTATATTCAATGGATACAGAAATATATCTGTAGTGCGAAGAGTATAGTTATCGGTCTTTAGTGAAATGTATAACAGTTAACGGATGGTAAATAATTTAATTAATTATTCACGTACCGTTGGAGCTTCAAGCTACAGGTCCATGAAATCCTCTCGGTAGCTCGACGGGGTTTAATGAGAATCCGTTTTTGAATTAGTTTGAATTGTTCAAATTAATTGAGGAAATTAATTATATATGATATAATTAATTAAATTTTAATTATATATGATATAATTATCATAATATATTTGATACATTATAATATCAAGTAATTATTTGAAAGAAATTTAATATTTGAATAAGATTCAAATATTAATTATGTGAATTGGATTCATATAATTAAATTTAATATAAATGGGATTTATATTAAATATTATTGTTGAGAGAATTAAACTATAGATTATATTGTATTGGATACAATATTGAACTATAGGTTATATATTAATTTGATATAACATATAGTTTAATATATATATATATATTAAGGTTTATTATTAAAATTAATTTTACTAATTATATTTTTAATAAATAATAATAAACAGTTTTTAGGGAGGGAGTTGTAACTCTCTCCCCATTATTCTCTCCACAACGTGCAGGAGTGGATGGAATTAGTTTTAGTCTTCTTCTTCTTCCTGAAAAAATGAAAGAGTGAGTGGTGTGAACAAAAGTTTTTATTCTCCATCATTTCTCTCAATTCCGTCACAAAACCAAAATAGTCAGAGCCCCACTTCTCTTGGGTTCTCATCACAGAGAATACCGCGGAATCCATTATGGTGCTGTTCGATTGTTCGAGGGATTTTTCCAATGAAGACTCATTCTTCAAAGGTATGGGTTCTGAACCCTATTTTTTATTTTTTATTTTTTTTGTTAAATGCATGTTGTAACTTTTGTTATATGTATATTTTTGTTCTCTTTTGCTGTAAAGTTTAAATTCTATAAGTTTTGGGTTTGGGTTTGATTCTGCTTCTGTTTAATGGTCCCTTCACAGGGTTCTTTCATTGGGAACCTTCTAGAATAGGGTAGGATTGTAATTCTAACATTTGATTTTACACATATTAATTAAGTGTGTAAGTATGAGACTAAATTTACAAATGACAAACAAAATGAAAGTAAAACAAAATTGATTACATGTGCATCATCAGCTGTCTGATTCACGAACTTGTCACATTTAGAGTGTGTTTCTTTAAATAGGTCAACATGTCCTACTTCTTGACCTTGTTTTTCCTACAACTCAGATTAAATTTGCAAGAACGACTTCGATTTGCCTACGTGGTTGAACGGTAATTTCTCTATTCTACCTATTCGTCTGCGAAATTTCCTATATTCGAACAAAAAAATATGAAAAAGATATTCCATATTAGTAAATGAAGTAAATGATATACATCCTCAATTATTATAACTTGAAATTCTTCACTCTGAACGATCACACAAAAAATGTTAATCTTCTGGTCTATTCTTAAGCCAGCTAGGCAGGTTGGCACGTGCTTGCTGAGGGTTGCTACATTTCCTAAATGTCTGTGCAAATTTGCTCTAAATTCTTTGAACGAGTTTTTCATTTGATGTTTGATAAAATTATTAAGTGTTTGATCGGATAAATCAAGCACAAAATGAGGTTACAAAAGAATTAAGGAATCATTATCATATATGATGTTAATGACAATCTAAAATAACAAACTTATAAACTTACCAACAACAATTGACTCTTAGCCAATTCTACAAATTCGTTTGGAACATTAGTGAAAGTACAACATCGTATTGGAAATGCAGATCTGACGGGGACACCAATCAGATTACTAAATCATATAAAATATTGACAAATCGGCTTATTCTCCTCTTTTTTGATCACAATTGGAATTCTCCCATGTTTTTGGACGTATTTTTCCAAATCGATGTTCGTGAATGTTCGCGTTTCCTCCGAGTAGATGGAAAACTACTATCTGAGGAATAAAAATTTAAATTAGTTTAGGATATATTTCAGTCAACAGAAGATATGTATAAATACTAACCTGAAGTATCACTCACAGAAGATCCCGTGTTGCCTAGATATATCTCTTACTCTGGGAATTCTTCCTTCATGTTGCCTATTAGGAGTTGACATCGTATCTATAAAAACACTAAAAAGACAAAACAATATAAAATCAATATTAAATATGTATAAACAGGGAAAGAGAATTGAGTAGATACATGATTAGTCATCATCGTCATCTAAACCAAATTATTCGTCAACACTTGAATTATTATTGGGAGATAATTGATCTTCATCATCGTTTATGAAGTCATCATCAACATGCCGAATAATTGGTCGTTCCACAACTTTAGGATCAATGTCGACTCTGCATAAAGTAACCTCCTTAATGAATTCATCCATTAGAACTCCACCGAAAATTTCTAGTAAATTGAATTGTTCATTTTCAACATCCTCCACTTCTGGTACATCCCATATTCTCTTATTTGGACTACTTGAACAACTTTTCAGTTGCTACCATATTTTATGTCGTCAAGGTAAAATACTTGTTATGCGTTGATAACAACAATGGAAGACTCATCAACATAGCAAAAGCAAGATGTGTTGATTAATTTGTATCCTAAATCCACGTATGTCCTATTATTTTTGTTGTTATCTGTGTCAAACTATCTACATTTGAACATAAAAAAAGTCAAGTTCACATATTGAAAATCTAATACCTCGTCTACGACACCATAGAAATTGTTATCAATACTTCTATTTCCACTGATCTCCCTGGCCACCAAGACTCCATTATTTTGTGTAGCTCAATGATTATCATGCTCTACAATGTGAAATCGTACCCCATTAATAATGCATCCATTGTAAGAGCGCACCTCAGACGAAGGTCCCATTGCAAGTGAAAAGAAATCATTAGAGAGATCTTCTCTCTCGCAAAGTTGTAGAATCTCAACTTGCAATACTATGTATACATGAGATATGAACTAATCGAAAATTTTGTGTTGATGTCTTATATATAAGTTAGTGGCGCTTTGAGCTTCATGACGAATTAACCTCAAGTGTTTCCTAGAATTGATCATTAGAAAGTTATATCAAAGAATTTATCTTAGAAGCTATAAATTATAAAGTCTGAAACGTACTTGCAATAATTTGTTATTTCTTTACAATTGTTGATAATGTACCAATATGTTATCAGTTGGACTCCGAACGGTGTTTTTTAACCTCGGGAGATCGTCTGTTTCTTGTAGTGTGAGTTTAAATCTCCACAATTCAATTTTCTTTTACCAACATCCAATGATCCAAATTGAATGTGAATTTCACCAACTTTTCTCTTTTTAAACACTTCATCTTCTCCAAATTTTAACAACAATTTTACACTTCCTCCATAACTCAAAGTCATCATAGTTATTCTCTCTCCAAGCTTCAATTTTCTTCCTTTCATCTAATTTATGAGAGAGATATCTTATGTATTGTGAGAATTAATTTGTTGTGAGCTAAAATTTGTAAATCCACTCTTGTGGAGAGTTTGTGTGCTCTTTATTTTTACAAACATTTTGTAAGGATTGCTCTTGATCCCGGAAAAAGAGTCGTAACGGTTTAATCCTCAATTGTGGAAAGGTGCAGATTGGAAAAAGATTGTTGTAGTGGTTCGGCTTTAAGCCGTGGAAAGATTCAAAGTCTTCTAGTGAAGTACCCAAGAGGAGCTTGGAAAGTGTACGTAGGCCGATTGTGCCGAACCACTATAATCTTCTCGGTGTTAATTTCTCTATCCTTCTCCTACTTTACTTTTATGATTGATTTGTTGTTATATTTCATTGCATGAAATTAATTGCAATATTTGTTCCTTAAATTAATTGCTTAATGTTTACTTAGGTTGGTTAAATTGATCTTTACATATCTCATACCAATCTTTTAATTATCAAATTGGGTGCTTAACAATATTAGTTTTAATTACTTGGCTATTTTGGGTTGAATTTATTTGCATGAATTTATTGTTTAGATTATTTGTTAGCAAAAAGTTTGTTAATTTATTTAATTGAACTCACCATAGTAGAAAGTTTTAAATTAGTTTTATTAAACTCTATTCACCCCTAGAGTTGCCATATCGATCCTACAATTGGAATCACAACCAGTTGCTCTCTTGTTTGTGATAAAAATTTTCATAAATCATTTTAGATTGATACCCAGTTTCTCACTCTTACAATTAGAATCAGAGCGGGTAGCTCTTCTACATAATTATTTTGATACCTAAAGAATCTTATTAATATTTTTAAAAATTATTTAAAAGCTTAATTGCTAGAGTTTTATGGTAACTTTTGAAAATCATTGTATTCTATAGATCCCATTCTTTGATGGAAATAGAAATTATGATGTATGAAAAAATAGAATGGAAACATTTATGCTTGCTTTGGATTTTAATGTGTATGTTTGTGAGCATGATTTATCTAAATTATAATTGACTAATGAGTTACTCACTTTCAATGCCAAAGCCATAAATATCATATATTGTGAATTTGATAGAAAAATATGTGACAAAATTTTACATTTTAAATATACATATGATATTTTTTGATAATATGTATAGCGGAGAAAATTATCCTTGTAGTACTAATGATTTATTTGATGTGAAAGAGAATTATAAATCTCAAACTCACGGAAAAATCCATAGAGTAGAAAGAAAAATGTGGTAAATCTTCTTTGTGCTTGATGGCCCATTCGACAAATAAATCTGGTGATGAGATTGACAAACATGAGGTAAGTCATAAATCTCTATCTTATGATGAGCTATATGATGCATTTGAAAGTATGCAACATGATTTAGAAAAGTTAGCTCTAAGTATCTAAAATTATCAAAAAATTTAAGACATTATCTAATGAAAATAGACTTTTGGTATATGAAAATGATTGTTTGAAAAATAGAGCTTATAATTATGTTTTGTATGATAATAAATTTTGTGAGGATGAGAAACGTGTTTTGATAGATAAGATTAAGTTTCTTGAAGTTGAAAATGAAGAATTTAAATCTTTGTCATAAATGAAAATTAATTTGAATGACTTGAGGAATGAAAATGCGAAATTTAAATTTTGTACATTGGAATTAAATGATGAAATTGTTAGGTTGAAAATAGAATTATTGAGTTGGAAACTAACAATAGTTCTTTAGAAAAAGATAAACTTTCTCTTGTTGACAAAATTAAATTTCTTGAATATGATGTTGATAAGAAAAATAATCTTTTGCATATGCTTAAAGAGAAAGAATTGCTTGCTATAAAAGAGCTTGAAATTGCAAAAGAGTCTATTAAGAAATTGTCTATTGATGCACAAAGACAAGATAAAATTATTGACATGAGTAAACCTTGTAGTGACAAAAGGGGATTAGGCTATTTGAAGAAAAATTGTTCATCTATTTCTAAGAGTACTACTTTTGATAAAGTCACCCCTAGTATGTATCAAGATGGTTTATTTAATGTACCTAAAGTTGAATCTAATTTTGTGCCAAAACATGAAAATTATAGAAATTCCCATGGAAAATCAAAATTTGTGCACAATAAATTCTATGCTAGATCAAAATGTGCTCATAATATGAATATTGTGAAAAAGCTAGGCCATTGCATCGAATTGCATGAATAGAACTAAATTTGTGTCTAAAAAATCAATGTTTGTGCCTAAACATTCACATGCTAAAACTAATTGCAAGAATAGTACTAAATTTGTGCCTAATCATAGAGATGTTAGAGATATGCATCTGAAATCAAAGTTTGTACTTGCTTGTCATTTTTGTGGAGTTAAAGGTCATATTAGACCAAATTGTTTTAAATTGAAAAATGCTATTACAAAAATTACTTGAATAAAAATAAGGTGCAAAATCAATTAGTTAAAAAGAAAATTTTGCCCAATGTTGTGTTGGAGTTAGCATGCAATTAGCGGAAGCAAACAGAATCATTAAGCACTCTAATTCATCAATTTTAACAACTAAGAAAGCATGTTCATGGACTAGAAAAGAGGGTTTGATGATATACCTTTGAAGATCTTCAATCCATGAATTCAGCTCAAATCTTCATTCTAAAAAGTATGTAGACCACCACTTGATCTTCCCTACTATTCTCTTAGACCTTAGATTGGTTTTGTTCAGCTTGATAGTGCAATCAAATTACACAGCGAAATGACACCAAATCCAATCACGTGAGTGGATTAAAATGGAGTTGTGAGTGCCATTTGTTAGAGAAACCCACATATTTGAAATTTCCAAATTTAAAATTTAAAAAACAATTTTATTTAAAGTGATTTAAAATCAATTTACTGATTTTTTAAAAAATTAAAATTTAGTTTTAATTTAATTTTCAAAAATGAAATTAAAATAAAATTTGATTTTCTAATTTTGAATTTCCATAAAATTCAACTTTTCAACTTTTAATTAAATTTAATTGATTTAATTAATTAAAATAATTTAATATCCAATATTAAATTATTAGAAAACCAATTCTACAATCATGAATCCCTATTCATGTAATTAATATTTAAATTAAATTTAAATATTATCCGATTTAATTATATCACATATAATTAATAATTTCCTCAATTTGAATTTGAACATTTCAAATTCTCTCATCATGCTATTCTATAATTTGTTTGTGAGCTAGTAGGGGACTTAATGAACCTATAGATCATGGGCTCCAATGAGATTAACTGGCTAAATTCTTTAACCTAACTAACCAACATTCGTTAACTATCGGGTCACTCCACTAAAGCCCAGTAGTTGCACTCCCCCACTGTAGATATATTTGTGTCCACTCTATATAACCATAATCAGTAAGTCAACCCTTCACAGGTTATTCGTAATAACAGCTGGGTCATAAGCTGTTTTACCCCCGAGATAAGATCTTAATCCTTAAGTCCCACTGATCCTCTAGTGGACAATTGGTTTGTGATCCACTCACTAAATTGAGTACCTCTCGGGAAAATGAGAGGATGTGGCTTATTGTACAAGATCCAAAGTCAACACTTAAGGGAACAATCTCTCTATTATCCCTAAAAGCGGGTAGGAGTGAATTTCATCTTACACCCTATGTCCCCAGATATCTACAAATTCTTACCCCTGAAATGGGAGGCTTATTGAGCCTGCGTTGTTGAACCAATTCTCCCTCATACAAATCTAAGGATAATCCCGAATAAACAGGAATTCATAGTTAGCTCAGAATTAAGGTCAAGTTACCTAGGTCATCGCTTTGAAATAGTCAGTCTTAAATAGTAACGTTATAAAGTAAGAGTGACTAATTTCTTGGTCCGATCTTATACAAACTCTTTGCATAGGATACCCCCACTTGCATGTCTCCACATAAATGACTCAGAATCACTTTTTTTTGTAGCACTTTATAACAATTGTAACATCTACAAAGTGGGCTGCATTCGATAATGTCCCTAGAATAAGGTATCCAATCTTATTCGTATACTATAGACCATTTTGGCTATTTACTCGAACTTGATCCATTCTTATGTCTCCACATAAGATTCAAGTACTCATGTAATAACCATGTATCTTAGTTTATTGGATTTAAGTTATTTTTAACGAAATGAGCTATTCAAACATTCAATAACAACTTTATTGAATCAAACTTCAATAACATCTATATTGATCAACATAATAAGTTTATTGTTTACAACCCATGAGTTTTAGGACATAAAACATAACATGTTGTATGTTATTCTGGTAAAAAAATTGGCCATAAATTTAATATTTATTATATGCCAAAAGTCAATGCTAGTAATGTTGGAACTAATTTTAAAATGGATCCCAAAATCTTTGCTTATTAATAATGAAAGACCCAAGAAATGGGTACCAAAAACTTTTGGTTGAGCTTTCTTTGTAGGTATGATTCAAGAAAGAATTATTGCTTGAACTTCAAATGAGGATTTAATTCAAATTGGAGCAACTGGTATGGCTTACTTGAACCCAAGAAAGGAAATGACTTATTTTAGTAACTCTTAATTTTTGAATTACTAAGATAGTTTTTCTTTCAGTATCTAAATTGGAATTGTATCTTTTGAATAGTTTTGAAAGATTAGAATTTGACATCTTGCAAATTAAAATTTATCTATCTATTGACATTTATTTATTTGTTAATGTGACTTTGCTATTATTTGATATCATTGCTTGTTTTTCAACCATTGATGCTTATTTTCTAATATTTGACATTTTGGTATCTCAATTGCTTGAATTTTACTTGAATGATTTTATCTCCTTGATTCTTATTGATTTCTTATTAAAAGGAGAATCCTTGATTTTAGGGAAGTTATACACATTTGTTGTGTGATTCTCTTATTCTTATTGTTTATCCTTTTAGGGGGAGTTATTGTATTTTCAGTAAAATTATGTTTTGAAAATTTATTTGATATTTCTACCCTCAAAACGTGTTAGAAGATCCACTCACGACGACACACTTTGTGTTGGGAGTTTGGTCGAAAGATGTTTGTCGGGAGTGCGACTCCCGACGTGGAAACACATACTGCCGGAAGTTTGAAGAAATGCTCGAAACCTGTTATACGACGTCAAGAGTTTGGCACTCCTGACGCATGTATAGACATTGTGGGGAGTTCTTCGAGCTTTCGACGGCTAGTAAGCTGCCGGGAGTATAATTTCAGAAATTCAAATATGAACTTGAATGCCTGACGGCTTACCAACCATCGGGAGATATAAAAACTCTTGACGTTTTTCGTCGGGAGATAGTCATTTATTTTTAATTTGATCTGAATAACCTATAACATTATTAAGCAACTAAGAAATACTAACAGAAGAAATGAAACAAACTAACAAACTAACAAAGTTCATAGTATTATTTATTAAAATAGACAAAAGTTGACAAAATACATAGAAGAAATAAACAAACAAAAGAAATATGTCTTCACAAATACATATAAGAAAGAACATGAAAACGTCTCCAACACAACATCTCTAACACATGATCTTGAACACATCTCCAACAAAATTTCCAACCTTATCTCCAAATAGCATCCTACAAAAAAAAAAAAAAAAAAATCATAAGGTGAACATACAAATCCTACAAAACAAATAAAATACTACAATCCTACAAAACAAAACAATGAGTAACAATCTTACAAAACAAAGAAAATCAACACACTTCCAACACTAAATGTTCTCAACCTCAAACCTTCACAAATACACAAAGACCACAAGTTAAACTCCAAAAGAATAACTTATCTTAACCCATTCCAAACAATATTAAAAATTCATGAACTTCCACAAACAAACAAAAACTCTAGGTTGAACTCCAAAACATGTATAAGTAATCTCAACTTACTCCACACATCCCACACAACATTCAAATTTCATAAACATCCACAAACACACAAAAAACCCCAAGTTGAACTCCAAAATAAATATAATCAATCTCAATCTACCACTAATAATATCTAAATTTCATAAACATAAAAAAACACACAAAAATCTCCAAGTTGAACTTCCAAATAAATATAACCAATCATAACCCACCCCTAGAACATTCAAATTTCATAAACATCCACAAACACACAAAAAACTCCAAGTTGAACTCCAAAACAAGTATAACCAATCTCAACCCACCCCTCACAACATTCAAATTTCATAAACATTCATAAACACACAAAAAATTCCAAGTTGAACTCCAAAACAAGTGTAAGTAATCTCAACCTATCCCACATATCCCACACAACATTTCATAAACATCCACAAACACACAAAAAACTCCAAGTTGAACTCCAAAACAAGTATAACCAATCTCAACCCACCCTCCACAACCCACACAACATTTCATAAACATCCACTAATACACAAAAAACTAACATTCAAATTTTATAAATATCCACAAACACATAAAAAACTCCAAGGTGAGCTCCAAAACAAGTATAACCAATCATAACCCATCCCCCACAACATTCAAATTTTATAAACATCCCCAAACACACAATAACAACAGAAAATACATCAAAATCCAGTTGTTTGGCTACCACAACTACAGGATAACAATGTATTAGACAACTAGATAATGAAGTAATCATACCTAATTCGATGGTCATTCTCTCTGTGATTGTATCATATCTTCAATCATTTTTTTCATTTCTTCCATTTGTCTTACATGATTCTCTCTCATTTATTTTTAAACGTCTTTAAGTTCCTTAATCCTCAATTGAGACTGTTCGAAATTGACTTTTAATTCTCTTACCTGATGACACAACTGATGTCAACTATAGTCTATAGTGATAGACCAAAACTATTTTTTGTGTGGTTTATTAATTAGTTTTATCAATTATGACCACGGTTAATCTAAGTCGTGGTCTATCTGTATACCACAGTTAATGGCCATGGCCTATGACCATATAGACCATGGTTGACGTTAGACGTGGTGTATAATTTAGACCATGACCAACGTTAACCATGGTATATACTATAGACTACACTGGAATACATCATGCTCGCAAACCCGTAGTCTAATCCAAGAAACCACAGTTATATGACCGTAATCTATATCAAATTTTGTAGTAGTGTTTAAAAACATAAGGACTCAGTTCAATAGAGAACTTAAAATGTATTAAGTTGAACAAGGCCATATTTCTCTAGCAGCAAAATGTCACACAAATTACACTGAATGCTCCAAGTGAGATCTCATCTCATCTTTGTCAATTAGGCTTAGTACATCAAATATCCAGTACTAATTATGATCAGATCATAATGTCACAATATGTTTGCCTAAGTGATTTAAACATTAGACTAATTTCTTTTGAACATTTCAAAGAAAATAAGTCATGAGTTGAATTGGAACATGATACATTTATTCATAAATACTCATCAATCATATTAATGGATTATCTATGAAATTAGACTTATGCTTTTTAACATAGGACCACTTGGGTCAAAGAAAGAAAGTCGAACATTGGCTAGATAACCTTATCTAATAAGGTTTTATGACACACTTGCATGAGAAGCAAGACTTTTGATAGGTAATAATAATTTAACTCCAATTCTTAGAGAATTGCCCATAAGTGTCATTGTTGAAAACCAAAGTTATGTATCCTTCAGAGAATAAAATTTGTCTTTATTTCTGGATTCATAATCCTTACACTCTCACAGTTGAGTAGTAAATGTATTAATCTTTAATGCACAAAAATGTATATATTTAATGTTTAATATATTTTTAAAACAGCTTTTAAAAACATGTCTAAGTACCAAAACTATTCATACGTTATGAAATATTTTAGTAATTTTCCTTGGAGAATTTGAATGTCTCTCGTGGTGATAAAAGCAGCATATTCAACATAAATAAATATCATTACATTTTAATGCACAAAAATGAATTTAATTAAAACTGAACATGTTTTAAAAAATGACTTTTGAAAAAAAAAAAAACATGCCTTATCACTAAGTATTCATAGACTATCAAATGTTTAGTAATAAAGCTTAGAGAATTGAAATTTCTCTTATGGTGATAAAAGCACCATATTCAGCAAAATCAAATAACATTTAATGTCTCCCACTACTTTAACTGAGATGAACATCCTATTGCTAATTAGTAGAACTATTCCACTTATATAAGTGTTCACCAAGATTTACAATCTAATTGTAATGACAAAAAATTATGATAGTGAATCATTATTCAACTATCAAGGTGTGAATTTGTATTCTCCACCATGAACTCAGTAAATGAGGTTTACTCGTTCTCATTTTTCTTCTTTTTGAGATATTTCCCAAATCCCTCAACAACTGACATCCTAAACTAATTAGGAAACTTTTCCTCATTAGCTCTAGTCATTATAGTTTTCTTGGAACCCCGATGATACTTAACTTTGTAGATCATTTAGCTTCTCATGACTCCAATATACAATATGTTTTGTCATGTTTTTATCTAGACACACCATATGTTATGTAGATAATTACAATAAGCTATCACTCCACAGTTTATTCATGAACACTTCATGAAATGACAATAATTCTTTTGAGAACATTTCCCAAATTAAAAAATAAAATTACACTGCTTTTATGTGTTGATAAAAATTTCAATGTAATATATTCATCAAAATCTTTGACTTATATCGGTAATTAAAACTTTTAGAGAAATAAACATATTTTGAATTATATAAAATATGTTAATCAATTATATGCAATCTATTATCCATTCTAATTCAGCAAAGAAATTTAAAGATGAACCTATAAATTTGAATATGAATCCCATTCATATAAATGCAAAATTTCTATTGCGATGATACTCTAGTGAGTCAGAATAAAAGCAAGCAAATGATACTCTAGTGGTCATTCCTTCACTGGATTGAGACATTCTCAACCAAATGTTACACTAGAATAACTCTTTATTTCTATAAAAACTAGTTACCATATTTTAGTCAAGAAACTATTATCTTAACAATTTCTTGTAAGTGTAACCCTTCATTTTAGATTCTAGAGTTCTGCCTTAATGAGCCAACCGTAAGGAAAAATCGATTGGGACAAAAACAAAAGCAAGCAAATGTATCTCGAGGCCGAGCATAGATCTCATGGTGTGAACTATTTAGGGAGAAAGGTGAAAATGAAATTGAAATATCATATACATCATTTTCCTCCCATTGAGTGTTTTGCAAATGAGGGTTCATAACTTAGGTAAATTAGACTAATAAATTTATTTAAGTGAATTGTTAACTTGACTCAATATAACAATTGTATTGGATAATTTAACAATGTTGATTCTTGTTTATTAAACACTTTAATAAACCTAAATCATTTATTGTATGCTTATAACATTATTGTTTAATTCACCTTCCAGGTCCCTTCCCAAGTATGGGTGTTCCATTTCCGTTGGCTTAAATATCGCAACCTTAGACAGAATCTTCCTTAGACAAAGGTCTCTTACAACAATTTGTTATAAATATAATCTTTTATTTACTCCAATTTAATCCTATTAAGAGGGAATTAAAAGATTAATCCTATTTCAAATCATTTAGAAATATATTAACATAGGTCTAGGTGAAATTAATTTTTAAAACATTTAAAATTAATCTTAACCTATGTTTGCATGCAACTTTTGATTATAGATTTTAATTCTAATTTCATTTGACTTATAACTATTCTAAAGTTTAATGCAATCATACTTTATATGTATAATTAAATAAAACAGCAATATTGGACCGAAATTGGCATCATAAACATAAATTAATATAACATTTATATTAATTTAATTAATTAAAAATAATTAATAATTAATTATTACAAATTAATAATTAAAAAAGGGAAAAACTACAAAGAAACCGTAAGGGAGGCTCAAACCCACAATCTGAAGGTTTTCTAATGTGCGCGTTAACCATACTAAGTGTTGTAACATTTTGATGCTAGCATTGCAACGTTGGCTTTTATGTTGCTGCAGTATTGCAGTGCCTCGTGCAGCATTGCAACGCTGTGGCAAGAGCATTGCGACGCTATAAGGTAGAAAGCTTGCTCTGTTTCGCCCATTCATCCGATTTGCATCGTTCTTGCTCCAAAATTTCACCGATTCGAAGCCAGAACTCCATCACGAACGACACAAACAATTATAGATTCAATTACATGAAATTAAATTCCTAAAACACCGGGCAATTACAACTTAAACACCTTTAAACCAATAAATTCTAGGCCAATTTTGAAATCATCTAATATTCAAAACCCATACATTCAAAATGCAATATACACCCACCAAACTCTGAATTAAAGTTTGAAAATAAAAAAGTGGGACTCAAAAGACCGTGCTCTGATACCAATTAAAGGGATTGAAATTCCTTGCGGCAAAAGAAATCACGTCCCAATTTTAATTTTATAGAATAATAATCAGAGGACAGAAACACAAGATAAACAAAACTAATTAAACATGCTTCTACTGTACAGGAAGAAGAAGAAGAGATAGGATATCACATATATTAAAGACCAATTCTTTGCGTTCCTCTCCAATTTGTGTCGTCTTTTCCCGATCCCACGAACACCACCATGGAGTCTTCCCCGTTATTCTCAAGGCTTGAGAATCATGCAGAGGTGTGAACTTACACTCAATCTCGGCTCAGGGAGGAGTATGAGAGATTTTTTTGAGAAAAATTTCTACAGAGAAAACAGAGAGAAGGAGAGGGAGAAAAGAGATGATGATCAGATAACCTCTTTTATCTCTCTCCTTTCTTTACGTAAAATTGAGAGATGAGAGTTATAGCACCCTCATTTTTTTAATATATTTATATAGTAACTAACTTAATATATATAAATATTAAATTACATGTTATATCACGTAGAACATATAAACTATAGTTTATATTATATTACATATAATATAACTTATATATTTTATATAAATCACATTCATATAATTTAATATTTGAATTACATTCAAATAACAACCACTCTCATCAAACTATATAAATTTAACATGAATCATATTAATATTAATTTTAACATATAGTTTTTATATGAATCATATTCACATAATTAATATTTGAATCATATTCAAATATTTATTTCTCTCATAAAACTATATAAATTTAATATGAATCATATTCACATTAAATTTTAATATATATGAATCATATTCATATAATTAATATATGGATCATATTCAAATATTTATTTCTCTCATAAAACTATATAAATTTAATATGAATCATATTCACATTAAATTTTAACATATAGTTTTTATATGAATCATATTCATATAGTTAATATTTGAATCATATTCAAATATTTATTACTCTCATAAAAATGTATCAATATACATTATATTATATAATGTATCAATATACATTATTTAACTGTATTTTATACAATTAATTTCTTTTAATTAATTTGAACAATTCAAATCACAATAAAATTAATTTGATTCCCATCAATCCTCATTGAGCTAACGAGGGACCTTATCGACCTATAAATTGAAGCTCTAATGATACGAGATTAATCGATTAAACTCTTTTAATAAAATTAATCAACATTTATTAACTGCTGGTTAGTCCACTAAAGACCAACAACTGAACTCTTCGCACTATAAATATATTTACGTGTCTGTTAGATATAACCAATCAATAGTGCGTTGACCATTCACAAATTTCTCGTAAGTACAGCTGGGTCAAATTATCATTTTACCCTTATAATTACAACGAACTCCTTAAGTACCATTGATCCATCTAATAAAAAATTAGTCATAGTCCATGACCAAACCCCTCTCGAGCTAGGAGGGTGTAAGGTATCTCTTTATTCAAGCCTCGAAATCAGCCTTTAAGGGAGTAATTTATCTTTTTACCCTAACTATACGGAAGGAGTGAGTTCCTTCTTGTGTAGCTGTGTTTCCAGCTCCCTAGACAGACGAATGCCCAAAATGGTAGGCTTATTGAGGCAGCGAATCTGACCACTCTCACCCATACAAATCAAAGGATCACCATTATAGGCAGGAGTTCACAACTCACTCAAGATTAAGGTCAAGTCATCTTTGGTTATCCTGGTGAAATGTAAGTTTCTTCTAGCAACGACGTTATAAAGAGAGACTTAACATTTCGTGGTCTAGTCTTTATACAAACTCTTTTGTATAAGATACCACCTCTCACATGTCTCCAGAATGATCAAGATCAGATAATTGTAGTACTTTACAACAATTGTAACAACTACAAAGCGAGCCATATCAGTAGTGTTACCAAGATAAGACACTAAACCTTATCCATATAATACATACCATTTAGGTTATCACTTAAACATAATCCACTTATATGTCTCCACATACATGTTTAAGTTACATCAGATATCCTTGGATATTAGGTTAATGGATTATTGCACAAGTAATATAAAACCAATCAATCATTGATTCAACTAATATAAAACTACGAGGCTTTAGGCATACACCACAATAAATCCCTCATGCACAAGAATTCATAATAGATTTAGGATTAAGACTAAGTTTTTTAGGTCATCCTATTGAAATAAAAACCCCACTAATCAACAGAGTTACATCTATTGGTTACTATTTCGCGATCCGATCTTATGCAAACTCATTGCATAGGATACCCCCACTCACATGTCACCTACACGAATGCCTTGGATCATTGCATTTGTATTAAATACAAAGTGGGTCGTATCCATAGTGTCACCAGGATAAGGTACCCAACCCTATCCTTATACTATGGACCCTTTAAGTTGTATCTTAAACATTGATCCATGTAAGTTTCCACATACAGTTCAAGACTCATAAGACAACCTAGGATGTTAGTTTATTGGATTTAGTTTATTAAGACAAAATGAATTCAACACAATCAATAATACTTATTGAAATAACATTGATAACTCTTTACTGATGACAACTAATTATTTACATTTTTTATCTACGAGTTTCAGGGCATAAAACCCAACATGGACAACAGTTAAAACCATTCTCAAGTATCTTCAGAGAATGAGGGACTACATGCTTGTGTATCAAGGATTTGATCCTTACAGGATACATTGATTATGATTTTCATGCTGATAGGGATTCTAGTAAATCCACATAATGATCAATGTTTACTCTTAACGGAGGAGCTGTAGTCGAGAGAAGCACAAAGCAAGACTATATTGCTGACTCTACCATGGAGGCAGAGTATGTAGCAGCTTGTGAAGTTGCCAAGGAAGTTGTATGGATTAGAAAATTTTTGGCAGATCTAGAATTTGTTCCTAAAATGTCAAAGCCCATCACCCTTTATTATGATAATAGTGGTATTGTGGCAAATTCCAGGGAGCCTAGAAGCCATAAGAAAGAGAAGCACATTGAGCATAAATATCATCTCATCCGAGAGATTGTGCATTGAGGGGACGTAATCATCACAAAATAGCTTCGGAGCATAATGTTGCCGATCCATTTAAAAAGGCTCTTACAGCTAAAGTTTTTTAGAGTCACTTGGAGAGTCTAGGTCTACAGGAAATGCATCATCTAGTCTAAGGCAAAAGTGGGAGATGTTACTGGGTATAATGTATGTTCTAGTTTATTGTTTTGTGTATTATACTTTGTATTTATACACCCCACTGGCTTTAAGACAAGTGGGAGATTGTTGGTGTTGATGCCCTAAATCTCATGGGTTTCATAGTTTTTGAATTATTTGTACAAAAGTTATTTATTTAATAAAATAAAGTGTAATTTTATTTGACATTTAGTCTGCATTAACCCAAATCCAATAAACTAAGATTCTAGGTTATTTAATGTAGCTTAAACTTGTATGTGGTAACATACAAGTGGATCATGTTTAAGTAATAACTTAAATGGTTTGTACTATATGGATAAGGCTGGGTACCTCATCTTGGTGACACAACAAATACAACCCACTTTATAATTATTGTAATTGTTGTAAAGTGTTATAGATGATCTGATCCTGATCATTCATGTGGAGACATGTGAGTAGAGGTATTCTATATAAAGAGCTTGTATAAGACCAGACCATGAAATGATTAGTCTCTCTTTATAACACCGTTACCTTAAGAGACTTACATTTCACTAGGATGACCATATGTCACTTTACCTTAATCCCGAGTGAGTTGTGAACTTCTGCCTATGAGGGTAATCCTTTGATTTGTATGGGGGAGAGTGGCCAGATTCGTCAGCTTAATATGCCTACCATTTTTGTGATTCGTCCGAGTGGGGAGGTGGGAACGCAACCACACAAGATGGAATTTACTCTTTCCTGGTCATAGGTTAAGTAGATGAATTGCTCCTTCAAGGACTGGTTCTGAGTCTTGACCAATGAGGTGTCAAACCCTCTCACTAGCTAGAGAGGGGTCTAGTTATAGTTAGACTATAACTAGTTATTCATTAGAGGAATCAGTAGTACTTAAGAAGCTAGATGTAACTATAGGGGCAAAAAAATAATTTGACCTAACTGCAGTTATGAGCAATTTATGAAGGATCAACATAATGTTGATTGGTTATATCCATGGACATAGAAATATTTCTATAGTGCGAAGAGTGCAACTGTCGATCTTTAGTGGAGTGATCGACAGTTAATGAATGTTGATTAATTTAATTAAAGAGTTTAATTAATTAATCTCGTATCATTGAAGCTTCTAATCTGTAGGTTCATAAGATCCCATTGCTAGCATAATAAGAGTTAAAAAAGAATCAATTAATTTTTAGATTATTTTGGATTGTTCAAATTAATTATGGGAATTCATTGTATGAGATACAATTAATATAAAGTATATGGATATGTTATAGTATAGAGTTTGATGAGAGAGATAAATATTTGAATATGATTCAAATAGTAATTATATGAACGAGATTTATATAAAACAATAGGATAAATATTCGATTGTGTGTCCTAAAACTCGCCGTTTATAAATATTAAACATATTTTATTTGCAATAAAGACATCATTGAAATTTATTCAATAAAGTTGTTATTGAATGTGTAAATTGTACTTATAAAGCTTAAATCCAATAAACTAATGAACTCCTGGCTATAACATGAATACTTTAACTTTATGTGGAGACCTAGAAGAGAACCAGGTTTGAGTATAGAGCCAAAACAATCTATACGTATAAGGATAGGGTTTGGTACTTTATCCTGGGGACACTATGTCACACCCCCTCCCTAGCCTTAGCCCCCCAATACTTGGAAGGGAGTGTGAGGATACACCAGTAGTATTCCAAGACAACATTTAAATTTAACATTTCCCCCCTCCTCCCCCTATCTATTAAAAATTTCAACATGTTTACAACACTCTATCAAACTTTCACACATAGTTCAATTTCCTATATTCTTTATTACATGACCCGAGCCGTGCCCTGAGAATTTACCAAGTACTGGTGTGTTGGTGGTTGGTAGACTCCTTCCTGAACGCTTCGCTTTGCTACCTGGAGGGAGGGAGGGAAGGGGGAGGGATATAAGAAAACATTGGAATAGTGTGAGCTACTAAGCCCAATGAGTGGTACTTTTTAAAATAATAATCACTTTGCAGAACATATTTTTGGGAAGTCAATCACATAATCGCAATTCCAATATAATTTATGCATGATCATGTGTACAATCATTCAATCATCATCCTCCAGTTCCATGCTATACGTGGCTTGCTCATATCATGGACACATTATCAATCATAACAATTTTTTATGGAAACTTTCCTATAACCCTCTTTTCCCGCCAATGTGCACATCGATAATTTTTTTTCCGCTAATCATGCTTAGGTAACTTGACTATATTTCCCACCGGTCGTCACCAAATATTAATTTTTGCCAACCAAGGGCGACTATATTTTCCCGTCAAGCACCTTTTATTAAGCATGCTAACTTATGTAGTCCGGGTATAATCTCAGTTTCCATAGAAATTTCACAAACAATATCATGGTAACGACATAATATCATCAACATGCATTTTGCACTTACATATGCATATATTCACATATCAATGTATAAAACTAAGTAAACACTCATCGCAAACAAGTTTTTCCACTAAAAATCACCTTGAGGATACCTTCTTGAGAATTCCTCCATATCAATGGAAATTCCTCAATTAATACTTGTTATATTAATAAATAATATCAAAATTGCCAAAATACCATTATATAATGAAAATACCAGCTTACTCTACTCCAATTTAGCCAAAATACTCAAATTAGCCTTTTTAGAGGTTATTTGGACCGTGGTAGGCAGCTGGGCGTTTGGGCAGTAGGCAGACTGGGCGTGTTGTGCTGCACAAGGGGTTGATGCGTTGGGCATGCGTTGCACTGGGCGTGATGCGTCGCACGGGGAAGGCAGCTGCGCTAGGCCAGCGCGCAGGATGCGTCGAACGAGGCACGCAGATGGATGCAGCGCTACGAGGCGTGCGCGTAGAGTGTGGGCTGGCTGTGCGTCCAGCTGACTCAATGCCTCACCAATGCAACCTTTGTTTCTTTTGATCTCCAATCAATTTGGCAGCCTAATAACTCAAACGTAACTCTCTAAATATGCTCTCAACACAAGATTTAGGTGATAGTATGAATAAATTTCTCTTGCCCAACCCCTTTATTTATAGCCATTTCAAACTCACCCCATAGTGACAACTCAACTCCCATTTGTCTCACTTTGGAGCTGCCAACACTTAGTCTACCTAGCCTAGCCTTGAGTTGTTCTCATCTCAGCTTGCCAGCCAAAATCTCCTTTTTTGAATGAAATCTCCTTCACCCACCTCCTGCTTGGGGTGATAAGACTTTAATTGCATGAAATCTCCTTTGTCCACCTCCTACTAGAACTTTGTGTGATCCTCTTTTTGCCACCTAAATCACTTAAATACTTAACATATTTCTCTATTTAAATTGTTTAAGACTTATGCTTGTATACCATTGGCATCTTCCCTTGAAATTTTCCATCAATTAGCCTTACCTTTTATCCTTAACGCATAGCAACTCACATTTCCTTCATCAAAGTCTAGCCATCGCATGAGTCGGCCATCACCAACGCATAGGGTGGCCGCTCACCCTCGACGCATGGCTTGCTAGGTATGCTTGCTCGGCCTACTAAGCATGGACGCACGGAGCTGACCATTGACGCATGGGCATGCTGCCTAGGCACTTGCGCACTTGGCCGCATACACATGCTCGGCCGCGTGGGCATGCTTCTTCGCATGGGTGTGCTTCGCCGCATGGGCGTGCGCTTGGCATAGCACATCAACGCATGGTTGCTCGGCAGACTTAGCAGTGCTTCGACGCATAGGATGACTTGCCCGTTTGCCCGTTTGACGCATAGGCAGGGTGCTCGGCATACACTATCGACACATGGGCTATGCGCTTGACGCATGGCTTGTGCGCTTGTCCTCAACGCATAGGCTGTGCGCCTAGCATGCTCACTCGACACATGCTTGTTGCCCATGTCCGCACAATTCATGTATGCCTTTACGTTGGTTGTATACAACCCTTAGCCATTTTTCAAGTCTTCTTGCTTCCATCCTCCATGCATTCTTGCGTCCCACATGTTTTAAGCCCTTCATAGGCATTTGGACCTTTGGTCACCTTTTTGGATAATTTTAATGTTTTCCACCATTTGTTCCAATATCCTTATTTAGGATTTTTCTTCTCTATTTAACCTCCCACTTTAGATTTAGTGTTAGGATCTTACACACTACGGATGCGGCTCGCTTTGTATTTGATACAAATGATGTGATCCCGAAATCATTCATGTGGAGAAATGTGAGTGGGAGGCATCCTATGCAAAAGATGTTTGCATAAGACTGGACCACGAAATAGTCATTTTTCTTTATAACACTATTTACTGTTAAAACTGACTATTTCAAATTGATGACTTATGCATTTTAAATATGCGATAAGGTGAGTGCTATGTGATATCTTGTTAACGCATTATTTTACATAGCTAAACCCAAGTATAAGCCCAACTAGAGTCTTGATGAGTCTAGGGTCGAACTCAATGATTGCGTTCTATGTATGCTTTGGCAAATATTGTTTCGATATTGACGCGAGTTGTTTACTAAATAAGCGGTTATTTGTGTTCCTATTCTATTGCTAAAATAAAGTGATGAGTGTGATGAAGATCACAATCGTGAGTGAAACAGTTGATGCGATAAGTACGAAATTCGAATGAATAAAGGTAGGGTTGAGAAACATATTCACTAACATTCCTATGTAAATTTATAGATCATATGCTTAAGCAAACTACTCAAAAAAAATATCAACCTACACTTCTCAATATATTTGTTCATAATATCCTATCTCCAGAATGCATGCGATAAATATTTGATGCGAAAGATGTTTCTTTATTTCTAAAGATGCTTTCTTCTTATTTTATGAGGTCTAAATCTTTGGCCTTTTCAGAATTAGATTTAATCTACTTAGAATAATCTTTCGACTTATTCAAATAGTTTATAAAGTATACATAAAACATGTTGAATACATGATTAAGCCTTTACTTAGTTCATATTAGCTGCAATGTTTCTCAACCCATAAAGAAATTAGTTGCTCATGGTAAAGATGAAGAGATGGATAGAGGATAAAAGGTAGATGCGATCATTTGAAAAAAAAAAGATGTCTTTTAATGTTTACCCAATACAAATAACAACTGTGGAAAAAAAAATAGAGATAGAAGATCAAGTCATGGTATGTAATTTCTTGCTCCCTCAAACTCAATAGATGACTACTTCACAAAGAGTGTGTTGATGGTAAGGTTCCCTTCTTGCTTCCAGAGAGAAATCTTAAGCTTTCACTTAAAACTACATAAAGGCTTGTAGGGGAAGTGATAAGAATTTGGGAACCGTTTTTCTCCAATGTCTTGGCTTTATATATATATTTTTGCATGGAACTCTCGTTGGGTATTTATAGGTGTTAGGGAGCAACTTTTTCTTCTCTCACTAATGATTATGCTGATAAGGTGCATTAAATTCCATAACCTGATGTGCTGCCTGCTCGGCGTTAGAAGTTCATTGGCTCTACTGTGAAGCATTCTTGTCAGCTACCAACTTAGTCTCTGATTTAACTTCCACTGCCCATATGTAATGTCAACCTTTATCGCATGAGGTTATCACCATATTCAACTAGGCGATTCAAATGTTGGCATTGAGAATTCCTTGCAATCACATAAGTAGATTTCCTGCACCCAAAAAGCACGATTTTTATAACTTTCGTAAATAGAGACTGCGTGCATGTGTGATCACAGGATATAATTATTTTGATGAATTCCTTATCAAGCTATTGTATTTTCAAAGCTTTTTCTTAATTGTTTTAGATAAAAGAGATAAAAATAACTTGTATTTCTACAAGTTATCAGTAACTTGATCTTAATTTTGAGCTAACTATGAACTCCTGTTATTCGGAATTATGTTTTAATCTCCACGGGTGAGAGTGGCTCGACATCGCTGCTCAATAAGCCTCCCATTTTAGGGTAAGACCAGGTAGATAGCTGGACATAGTCCTATAAGATGGAATACACTCCTACCCGATTTTAGAGTTAGCAGATAAGTTGTTCCCTAAAGTACTGACTCCTAGTCTTGAACAAGGAACCTCGCCTTCTGTATGACTGAGAGGGACTCAGTTTATTAGTAGGACCATAAACCAATTGTTCATTAGCGGATTAGTGGAGACTTATTGAACAAGATGTATTATAGGGATAAAATGGTAATTTTGACCCAACTATAAATACGAACAACCTATGAAAGATCGACTTACTGATCATGGTTAAATCAAATGGACAGAAATATATCTATAATGAGGAGAGTGCAGCTACTGGGCTTTAGTGGAGTGACCCGGTAGTTAACGAAAGTTGGTTAATTTGGTTAAAAGAGTTTAGCCAATTAATATCGGATCGTTGGAGTTTATGAACTGTAGGTCCATTAGGTCCCCCTTCTAGCTCATAAATGGACTAAACTTTAGACTAGTGTGATGATAGAATTTGAAACGTTCAAATTTGTTTTGAGGTAATTATATACGATATAATTAAACGTTTAATTATCAAATTAACGAAATTGGAGAGTTGGAAAATATTTAAACATGATTTAAATGTTTTACATGAATAAGGATTCATGTTTAAAATTGATGTATTGTTAATTTTGTTGGAAGTATCCTAGAACTCGCAGTTCCTGTTAAACATTCTATTTATCAATAAAATATTATTGAGTAATTTATTCAATAAAGTTGTTGATTTTGCATTCTATTATGAAAATCCAATAAAAATATCCATGACTATAGTGTGAATACTTTAACTTTATGTGGTGACATAAACAGAATCAAGTTAATAGTATATAGCCTAAATGGTCTAATAAGTATATGGATGAAATTGGGCATCTCATCCTGGTAATACTATTGGATGTAACACATTTTATAGGTAATACAAATGATGTGATCCACAGATCATTCATGTAGAGACATGTGAGTGGGGGCATCCTATGCAATGAGTTTGCATATAGACTGGACCGTAAAATAGTACTTTTCTTTATAATGTCTATTTACTATTAAAACTGACTATTTCATTTTAAGTAACCTAGAATAACTCAATCTTAATCTTGAGCTAGCTATGAACTCCTATTTGTTCGGGATTATCCTTTGATCTGCATGGGTGAGAGTAGTCCAACAACACTGTTCAATAAGCCTTCCATTTTGGTGATAAGACGGGATGAATAGCTGGGGACATAGCTCTACAAGATGGAATTCACTCCTACCCGTTTTAGGGTTAGTAGATAAGTTGATCTCTTAAGTACTGATTCCAGGTCTTGAACAATCGGGGCCCCACCTTCTCATGATAGAGAAAGGACTTGATTCATAAGTATTATAAATCAAATTGTTCATTAGAGGGAAGGAACGAGATGTATTCACAGGGGTAAAACGGTGATCTTGACCCAGCTGTGATTAAGAACGACCTGTGAACGATCAACTTACTGATCATGGTTATATCAAGTGGGCATAATATATCTACAGTGAGAAGAGTTCAACTATGGCATTTAGTGGAGTGACCCATTAGTTAATGAATGAGGGCTAAATCGAATTAATGGATTTAGCCAATTAATCTCGGATTGTTGGAGCCCATGATCTGTAGGTCCGCGAGGTTCCCTTACTAGCTTGTAAATAGATTAGTTTTAGAGTTGCATGACAAGTTAATTTGAAACGTTCAAATTAGAATTAAAGAAATTAGTAATTATATGAGATATAATTACACGTTTAATTGACGTTTAATTTTAAGAATTAAACGGAATATGAGAATTTATATTTAAATTATGATTTAAATATAAGAAGGTGGATTTGTGTAAAATTAATTTAATATTTGATATTAAATTAATTAGAGTTAATTGAATTATTTATTAATTTTATTAGAAAATTAATTTATGAAATTAATTTTGTAAAATTAATAATATTTTCAATTTTTGAAATCAAATTGATTGTTAGAAATCATTTGGTTTGAGAAACGACACAAAGGATGGAATTATGGCTTTTTCCATTAAACCTTTAACTAGCTCACACCAAACCCACTTATATTTGGCTTCAATAACTCCAAGCATGAGCTGAATCTCATACAACCATCTTCTTTGCATGAAAGATCTGCAATAAATAAAGAAGATTGGAGTGGAATTGAGGCATACATTTAAAGAGTTTTTGCTGAAAAATTCGGGATGAAGAAGTTGTTCTTCAAGTGGGTTGTAGTAGTAAGTTTTTCTCCATGTTCCTTTCATTCAAGTTGATTTTGAGTCCCACAACTCATTCTAAAGTTCCAAGAGAATAGTGGGGAAGATCTTGAGGTGGTTCACATCAAGTTTCCGAGAAGATTACAGCTGGGAATCAAGATTTCAAGGAGTTATACAAAGGTATGGCTTCAAACCCTCTTGTGATTGATGAGCATGTTTTAATTACTACCAAAATTAATGAATTAGAGTGCTTATTAATTCTTGTTGCTTCCGCTGCATGCTGATATACTCTAAAAAATTTAATATTTAATATTAATTTAATTTAATTAATTATAATTTATTTTATTTAAAATTAATTATTATAATTAATTTTGTTTAAAATTAATTAATTAAATTTTCAATATTAATTATTGAATTAATATTTTAAAATTAAATTTCATTTTAAATTTGAAATAACTAATTTCAAATGAAATTGTTTTTTAAAAGAAAAATCAATTTTAAAATGAAATTTCTACAAAATGGGGTTTTCCAGCCTATTACACCTTCAATTTCCACTCACTTCATGGAAGCTTGGTGTCAAACTCACATGCAATGTGCCCATGTTGAATTTTTTTTTAAAAAAAATTCAATTGACTGAGAAAGGTTGATGCAAAAATGAAAATTGAAGAGAAAATTTGTTTTCTATCTTCAACACACCAAAGATCACAAAATCTGTTTCTCCCTCAAATTCAACCTCTTTTGGATCCCACACTCTAGTCTAAGGGCCAAGATAATAGTAGGGAAGATCTTGTGGTGGTCTACAAGCTATTGAAGGGGAAAATCGAGCTAAGGAATTGCTGAATTGAAGAGGTTCTTCAAAGGTAATTTTCTGAAACCCTAACACTAGAAGAATTTTAGGCTTTAATGACTGTTTTAAACCAACATTAAAAGGCTTTAGTGTCGATTAACAACCGACATTAAAGATAGTGACATTAAAGCCCTTTAATGTCTGTTGCAACCGACATTAAAGCCCAGAATCTGTCCGTTTGATCAATTATTGTTCGTTTTTTTAAATTCCATTGCCGAATCCATTTTTTTGGTCAAAAAGTATAACATGGCAGATCATCATCGAACACTGTGACTATGACATATTATTTATGTATGGATTGCAAATCTATTACATTTAATCCATAAATTCTGCTATAAAATTATAATTTAAAAGGCCGTACAATAATTCAGCCCTTGAAAACACAAATTACAAGTAATACAAATATTATGATTTTACAAATATTATGAGTTTACTGTCCCTCTCCACTTGGTGTATGGATCCCTTTATAATTCTTCTTGAATAGATCTCCCAGCTTCAGCAGGGTCTGGTTATAGGCATCTTTGTCTGACCACTGTTGTTCAAGGATCACAAAAAAAAAAGAAGTTTAAGACAAAGGATTGAAAGTGAAAATGTGATCAGAATTCATATTCAACTAACCGTGTTTATTGGGAATATGTATAAATGGTACATTCAAGGCAAAATTCTTTACTAGAGTTCCCCAAGAAAAAGCATAAAGAGGTTGCGATACCAAATCTTTTCTCCTTTGTTGCATTTGCAAAACAAGAAAACTCAATAGTTGAATAAATGAGAGAATCTTCTTTTTAAAACTGTGAGTCATCAACTAAAACTTATTAAAACTGTGAGTCAAACATTTTTTTAGTATATTTAATTATCATAATACACATGTTCTCAAGCCAATCAATCATTTAGTTCCTACATCTATTGCTTAGCTCCAGCGGCCCATCGTGTAGCTCAATCGTTTAGTAAACGATCTCGCTCATAGGCTATCGTTTAGTTACCATGCCCATCGTTTAGCTCTGACGCCTTATCGTCTAACGCATTTACCTATCGCTGAACGTCATCACCTATCGCTTAGCATTGCGTCTATCGTGTAGCGCATCTACTCATCGTGTAGCGCAGCATGACTATCGTCTAGTGCCCATGCCCATCGCGTAGCGCCATCGTGTAGTCTATTGCTTAGCGCCCGCGCATCTGGCATACGATCGTCCAGCGCTCGCGCATCTACTATATGATCGTCTAGCACCCGTCTACACGACCGTTCAGCGCCCGCGCATCTGTTATACGATCGTCCAACGCCCGTCTACACGATTGTCCCGCGCCCGCGCATCTGCTATACGATCATTCAACGCCCGTCTACACAATCGTCCAACGCCCGCGCATATCTACACGATCGTCTAGCGCATCACTTAGCTCCGCGCATCTGCTATACGATCGTCTACCTCATCGTTTAGCTCCCCGCATTGCTACACGATCGTCCAGTGCCCGCCTACACGATCGTCTACCTCATTGTTTAGCTCCCTGTATTGTTACACGATCGTCCAACGCCCACCTACACGATTGCCTACCTCATCGTGTAATGCTATCCATTTGCTACACGATCGTCTACCCAACACCTTGCGCTCAACATTTTGCTTTCACTGCTCTTACTCATGCATACCCAATGTAGGAGCAACTCTTGGCAACGCCTCTTGCCAATACTTCAAGAAATGTATCATAACAAAAAAACCATTAATCAAATCAAATTTCAAAGGTCATAGACACATAGAAAGGCCCAAATCTAGGAGCAGAGAGACATATTGAAGTAAAACCGTTGAGAGGCGTAACATAAGAACAAAAATTGCTGTGAGTTTAAGAGAGGAAAGAGAAGAAAAGCATACTGATCTGGACGAATGACGAACGACGAACTTCAGATCTTTAGATCTGGACTTCAAATCGAACGATGAATGGGTGCGGGTTGTATGACGACTAGGTACGACGGTGCGAGTTGCACGACGAATAGACCTGCACGAAAACTAAATCTACACCATGATAGACTCTTCACTCACAATCGACGGACGAATGGCAAGGGTTTGGAAGAGAGAAGTGAGCTGAAGAGGGTAGTGTGAGAATGAGAGGAAAAAGAAAATAAGAGGAGAGTGAAGAGGGAAAAATGAAAAAAATGGGGAGAAAATAGAAAATTCAAAATAGGGGGAGAGTGAAGAGGGAAAAATTAAGCGGGTCTTTAATGTTGGTTTAAAATCGACATTAAAGGTACCCCTACATGTCGGTTTAAAATCGACATTAAAGATCCGCTTTTTTAAAAAAACAAAACCAACATTATACATCCGATTTCACTTTTTTCAATCGACATTAAAGCCCAAAATTCTTGTAGTGTAAGAAGTATTTATGATCTTGCATGCTTGTTTGCTTAAATTAATGTAGTTAGAGTACTTAATATCCTTCTTTCTTCCACATGTTGATTGTTAACACCATCTTTAATATGTGATATTTATATTAAATACGATTTAATATAAAGTCTTAATATAAATACATTAAAATTAGTTTTTATGTATTTTATATTAAATGAGGAATAATTGTCTTAGGAGTTATTCAGCGTATTGATGAGGAGTTATTAACTCCTCTTTCTCTTTCACGGAAGATAACACAGAAGGTTAAAAAAATTTCTGCAACATTCCCTCTCCAAGAAAAGCCCACAAGTCCTTCAATTATTACCTTGAGAATAGTAAGGAAGAGATCTGTGGTGGTGTCCAAGAGAAGAGTTGTTCCAGTTCAGTGTTTTTAAAGTTTCTGAAAGGAGTGCTTGTGACCATAGAGAGGATTACTGTGAAGAAGGATTTTCATAAATGGTGAGTAAGTTCTTCTTCCATATTTCTCTGTGTTTAGAATGCATGCTTATAGGCTTTATAATTATGTTTATCCTTCTACATAATTTCTTTGTTTTGAGTTTTCAAAATGAAATCACTAACACAAGGCGTTCATTTGCTTCCGCTGAGGATTCAATTCCTTCAAGAATATCATAATTGTTTAAATATTTAATACATTATTTATCAAATATTCATATACCTTTCATGTGATTCATAAATAGATATATCTAATTTATGGTCTCGATTTAGTATATCAAGGTTGTGAGGTTGCTTTATATCAGTTTTCCCGGTTTAAAATTTAAGTGTCGTTATTGTTAATATACCTTATAATAACAATGAATATAAATCGATTTGTTAAAAGTTAAATATGTTGTATATTAAATATTCAGTTTCCACACGTTAGAAGTATGGCATGTTTGTTGTTAATATACGTTATAATGGGGATCCTTTAAGTCTAAACATCCAAGGTTTCCAAAACATTAGAAAACATTCAAGCTTTCCAAGTCAGAAATAAACCCAAAACAGGAATATCAATGTTCTCAAAATAATAACAATAAACTCAAAACTGAGTTCTTTCCTAAAGCAAGGTTCATAAATCACTAAAATCTGATAGCAGATCAGGAATATAAAGTTTTCAAGACCACTTCATCATAAGTTAACACCTTCATGCATTGCTCAAATGCAAGTCAAATGATGGTCCATCCAATGAGGTGTTTTCATCCTTTTTCTTTAGTGTTCGTAATTTCCTCTTACTGCATATATCCATATCCTTGTCATTGGTAGTTTTGCGTCATTAATTTGTATCGTTGGTCTTCTTGTTTCTCTTTGTTTGGCTCATCTTTCTTCTTCTTGGATTTCCATCATGACCAACTCTACTTTTTTCTTTTTTCTTTTTTTAAATAGGTATTATAATTAAAATGCAGGGTGGGGGAATCGAACCTCAAACTACGAGGTTGATAGTATGAATATTATGCCTGTTGAGCTACGCTCTTATTGGAAACTCTACACTAACCTCAAACCACGAGGTTAATATGACCAACTCTACTTTAGTGGTGTTTAACTAACAATATTTATTGAACAATGATAATTGTTAGTACTGAATAAATGTCAGGTATTGATTAAATATATATAAAGATTTGTTCTTACGTGTTTAAGTATGACTCTCGTAGCAAGGTTATTCTCATCAATATTGTACAACTTATCAGTCTTGTCCAACTTCCTTTTGACCTTTTATTTTTTATGCAATAAAATATCTTTTGTTAGTTATTTATTCTAAGATCCAAAATGTTGAAATGATGAATTTGATGGATATTTTGTTTAGTATTGTACCTCTTGAGTATTTGGTTTTTTGTGTTGATTTGTGCACCACAATGGCCTTACTTTGTGCATAATTTTTGTTGTTAAAGTCCTAGGAGCCTCATTCTATTAATATGTAAAAAATACAAATAATTTAGTTACTATGAAGATTAAAAAATGAGTAATTAAATATTTTACAATTTATCACCTACATACTAATTTTGTTGCTTGTCCCTTATTCGATCTTTCCAGCTTCTCATAAATCTCTTTTCCATCAATTGATTGAATGACTTTATTGATTACTTCATCTGTTGGGTTGTATGTCCTAAAACTCGCAGTTTGTAATGTTAAACATATTCTATTATCAATTAAGATGTTATTGACATTTATTCAATAAAACTGTTATTGAATATGTGAATTGCACTTGTAAAGTCTAAATCCAATAAACTAAAGATCCATGGTTATTATATGAATACATGAACTTTATGTGGAGACATAAGAGTGGATTAAGTTCAGTAAATAGCCAAAATGATCTATAGTATACGAATAAGGTTGAGTACCTTATTTTGGTAACATTATTGGATGCGGCTCACTCTGTAGTTGTTACAATTTGTTGTAAAGTGCTACAAACGAAGTGATCCTGATTCGTTCATGTATTGACATAAGAAGTGGGGGTGTCCTACGTAATGAGCTTGCATAAGATCAGACCAACAAATAAGTCACTCTTACTTTATAATACTATTTACTGTTTAAGACTGACTATTTCAAAGCAATGACCTAAGTAACTTGACCTTAATGCTGAGCTAACCATGAACTTCTGTTTGTTTAGGATTATTCTTAGATTTTCATGGGTGAGGGTTGGATCAACAACGCTAGCTCAATAAGCCTCCCAGTTCAGGGGTAAGACCAGATAGATAGCTGGGGACATAGGGTGCGAGACGGAATTCACTCCTACCCACTTTTAGGGATAATAGAGTGGTTATTTCCTTAAGTGCTGACTTCGGGTCTTGAACAAGGGGCCCCACCCTCTCACTAGCCCGAGAGGGACTCAGTTTAGTGATTGGATCACAAACCAATTATTCATTAGAGGATCAGTGGGATTTAAGGAGCAAGATGTAATCTCGGGGGGTAAAACAGCTTTTGACCCAGCCATTATTACGAACAATCTGTGAAGGGTTAACTTACTAATCATGGTTATATTGAGTGGACATAATATATCTATAGTAAGGGGAATGCAACTTTTAGGCTTTAGTGGAGTGACCTGGTAGTTAACGAATGGTGGTTAATTAGGTTAAAGAGTTTAGCTAGTTCATCACGGATCGTTGGAGCCCATGATCTATAGGTCCAGGAGGTCCCTTTACTAGTTCATATCAAACTAAACCTTAGAACAATGTGACGAACGAATTTGAAGTGTTCAAATTTGATTTTTGGAGTAAAGCAGTAAATATATACGATATATTTAACCTAATATTTAATTGTGAATTAAACATAAAGAGAGAGAAAATAGGAGATACTTATAGAAGATTTAAATATCAAGATTATGAATAAGGATTCATACTCATTGCGATGGTTATTGGATTTAATATTAAATTAAATTAATTAAATTATTTAATATTAATTTAATTTCAAAACTGATTATTAGAATTAATTTTGAGATAAAATGAAATTGGTCAAAATTGCATTAAAAATCAAATTGTTGACTAGGTCAAAAATACAATGAAAGTCAAATTGATGACTTTTGACTTTGAAAGTCAAAAAGTCACATTTGTTGATTTTGGACTTTGAGAGTGAAATTTTGACCATTGACCAAGTTAGTGGAAAGATCCAACAAATTATGAGTGGGAAATGTCAACTTTTGCATTGCTAAGTGTTGTCTTCATTTGAAGACACTTGCCCCACTAAATCCAGTTTGAGTTAGTGGATTTTTTAGTGTCAAATTCTTAAAACTCAAAGTTGCATGTTTTGCATGTATGGTCTTTAAAAGGAAGAGTTTAATGTTGTTTAGAACTCTAGATCATAGTGGAAATTGAGGAGATTATGTGATAATCTCATAACAATTTTCTCTCAAAGACTTAACCTTTTCCTCTCCAAATTAGTCACTTACTGGATTCTACCATCCTGTTTCAAGGTTGGAGAATAGTCGGGAAGACTCTCGTGGTGGTCTACAAACCATTCATGAGGAGATTGGAGCTAATTTGGAAATATTCAAAGTCTACAAAGGTTGTATTTCTACTTCACCTTTTACTTTATTTAATTGCATGCTTATCCTTTAAGATTAACCTAATTAGAGTATTTTAGATATATTTTTATTTCACTACGTATGTTTCGTTTCATCAATTGGTATCAGAGCATGCTTTAAGTACTCAACTTTGGTTATTTTTTAGCATATGATGGGTATTGATTCATGTGATGAATAGTTGTGTGTTCTAAAATAGAAAATTTAGGTTTTGGTTTCCAAATTCTCTCTAGGGTTGTAATAATTATTATAATGGCCTGGTGTTTTATGGGCTTTAATATAAGTATTGGGTATCTAATACTCTAGTTTATTGTATTTATTCTCTCATTACTCAACATTGTATATATTTGTATATATATGTAAAACATTTGTATACATCTTGCTCACTAAATATCTCTTCTCCAGCTCACGTCACAACAGAAAGTAAAATATATTAAAGGCTATTAAACAACAAAAAAATATCTAACTACTCTTTAACTTTGTAAATATCTTATAAATATTTAGAGAGAAGAAAATCAGTGAATCAAGAAACCCATACCTTTGACAGTGGATGTAGGTCTATTAGTCCAAACCACTATAATCCTTATGCAGATCTTCTTTTTCTCTCTTTATTTCATAAGTTGCATGTTCATTTTCTTCAAAAAAATTTCTTCGATCTACATGAAATGGCCAAGAACAATAGAGAGAAGTTAGAGAGCTTTAGAACCCTAAGAGAGAATAAAATTCACAGAATGAGGAGACAAAGCTTATTACCTAAAAATTTTACTCAATTTGTTTTTCTCTGCTACATAGCTGAAGGTGAATCACATATAGAAATTTCTTGTCTTTGTTCTTGGGCCAGATAAAATGGTACTCTTCTTATTAGGCTTATGTAAAGAAAGGAAATCCTATCAAAGAAGGCCCGTTTGTTTTAACAACTGTTATTAGACCTAGATCTCCAAGAAAGCTCCAAGAACCTGTCAAGAACATCAAGAAAGTCAGAGATAGTAACTTGATATGAGGTGGAGAAATTCACAGAAAATGGGGATTTTCAGTTATGGATGAAGAGAATTCAAGCTTTTATGGCCTCATAGAAGGCCTTAGGGGCTTTTGATGATCCTAAATCCTTGCCTGAAACTTTCACTGAATTAGAAAGGCAAAATATGAGCAAATGACTTATGGAGCACTGATTTTGAATATTTCAGATAGTATGCTAAGGTAGGTCATCAACGAGAACACAACTTATGAGGTATGAGAGAAGCTGAAGAAGCTCTATATGAAGAAGAATGTGTCTAACAAGCTATATGTGAGGGAGAAATTATTTTCCTTCAAAATGAGTTCTTCAAAGTTTAGATACAAATCTTGATGAGTTCAAGAAACTGACCAATGAGTTTTCTCAAACCGGGGACAAGCTGGGAAAAGACGATGAGGCTGCAATCTTGATAAACTCTCTATATGAGAGCTATAAAGATGTGAAGGTGAATCACATATTGAATCTAAGGTCAGTGGTGATGCCGAATCACTATTTACAAAAGGAAAATCTTTCTAAAAAAAAAAAAAATCTAACTTTCAGAAGGGGAATCAAGCATAGAGAAGGACATTTCAAGAGTGATTGTCCTGAGAGAAAGAAAAAACTATATAAAAAAGACTTCAAGAAGTCAAAAGAACATGGAAGAGGAGATGTCGCTAGTGGAGAGGATGATTTTGAATTCACAGACATTCTTGTGACCACTGAGGAAAAGGCAAATGACCATGAATCTAAAGAAGACTAGGTGCTAAACTCGGGTTGTACGTATCATATGCGTCATCAAAGGCATGGTTTATCTCCTATAAATCATTTGATGGTGGATTAGTATTCATGGAAGACAATCACGACTTTAAGGTGATTGAAACAGGCTCAGTGGTGTTGAAGCTCTAAGATAATAGAGACATACTCCTCAAAGAAATAAGGCATGTTCTACATAATTTATTAAAGACTGCTAAACAACAGAATTTATTAAAGATTGCTAAACAATAGAATTTATTAAAAACTGCTAAACAACAGAAAATATCTAACTACTCTTTAACTTTGTAAATCTCTTATAAATATTTAGAGAGAAGGAAATTAGTGAGCAAGTTCATTTTTTGTAAGAAATTTGTAAAAATCTGAAACACCTTAAAAATCTCTTGAATAAAAGAAGAAACTCATACCTTTGACAGTGGATGTAGGTCTATTAGACTGAACCACTATAATCCTTGTGCAAATCTTCTTCTTCTCTCTTCATATCATAAGTTGCATGCTCATTTTCTTCAAAATTTCTTCTTCGATCAACATGAAATGGCCAAGAACTATAGAGAGAAGTTAGAAAGCTTTAGAACCCTAAGTGAGAGAATGAAATTGACAGAATGAGGAGATAAAGCTAATTACCTGAAATTTTTACTCAATTTATTTTTCTCTGCTATGTGGCTGAAGGTGAATCACATATGGATATTTATTGTCTTTGTTTTTTAGCCAGATAAAGTGGTACTCTTCTTATTGGGCTTCTATAAAGAAAGGAAATCCTATTAAAGAAGGCTCATTTTTTTTTACAATCTTTTCATTGAATTGTTGGTGGAGCATCAAAATGATCAACAAATTCTTTTTCTTTTTCCTTTTCTTCCTGTTCTTTCTCAATTTCATCAAGTTCTTGTTCGAATTCGAATGTTGCCTATTATCATATAATATATAAAAGATGTGATAGGAAAGAAAACAAACACAATGTAGTTTGATTACATACCATATACAAATTACTTGTTGAAGTATGTGCTACAGGTGCATTTTTCATGTAGTCAATCATTGTTTTTAATGTCTCGACCAAGTCATATTTTCTTTGTCAATCTTTCTCAACCAATCTTCATTTCTTCAAAATTTTCCTCAATTTTTTTAATCATCGATTCTTGAATTTTCTCGATTCGTTTAAACCTTACATCATTCTCAGAAGCGAGTCCTCTATTCAATGAAAGCTCAACCACTATTTCTTTCAACATATACTTGTTGAATTCTTCTTCAACCTCTTTCATCACTCCTTTTTCATCTTCAAGGAATGCGACAATATTCATTTCTTCTGGGGTTGCTAGCAAACGACATATTTCAAGCTGTCAAATAAACAATAAAAATGTCAAATCAACAACAAAACAAGCTATTAGTTTAGAACGAATAATTCAAATATTCTTTCAATTTTTTTTGTAAAGATTGTCATACCTCTTTTGAATCAAAGACCTTTTTCTTTAGGTCACAACACTTTGTTTGGTTATCTGCAACCCAATTTACTATTCGTTGTACCTTGTTTGATATTCTTCTTGCAAAGTAATTTTGGGGAGAGCTCAATGTTGGTATTACTTTATATGTCTATGCCAATATTGGGAATATAAACCCTCTCATTGATATTCCCATTTGGTCGTTGCTATTTACTGCTCTATTCATGAATTCAACTAACAGATTGAAAACAACCCTTCTCCATTGGTAGTTGTCAAACAACTCATCATCATCCACTATTAATATATGCTCCAATTCCAAATTCAGATTCTCTTGTTTTGGGATAAGAAAACTCTCTTGAAAATATAATTTAGCCATTTTTATGCATCACTGTCAGAGCCTGCTTTACTAATATTGAAGAATATGTTAAGGAACATCCTGCTTACAGACTTTTGATTATCAAAGTACATTTTCTTTATATTTCCACCTTCTTTTATCATACTTTAATCAATGATTAGAAGTTCTCTGAAACTTAAATAAGTTATCAAAGCAAATTCCCTTAAACCAAATTTCAATACCCGACCACCTATCAAGAAATTCAACTGAGTGGAAGACTTAGGTTTACACATTCTTTGAATTAAATGTAATAAAAGTTGTGATGACTGATTTGTAATTGATAAAGCAGAAAATGTCCAAAAATAGTGTTTATAAACTTCTATAGAAATTCTTCATCTAAGTTTTCCTTGATCTTTTCAATTACTGCACACTTTGTTCACAAGTTTATTTTGAATGGTTTGTTTCTCCTTTTGACACTCATCAGATACAAAGCGTTCTAATATATGTATATTAATCTTTAAGTACAATATCTGTCAAGTCAGGCAGTAAGTAAAAATACAGTGTATTTTAGTGAACGTATCTCTTTTATGTCTTCTCGTAATGGTACAATTCCTTTTTTCCTATTGGTTTGTTTGTCCTTTCTTTTTTCTTTGATACTTTTAACCTAGAATTTGTCAATTATAGTAATTAATTTGGTATTGTATAAAAAACTTCATTAATGTTTTTAAGTTATGGAGGATTACCTTTTCCTCTTTCTCCTTTTGTTTCTTTTTGTTCGACTCTTTGCTGAAAGACGCTTTTTTGTCTCTATTGTGTCTCCATCGTTTTCTGAATTATCTTATTCATTTTCTTTGGTTTCATCTTCTTCACCCTCATTACTATCCTGTTCTTCCTGCTGAGTATTTGATGGATCGTATGATCCACTTACTCTAATAAATACACTATAATTTCAATAATTTATCGATAAAATGTACATGTCATACCTTAGTCTTTTCTTGTTCTTTTTGCTCATCTTCTTCTAGTACACCCTTTCTATATCCTTCCCTTTTTTTGTTTACTATCTTTCTCACATTCTGCACGTTCATTAATATTATTATGAAATTATGTTAATTGATGCGTTAATAACATGTGGTGGATTGATAAGACTATTGTGGTTTAATGCTTAATTTTATCTGGTCGAACCGAAGTGCAAATTCAAACAGAGTCCTGGTGAGTCTAGGGTCGAATGAGGGATTACTTGCTAATGTGCGATGAAACTAAAAATATGATCGTAGTACAAATTGAAATGTTCGAAATGGTTGAGTGAATGAGCTATTTTGATACTAAGTATTATGTGATGAGAATTATGTCTAAATGAAACAATGTGAATTTAATGACAGATATATGATGAAAGGGTTGAGAAGAATTATCACTAACACTTCCTAAACAACTAAGTGGATTATGCAATCAAGCGATGCACTTAATGTTATGTCCAATACTTCTCAGTGTATCTAGCCACATTATCTTATTTCTAAGATGCATGCGATGAGTGCAATGTACAGAAGATATACTTATTTCTAAGAAATATTTTCTCTTATTTTATGAGATTCAAATCTAAGGTCTTTCAAACTTAGATTAAATTTACTTAGAACAATCTCTCAATTGATTCAAGCAAGTCGTATATGAAGGATCTCATACTGAGAGTTCCATGAGCGTGTTCAGATCGCTCCGATTTCACAGTGGCCGAAATACAAATGATATACATTCAACACATTCAGTTATTCACATTAATCTAATTATCGGCATACTCAGAACAAAATAAAAACTAGGGAAAGGGTTCCATACCAGTTGAAGACTCTCTTCGAACTTTTAAACCCCAAGCAACAGATCCCTCCAACAGATCTACCAACACCCGACAGAACGTCGACTGTAATAGCACGATCAATACGAACACGAATACTGTAGAGGGGACGACACCACCACTAATGAACCTCGGGTATGCTCGGAGTGAAAACCCAAAGAGTGGGCATTGGTGAGTTTGGAAGAGGACGAAGGACAACGATTCGTGTAGACGATAAACAAGTGGGAGATAATACAGTGCTATCATATAGCGGAAGTGCTTATCATATAGAAGAGCTACACGATCGTGTAAGAAAAGCTGAACGATCGTTTGAGAAAAACATATACGATCGTTTAGAGAAATCGTGAGGTAGATGATCGTTTAGACAGAAGAGCTACTATCGTATAGGCTCTTGGGCAATCGTTTTCACGAATTCTTTTGGGCGATCGCAAATAATGAATTGGTTACTATAACCAATGCTGCTCACTACCCACGTTCGAACGTGGAAGAATTGGTTAATTATCATATAATTAATCAATTAATTAATTAATAAATATAATCATATTATATTTATACCCTATAGTTTGATATCACATATCTACTATAGTATTTTCTCCTCTACTTGATATAAATCATATTTATATCTAATTTCCTTCATAATTAATGTATGGGTCATACATTTAGCCAATTATATCATATATAATTAACCAATCCAATTATATCATATATAATTGAACTTCCTCTTGTCAATTTGAACATTTCAAATTAACCCAAACACTGATTCTCTATTTTATCCAAGCTTCCCAGGGGGCCTAATGGACATGTGGCTCGAAGCTCCAACAGTACGTGAATAGCTGACTAAACTCTTTAGCCACGAGATCCACCATTCGTTAACTGTCAGTAAATCCACTAAAGACCAACATCTGAACTCTACTTACCACAGATATATTTCTGTGTCCATTGGATATAACCAATCATGAGTACGATGACCCTTCATAGATGCTCGTAAATACAACTAGGCTAAATTATCGTTTTGCCCCTGTAGTTACATCTCACTCCTTAAGTATCACCGATTCCTCTAATGAACAATACAACATAGTCCAACTATGTGTGAACACCTCTCGGGCCAAGAGAAGGTGTGTGGTGCCACATCGTTCAAGCCCCAGAATCATAAGGGAGTCATCTATCTACTTATCCTCTGCCTCAGGGAAGGAGTGAATTCCATCTTGTGTAGCTGAGTTTCCAGCTCTCAAATCAGACGAATCCCCAAAATGGTAGGTTTGAATCGACGACCTGGCCATTCGCACCCTCACAAATCAAAGGATCGCCCTCAATGGCAGGAGTTCCCAACTCACTCAGGATTGAGGTTATGTTACTTATGGTCATTCTAGTGAAGTGAAGTCTCTGTCATGTACTGTGTTATATAACAAGACGTTAGCACTTCGTGGTCAAGTCTTATACAAACTCTTTGTATAGGATGCCACCGCTCGCATGTCCCCAACACGAATGATCAAGATCAGGCCATCTGTAACAAGTCACAACACTTGTGACCATTCCACAAAGCGAGACGCATCCGTAGCATTACCAGGATAAGGTTACCTTCCTTTATCCATTTACTACAAACCATTTTGGTTATTACTCAAGACATCCACTTATATGTCACCACATACATGCTTGAGTCACATACAGATAACTAAGAATTATATGTTTATTGGTTTCTGGTAAAGCAAATAAAACAATTAACCGAGAAAAATACAGGATGTGAAGTAAATATCATATATTAACAACACAAGTGTTTGTACATACTATTTACAAACTGTAGACACGAGACTTTAGGGCATCAGCCCCAACAGTATAAGCATGCATAAGACAAGTTGATTGCTTGGTTCTCTTGTTGTTTAGTAGTGTTACTGCACACTTCTCAACCCATTTGACAATTTAGTTATGTATGATATTGATAGAGAAGATGGACAAAAGATAAGATGAACTTGTTGGAATTGGTGTCCTAATTCTCCTAGAGTTTCGTAGTTTGTAAACAGTTGTATACATCGTTATTAATAAAATAAGAGTGATTTTATTTGCATTTACTCATATCCAATAAACAAAGATCCGGTGTTATTTTATGTAAACGTAAGCATGTATATGAGATATACAAGTGGATCATGCCTTAAGTAATAACCTAAATGGTTTGTAGTATACGAATTAAGGAGGAATACCTTATCTTTGTGACACTACGGATACAACTCGCTTTGTAGAGGCTTATAAGTGCTGTAAACTACTACAGATGGTCTGATCCTAACCCTTCATATGAAGACATGCGGGCAGGGGTGTCCTATACAAAGAGTTTGTATAAGATCGAACCACGAGATGATTAGTCTCTTTATAGAACGCCGTTGATAATTGAGACTTACATCTTACTAAAATGACCATAGGTGACATGACCTTAATCCTAAATGTTTTGGAAACTTCTACCTATGAGGGCAGTCCTTTGATTAGTATGGGTGAGAGTGGCCAGATTGCCAACTCAACAAGCCTACTTTTTGGGGATTTGTCTAATTGGGAAGTTGGGAACTCAGTTACACAAGACGGAATTCACTCCTTCCCCGAAGCAGGGGTAAGTAGATACATTTCTCCCTTAAGGGCTGATTCTGGGTCTTGAGCATAATGGCCACAACTTCTCTTTGGAAGAGAGCACTCCATCAAAGTAGGACTATGACTTATTGTTCATTAAAGAAATCAGTGGTACTTAAGGAGTTAGATATAACTATAGGGGCAAAATGGTAAAATGGCCTAGCTGTACTTACGAGCGATCTGTGTAGGATTATCGCAGTATTGATTGATTGATATGGACATCGAAATATATCTGTAGTAAGAAGAGTGCAGCTGCCGGTCTTTAGTGGAGTGCCCGACTGTTAACAGATGGTGGATCCCGTGACCAAAGAGTTTAGTCAGTTATTCACGTACTGTTAGAGCTTCAAGCTACAGGTTCATAAGGTCCCCTGGTAGCTCAATGGATTCAAGTTGAGAATAAGATTTTGGTGCTGATTTGAAGTTTTCAAATTAACAAGAGGAAATTCAATTGTATGTGATATAATTGGTATGATGTATGCGATACATTATTTAGATGAATTAATGTAAATATGATTTACATTAAGTAATAGAAAATAGAAAAAGAACTATGGTTTATATGTTTCATGTGATGAAATATTAAAATATAGGTTATAAATATAATATGGTAAGTTGATTATCATATTTATTTATAATATATTAATTATATGAGAATTAATATTCTTTTTCTCTAATAACCGATTGAGTGAGAGGTTATTGGTAGTTTGATGGTAACCATGAGATAAAAGGAAAATGGTTTTCCTAAATTTGGTGGTTGCTTCATTCGGCAAGTACTCACGGAGACAAACTATCAAGTGAAAGAGTTTCACTAAGTGATCGTGTTGACAGAGACTTAATGATTATGTAGAGTTGATTATACGATAGTCACTCAGCTGATCGTAACTACATGATCGAGTGGCTAAGTCTATGCGATAGGCTTCATTTACTAAACAATCGAACACATCGTCTATACGATAGACTAATGGTTGGCCTGATATTCCAAATCCCATTTTTTTATTGAACTTCTTCTACAATCGTGGTGGGTTTTCTTCATTGCATTTAAGAGTTAAATGCGTTTATGGATGCATTGATGAATGTTTTCGGGATAATTGCCTCTGTTTAAAGCTTTCTTTAAGTTTACAAAATGTTAATTTGTAAGGGCCCCTACATTTTTAGGCATAATTAACTAGCAATCGAGTTTGTATTCAAAGTGTTTGATGTTTGTTGAATCATTCGTGATGAATTTTTGAGGCATGGAGATACAGTTTTCTTCGAAGAAGAAGACCAAGGGTTGGTCGTATCGTGTAGCCTAAGGTAAACGATCGTTGAGAATTAACTAAATGATCGTATAGAAATGTTCTGCCCGATCGTGTAGTATTTACTAAACGATCGTTTAGCTAATGCTAAACGATGGAGTAAAGAGTTTACTCCATCACGTAGCGTTGGTTGCTCGATCGCGTGGATGCTGGAGGTAAATGATCACATAGAGATTTGACACTCATCGTTTAATAAAAGATGCACACACTAAACGATCGTGTAATTCAGCCTGCCTCATCGTATAGTCACTGACTACACGATCACCCGATATACGATACCTTGATGCTTGCTCAGCGATTGTTTAGACGATTATGCTTCACCCCATCATTTGTCATTTAGTTGATCGTTTAAGGCTTGCGTTGCACATTGTTATGAATAAAATAAGAGTTATTTTATTTGGCATTTACTCATATCCATTAAACAAAGCTCCATGGTTATTGTGTGTAAACTTAAGCATGTATATGAGATATACAAGTGGATCATGCCTTAGGTGATAACCTAAATAGGTCTGTAGTATAAGGATTAAGGAGGGATACCTTATCCTGGTGACACTACTGATACAACACGTTTTGTAGAGGTTTGCAAGTGTTGTGAACTACTACAAATGGCAGATCCTGACCATTCATGTGGAAACATGCGAGTGAGGGTGTCCTATACAAAGAGTTTGTATAAGACCGGACCACGAGATGATTCATCTCTTTACATAATGCAGTTGATACTTGAGACTTACATCTCACCTAAACGACCATAGATGACATGACCTCAATCCTGAGTGTTTTGGGAACTCCTGCCTTTGAGGGCGGACCCTTGATTAGTTAGGGTGAGAGTGGCCAGATTGCCAACTAAACATGCTTACCTTTTCAGGGATTTGTCGGATTACGGAGTTGGGAAATCAATTATATAAGATGGAATTCACTCATTCCTTGAAGCAGGGGTAAGTAGATAGATTGCTCCCTTAAGGGCTGATTCCAGGTTTTGAACATAGTGGCCACAACTTCTCTCTGAGAGGACTCAGTCATAGTAGGACTATGACTTATGTTCATTAGAGGGATCAGCGATACTTAAGGAGTTAGATGTAACTACAGGGGCATAACGATTATTGGCTCAACTGTACTTACGAGTGATCTGTGAAGGGTTATCACACTATTGATTGGTTGATATGGACACAAAATATATCTATAGTAAGGAGAGTGCGGCTGTCAGTCTTTAGTGAAGTATCTGGTTATTAGCAGATGGTGGATCCTGTGACTAAAAAGTTTAGTTAGTTATTCATGTACCGTTGGAGATTCAAGCTACAGGTCCATAAGGTCCCCATGGTAGCTCAATGGATTCAAGTTGAGAATCAGTTCTTGGTGTTGATTTGAAATGTTCAAATTGACAAGAGAAAATTCGATTATATATGATATGATTGGTGTGATGTATGAGATACATCAAGTGGAGGATTAATATAAATGAGATTTACATTAAGTACTATGAAATAGAAAACTAGCTATGGTTTATATGTTTCATGAGATGAAATATTAAAACTATAGGTTATAAATATAATATGGTAAGTTGGTTATCATATATATTTAAAATAATATTAATTATTGGATAATAATATCTTTTTCTCTAATAACTAAATGAGTGGGAGGCTATTGGTGGTTTCATGGTAACTGTAAGGTAAAAGGAAAAATGTTTTCCTAAATTTAGTAGATTTGAGAAAGAGTTTCCATTCTCAGAAATAACTCACGATTTGCTGTCAAGTGAATAGAATTCACTAAACGATAGTTGAGGAGAGACTAAACCATCGTGGAGTGACACTACACGATAGTTCACTCAGTTGGTCATCTTCTAAATGATCATGTGGCTTTTGCTATACGATAGCATGCCATCTTCTAAACGATTGGGCATTCGTCTATACGATAGACTCTGGTTATCTCCTACTTGCTCAATCGTTTACACAATTATTATTCTGTTGGTCTCTTCCTTTAACCATGTCCACACAGAGCCCACACTTCTGGATTCTCACACAGTGAATACCAAGGTAGCCATTGGGTGGTGTCTTACTCAACTCGACTGAAGTCGAGGTGTTGGAGGTCGTTCATTGGGTTCGTGATCTTAGAGATCGTTGAGTTCGTGTTCATTGTGATCGTGCTGTGTTGCAGTCGCTGTGTTCGAGCGTTCGTGTGTTGCAGTCTTGGAGGTTGAACGAGCATTCTTGATCGAGGGAGTTTGAAGATGAGTCTTCAAAGGTATGTATAATCATTCCCTTGATTATCTTATAAGCATGCTGTAATTTCGTATTATGCATAACCTGTTAATTTTTGTTTCTTGACTGTAATTCTATATGCTCAATTTTGATTGGAATTTGGAATGATCATTGCGCTACTCATCGAAATCCTTAAGTCAGATTTCCTTCAATTGGTATTAGAGCGAGGTTGTTATGATATTCCAAATTTCTCTTCTATTTTGAACTTCTTTTACAGTCGTGGTGGGTTTTCTGCATTTTCGTTTAAGTGTTCAATGCATTTGTGGATGGTGTTGATGAATGTTACGGGTTAATTGCCTCTATTTAAAGCTTTCTATTGATTACAAAGGGTTAATTTGTAAGGACCCCTGTGTTTTTTGGCATAATTATCATGCAATCGAGTCTGTCATTCAAAGTGTTTGAGTTTGTCGAGCTGTTCGTGATGAAGTTTCGAAACATGGAGATGTAGTTCTTAATGAAGAAGAAGACCAAGAGTTGGTCGTGTCGTGTAGTGATAACTTGTAGAAATACAAGTTAACTATACTGCTTTATTTAGATATTGCGGCCAAAAGGATGGAAAGTTGCGTCAATTGTATAGAAATTAACTAAGAAATGCAAGAATTGTAAATTGTCGTCAATACACCCACTGACACCATTGTGATGGTAGAAAAGAATATTTCAATTCTATTTTGCAGGAAATCAAGTCACCACATGCGTTCATGGCTCGAGATAAAAAGAACAACACATCTACGCGCATTGCGCCAATCATTCATAAATGACTATACGATCAAAGTAATGATGGCGCATGCGATAATCGATCAAGAGCTAAGCGATCAAAGCAACTTCAACCGCATGCGATAATAAAAAAACAACACCGCATGCGGGCACACGATCGAAGATGGAAAAGAGCAATGCAATTGCGGAGGATCTTGACACGTGTGTAGCTGACCGCTGTGCATTTCTGACGGGATTGATGCGTAACAGAAGAAATATTCACTCTACCATTTCTAGAATTTCCATAATAATAAAGTGGGGTCCACAAGTCAGAGAGTCAAAGCTGAGCCTATAAATAGCCTCTGAAATTTTATTGGAAATATACTTGATACAGGCATATTTTGATATTTGTATATTAAGAGAGAGACTAGTCTGAAGAGCCTGATCGGAGAAGATCCGGGAAGATTTAAGAGACAAGGCCGAGAGGTGAGTCTCAAGGAAAATCCTTTCAATCCCCATCGTTGAAGCTCTATACCAAGGTCACTTCTACCGGACGAGCAAGCCTTAGAAGGAAGCTCTTCTCTACATTCACTCCATTCGCCGGCAAGCACATCCACCATCCAGATCTGTGTTAGGACGTTGGCACTTTTCTGTATTTGTTTCTATCTCTTTATCATCAAATGTATTCATCTTCTTAGTCTATCATTCACACCATGTATCAGACGCTAAATATTAGTATTGAATGTCATGATCATTTTCATCTTCATCTTTCTGTCTATTTTCGTTCCTCTATTAATCACTTTCTCCATGATGTTTTCTTAATCCCTTGGTAATTAGCATGAATCTAACAAGAAAATTAATCTTGCTAAAGAAATGAATATGTTTAGCTAAAGCATGCTAGACGGCATCTTCACCTGTGAGAGTAGAAGTGAAGATGTCATTCCTCCTGTCGAGAGAAGGTTGGAAGAATGCGTTAACTAAATCGAGAAGTACTTCCAGAGATCGAAGCAATCTTGCTTTCATTATGTTCATCCCTGTTTCATCACAGAGATGTGGGAACACGGTCGATCACCAAGAGGTGTAAGCCAAGGGAAAACGGATCTGTATTTATATCTTTAACGCAATTAATAAGCTTGCGATGTTTATATTAATTGCCCTTCTTATTTCTGTTTCATTCATAAAGACTTGCCACCGCATAACACGACCCTTTGTATAACCTTCACAGTTAGTCTCAAACTCAGTATCATGTATCAGTATCCTGTATCTTGTATCATATTAGCTTAGGTTTACTTTTATGCACTTTACTTTACCGCAATTTTAGATACCTGTACACACACAACTTTTATTAATTGAAAAAACCCACAGTCGCATATATCACGAACGTAATGCATTAACTACGCAATCCCTGTGTTCGACCTCGGATCACTCTGAGAAACTTACGGTGAAATTATACTTGGTTTCAACACAAGGAAACTTGTGACAATGCATAACATACTACAAACATTCCATTAATAATGCATACATCTAGAAGTAGTAACTATATCATAAACTTGCGTTATAATCATCCATGCGTTATGTGACATAAGAAAAGATCAAATTCTACGTTATCAAGTTTATGGCACCGTTGCCGGGGATTGGTAATGGTTATTGTTGAGTATGTTTGTGATATTTTGCAGGATAGATCTCTTTGTATTGGCTGTTTATCACATAGAGTAGTCTGATGGCTTATGAGTACTGAAGTGATCAAGAAATTCTAAGCTGACCCAGAGATCCAGTGTATTTTTCGCGCAAGAGCACATCAGGGCCGAATTAAAATGGTGAAGAAGCATGGCTAACAATAACGAGGCCCCACAGGAAATCAATGGGAAAATTTGCCAGCGCAAGACTCCATATTTCTGTCTGCTGACCGCAACATTCCTATGAGGAACTATGCAGCGCTGTATTTTTATAACTTCTCACAAGGAATTTCAAGACTTATGGTTGACGAGAATGTATGCTTTGAGATACGACTGATTATGCTGCAGATGATTCAAAATGTGGGGCAATTCGAAGGATTATAAGAAGAAGACCCACATGCTCATTTAACGAGCTTTGTAGACATGTGCAACGCATTCTCTATGCCTGGTGTGACTCAAGAAGGACTTAGATTACATATTTTCCCGTATACACTGGGGGATGAAGCAAAGAGCTGCGCTCAGTTGGTCAAAAGGTTCATGAATAGATTCTTCCCTCTAGCCGTCAACGTAAGGAGATGGAGGGATGTGTTGAATTTTGAACAAAAGGGTTATGAAACTTTGAGCACCGTCTGGGTGCGATTTCGACAACTAGTGAAGAGCTGTCTGCATATCGAGATTCCCGATGGAATTCTGATGGAGACTTTTTACAATGGCTTAGACCAACCAACGTAAGTAGTTGTTGATGCTTCCGCAGTAGAGGGATTAATGGATAAATCATACACGGAAGCAAATAGCATCTTGGATTGCATCTCGTGACATTCAAATGAGTGGATTGATACCGGTTCGAGGAAAGAAGTTTAGAGTAAGAAAGAGCTGAAGATGTCATTGTGCCAACTGATGCAATGAGCACACTGATAGACTAGATGACCACAATGACCTCGCTCCTTCAGACTATGGCTAATCGACAAAGCCATCTCTCTCAAGGTTCAACGTAAGTTAATGCGTTGACACACGTGGCCGTAATGAACTGTGTTCAATGTGGAGAGGGACATCCAGCATAAGTCTTCCCGTGGAATCAACAGTCTGTATATCCTATCTACAATGAACCATTTGGCAACACCTACAACCCTGGTTGGCGGAATCACCCAACTTTAAGTTGGGATGGGAATCACAACCAGGGGAGCCACAATTTTCATCAGAACAATTATCAAAGGAATCGAGACAACGCTCTGGTCTCGATTAATCCGGACCATAGCCAAGGTAGCTCTCAAGGTATTCCACCCTATGACCAACCGTTCTTATCTGATACCTCTTGCAGTACCTCGTCTCTGGAGACATCATTCAAAATTATATAAAAAAGAATAAGGCAATTAGATAGTCGCAAGCTGCCTCCCATCGGGATTTGGAAGAACAGATTGAACAACTTGCGATTGAGTTGAAAAATAAAGCGCCTGGTACGCTGCTCAGTAATTCAGAAGCATCGGGGCCACGAGGTAAAGAGAAATGTCAAGCAGTGACATTGAGAAATGGTAAGACAATCGCCCCTATGCCACCAATACCAGATTCAATAACAAGATCAGCGGAATTAACCGTCGAAGATGATCAATCAACCAGTAATGGCAAAATTACCAGTTTAGAAGTAAGTACATCCACAATAGATGAATCTCATCAAGACTTGAATTCTAAATCAATGCAACCTCTAGTCATTACAACAAAGCAAGCACAGAACCTCAATGAACGGCCAAATAAACAAGAAATATGGCGGGGCCCTCCACCTTTCCCATCCAGGCTGAAGAAGAAAGATGATGGTAAGAAATTTCAGATGATCCTGGACGTTCTTCGACAACTACACATCAATATTCCCTTAATAGAAGCTCTGGAAAAGATGCTGAGCTATGTAAAATTCCTTAAGAATATTCTGGCTAACAAAAAAAAAGATCGGGAAAAATAAAACAGTTGCGTTAACATATGAATGTAGTGCGCTGTTTCAGAACAATATCCCCACCAAAATGAAGGATCCTAGAAGTTTTATATTGCCTTGCTCAATAGGTGGGAAGAAGGTCGGAAATGCGCTGTGCGATTTAGGGGCAAGTATAAACCTAATGCCCCTGTCAATCTTCAAGAAGCTCGATATCGGCAACGCAAGACCAACTACGATTACATTACAGTTGGCCGATAGATCGATAACGCATCTCGAGGGAAAAATAGAGGATGTACTCATGCAAGTGGATAAGTTTATCTTCCCGGCAGACTTTATCATATTGGATTATGAAACTGAAATAGAAGTGCCTATCATCTTGGGTCGCCCATTTCTTACAACAAGGCAAGCACTGATCGATATACAAAAAGGAGAACTCACCATCAGGGTTGACGATCAGTAAGTGAAGTTCAACGTTCTCAATGCGTTGAAGTACCCAATTGATATGGAGAATTTCCAATATGTTGAGGAATTGCGGGAAGAACCTTGGCACGAGCCCCTAGAAGAGTTGAAGGAAGAAGATTTTGGAATCGGTGCAATGTGGGAGGAGAATTGCGCCGCAATACAAGTTTAATCAAATTTGGAACCACTCAAGTTATCTGAACGAACATCGCAATGCACTAAGCCATCTTTAAAAGAACCACCTGTGCTAGAGTTGAAGCCGTTGCCTGTGCTTGAAGCCGTTGCTTGTGCACCTCAAGTATGCCTACTTAGGTGGTTATAACACGTTACATGTTATCATATCTGCCTCGCTGAGTAAGAAGAAGAAAGATGCACTCATCCAGATTCTGAAGAACAACGCAAAGGCTTTAGGATGGACCTTGGCAGACATTCGAGGAATCAGTCCCTCGTATTGCATGCAAAGATTCATTTGGAAGGAGGAAAAACGAGATCGATAGAAAGGCAACGTCACTTGAACCCTGCCATGAGGGAGGTTGTGAAGAAAGAAATAGTGAAGTGGCTGGATGCAAGCGTCATCTACCCAATATCTGATAGTAGCTGGGTGGGCCCAGTGCAATGCGTTCCAAAGAAAGGGAGATGACAGTCGTCACCAACGACAAGAATAAATTAATTCCCACAAGAACATCTACGGGGTGGAGAATCTGTATGGATTACCGCAAGTTAAATTTGGCTACTAAAAAGGACCACTTCCCACTCCCGTTTATTGATCAGATGTTAGACAGACTTGCTTGGAATGAATTCTTCTGTTTTCTTGACGGCTACTCAGGATACAACCAAATAGCAATTACACCGGAGGATCAAGATAAGACAACCTTTATGTGCCCATTTGGTACGTTCGCATTCCGTCGCATGCCGTTTGGACTCTGCAATGCGACAGGCACTTTCCAACGATGTTTGATTGCGATATTTTCAGATTACTTGGAGGAGTCAATCGAGGTATTCAAGGATGGTTTTTCAGTTTTCGGCAATAATTATGACTCATATTTATTTAACTTTGAGAAAGTCTTGAGGAGATGTGTGGAAACGAATCTGGTTCTGAACTGGGAAAAATGCCACTTTATGGTTGAAGAAAGGATTGTACTGGGTCATAAAATATCAAAGGCAGGATTGGAATTGATCAGGCAAAAATCGTCGCAATTTCCAAGCTACCTCCACCAATAAACGTGAAAACACTTAGGAGCTTTCTGGGACACGCTAGGTTTTATCGAAGATTTATTCGCAACTTCTCCCATATCGCAAGGCCTCTAAGTGCGCTTCTCGAAGTTGACCGTGAATATAATTTCGATGATGTGTGCACTGAAGCATTCAACACATTGAAAGATGCGCTCATCACTGCACCCATTCTGATTGCGCCTGATTGGACGCAACCATTTGCGTTGATGTGTGATGCTAGCGGGTATGCTATGGAGCAGTTTTGAGTCAGCACAAGGACAAGGTTTTGCATCCTATCTACTATGCAAGTTAAATATTGAATGATGTGCAGGAGAATTATACAACCACGGAAAAGGAAATGCTCATAGTGGTATTTGCACTGGAGAAATTTCGACAGTACTTAATCGGGACAAAAGTAGTAGTGTACACTGATCACTCTGCGATCAAATATCTGAAGACAAAGAAGAATGTGAAACCGAGACTGATATGGTGGGTGTTGCTCCTGCAAGAGTTTGACCTAGAAATCAAGGACTGGAAGGGCACTGAGAACCAAGTCACTGATCATCTATCAAGATTGGAAAATACGAGGTTCAGAAGAAAGAAGGAAGGAAAGTTGCGTCAATTGTATAGAAATTAGCTAAGAAATGCAAGAATTGTAAATTTTCGTCAATACGCCCACTGACACCATTGCGATGGTAGAAAAGAATATTTCAATTCTATTTTGCAGGAAATCAAGTCACCACATGCGTTCATGGCTCGAGATAAAAAGAACAACACATCTACGCGCATTGCGCCAATCATTCATAAATGACTATACGATCAAAGTAATGATGGCGCATGCGATAATCGATCAAGAGCTAAGCGATCAAAGCAACTTCAACCACATGCGATAATAAAAAAACAACACCGCATGCGGGCACACGATCGAAGATGGAAAAGAGCAACGAAATTGCGGAGGATCTTGACACATGTACAGCTGACCGTTGTGCATTTTTTACGGGATTGATCGTATAACAGAAGGAATATTCACTCCACCATTTCCGGAATTGCCATAACAATAAAGCGGGTTCCTCAAGTCAGAGAGTCAAAGCTGAGCCTATAAATAGCCTTCGAAATTCTATTGGAAAATATACTTGATACGGGCATATTTTGATATTTGTATATTAAAAGAGAGATTGGTCTGAAGAGCCTGATCGGAGAAGTTTCGGGAAGATTTAAGAGACAAGGCCGAGAGGTGAGTCTCAGGGCAAATCCTTTCAATCCCCGCCGTTGAAGCTCTGTACCAAGGTCACTTCTACCGGACGAGCAAGCCTGAGAGAGAAGCTCTTCTGTACATTTACTCCATCCACCAACAAGCACATCCACCGTCCAGATCTGTGTCAAGACGTTGGCACTTTTCTGTATTTGTTTTTATCTTTTTATCATCAATTGTATTCATCTTCTTAGTTTATCATTCGCACCATGTATCAAACGCTAAATATTAGTATTGAATGTCATGATCTTTTCATCTCTATCTTTCTGTCTATTTCCGTTCCTCCATTAATCGCTTTCTCCATGATGTTTTCTTAATCCCTTGGTAATTTCAATGAATCTAACAAGCAAATTAATTTATGCTAAAGAAATGAATATGTTTAGCTAAAGCATGCTAGACGACATCTTCACCTGTGAGAGCAGAAGTGAAGATGCCATTCCTTCTGTCGAGAGAAGGTTGGAAGAATGCGTTAACTAAAGCGAGAAGTACTTCCAGAGATGGCAACAATCTTGCGTTCATTACGTTCATCCTTGTTTCACCACAGAGATGTGGGAACACGGCCGATCACTGAGAGGTGTACGCCAAGGGAAAGCAGAACCATATTTATATCTTTAACCCAATTAATAATCTTGCGATGCTTATATTAAATCCCCTTCTTATTTCTGTTTCATACATAAAGACTTGCCACCGTATAATACGAACCTTTGTATAACCTTCACATTCAGTCTTAAACTCAGTATCATGTATCAGTATCCTGTATTTTGTATCATATTAGCTTAGGTTTACTTTTATGAACTTTACTTTTGTGTTCCCAGTGCTCGACTTCCCAGCTCAGAGGCCAGCTTGCCCACTTGGATCTCCAGACTCCTTATTGAAGACGCCTGCGCTTGCATCACTGTGTCGTTTTTATCCATGTATTGCTTTAGCAGTGTCTCCAATAAGCTTCCCGAGGTGTTTGATGATGATGACTGCTAGTTGTGCGGTTACCTTGGTTGCCCTAGATTGTGGTGAAAAAGAGGATTCCCTCTACTGCCCCCTTGATGGTTAACTGGCCCCCCTTGGATGGGATTGCCTCCCCAACCGAAGTTAGGATGGCTCCTCCAGCCCGGATTATAGGTGTTGTTGAAGGGGTTGTTCTGGATGGCGCATGCTTGCTTAAGAGTCAATGACCACATGTCAGCCCCATGAGCCCCTCCACAATTAGCACAACTAATTGCGGCCACTTGAGCCGGTATAGTAGGTTGCGCTGATTGTTGAGCAATGGCTTCTTGGTTAATTGCCATTGACTTAAGGATCGAGGTCACTGTGGCCATCTGAGTGGCCAACATGGTCATTGTCTCCGAAGGGACAATGGCTGTTTCATTTTTCCTTCTCTCGGCACCTCGGCCTCCATATCCATCGTCGATCCAGTCATCCATATTCTGCGAGAGGCGGTCGAGGATGACTTTAGCCTCTGTGTATGTTTTGTCCATAAAACCTCCTGTCGTGGAGGCGTCAGCAATAGCCTGCGATGCTCAGTTCAGGCCAGTATAAAAACTTTCCATCAAGACACAATTGGGGATCCCAATATGCGGGTAGTTTTTCACCAATATTCTAAATCGGACCCAGGTAGGTCTTAGGGTCTCATTCTCCATCTGCTCGAAGTTCAGCACATCTTTTCGTTGCCTTGCGTTGACAGCAGGTGGGAAGAACTTCTTCATGAACTGCTCCACTAGTTGGTTCCATGAAGTGATCTCATTTGGCTCCAGTGAGTGAGCCCACCTCTTAGCCTCGTCCCTCAAGGTGTAAGGGAACATATATAGTCTTATACTCTCTGGGTTACGCCAGGTAAGGAAAAGTTGCCGCACATTTTGACAAAGCTGGTCAAATGGGCGTGTGGGTCTTCACCTTGCAGACCCCCGAACTACCCGAAATTTTAAATCATTTGTAGCATGACCGGCTTAATCTCGAACCGCGCGTTCTCCTCCACAGTAGTCCTCTAGATTTCAGATGAAAAATCATACAAATTGGGTGTCACATAATTCCTCATTGGAATGTTGCGGTCAGCTGCCAGGAAAATAGGATCCTGCGTTAGCCGAACAGCTCTTTGATTCTTTATCGGTACCGCATTATCATTGTTGTCCGCCATGCTTGCTACCTTCTTTCGCCTAATTCGGTTCTGACGTGCCTTTGCGCGAAAAGTACGCTCAATCTCAGGGTCAGCTTCGAATTCTAGTTCAACACTAGGACTCATAAACCGCCAGGTTGCTCTTCGCGTTGAATAGCCAGTACAATGAGATCTGTCCTGCAAAATACCAAAAAACACACTCAAACAATAAATCATTAACCAATCCCCGACAACGGTGCCATAAACTTATAACGTAAAATTTTATATCTTTAACAATGCACTGTTACAAATTTGCAATACTACTTCTAGATATGCATTAATTATGAATGTTCTTGTAGTATGCCATGCATTGTCACAAGTTTCCTGATGTTAGAACCAAATGTAATTCCACCGTAAGTTTCTCGGTGTGATCCGAGGTCGAACACAGGGACTGTTTGAGGTTATTGTGGTATGTTCGTGGTATATGAGACCAGGTTTTCCAATCTTTAAAGAGTGTTTTCTACGAGTATATAAAATTGCGGTAAAGTAAAGGAAAGCAGTAAAAAAACGCGATAATAAAATACGTACAGTAAACCTAAGCTAGATGATACAAGATACAAGCTTCATGATACAAGATGCGGCGGTCCAGGCTGGCTGTGAAGGTTATGCAAAGAACATGGAATGCGGCGGCAAGTCTTATGTACAAAGAGGAAGAGAAAGATAACTAATATAAACAGCGCAAGTTTCTTAATTGCATCGAACTTATAAGTACGGTTCCACTTTTCTTTTGGTGTACACCTTTCAGTGATCGACCGTGTTCCCACATGTTTGTGGTGAATCAGAGATGAACGCAATGAACGCAAGGTTGCTTCCATGTCTGGAAGTACTACTCGCTTTAGTTAACACAATCTTTTAACCTTCTCTCGATAGATAAGAATGGCATCTTCACTTTTGCTCTCACAGGTGAAGATACCGTCTAGCATGCTTTAGCTAAACGCAGTTATCTCTTTAACACAAGTTAAGTACTCATTTAATTCATATTAACTACCAGGGGATTAAGAAGACATCGTGGAGAAAGTGATTTATGGAGGAATGGAAGTAGACAGAAAATGGAATATGAAAGCAATCGAAACATTTAATATGTCTATTAAGCGTTTGATACATGGTGTGTGAATGAAGAGATAAAGAAAGTGAAATACAATGATGAAAAGAGATAGAACAGATACAAATAAGTGCCAATGTCTTGGCACCGATTCGGGTGGAGATCTGCTTGTCGGATTGGATGGATCAGATGGATGGATGAGCTTCCCTCTTAGGCTTGCTCAACCGGTAGCAGGGTTCTCAGCACAGAGCTTCTCGGTGGGTATTCGGCAGAATAGAACTAAGACTCACCTCTCGGCCTTGTCTCATCTTCTTCCCGGATTTCTTCAGTTAAGAACCCAGCTCAACCTTTTCTCTCAACACTTTAGCAGCAATTAGCCTCGTATCCAGTAACATAAGTTTTCTTTGAAGTCTATGGGGTATTTATAAGTGAGGATCTTTGACTCCAGACTTATGGTTCCCACTTGTTGTTATGGAATTCCAAAGATGGAGGAATATTATTCCTTCTGTTATGCAATCAGACCGTCAATTCTGCACAACCGTTAGTTGTACATGTGTCTCAATCCTCTGTTTTTTTGTTGCTCAGCTGCATCTTTCGATCGTGTGTTTTCATGCAATGTTTTTTTTATTACCGCATGCGGTTGAAAGTCAGCTCTAGATCGACTATCGTATTGTGCCGTCATTGCGTTAATCGTCTCTTCATTGTTGATTGACGGGCGCAATGTGACAGAGATGCATTGATCAGTTCTTCTCGAGCCTTGAGCGCAAGCGGTGACTTGGTTTCCTGCAAAACAGAGTAAAACCTTCTTTTCTTCCATCTTAAAGATTTTAGTGGGTGTAATTGCGATAATTTATAATTATTGTATTTCGAAGCAAATTTTCATATAATTGACGCATATTCACTATCTTTTGGCTGCAGTATCTAGATAAGGCAGTATAAATAACTTGTATTTCTACAATTTATCACACCCCCAAATTTAGATATATGTTTGTCCTCAAGCATATCTTCTACTTAGGCAATAAAGCTTAATTCCTATCCTATATTTTTGCGTTGATTGGTTGCTCTGAATGTTACACTTAGGCACATTACTTGACATCGCAACTTCTTGCTATCCTTCCTAATTCTTAACAAAGCCCTACTTTATACTTCTATATAACAAATTTCTGCTAAAACAATGCTTTTCTAATTTTTCAAAATAGAATGTTATCTCTTCTTTGTCAAAACAACTCGATGTATCTATATGCGGTGGTCAAAACGTTTGTGTCATTTATTTAGAGACTGTTGGTCATGGTTACACTCTTCGTTTTGGCTTGTCCCCACGGGTGTCATGCGAACATCCAACTACGGTTGTGTGCTAATTTCAACTTTAACTCATGAATTTCAGAGGAGCTGTCTTTTGCATTTATTTTTCTTTTCTTTTTCTATTTCATATTGCGTTATTCTTGGAAACCCACCTTCATTTTCGCTTGCTCCTACGAGTGTCATACGAACATCCAACTACGAGCAGGCTCCTTTCACAACTAAACTCTTATCAGGTTGGAAACATTGTAAGGGTTTCCCTTGCGCTGACATTGGAGCTTTGTTTGATTTTTTTTTAAAAGTGGACGTATTTTCTTAAATACTGCATATTCTTGATCTCATCTGCTCAAACCTTCCTCACCCCCAAATTTAAAGATGAGAAAGGTTCTCATTGCGTTGTTTGGATAGACTAGACAAACATTTAGAAGAAAATTTCAAAAAGAAGGTTTGAGCAGACCTTTGAGAGATAAAAGGTAAAGTACTGCTAAACTAAGAATTAACTAAGTGTTTGTCTGAACTTACTAAGTATGAGAAATGTTTCTAAGTAAAAACATTTATTACATCATAGCAACACAATGAAGAACACAAAAGTAAAAGATTGAGAATATCGCAAATATTGATAAAGGATGATAAAGAAAAAGGCACAAGCAAAAATGGAGTGAATATGTTTTCATTGTATTGAATATTAACAAAGTATACAATTAATTAAAAATTAACACAATACAAAATTTTGTACCTGTATAAGAATCAAAGAATTCGATTAACTCATAAAAGAATAAATGAATTTAAAAGAATATATAATGGTCGCATAGAAGAGAAAAAAATATAGGAAGATTATTGCTGAGGGGCTGGTGGGTCTGAAGGCGGATTTTGAGGTGGTGCATGAGGCGCTTCTTCAAAATTTAAATGCTGCCGGAGATGTAGGGGCACCATCGGACCATGAAGATATGCGGTGAGAAAGTTGAAGTACTCTTGATTACTCTCTGCAATCATTCTCTAGTGCATATGGACTTTATAAATGTTGCGCTGCATGTTGACCAGTGCCTCTCTTGATGTGGCAGCACTGCATTGAATATCATCAATCCGCTCCATTACTACCTCAAATCGTTGGTTGAAGAAGTGTTGTTGTTGGGAGAAGAGGGTTCTCATTTCTGCTAACTCAGCAGCCATGCAGGTTATGGAGGGTTGTGCCTGCGATGTCTCGCCAGCATCGTTTTGGGGTTGGGCAGAGGTGCCTTTACCCAAATCGTGGGGGTCATCAACTTGCAGCGGTGGAATGGTGGGTTACGGTGATGCCGCTGATGGTGAAGGTGTGGCTGCTGGGTAAATAGGTGATGAGGTTAGGACAAGGAGAAGATTGGTAAAATGTTCGTGAAGAGGGGAAAAGGGTTGTGCTGGTGGACTCAGAGGGCTTGGAGGGCAACTGACTAAGGGAAGAGAGTCCATAGGTACTGGATCTTGCGTTGGTGACTCCAGGACCTTCTCTTTTCCCTTGTCTTCTCTGCGTCATCTTTTTGGCCTGGGTTCTTGCGGCGCATTCAAATCGATCGCGGGCCTCTTTGCTGGTATCTCGGGGCAATGCGGGCCTCTTTGCTGGTATCTCCAATGTGGGGAGTCTTTGAGGAGCAACCTCAAGATTTTTATGTTGATGATGGTGGATCTCTGGCATGGGCTCCTCATCAAGGCCTACGCCCATAGACAGGCACAGACTTGAAACGATCAACGGGAAGAAGTATTGCCCTCGCATATGCCCCACCAATGCTCTGATCTGCCTTACGATCAACTACCCTATGTCAATAGGAATGCTGCGTGCGATGCAGTATGCGGCCATGACCCGATCCCTTAATACAGTTCTGTCATGCATTGTTGGGATCAGCCACTTCTTAACCAGGTAAACCCAGAGCCTTCCCTCCGGAAGCAAGGACTTGGCCTCCAGAGTGCGGATGCCTTTGAGCGAAATCAACCACTTCGTGCCCCATTGCGTTAATATCCTCAGCCCTAGGTATACCTCAGCGGAATGGTGTATCAGAAAGGATAAACAGAATCTTGTTGGACATGGTTCGGTCTATGATGAGTTATGCTCATCTTCTAGACTCGTTTTGCAGTGGAGACTGCATGTTAAATTTTGAACAACGTTCCCTCGAAAAGTATTTTTGAAATACCTTTCAAGCTGTGGAAAGGCCGTAAAGGTAGTTTACGCAACTTCAGGATTTGGGGATGTCCAGCCCATGTGCTTGTGTCTAACCGAAAAAAGTTGGAACTGCGTTTGAAAGTTTTCCTCTTTGTAGGCTACCCCAAAGAAACGAGGGGTGGATACTTCTATGATCCAAGTGAGAACAAGGTGTTGTATCGAAAAATGCTATCTTCTTGGAAAAAAACTACATTAGGGATCATAAACCACGAAGTAAGCTTATTTTACATGAGATTTCTAGTGACACTACTAAGGGTTACACAAGAGTTGTTGAACAGACTGAGAGATCAACAAGAGTTTTTGATGTCGGTTCATGTAATCAACCATCTCAATAGTTCAGACTGCCTCGATGTAGTGGGAGGGTTGCAAACCCACCAAATGGCTACATGGGTTTGATTGAAGCCCAAAATATCATATCTGATGATGGGGTCAAGGATCCATTGTGTTATAAGCAAGCAATGGAGGATGTTGATAAAGATGAGTGGATTAAAGCCATGAACCAGAAAATGAAGTCTATGTTCTTCAATAATGTATGGAAACTTGTGGATCAGCCTGATGGGGTAAAATCTATAGGGTGTAAGTGGATCTACAAGAGAAAACGAGGTGTAGATGGAAAGGTGCAGATCTTTAAGGCTAGACTCGTGGCAAAGGGTTATACCGAGGTTGAGGGAGTGACTAAGAGAAAACTTTCTCACCTGTTGTCATGTTGAAGTCTATCAGGATTTTCTTGTCCATTGTCACATTTTATGACTATGAGATATAAAAAATGGACGTCAAGACTGCTTTTCTGAATGGTAATCTTAAGGAGACTATCTACATGGCTCAACTAGAGGGGTTCATTGTTCCAGATCAAGAGCAAATAGCTTGCAAGCTTAATAGGTCCATTTATGGGTTGAAACATGCGTCTAGATCGTGGAACTTTAGATTTGATTGTGCGATCAAATCGTTTGGCTTTGATCAGAATGTTGATGAGCCTTGTGTTTACAAGAAGATCATCAATAGCTCAGTTGCTTTCCTGGTACTATATGTGGATGATATCCTACTCATTGGGAATGATGTAGGTTTTCTGGCTGACATTAAAAAGTGGCTAGCCGCCTAATTCCAAATGAAATATTTGGAAGAGGCACAGTATGTTCTAGAGATCTAGATCATTTAGGCTCGTAAGAACAAGAGGTTAGCCTTGTCTTAGGCATCGTACATTGATCAAATGTTGATGTGGTACAGAATACAGAATTCCAAGATGGGTTTGTTACCCTTCAGGAATGGAATTGTATTGTCTAAGGATCAGTGTCTTAAGACACCTCAAGAGATTGAGAAGATGAGACGAATTCTTTATGCTTCAATTGTTGAACGCTTAATGTATGCAATGTTATGTACTAGACTTGAGATTTTCTATGCAGTAGGAATTGTTAGTCGTTATCCGTCCAATCCAGGATTAGATCACTAGACGGCAGTCAAAACGATCCTCAATTATCTTTGGAGAACGAGAGACTACATGCTCGTGTATGGAGATAAGTATTTGATCCTTAAAAGATACACAGACTCTGACTTTCAGACTGATAGAGATTCTCGAAAATTGACATCAGGGTCAGTGTTCATTCTGAATGGAGGGATTGTAGTTTGGCGAAGCATCAAGCAAGAATGCATCACAGACTCCATTATGGAAGCCGAATACATAGCCGCTTGTGAAACTGCTAAAGAGGCTATTTGGCTTAGGAAGTTCCTTACAGATTTGGAAGTTGTTCCAAATATGTCTTTGCCAACCACTCTCTATAGTGATAACAGCAGGGCTATGGAAAATTCAAAGGAACTTCGGAGTCATTGTAGAGGCAAGCATATCGAATGAAAATATCGTTTGATCAGGGAGATTGTACATCACGATGATGTGATAGTCACGAGGATTGCATCAGAGCACAATGTTGTTGATTCGTTTACAAAGGCTCTCACAACTAAAGTGTTCGAGGGTCATCTGGAGAGTCTGGGTCTATGAGACATGCAACATCTTGTCTAGGGAAAGTGGGAGATGATATTGGGGTATAGAGTATGCCCTCGTTTATTGTATATTGTATTATTTTCATATATGATACATTAGTCTCCCGAGGTATTAGGACAAGTGGGAGATTGTTGGGATTGGTGTCCTAATTCTTTCGGAGTCTCGTAGTTTGTAAACCGTTGTATACATTGTTATTAATAAAGTGAGAGTTATTTTATGTCCATTTACTCATATCCAATAAACAAAGATTCGTGGTTATTTATGTAAACTTAAGCATCTATATGAGATATACAAGTAGATCATCCCTTAAGTAATAACCTAAATGGTCTGTAGTATACGTATTAAGGAGGGATACCTTATTATGGTGACACTATGGATATGGCCCACTTTGTAGAGGTTTACAAGTGTTATAAACTACTACAGATGGTCTGATCCTGACTATTCATGTAGAGACATGCGAGCAGGGGTGTCCTATACAAAGAGTTTGTATAAGACCGAACCACGAGATGATTAGTCTCTTTATATATCGCTGTTGATAATTGAGACTTACATCTCACTAAAATGACCATATGTGACATGACCTTAATCCTGAGTGTTTTCAGAACTCCTGCCTATGAGGGCGGTCCTTTGATTAGTATGGGTGAGAGTGGCCAGATTGCCAACTCAACAAGCCTACCTTTTGGGGATCTGTCTGATTGGGGAGCTGGAAACTCAGTTACACAAGACGAAATTCACTCTTTCCCCGAAGTAGGGGTAAGTAGATAGATTGCTCCCTTAAGGGCTGATTCCAGGTCTTGAACATAGTGGCAACACCCTCTCTTTGGAAGAGGGGAGCCAGTTATAGTAGGACTATGACTTATTGTTCATTAGAGAAATCAGTGGTAGTTAAGGAGTTAGATGTAACTATAAGGGTAAAATGATAAATTGGCCCAGCTGTACTTACGAATGATCTGTGAAGGGTTATCACACTGTTGATTGGTTGATATGAACATAGAAATATATCTGTAATAAGAAGAGTGCAGTTGTCGGTCTTTAGTGGAGTGTCTGGCAGTTAACGGATGGTGGATCCTATGACTAAAGAGTTTAGTCAGTTATTCATGTACCGTTGGAGCTTTAAGCTTCAAGTCCATAAGGTCCCCTTGGTAGCTCAATAGGTTCAAGATGGGAATTAGATTTTGGTGTTGATTTGAAGTGTTCAAATTAACAAGAAGAAATTCAATTGTATGTGATATAATTGGTATGATGTATGAGATACATTATTTGGAGGAATTAATGTAAATATAATTTACATTAAGTACCATAAAATAGAAAATGAACTATGGTTGATATGTTTCATGTGATGAAATATTAAAACTATAGGTTATAAATATAATATGATAAGTTAGTTATTATATTTATTTATAATATATTAATTATATGATAATTATTATTTTTTCTCTCTAATAACTGATTGAATGGGAGGTTATTGGTAGTTTTATGGTAACCATGAAATAAAAGGAAAATGGTTTTCCTAAATTTGGTGGTTGCTTCATTCGACAAGTACTCACAGAGACAAGCTATCAAGTGAAAGAGTTTCACTAAGCGATAGTGTTGACAGAGACTAAACGATCGTGTAGAGTTGACTATACGATTGTCACTTAGCTGATCGTAGCCACACGATCGAGTGGCTAAGTGTATGCGATAGGCTTCATTTACTAAACGATCTAGCACATCGTCTATATGATAAACTAGCTTCTTATCACCCACTTGCTCGAACATCTACTCGATCATATACCTCCAGTCTCTTCCTCAAGCCATGATCATACAGAGCCCACAACTCCTAGATTCTCACATCGATAACACCAAGGTAACCATTGTGGTAGTGTCTTACTCAGTTCGTGAATCGAGTTGGACTCGATTGGGTTCAATGAGTTATTGGTTGTGTTTGTTGTGTTCGTGTTGATCCGGTCGTTGCATTCGAGTGTTGCTGTTATTGGACGCATTGGAGACTGATCGAGGAATTCTTGAAGAATGGTTCTTCAAAGGTATGCATCCTCTATCCCTTATATCATCGTATAGCATGCTATAATTTCTATATAAGCATAACCTGTATGTTTCGTTTAAAGACTGTAATTGCTTATGTTCATATGAATGAAATTTGGAACGATCTCCTTCTGCTGCTCAGGGAAATCCTCGTGTTTGATTTCCTTTAGAACATATATTCATATTGCAAAATCTGAATTTGTCAATAAAGTAAGGACAATGGAAATACACACAGGAAAGGAAAAGAGTATAGAATCAAGTAGTGGTCTGCAATGCCTTGCTCCCTACGGCTCCTTTGATGACTGCTTCACTTAGAACATTAAACAGTGGTATCCTTCTTCGTCTCCCTCAGGAATTGTATGCCTCATTGGGGAATTTTTTATGGAAAAATAGGAAGGCTTTTTAGCAAAGTTTTCTCTCAGAATTTTCTCGTCTCCCACTATTGTTATCTGCAAGAAAATTACATGGGTATTTATAAGCGTTCGAGAATTTTTTTTTTTTTTTTTTTTTTATCTTTCTCATGATTACATTGATGGGGCGCATTAAATTCTATATCCCTTCATGCTATCTACAACGTGTCAGGGATTCATTGAATCTTCACAAAGTTCTCTTGCCAGCTACCAACGAAATCTGCGATTTGACTCCCACCTCTCATGTCATGTCAAACTTCAACGCTTATAACAATGCGATCATCTGCTTTTCTAGCAGTTCTTGCTTGATCGCGTCAGTGGGTACTTGGCTTATAGTGATTGTGCATTCATTTGGTTGTGCTGAAGGGTATTCTGCACAAAGATAGCAATATCAGTCCAAAATTTAGATATGTTAGATATTAAGAGTGTGTGATCACATACTCTGTTTTTTTGTATAAATTCTTAGGTAAAGAATGTCGAAACTTCGTGCCTTTCTCTTATTTTGTATATGGAAGAGATACAATAACTTGTATTTCTTTCAAGTTATCATTAATATAGACTATTTAATTATATCAATATTACCTTAGTTTGTGTTCTTTTTTTTTTTTTTTTTTTTTTTTGTAACATTCACATCTATTGTAGAAGCCTTTGGGTTTTGTTTTAAAAAATTTTTTTGGACTTCCACATTTGACAACTGCTCCTCCAGCCATTGTATTCTTTTTTACCTGCTATACATATGGTTTTAGTTTATTGATTTTCAGAATTATTCCAATTAGAGTATTGGTTCTTTGTTTGCTTATTTTTTGTCCCAGTAATTACAGTACCCTTCAATCGTTCACTAACTCTCGTTCTTCCTTCCATTTTCTCTTTTTCCATAACTTTTATCCTTCCTTGAATGTATTTAAATGGTTGATTATTTTTAAACCTATTACTTAAATGACGATAAACAAGTAAAATTGTGTTTCTGTATTTGAATCCTAAAAATTAGGGGGAAATATGTGTAGAACAAAGATTTATTCAGTTTACCTAAAGATTACAAATAAAATATTACTTTTAACGCATTATTTTATTTAAGAAAAGAATTAGGTAAATATTGAATTATTTAAAGATCTCTATATATTATATTCAAAGATTTATGGTCAATACTTACTTCTTACCTTAAATGTTTGAAGCGTTGTATAGGATAAATTACAGTGCATAAAGGGAAAGGAAGATTGTGTAAAGGTTTAGGCTTCTTTACCTTTGAGAAAGGCTGTGAGAGTGTTGATTTTGTGGAACTGTTTAGATATAGGTGAGGCTCCTAAGATCAAAGTTTTCCATTCACAGAACTGCTGGATGAGCGCAAGACAACGTGAACTGTACGCCTACACCACACAAATTGAAGTTAACGTGAACGGCTACTGTCGAAAGAACTCAAGGTAATGTGAACAACTGTGTGAATTGCTACACCAAACGCAAGGCTGCACCAAAAGCAAGTGTTGTTGTTTGTTCTAAAACTCACAGTTTCTATTATCAATAAAGATGTTATTTGACATTTATTCAATAAAGTTGTTGTTGAATATGTATATTGCACTTGTAAAGAATAAATCCAATAAACTAAGATCCATGACCATTATATGAATACCTGAACTTTATGCAAAGACATAAAAATGGATCAAATTCGAGTAAATAGCCAAAATTGTTTATAGTATATGAATAAGGATGGGTACCTTATTCTAGTAACACTATCGAATATGGCCCGCTTTGTAAATAGTACAAATGATGTGATCTTGAATAGTTCATGTGGAGACATGAGGAGTGAGGGTGTCCTATGCAATGAGTTTGCATAAGATCGAACCAAGAAATAAGTCACTCTTACTTTATAACACAGTTTACTATTTAAGACTACTATTTCGAGTAGATGATCTAGGTAACTTGACCTTAATCTTTACCTAACTACGAACTCTTGTTTTATTTGGGATTATCTTTAGATTTTCATAGGTAAGGGTTGGCTCAATAGTGTCGGCTCAATAAGCCTCCTATTTCAGGGGTAAGACCGGTTAGATAGTTGGGGACATAGGGTGCAAGATGGAGTTCACACCTTCCCAATTTAAGGATAGGAGAAAGGTTGTTCTCTTAAGTGCTGAATCTAGGTCTTGAACAAGGGGCCTCACCCTCTCATTAGCTAGTGAGGGATTTGGGTTATATTAAATTATGAATGCCTTTGATGAATTCACCGGTGCAAAGCATGTCTAGTATTTTATAAGTTGTTATAAAATTGAATTAGACATTAAAATCTATAACAAAAATAAGATGCATGCTCACGTAGGTTAGACGCTTGTTTTAATAGTTAAAATAAGTCATTATCTTATAAAACACGGTTACAAACTCAACCAGTATATAATCCTATCTGAGGCTAGAGGTTTTAAATTGACGGTTTACGGAATGCCTCCTACCTGAGGATTATGGTCGAAGAATTTAGCATTGTTACCCAATTTTCTAAAGCATGCGTGAGCGGTGTGAGGTCTTAAAACTGGTTCATTACCTAGACATCATGGTTAAATCCAAATATAATTGTTATACTTGGATAAACCATATAGACTTAGGTTATTTAAATTAGCCAGTAATAACCGGTATAAACCTAAATAAAAATATACCCAAGTAAATAGTAGAACACTTCAATAGGAGTTTAATAACATATATGATATGTTATTAGAACACTTCAGTGGGAGATTAATCATATACGATATGTTATTTTTAGCTCTCACATCCCTAAGAGTTCACATCGTGAGATCCGTGCAATGCTTCGTGTCGATTATACCTCAACTTCTCCATTCGGAAACTGTTTTCATGAGTCAATATCAAGTGAATAGGGGAAGAAATTCATAGTAAAATCAAATATATGATATATTGATATTAACTCTCACATCCTTATAAAGTTCACACTGTGAGATCCGCACAACACTTCGTGTCGATTATATCTCGACTACTCCATTCGAAAAGTGTTTGAATGGGGGAAATAGTTCATAGTAAGTGGGTGAAGGATATGTGTCAATGCATCATGCGGTCTCTTCCATTAGTTTGGACAGTGAGATTCCTATGTTGTACCTATTGTCGTTTTTAGCCGACACTAGTTAGTCGTTAATGGTGACGATCCCCTTAGAGGGTTGTAATATAGGATTCGAAACAACTTAAACTCCAAAAATGGATAGGATTTATTAGGTCCATTCCCAACCTTGACTCTCCAATTCAATAACATCGTTGGGGCCGACCTCTGAAGTCTGAAAATGGAGGGTTACACTTACAGAATTACCAAGTGTTCGTAATTTATGACCGAAAACGGTAACTAAATGACTCTAGGAATAAAAGTTATTCTGGAGATAGTATTTAGTCAAGAAAGTCTTACTTTAGTGAAGGAGTATTTGATTGTCCTTCGGTAGCACGAATAGAAGTTAATTTAGTTTAAAGAGTTTAGCCAATTAATCTTGGATCATTGGAGCCCATGATCTGTAGATCCATTAGGTCTCTTACTAGCTCACAAACGGATTAAGCCTTAGAATAGCTTGATAAGTTAATTTGAAATGTTCCAATTCGAATTAAGGGAATTAGTGGTTATATTTAATATAATTACACGTTTAATTATGGAATTAAATGAAATTGGAGAATCGGTTAATATTTAAATATGATTTAAATATTAATTTCATGAATAGGAATTCATGGTGGTGGAATTGGTGTTAAATTAATATAATATTGATATTAAATTAATAGAATTAATTAAATTATTTAACTAATTATTAATTTTAGAAAAATTAATTCTTGAATTAATTTTTGGTAAAATTAATAAATTTAAATTTAACTATAAAATTAAAACTAAAAATTGGGTTTTGATCTTGGAAATATTTTTCAAAATTAAAGAAAAATGTTGTTATTTCAAAATCCCAAAACGTGGGATTTTTCCACTTTGAAGACCTAGCACATTAGTCATCTTCCCCCATTAAATTCCACATCAAATCTCAAGAAGAAAGTGTGTTGTTGATGCAATTTGATGACATGCTATTCCTGCATAAAACACAATTTATCTCAGTTGAATTGATGCATGCAAATGGGTGATTTTTGCTGAAAAACTTAGAAGAAAGAGTTCTTCATTTTTTAAAGAAAAGCAATGTCCTTCTTCATCTTAATTCCCTAAATTCCAACTTGTTTTGAGTCCTACACTCAATCTAAGGGTCCTAGAGGATAGTAGAGAAGTCTTAGTGGTGGTTCACAAACAGAAGAAGAGAGGATTGCAGTTGATTTTCGTTGAAGAAAAAGATCTACATAAGTATTCTTGAAATTCTCTTATTATTTGATGAGCATGCTTAATTTAGAGCTAAAACTGATAAATTAGAGTGCTTACTAATTATGTTTTCTTTCGCTGATATTTGTAGAAACTAACCGCAAGTACGTTGGACGAGAGGCTACGGCTACACCAGAGGCACGATTGGAGTTTATCTTTCCGTTTTCTTTGAATTCATTCCTTGTTTATTGTGATGATAATTAGTTGTTAGTGTAATAAGTCAATTGTCAATGCATTGTGTAACGTGAAATTTATTTGATTAGAGTATATTTGTTGTTTTTAAAATGGTTTTGAAACCATCTCACTTTCTATTTCTAAACATTATTGATAAGGGTTAATTGAGGGTAACGTGAAAATTTCTACTTATTATTTTCAATTATTTAATTTCGTTTGCTATTTTAACAATTTCGAAAATTATTTGCTATTTTTACAAACTGAACTTTAGATTTTGCCATTTATCTGATCAGCTCTTGTAAATTTCTTCAACCCAAATAACCTTAATTAAATAATGAACCCAATCCAACACAAACTATGAAATATTTGGGTTGGGTTGATTTAGGATAGTCGGATTATTTATTTAAATATTTGTTCTAAAAATAAGTAATATGTTAATATGTAAAAATTGTATTTAATTATTTTAATATATTGATTTAAGAGTACTAACTCAATTTTAATTTATATTATAAAAATATTCTTCCAAATTGATTAAAAAAAATTTATTCTTAGGAGTTGTTGGAGAATAAATTAACCCAAACAATCATGAAATAAAATAAAATAAAAATAATTATATCATAAGAAAAACAACATACTTTTTAAAATTAAAAATAATTTTGGATTTGTTTGGATTATTTTAAGTGAATCCATGAACCAACCCAATCTATAGATTTTTCATTCATTTGAACTCAATCCAACCCAAATGAATTGATAATCTAACCTAAACCGATTGGATTGGATTGGATTGATTTGATTGATTGAAAATTTCAGGTCATCTCCGGTTTCTTGAACACCCCAAGTTTGAGAAAGTATACTTTGAGACTTTTATTTAGTGATTAATATATAAGCAAGATGGATTACAAAATACAAAGTGTTAAAATAGTGAAAGTCAAGCCTGTGATAATCCACATTGAAAGAGTTGTTTGAGGTTGTAAGGCTTGATGACTTGGGCATCTCCACTCCACATCAACTTTGCAAACTGTTCATAAGCTTTTTCATTGGGATGATAAGAATCAAAGAACAAATATTCATTTGGATTTTCACATAATTCAAATTCTTTCTGTCCTCTCATTCCTCCACAGCTATATATTCCTCTCAACTCTCCACTTCCACAGCATGCTTTTTTTCCTTCCTTGAAACCTTCATCCACAACATATCATAATTTCTTTCATTATAAACCTCAAAAATAATTTCTAAGTAATTCTCACTTTACTCTAAAACACATGCTCTAAAATTTCAATTAACTAAGAACTAATTTGTTCATAGGTTTTTATGTGTAGGCGTTCTCTACTTTAATTGCTCATAACTTATCTTAAAACAAACTTTTAATTACTTCTTCCAAATTATTTAACTATTTTGAGTGACAAGTGCATTAGATCATAATCATAGTTTTAATATGAAAGAAAGTTAAATGTTATAGATATGTGTTAGCGTTCGACAAGACCCAAAGTCTCTACTACTTGACATTTTCCTTTAATTCAAACAATGCATCTAAGAATGTAATTCAAACTTTTAACTTTTTAGTAGAGAATATATTCTAATGAATTGAGTTGTGGTTAACTTTTAGAGGATAAAATTTGGATTGTTTTTACTTTTATTAATATCTCTTGTTTAGATTCTTATCTTCCTATTATTATGGCATTACCTTTTTTTAGGATACTATATCTTGTATTTCACCATGTATCATATACCTCATATAATATAATATATATATATGAGTTTTAGAGTGTTTTGCCTCGAAAAAAGAACTTGTACTTATAAAATTTCATTAAAAGATTCTTATTTTCTCTAATCTCTTTCTCTGTGGATTATCATTATCTTCTTCAAGTTTCAATTAAATTTTCTTGGTTTTGAATTTCCAACATTTTCAATCACAATCATCTTTATTGTTTATTTCCCTTATTATTTGCAACAAATATTTTAAACTCACATTCAATTTCCCACACTTTCATCATTTCCATCATTCCGTCATTCCTTACAACCTCCAACACTTCACAATTTCCACAAACAACATGTCTCAGATGCATTCATACTACATGTCCAATATTGTCAATTCATAGCACCACATGCTACAAATATATACACACACAACGTACAATGATACAGGTACACACAGACTTTACTTTCCTATACCTTAGAAGCACCTGCATCGTCCAAGGTCTAGACTCGGAAAACATCGATGGTTTTTGGTATTAAGTTCATTCGAAGGTTCGATGAAGTTCGGAGACTTCAAAGCCATTATAACCCAAGATCCCAAGAGCAACTTCAAACAAAACCTTAATCTTTTCTTTAGAATTTTCTCATACTAGTATACTCTATCATTTCCTTTCTTTTGGTTTGCTTTTCAACCCTAAATTCAAATACATATGATGCCATCTAGAAACACGACCACCAAATTTGCTTGAAATTAAAAATGAAAATAAAGCTTAGGAAACAAACATAAATGAAAAGAATATGGAAGGATTAAATAAGAGCAAGAGCAAAATTAAAGCATTGGGGATTACCATATTTTGAAGGGTTGTCTATTCTGTTTTGAAGCAGAGTATAGGTATCGGCAACAGTGTATTTGAATCCTTGGAGTTTGTCAGCAAGTTTCTGTAAAGCAATAGGAAGAAGCTTATTGTGAAGCCTTGTAAGAGCTGAAGCTTCATCCCAACAGCTTCCATGGCCGCCCTTTTTCATCAATCTTATATGTGGCAAACAACCTAAAGGAGGTACTGCTGCAAACGCAAATTTCCTTCCTCCTTTCTTGTATATTTCCTATCCCATCAAACAATCAATCCCATTACTTGAAATGAAAGCTATATTTTTCAATTCTAAACTGTCTTTTATCAACTAATTTCTATTTTCTTATGGGTTACATTACTAGTTTTAGGTTTGGAATTGAATTTGGATTCAATTTAATTTACGTGGTTTTAGAATTTTTAATATGATTCCAAAAATTTGATGAATTTTTCTCTCTCATTTATTTGGTCTTTATAGTATAATTAGAGTAAGGGATTTAAATCATAGGCCTCAAAGTTACGAACATATTTGTACATCAATGGAGTTATGCTCAGGTTGATCCTTTATTCGATTTATTTAAATCGTATTCCTAAATTGTATTTTACCTTTCGATTTTTTCTTTTTACTCCTCTAAACTTATATAATGTAAATATGCTCAAATACAAAACTTGAAAACATGAGCAATATATAAAGTTTGATACTATAGTCTCAATTAGTAATCATTCACTATTTGATTTTTGCATCTCACAGTCCTTTTTACGGTGGTTTTAAAATTTTCAATTTTGTTTCAAAGATTTGATGTTTTTTTTCTTTCATTTATTGGGTTTATTTAAATTGTATTTCTAAATTGTATTTTATCCATTGATTTTTCTCTTTTTACTACATCTTATGATTAAGATATATATTTCTCCGAACTCAAAAAAAAAATGTGAATAGACTCAAATACAAAACTTGATAAGCTAAGCAATATGTGAAGTTTGATACTATAGTTTCACTTAGTAATCATTCACTATTTGATTTTTCCATCTTAGTAGATAGTTTTCATTTTTTTTAGGGTAAAGTTTAAATTCTTAGCCAAATTTTAAAATTAGAAACATGTTTTTTTATAAAAGAAAAGTAATAAATAATCCAAAATAGAAATGAATTTGGTAACATTATTAGAAAGTAGATGACAAAACAAAAGAACTATGGAAGTAGGTATTTACCCATTTAATTTTTAAAAATAAACTAAAATCTAAAATAAACTAAAACTTGAAACGGATTCTGCAAACATGTTTAATTTTCATATTTTTAAATGCATCGAGAACAAATTAAAATTAAACAAAAGAAAATATTTATCAAATTAAGATAGTGGTTAAATTACATATCTAGTATAGTATTCTTACAAAATCGTTAAATTTTAGTTTTTTTTTTTTTTTTTTTTTTGTCTAGTAGGTTCTTACACTTTAGTTTTGTATATTAATCTTTTTAATACCTTTTGTTTTTAAAATTATTATAATTATAAATGATACGTTAGATATAAAATTTAATTTTATGATAAATAAAAATTTCAATTTTATATCTAATAAATATATTAGTTTTTGAAAGAAAAAAAAAAGAGTGTCAAATAGTGAAAGACTTATTAGTTAGATACAAAATTAAAAATTTTGAAATTAATAGAATAAAAAATAGTTTAAAATTTTATTAGACATTTATTTAAAAGTTTATAAATTCCATAGACATATTGTAATTTTTACATTATTTATCACATTTATGGAATAACTCCATTTTGTCAAATTTTTTACTTCATATCTTGTTAGACTTGCTAATTCCAATATATTATCTCTGGACTTGCTAACTTCAGGAATTGGGCCAAATGCCCTAAAAGTTTGAAAAGCAGTTGGATGAAATAGAAACGTTGTTATTCGTAATTTAAGTTTTGAGAATGAAACTTACTTCGAGCACCGCCGTGGTGTTTCCGATCACCATATTCACGTACTCTGTTTCAGTGTACTTCTCAAGAACAGGAGAGCCTTCAAATGGAACAATGTAATCATTTCCTCCGATACTGAACATATAAACAGAATTCAAAAACAAATTATACGCTCTCGAATCCCCCAGCTTCTTCCTCATCGATCTCTCCACCTTCTTGAAATACCTAAGTTGCGTTTCAATGTCTATTGCCTGAAAATTAAATCAACACAACCAATATTCAGCAGAGAAAAAGTAGATCGCGAAAAAGGCAAAGCAATGCGGTTTGATCGATTGAAGAATCGTACAAATCCTCGGTGAGTTTCGACTAAAGCGCCGCCTCCACCGGATGCGAAATTAACGCCATGGATGTAGAGTTTGTTGCGAGGATCTAAATACGCCGGAATCAAAGGCAAATTCGCATACTCCGCTGTAAGAACAAAGAGAGACGAACTTGAAACGAGTTGGAGTTTTAGTTTCAGATCTTCAGTCTCTATTTTGAGTAATTACCAATGAAATCTGGAATGAGACGGCCGTCGGAGAATCTGCCGGTCGGACATTTGAAGAAAGATTCGCCGTAGGGCGTGAAATTGGCGCGGAAATCCTCGGTGGTATTGATGAAATTGTTGTTTCCAGGATCGAAAAAAGAATCGCCGAATATGAAGAAGGCGAGGCGGTTTTCCGATGGAGGAACATCGTCGATTCGAGAGCTTCGTGCGATTAGGAAAAGTGAGGAGAAGATTAAGAAATGGAAATGGAAGTTTGATATTTTCATTTTCTGAAACTGATCGATGAAAATGGATTCTTCTTGTGTTCCTCTTTATAAAGAAATAATATAGAGTGGAATCAGAATGACATTATTTGTAGATGCCATTTCTAAAAAAGCACAGAGATAAGAATCATAAGATTTTATTTGAAGCTTACCTCCCTATTTCAATAGCTTCTAATATGATTTGCTCATACATTTGTCATTTATATATGTGAATGATGTATTTATCAAGTATATCTTTACAAGGAACTGTATAGGGGTATAAATACTGTATTAACTCTAAAAATAGAGTCTAACCAAATTAACCAAATCCTAAAGACTCTTCAAAGGAGACTTAGTATACAGGAGACTTAGTATACATTCACACCCTCTCTCAAACTCAAGGTGGTAAGGTAGGAATCAATTTGAGTTTGTTAAATAGTTGGAGAAAACAACCAAGAGGCAAAGCTTCGGTGAGAATGTCGGCGGGTTGCTCAACAGTGGAAATGGAGCGTAACATCAGAATTTCTCTCAGCAGATGATGACGAACAAAGTGACAATCATTCTCAATATGCTTGGTGCGTTCGTGAAAAACATCATTGTGAGCAATCTGAATGTCACTACGATTGTCACAGTGAAGTATAGTGGCAGATGACTGAGAGACTCCCATATCAACAAGAAGCCAACGAAGCCACAAGAGTTCTGACATAGCATCAACCAGAGCACGATATTCAAACTCCGTACTAGAACGGGAAACAACACTCTATTTCTTACTACGCCAAGAAATGAGAGAACCACCAAGGTAGAAACAATAACCAGAGGTAGAACGCCGGTCAGTAGGATCACCATCCCAATAAGCATCATAATAGCATGATAAAACCAAGGAAGATCGGGAAGAAAATTGAAGTCCATACCCCAAAGTACCTTTGACATAATGGAGGATACGAAGAACAACAGTAAAATGAATGGTCCGAGGGGCAGCTATGAACTGACTAACAATGTGAACAATATATGCAATGTCAGGACGAGTGACTGTCAAATAAATAAGACTACCGACAAGCTGACGATACAGACTGATATCCTCAAGTGGAATTCCATCAAATGGAGTCAAGCGAACATTGGGATCGAGCGGTGTTAGAGCTGTAGCAGAGTCAGTAATACTAGAGCGCACCGAAAGATCCGAGGCATACTTTACTTGAGATAACGAATAACTGGCAGAGCTCAATGATACTTCAAGACCAAGAAAGTAACTAAGTGAATCCAAGTCCTTCATCTCAATGTGTTCGCCAAGATAGCGTTGTAGATCAGAGATAGCTTGAGGATCATCCCTAGTAATAATCATATCATCAACATACAGGAGAAGTGTAAATAGTGTCGTGTCATGAGAACTGAACATATATCCAAGTTGAATGATAGTGGAACTAAAAATTGCAAACCAAGCTCGAAGGGTTTGCTTCAAACCATATAATGCTCGTCGAAGGAGGCATACTTTCTAGGATGGACAAGAGACACTTAGGGGAAGTTGCATGTATACTTCCTCAAATAAGGCCCCATTAAGGAAGGCGTTCTTGATATCCATTTGAAAAAAATGGCCACTATTTAGCTACACCAACTGCTAAGAGACATCGAACAGATGTCATTCGTGCCACAGGTGCGAAGGTCTCTTTATAATCGATCTCATACTTTTGAGAATATTATTTTGCTACCAACCGAGCTTTATAATGCTCAATAGAACCGTCAGAGTGAGTCTTGATCTTGTAGACCTACTTGCAACCAATGGGTTTCTTTTCGGGGGTAAGTAAACATAGTCCTGTGTGTGTATTTTATTAAGAGTCTGAAGTTCTTCTTTCATAGCCTGCTGCCACAGAGGATTAGTATTTTCCTCACAAAAGAAGGTAGGTTCAATCAAGGAACTGATAGTAGAAAAAAAGTGAAAATCTCAAAGGTAAGTAGGAGGTGCCATTACCCTAGTGGAGCGTCGAACAGAAGAGGCACGGTCATGAACAGGTCCAGATTCCACACGTGGGACGGGCAGTTGATCAAGGTCCACAGAGACAGGTACATACTATTCAAGCTCAGAATAATCAGAAGATGCAGAAGAAGGGAAAAGATCAAACGAACTGCTAGAAATATAGGGAAGAGGACTTAAGAGAGAATCATGAAAGGTTGAAGATTAGAGAACATAGTGTGCTCCCAAAAAGTGACATGGCAGGAGATGCGCAATCTGTTAGAGAGAGGGTCCCAACAACAGAATCTTTGTGTTACGTTCCATAACCAAGAAAGCAACAAAGATGGACAAGCATTTTGAAGAACAGATGAAGGAAGTAGATTGATTGTATAGACAGAGGTAAGGCCTCATACCAATGGAGATAGTCCTCCTAACTTATATACCCATGATCCTCCTATTCTCAACAATTCTCCCCTCAAACAAAAGACCACCCGAGCCTCCCCTCAACTAGTCATCCATCCGTCTAACTCATATCTAGGCTAACTTCTTTTCACCCGAGCATACCGCTCATGAGCATGGCTCTGATACCACTTGATAGGGTCAACGACCCTCAAACTATCTCCACAATAGTATGATATTGTCCACTTTGAGCATAAACCCTCATGGCGTTGTTTTTTGTTTCACCCCAAAAGGCCTCATACCAATGGAGATAGTCATCCTAACTTATATACCCATGATCCTCCTCTTATCTAACTAATGTAAGACTTTGGTCGCATTCCCAACAAGGAGGCAGATAGAAGTTAGGCCCGGATGGAGTCTAGGATGTGATGATGTTTCCGCTCCGCTCGCCCATTATGTTGAGAGTTATGAGGACAAGAACACTGAATAAGAGTTCCTTGCTGGGTGAGAAAGGAAATGAGCCTGGGCGAAACTTTGATTGGGCGAGAAAACTGAGTATGAACCATGTTAGCAAAATCAATATATATTTGAGACAGGGAAGAACGGTGTTTAAGGAAACATATCCAGGTAAACCGAGAGTAATCATCAATGAATAAAACAAAGCAGCGATACCAATTGACAGTGGAAATAGGAGTAGGTCCCCAAATATTAGAGTGAATTAAGTCAAAAGGACTATCGTTGATAGAACTAGACTAGAAAAAGACAATGTGGGTTATATTGCAAGTTTGCAATTCAAACACTCAAATGATAAAAATTTGGAGACATTATTCAAATTATGACTAGAGATTAAATGACGGAGTTTTTTGGAAGAAGCATGACCGAGACGGAGGTGCCACTGATAGATATAGCAGAGTCGGTTACAGAGGCAAAAAGAGAACAAATAGAAAGCCGAAGAGATGTGAGCTCAAACAATCTTCCCACTTTGCGGCCCATACAAATCGCCTGTCCCGACCGCGGATCTTGAGCCTGACATCTAGTAGAAGAAAATGACACAGTTAAACCAAGGTCACACAATTGTCCGACGGAGACAAGATTAAAGGACAGATTTAAAATACAATAAGTAATGGAAAGCTGTAATAGGGAAGTGCCAACGGAGCCAACATGGGATATGGTCATGCAATTACCATCAGCAACATAAATAGGAGGAAGAGATTTGACAGGAGTAGGTACAGACAGAAGAGAAAAATCAGATATCATATGGTTGCAACACGCAGAATCAAGAAGCCATCTCTGATACCATGTGAATGATGTATTCATCAAATATATCTTTACAAGGAACTGTACAGGTGTATAAATACTGTATTGAGAATAGAGACTAATCAAATTAACCAAATCCTAAAGGCTCTCCAAAAGAGACCTAGTATATAGGAGACTTAGTATACATTCACATTATATGCATTGGAAATGACGTTTGGTTAGAAAATTGACCTTTCTAGGGTCATAAGGTTATAATTAAGAAACCTTTTTGTTTATCGATTACTTAATTTATTTGATGAGCATAGTTTAAATGGTATAAAAGATATGCACAAAGATAAGTCGTTTTGAATAATCACATAATTATGCTCAGGTTGGTAACGTATGTTACTCAAATTTCGCTTTTCTTAAACACGATTAAATGTAAATCACATAATTATGCTCAGGTTGGTAATGTATGTTACTCAAATTTCGCTACCTGACTCCAAATCAATGCATAAGTTCCATAGTTTAACAAACATCAAGTTTTGAATAAAATTAAATTTAATCAATACACAAAATTAACCATTTAGTAACCCCACCAAATCTGACATATTCAAGTTTTCAACCAATGAAAACTGAGAAAATTTCTACAACTAGGTAAGTATGAAAAAAATTTCATATTACATTCATTCATTGTTTTCCACAAAAGTAGTATTTAAGAGTTATGTGGTCTGCAAAATAAATAAATAATAATTTAATAAACTTAATGATGATAATGAATGGGGTAAGATGTACTATTATAATACTAAATTTTTTTTCCACGAAAACTTGCTATTAAGTAGGAGTGTTAAAAAAAACCCGATCAATCCAACCCAACCCATGCAGTTTGGGTTGGGTTATCAACTCGTTTGGGTTGGGCTGGGTTCAAATAAATGAAAATTTTATGGGTTGGGTTTACCTAATATAATCCAAACCAACCCGAATTTATTATTAACTCTACAAAATATATTTTTTTTATCACTTATAACACAATTATTTATACATATATTGATTTTAATTTTATTTAATTCCAATATTTTTTTAATAATTTATTCTTCAACAACTCTTAAAAGTATTTTTTTACACTTTAGACAGAAATTTTTCACTATATAAATTGAAATTGAGTGGTTAATCTTAATTCAATATATGAAAATAATTAAATTAGATTTTTACATATTTATATTTTGCTTCTTTTTAGAACAAAATTTAAAATAAATGACCTGATTAACCCGAACCAACCTAACCCAAATATTTCATGGTTGGATTGAGTTGTGTTCATTTTTTTAATAAAGGTTATTTGGGTTGAAAAAATTACAACCCGAATAATTGGGTTGAGTCTAAAAAGTATATCAACCCAACCTATGAACACCCCTACTATTACATGGTAAATTGTAGCAAGTTTAGAGAGTTATTTAATGAATGTTAAAAAAAAATAATTGGATGAAATTAAAAGTTTAGTTTAAAAATGGACAGATCTAGTCAAGATAAAAGGTTAAATAATGATCTTTTTTCCTATAGAAAAGCGATATATAGGTTATTTTCTTTTAAGTTCAATATATATATTGTTTTTACTAATTTATAGAAAAGCGATATATAGGTTATTTTCTTTTAAATTCAATATATATATCTTTTTGACTTTTATATTAACTTAACCGAACTTCTTTGATTGGTTTTTACAATGTATGGATGGACTATATTGAAGACATGAAGAAGGAAAATGGTATGGGTGCTTTGACTCTTTGATGCATAACTCTTATATGCAAAATTGAATTTCAATAATTGTTATTCAAATGCAAACCAAATAAATTCAAACTTTTCAACTCACTGATTTCCTTTTATTGAAAAACTTAAACTATACGCTTTTATAAAATAATAAGCATTTAAATAGACCACGCCATCAAAATTGTCTTTCAACAAAAATAAACAAACAATCAAAATTGATTGGCCAATCCTTATGGGTTATAGGGGAGGATTATACGTTTGTTTCCCACTTGCCCGGTAAATGAAGCACAATGGGCACTGAATTATAATTGCAGAAATCACTCGCAATTATGGAGATAGTTGCAACCTATGAAACACAGAATCAGGTAAAGAATCAACATATATCAGATGTTAATACTTTTAGATACTTTTTAGATACGTATCTGACACACGATTTGACGTATCTATAATTTTAGATATTTTTCAGCTATTTCTATGCGTATTTTTTTTAAAAAAAAAAATACAAGTAACTCATCTAATCTTTCTCAATCTACAATTAGGCAACCGCTCACTGTTTGAGTCCAAAATTAAAAAATAAATATATAAATAACGGACCAAACCCTAGACTAGAATCATCTAATCTCCATCTTTGCATTTGAGTCCCCACAAAATCTACCAAAATATAAACCATTTGGATATTTCAACAATTAGTTATTCGTTTATCTTCATACTTCTCCCTCTAATCTTATTCTTCTTCGTAATATGAGTCACTTTTCTATTGTATTTTATTAACTATTGTACTTCAACATCTTAGCTGTTGCTTTTTTTTTTTGTATTGTATTTCAGTGTTTGTATTTTATTTTGTGCTATTGTTATTAACTTTTATGCTAAATTTATCTATATTCTAGATTTTCTTTAAAGAAAAAGAAAATGTATCTTCAACGTATCAGTATCCTCATTTTTTTAGAAATATATATATTAAAAAATATATTAAAAAAATGACATATCTTTAGACGTATCTGTATCTTAGTTTTTTCGAAATTGACGAATCGTCGTATCCGATCGTATCCGTATTGTGTAGCCGTATCTATTTTTGTGTTTCATAGGTTGCAACTACACTTTACCTCGTTGGTAATTATTTAATTTTTAATTTTTGTTTTTTTAAAAAAATTAAGCCTATAAACACTACTTTTACTTTTAAATTTCTTCATTTGTTACCAACTTTTTACTCGTGATTTAAATAACCAAGCTAATTTTTTAAAACTAAAAAAGTAGTTTTTAAAAATTTGTTTTTGGAATTTTGAATTTGGCTAAAAATTCAACTATAGTAAGATGTAAATCATGGTAAGAAATGAGAAGGAAACAAACGTAGTTTTAAAAATAAAAAACGAAAAACGAAATGATTATTAAACGAGTCTTAATTGTTATCTACAATTTCTAAAATTATGTAAGTTTGAGAATCTAATTTTAACATTTTTATAAATTTGAGGACTTAATTTTTAAAATAAAAAATATACAGATATAATTATAACTACAATCATATTTTTTAAGTCCATAAAATAATTTGGAAGGTATGGAGATAGAGGTGGAGGTGGAGGGGGACAGATCTGAAGCCATTAGTTTCCTTATTTGAAAATCTATAAATATTGATTAAAATGGTGAGATGCTTTTTTTTTTTTTTTTTAATAATATTATTATTATTTTGGGAATCCCTAGAATTTGTTCATAATGCATAAAGTATTATAATGAATAAGGAAAATTAATAATAAAGTATGCACCAACCTGGGCCCATCAGTTTGTCTCCAACAATAATTACCATTTGTTTATCATCTCCTTGTGAATTTTGACCCAAATAAAATGAAAGAGAGAGGAGAAGGATATGCTTTTTTATTTGCATTTCCATTTTTGTGTTAAATTATGTGGTTTTTTGTTCCATTTTGTTAATCAGACAAACTAGGAGGAAATAATTTGGGGTTTGTCCTTATTTTTAGGTCAGATGCCATGGATGCCAATTAGGAAAGCTTATCATATTTAATCAAATTAAGGGCAATTTATAATAACTAAAGAATGATGGTAGTAGTTATAATTGTTCTCTTATGCTTATAATAGTTGTAAATTGAACCATCAAACTTATAGATTTACTTTCTATATTTTTAACGTTGTGTCAATTTAGCCATTGAACTTCAGAAAAATATTGTTTTACGTCCCAATATTTTGTTTGTATTTATAATCAGTTCATGTCGTTGACAACATCAAGTAAATGGTAGATAAAGTTGTATAATATGGTAGATAAAGTCAATCGTAGTTAAATAGAAGCATCATTGCATAATAGTATAATTGAAAATTTTAAGATTTAAAGATTAAATAACCATAATATGTAAATTTTGGAATGGCTAATTATGTAAATTCGCTATAATATAGCATAAGGAAAAAGTTCAATATTCGAATCAAATAGATCATCAATGACTTCGTTAAAGGAATTGCATGTTAGATTTTTTTTAAAAAAAAAAATTAGAATTAATCTAATCATATATAATGGTCGATCGGAAAATTGAAAGAAGAAATATATTATACAAGCATGAGGATTTTCATAAAAAGAAAACTCCACCACCATAACTATAAGAAAAATCCAAATAATTGTGTCACGAAGAAAGTTACTAAATAAAACAAACACACTCGCAATATATTTTTTTAATAGCAAGCAAGAGATACAAAACAAAGAAGCTAGGGAAAGCTAGAATCAGAAAATAAAGGAGCATGCACTCAAAAGAGATTAAAGTAAATTTTTAACCAGTAATTACTCGTTAGCGAGTTAAGCACCTTCATAAGTAATTACTCATTAGCAAGTTAACAAATTCATAATGATAGTTTGTTACATGGGAGAGAGGGTATATTGACCCATCCTTACAAATGTATGAAATCTAATTTTTTACTTACATCATAGCGTACTATTGCATTTTATAATGTCGTGTTAGGGATGACAATGTCTATCGTACCTCTAATGCAATGGTCATCTATATCGTGATATTCGTGTTTTTGTTATGTTTTCCCTATTTTTCTCACAGTTTGTTGTGTTTTTTGGTGAGAAAAATAAAGATCATGATAGGAATGGCTGTCACATTAGACCTACACATTCTCATCCTTAATAAAATGAGTTATAAATTGCAGTTTGTTATGTTCTTCCCATTTTTGTCACAGTTTATTGCGCTTGGGTGAAAAAAAAGTAGAGATCGCGACAGAAACAACCATCGCGTTAAGACTACGATAGAGATGGTCAAATAACATGATACATTATAAAAATGTAATACTGCATTGATATCATAAAGGAACTTGTAAATTGATCCTTCGAAAAAAAAAAAAAAAACTCGTGTCAAATGCCAAATCAACCCAAAGTTTTTATTTTCTAAATAATTTATGTATGAATGTTTTGCTTTTGGAGTTCCCTTTATTAAAGAAAAAGGGTAAAAAGAAAAAACAATCCAATTATCCTATCTTCATTCACTAACTTTTAAATTTATCCATCACTCTCGTAAACGTGCAAAAATTGTACAATTAAAAACTTTTAAATATATGTGCCACCCACCAAATTGTAGCTCCAACGAAAATTTTTAAATCAATAGCTTATTTTCTTAAATTTTCTTTAATCCTTAATATTATTGCCCCTAAATTCTGGAAAATTATTTTAAATAACAATTTTTTAAAAAATATTTAGAATAATAACAAAATATCACCGTATATTTTTGATATCGCGATAGACGATTATTTGCATCTATCATGATATATACATAAATACTAGTTTATCGTAGTAAAATTTTACTATATTTGTAAATATTTAGATATATTTTCCTATATTTGAAAACAACTCATAAATTTTCTTGTTCATGAAATTTCTATTTATTCTTAAAATCTTCATATTTTTTTCTCAAAAATTACGCTACTACACTTGCATTTCATATATGTTTCAAAGTAAAAACTAAGACTTAGAAAGAAAATAGGACTTAAATATTGCTACACTATTTCAGCCTTCCAGAACCCAAATTTTCACAATTCTAACTGGTTTCAACTCAAATTCTAATTGCGAAGAAAAATAGAATTTCTTTTACACTGAACGATTTGCAAAACTTACGTTTTGCAGGAAACGTGGGAGCTATCCACGTCTCTAAAACTCCCTATGTAGGAGTTAAACAAAAACCAATTAATTTAAAATAATTAATAATAGGGAGTTATTCCACGTATCTAATAACTCCCTATGTTGGAGTTAAACAAAAACCACTTAATTTAATTAATGATTTCATTTAAATCATATTTAAATGAAACATCTCTCACATAACCTATAATTTTAATTTAATTAAATTAAATTAATAATTAATTAAATATCACATATTTAATTTAACCTATATGTGAATCATATTCAATTGTATTTCTCTCCTAACCTATAGTTTTAATGTGCATCTAATACACATTAATTTTAACCTATAGTTTTAAAATGAATTCATTTCATATTAATTTCATATTTGAACTCCTTCAAATATTCAATTCTCTCATAAGTTAATTTTAATCAAAACCAAAATTAAATTTATATTATAAAGTTTATTTTGGTCTTAAACTTTATATTATAATGTATCATTATACATATACTATTTCCCTAAGTGAATTTGAACATTTCAAACTCTATTAATACATAATTACCTCAATTCCCTTTACGAGCTGGAAAGGGAACCTCATGGGCTTACAAATCAGAAGCTCCAATGATATGAGGTTAATTGACTAAACTCATTAACTTCATTAATCAATATTCGTTAACTGTGGGTACACTCCACTAAAGACCCATAGTTGCACTCCACTAAAGACCCATAGACCAATAACAACAAGTCAGCCCTACATGAGTGTTCTTAACATCAACTGAGTCAAAAAATTACCGTTTTACCCTTGGATTACTTCTTTATCCTCAAATATCTATGCTTCTCTAATGAACAACCTGTCTATGGTTCAACCATTAAACAGAAACCCCTCTTGGACCGGTGAAAGGGTGTGGTCATTTGTTCAAATTCTAAAGACACCACTTAAGAGAACACTCATCTACTTACCCTATTGTCGGGAATGAGTGAAATCTATCTTATATTATTATGTTCCCAACTCCCCACTCAATCTTGTCCCCAAAATATTAGGCATTTTGATTCAGTGGATTGACCACTCTCACCCATATAAATAAAAGGACAAACCCTCATGAACAAGAGTTCATAATAGACTTAGGATTAAGATTAAGTTACCTAGGTCATCTCATTGAAATAGAAACCTAATTAGTCAACAGCGTTACATCTAATCGTTACTATTTCGCGGTTTGGACTTATGCAAACTCATTGCATAGGATACCCTCCCTCACATGTCGCCTATACGAACGCATTGGATCATAGCGTTTGTATCAAATACAAAGTGAGTCGTATCCATAGTATCACCAGGATAAGGTACCCAGCCTTATCCCCTATAGATCTTTTAGGCTATATCTTGAACATTGATCTCTGTCTCTACATATAGCTTAAGACTCATAAGACAACCTAGGATGTTTATTCATTGGATTTAGGATTATTAAGACAAAACGAATTCAACACAATTAATAACACTTATTGAAATAACATCATAACTCTTTATTAATGACAGTCAATTATTTACATTAAAAATCTACGATTTTTAGATTTTTAGGATATAAAACCCAAAAAACTCTTACTTGAACTAAAACTTTAGTTAGTGGGATGTACATAATATCAATAATCCAAAATAACGGGAATCATAAATAAATACAATAAATTAGGGTATAGATATACCCATTACACATCTCCCACTTACCTTAGATTGTACAATGTACATGTCTTGCAAACCTAGACTCTCTAGATGGTCCTCGAACACTATAGCCGAGAGAACCTTCATAAATAGATCAACAATGTTATGTTCTGAAACGATCTTTGTGATGATCACAACTCTTCGTTGTACAAGCTCTCATATCAGGTGATACTTCCTCTCAATATGTTTTCCTCATTTAGGGCTACGAGACTCTTTAGAGTGCGCTACTGCGCCACTGTTGACACAGTATAAGGTGATAGGCAAGTCCATGTTTGGAATACTTCCAAATCACTTAAGAACTTGTTGAGCCAAACTGCTTCCTTTATTGCTTCATAAACAACTATATATTCAGCATCCATAGTGGAGTCTACAATGCATTTTGCTTGATGCTACATCTCCCCCATTCAAGGTGAACACTGAACCTAACGTGGATTTCCTAGAATCCTTGTCAGTTTGGAAATCAGAGTCAGTGTATCCTGTAAAGATCAAATACTTAGCTCCATACACCAACATGTAGTATCTCGTTCTCTTAAGATATTTGAGGATGTTCTTAACTACAGTCCAGTGATCTAACCCAGGATTTAACTGGTACCTACTCACTGTTCCCACTGCATAACAAATGTCTAGCCTAATGAGGAGCATAACATACATCAAGCTACCCACAACTCAGTCATAGAGAATACATCTCACAACCTCAATTTCTTATGGTGTCTTAGGACACTTTCCTTAGACAAGTGAACCCCATGCCTGAAAGATAATAAACTCTTCTTAGAGTTCTACATCGAATATCGAGTCAACATTTTATCGATATAAGTTGCTTGAGACAAAACTAGTGTTATATTCTTACGATTCCTTATGATTTTGATCCAAAGAACATACTGTGTCTCTCCTAAATCTTTCATTTGTAATTGGGCTGCTAATTATTCTTTTAACATCAGTAAGGTACCCTACATCATTCCCAATGAGTAGGATATTGTCCACATAAAGTACCAAGAAAGCAACTTTACCATTGATGATTTTCTTATAGACACGAGGTTCATCAACGTTTTGATCAAAACCAAAAGATTTGATCACAGTATCAAATCTAATGTTTCAAGACTTCAACTCACAAATGGATTGATTTAACTTGCAAACTCTTTGCTCCTAACCTTGAGATTTGAACCTCCCGGGCTGATACACAAGGATGCTCTCTTCTCATTTAAAAAAGTAGTCTTGACATCCATTTGTCATATCTCATAGTCATAATATGTGACTATGGATAGGAGAATTCTTATAGATTTAAGCATAGCAACAAGAGAAAATGTTTCCCCATAGTCAACCCCTTTTCTCTAGGTATAACACTTTACTATAAATCTAGCTTCGAAGGTCTGTACCTTTCCAACTACATCTCTCTTTCTTTTATAGGTCCATTTACACCTTATGAGTTTAGCCCCTTCAGGTAGATCTATTTCTCATACGGAATTGAAGTACATAGACTCCATTTCAAGGTCCATGGCTTTGGCCCATTGGTCCTTGTCTACATCATTCATTGCCTGCTTATAGGACAATAGATCCTCAACGTCATCATCTGGTACGACAACCTGAGTTTAATTTAAACCCAAGTAACGATCAGGTTGTAATATAACTCTCACTGATCGAGGCACTCTCAACAATTGAGAAAGACGAGACTGGCCTAAAGTGTTGGCTTCTTCATTAACTTTTGATGAAGGATCAGTTTCATGAACAACTCTGGTTGACTATTCAGTAGCTTCATTTGATACTAATTTTCTCTGTGGTTAATGATCTCTCATGTGGTCTTCCTCCAATAATGTAACGTTTTTCAATACAAATACCTTGTTTTCTTGGGGGTCGTAGAATAGACCACCTCTCATTTTCTTAGGGTAACCAACAAATTGACATAACCTTAAACGAGGTTCTAATTTCTTAGGATTTGTCACTAACACATGTGTAGGATAACCCCAAATTTGGAAGTAACACAAACTAGGTTTACAACCTTGTGACTAGGAGTTGATCTTAAGCAACACTCCCCATTCTTTCCTATGTTATGAATTCAACTCTCATAGCATAGTTTGGATACTTAACCAAGTTTTTTACCCGAACCTACTATGCCTCCAACACTTAGAAATTTTTTCATCCTCCAAGACATAGTTTAGGTACTTAACCAATCTTTTCCCTTTTTAAATAAAGAAAGCGTGAAGACAATGAACATTACCCTTTTGTAATATCCGCTGTCCAATACCTTATTCTTACCAACATGTACTAAATTTTTTCATCCTCCAAGATATAGTATGGCTCGTCTTGTAGGTGTTACAATTGTTATAAAGTGTTACAAATGATCTGATCCTAATCATCCATGTATAGATATGTGAGCGCGGATTTTCTATACAAAGGAGTTTGTATAAGACCGGACCACGAAATGTTTAGTCTCATTATATAACACCATTCATAATTGAGACTTACATTTCACTAGAATGACCGTAGGTAACATGACCTAAATCCTAAGTGAGTTGTGAACTTCTGCCTATGAGGGCGGTCCTTTAATTTGTATGGGCGAGAGTGGCCATATCGCCGACTCAACAAGCCTACCATTTTAGAGATTCGTCTGATTGGGGAGCTGGGAACACAACTACACAAGAAGGAATTCACTCCTTCCCCAAGGTAGGGGTAAGTAGATAAATTACTCCTTTAAGGGCTGATTTGGGGGCATGAACAATGTGGCGCCACACCCTCTCCTAGTCTGAGAGGGGTTTAGTCATAGTTGGACTATGATCTATTGTTCATTAGAGTGATCAGTAGTACTTAAGAAGTTAGATGTAACTATAAGGGCAAAACGGTAATTTTGGCCTAGTTGTACTTACGACCAATTTGTGAAGGGACATCGTACTGTTGATTGGTTATATCCAATGGACACAGAAATATATTCGTAGTGTGATGAGTGCAACTATCGATCTTTAGTAGAGTGTCCGACAGTAAACGGATGGTGAATATTTAATTAAAGAGTCTGATTAATTATTCATGTACTGTTGGAGCTTCAAACTACAGGTCCATGAGATCCCCTTAGTAGCTCAATAGGATTAAATGAGAATAAGTTTTTGGATTAATTTGAATTGCTCAAACTAATAGAGAGATTTAATAATATATGATATAATTAAGTTATTTCAATTATATGTGATATAATTATTATAATGTATTTGATACATTATAGATTTAGTGAGAATAAATAAATATTTGAATATGATTCAAACATTATTAATATGAATTAGATTCATAATTATTAAATTTAATCTAAGTGTGATTTCTATTAAATGTCATATAAGAGAGAAAAGAATCTAGGTTATATTGTATAATACAAAATTAAAAGTATAGATTATATTTTATATTTGATACAATATATAATTTAATATATATGATATGATAAGTTGGTTATCATATATATATATATATATATATTAAATATTATTTTAATTTAAAATGAGAGAGGGAGTTACAACTCCCTCCCCCTCTTTTTTCTCCACCACGTAAGTGAGTGGTTGCTGCAATTTTGGCTTTTAGAAAGATAGAAGAGAGTCTAACCCTTCTGTGTGACACACATTGTGAGAAAGACAGAAATAGTTCTGTGTTTTTAAAGTTGTTGGTGAAGGTTATCAACTTTTCCTCCTCTCTACCCAAATCTAATTTCCCTCATTCCAAAATAGTTAGAGCCCACTAATCTTAGGTTATCTATCTGAGAATACCGAGGAAGCCTTTGTGGTAGTGTTCGTGCTCTTGATTGAGGTTTTCTTGAAGAAAGTATTCAAGGCGTTCGTGTATTGTTCGAGGGATTCTTGAAGAAAAGTCTTCAAAGGTAAGGTTTCTAAAACCTAATTATATAGCATGCTGTAATTTATGTAAATGCATATCTTGTTCATGATTTACTGTAAAATTTACATTAAATGAAAACTTGATTTGGGATGATCTTTCTTCCGCACAAAGGTTCTCTCCTTTAAAAGTTCCTTCAGAATAATCATCTATGAAAGAGATGAAGTATTCATATGCTCCTCAAGCTTTTACATTCATTAGACCATAAAGATCTGAATGTATGAGCTTTGAGGCTTTTTGGCTCTATAATCTTTTCCACTAAAAGGTCTTCTTGTCATTTTTCCTTCAAGACAGGATTCACATGGAGGTAATGAATAATCTTCTAACTCTCTTAGGAGTCCATTCTTTACCAACTTTCCGATCCTATCAAGATTTATGTGACTCAATCTTAAATACCAAAGATATGTATTATTGTTACTTGGAGAAATTCTTTGCCTTTTTGTTTGAGCATTAGTACTTTTAAACATCTCATGATTTAAAAGTGTTTTTGCTTCAGTTGGTCTTAACACATACAAGTTGTTTTCTAATTTAGCTGAACAAATAGTCACACCATTTTTCATAATGAACGTTTCATTAAAAACAAAAGGAACTGGATACATTTGTTTAATTAAGCAAGAAATAGATACAATGTTCCTTTTAATTTTTTGAACTATATACAAGTTTTCTAAAAACAAGTATTTATTTCTAAAATAACTTTGCAGCTCCCACTATACAAGTTGAACAGGTTTCTCCTGTTCCAACTTTGAGCGCCATTTCACCCTCATCGAGCTACTGGAAGGAACTAATTTCCTGTAAGAAGAAAAAACATGATTAATGGCTCCCAAATCAAGTATTCAAGCATTATGGTCATTTTCTACTAAACAAGTTTCTAGAACTAGTAAATCATATTACCTTTTTTTTATTTCTTCTTCTTAGCGAGGTACTCTAATGGCCATCCACATTGTAGTGGAAACACTTGACCTTGTTAGCAACCTTGGCCTTGCCTTTGCCTTTCCCAGTAGCGGAAGCCTTCCATTTCCCTCATTTCTTCTTCTAGATCTTCTTAGAACCAGACGATGAAAGAACAGACTTAGTTCAAGAGGATGAACCCTTATGAAACTTTTTGGAATGTGCAACATTTGCCGATCCTTCTATCGGTCCCTTACTTTTCATAAGAGACTGATAAGTCTATTTAAGAGGGTAGTTATGGCATACTTTATTTTATTCATAACCGCATTGGACTATCAGGTCAATGACATATTCTCTCACTGACTGGCCTTCCTTCCTTCACACGTTACAAACGTACTTAAAGGCCTCGTGCCAGATCTGAGAGGACGGTTGTCCAAACATCTTCTGACGGGACTCAATAATCTGACGTGCAATGGTCATGGCCTCATGCTTCTTGGTAAGAACGTCAGACAGACTTGCCAAGATGTATACTCGGGCCTTGTCATTTGTCTTTGTCCAACGATTGTGAGCATCCCTTATTGCTTGGGATGTATTTCAAGCAAGGATTGGAGGACACTCCTCCGTTAAGACGAACCGCAGATCATTTATAACTAGAATGGTATTGAAGTTAGATTTCCATGTCGCTTCAACAAGCTACTGTATTAAAATCTAGCACAAAGACAGACACTAAACATAATATTGGGTCTACTAGCGATTAAATAAAGTAAAGTCCAATCATACCTCTATAAGTTTTTATATCCACACACTTACCTTTTTCATCCTTGTCAAGCTTAGTGGACGTGCTCATAGGAGTCTTTGCAATTTTACCTTCATTGAATTTGAACCTTTTGAGCAAATCCCTTGTGTATTTTTCTTGACTTATGAAAATACCATCCTTGAGTTTTTTGATTTGGAGTCCAAGGAAGAAGCTAAGTTCTCCCATCATACTCATCTCAAATTCACTATGCATACACTTAGAAAATTCTTCACACAAAGATGGATTAGTAGAACCAAAAATAATATCTTCCACATATATTTATACTAAAAGCATATCATTTTCTTTAGTCTTAATAAAAAGAGTAGTATCAATTTTACCCTTTTTAAATCCATTCTCAAGTAAGAAATTACTAAGTCTATCATACCAAGCTCTTGGAGCTTGTTTTAAGCCATAAAGAGCCTTTTTCAACTTATAGACATGATTAGGAAAATCAAAACTTTCAAACCCTGGGGGTTGTTCTACATAAACTTCCTCCATGATATAACCATTTAAAAATGCACTTTTCACATCCATTTGATACAAAATGAAATTCTTAGAAAAAGAAAAAACAAACAACATTCTAATAGCTTCTAATCTAGCAACGGGTGCAAAAGTTTCTTCATAATCTATTCCTTCCTCTTGACAATAACCTTGAGCTACAAGTCTAGCTTTATTTCTAATGATATTTCAATTTTCATCCATTTTATTTCTAAAGACCCATTTAGTTCCAATTATAGAAGCATGAGAGGGCCTAACGACTAACTCCCAAATTTTATTCCTTTCATATTGATTTAATTCTTCTTACATAGCTAAAATTTAAACTTCATCATTTTCGGCATCTTTAAAACTTTTTGGTTCAATTTAAGAAACAAAAGCAAGATTATTAAACATATTAATAGAGGAACGACTTTTCACACCTTGTTCGAGATCACCAAGAATTAATTCTTTGGGATGGGAAGGAATATACCTCCACTCTTTAGGCATGGATGAAGAACCAACTTCGTTCTTTTCGATTAAGCTCACATCTTGCTTACTTGAAACAATTTCCTTGCCTTTGTCACTAACAAGTAAATCTCCAAAATTTCCTTCTAAAACATCACTATAAATAGGCTCATTAGAAATAACATTGCAAGATTTATCAAATACTACATGCATAGATTCCTCAATTACTAAAGTTTTTTTATTGAAAACTCTATAAGCTTTACTAGTAGAGGAATAACCAAGGAAAATACCAACATTCGTCTTAGAATCAAAATTTCCAAGTTTTTCTTTATTATTCAAAATAAAACATTTGCAACCAAAAACTTTAAAATACCCAATATTTGGAATTTTGTTATGCCAAAGTTCATAAGGAGTTTTATCCAAAGAAGGTTTAAAATTTGGAGAGGAAGATGGTTTATAAATTTTTAGAAACCACAAATAATTTGGACCATTGGATTTTGGAAAAGAAAAATCAATGGTGGAGATTTTAAACTAAACTAGTCGTTAGATACAAACAAAATATAATATTAAATTCCTTTTCTTTTGAAATTCATTTTCTTTTTAAAATTAATCCAAAAAATAAAAAAACATACCATGTGTCAAAAAATAGCCGTTAGACACAAACATAAAATAATATTAAATTCATTTTACTTTTAATTCATTTTCTTTTTAAATTCATTCTTTTTAAAGTCAATCCAAAAATTAAAAAAAAACATACCATGTGTAAAAAAACTAGCTGTTAGACACAAACATAAAATAATATTAAATTTATTTTCCTTTTAAATTTCTTTTAAATTTCAATTTTTTTTATTTTAAATCAATCCAAAAATCAAAAGTTCATCTTATGTTAATCTCTTAATGATCCATCATTCAACCAATATGCTGCCACATGTCTACATGCAATTGGTCTGGTTATGCCACGTCATCCACCACGATATTTTCTCTATAGACTTGTTTCGGTCATATCGTCTTCGTTTTAGCTCCGATTTGAGTGATTCAAGAGGTGTTGGATCACACCGAAAAACTTGCAGTGGAATTACACTTGGTTCCAACGCAAGGAAACTTGTGACAACGCACAACATACTACAAGAAAATTCATTATTAACGCATATCTTGAAGTAGTATCGCATGGACTTGAACCTTACATTGTAGTTTTAGATTAAAATCTGTGTCAACAAGTTTATGGCGCCGTTGCCGGGGAACTGGTAATGGGGACATGGACTTGTAGCTTAGATTAAAATTTATGTCTACAGTCAATGCATTCAGGAAAGATTGGGCACAGAAGCTGGATAAGGCACTATGTGCTTACAGAATTTCCTACATGACACCAATCGGTATGTCTCCTTATTCTTTGGTATATTGGAAAAGCATGTCACTTACCCTTGGAATTATAGTACAAAGCATTTTGGGTAGTGAAGAAGCTATATAAAAATATCAAGATCTACAAAGAGAAGACCAAGCGTTGGCGTGACCAACACATTAGTAAGAAAAAATTTTATATTGGTCAAAAGGTCTTGCTATTTAACTCACGTTTGCGATTGTTCCCAGGTAAACTGAATTTCAAGTGGTCAGGTCCATTCATCATAAAAACGATCTTTCCTCACGGAGCTGTGGAACTCACACGACAGGATAGTACAAATGCACAAGGTAAATGGGTAGTAGGTGAAGCCTTACCTTGAAGGAAATCTAGAGTGTCAAAAATCATCCTTCGAGCTGCGTGAAGCTATTTGAAGCTCGCATTGAAGCTTCCCCGCAGTTGATCAGACACATATTCCAGGGACGTTTCCTCTTCATCATTTTTTTTTTTTTTGCTTTATGTATTTTATGCTGTTGATTTACTATTTGTTTTTTATTTGAATTTCTCCTTTCTTTGATCCTTGCTTTGATTGCTTTTTATAAATTAAATTCAAAACAAAAGGAAAATGCTTATTTTTTAATGTCTGTTTCAACCAAGTTGAAAAGTAAATGCGTTAGGATTAGATCAACGAATTGCCATGCGTCAGAGGTTGAAAAGACGCTCTTTGGGGGATCAACCACTCGAGTGTTTGGAAGCCCAAGATGTGTCTCTTCACATCAGCAATTAATGGGCAACCCAAACGTCCTAATCGACTGACACATCATAGCTGTCTTTTCTTCTCTCTCTCTCCTAGGTTGGTCTATAAAAGGGATCCCAAACCCTTTGCCTTTTTCTTCTCCATCGTCCCCGAACCCTCTGTGTTTAAAAAAAAAAAAAAAAACCGCCCAACCCTCACTGTCTGACCAAGTAGCTGCTTTGTTTAAAGCTCCGTTAATCTATCATGCTCGCAATGTCGGACACCTCAGATAGTCAGAATCAATCGATGAGCTTCGTCGAAGATTCGTCGGTAAGCTCATTTTCTTCTTCATCTGTTTCATTATCCCATGCCTCTTTTCCTCCCCCCATGTCGAAGCCTCCTACTTTAGCTAAGCAGCAAGGTGGTTCATCTTCAGCAAGGCGGTTCATCTTTTGCTTCTTGGATGCCGTCTCAACCCAAAATGGCTACAAAGCTTGCTCTGACCATAACCCTCACTCGTGCTTCGGCATCTCCCAAAACCCTTCAAAAACCTCAAACCTCAACCAGACCAAAACCCTTCATTCCAACCCTTCCAAAACCCCAACCTACACCAAACAAGTTGACGCGGCAGTATGTGTCTAAACGTCCTACTTCATCTTCTGCCGCATGACCATATAGAAAACCTTCCCCACCACCAACCATCCAAAATATCACCCCTTTTGTCTCGACGCATGACCAAGTCCTGGAGCATCTCCATACCACTCCATCACCAGCCATGCGTCCATTGGCTCCCCTCTCCATTCAACCCTTGGCCACAATTTTTCCTTCTAAGGGGGGCCAAGCCAGCCAAGCCACCCAATCATCCCCACCCATCATCATCTCCTCACCCATTTCAACGCATACCCCTTCTGCCACCCCATCTATCACCCCACCTGAACCCACCAGCAACCTTCCTAGCTCTGATAATCTTGCATTAGAGCACAACCTAACTAACCCCTTAGAACTAACTCGTAAAGATGAGCAAGAGGTCTTCGGACCTATATTAGCCAATTTAGACCCTAGGCAGGTGGACGAGATGGATCAAATCATGCGTCCAGACCCAACCAACGCATCAGCCAAGGTGATGGATGAGGCTGATCGTTATGAAATTTTGTTGGAAGAAGAATTGAAAGAAGAAGAAAATGAGGTAAGAGAGAGAGAACATGAACATTTCTTCAACACAAGTACGACAAAACGCAGGCTCGAGAAATATAGGTCTGTGCTTTAAGTGCAAAGAAAAACAACTCTACAAAGGGAATTAGAAGAATAATTAAGGGACTAGCTCATGAGGCATGGCAGTTTAAAGCTGGGAAAAGCAAGGGGACAACTGCATCACCAAGGCAAGTGAAGGAAAGAAAACAAAAATTTAATGATATATTGACAGAGAAAGGATTCTTCCTCGAATGTAGCCCATTTCTCGTATACATAATGGATACAGTAGATGCAATGGGCTAGCGTCAGCTATGTGTTGGCCCTACAAGGATTTGGCCTAATCTTGTCTGCCACTTCTATGGGAGTAAGTTTGATGAGAAGAAGAACGTGGCTCTTGTAGACAACACTTTGGTACACTTCTCTTCTAGAAGGATCAATGAAGTCCTCAGCGCAAATGATAACCTGGACGCAGAAGGAAACCACATCTTGGAACAACCAACTCCAGATCATTTAAAGGATGTGTTAAGAATAGAGGCCAAACTTGGAAGCCAATGGTAAATTTCAAGAACAGATGCTATGATCTTGGCTTCCAGAAATCTCACACCAGACATGAACCTATGGCTCTACTTGATCAAGAATCGTATCATGCCAACAACGCATGATGAGACGGTCTCCAAAGAACCCATCTTGGCCATTTATTTTATTACGCAGCGCATCCCTCTTGACATTGGAAAAATTATAGTAGACCAAATCAAGGCTGACAAGGGAAAGCCACATGGCCAACTATACTTCCTGTGGCTTATTGGTGCATAATGTAAACGCGCGGGCATCCCTCTAGAGGATGACCATGAAGAGGTCGATGGTCATATAGACATCAAGTTAATCAAATGTTTGCTCTATGGTTCACCGAACCAACCTGCTTTACCTTCTAAAACCATGGCAGCAAAACCTCAACCCTCTAATCGCGTGACAAAGAAAAGACACGTTCGGGAAGTGGAACATAGTGGTTATGCTTCCATCTATGAAGAATTTGAAACGGAGCTAACGTTTGAACTTGAAGAAGCATGCCTCAATTTAAACTTGCCTCTCCCTGCCCTAACTTTACCCTTACCAACCGATGAACTACTTGATCCAACACATCAAGCTGATACAAATGAAGATAAAGTTGGCGAGACCTTTAGCCCCTGCCCTTCTCCTTTACAATCTCCTGCTTTGCCATCCTTCATCCCTCCATCCACCATCTATGAACCAACTGGGTTAGGAATAAGTAACGCATAACATTCAGAAAACCCAGTTGGGGAGACGCATGAAGCCCAAGCCTCACCTCCAGCGCATACAAACGTCGATGAGCTGAAAGAGTTCATCTGAGAATAAATAAGATCGTTAGTCGCATCCATGGAAGCACTCCACATATAGATGGCAACCTTGCAAAGCCAGAATGTGATACTAAGGGATTATATGCGGCAACAAATGCAGAGAATGCAGGATCAGTTCAATTTTACAACGGAATACATTAACCAAGTCCTGATGGGGATGTTTGCCTTACCTCCTCTGTCTGCCCACCTGGTTAACCCTTTACACTTCATGGATGAAGACTCTACACCTAGACTCAGGGATGACACACCAACGCAATAAGGAATTTGGGGGTGTTGTTTGTGTTTTATGATTTTTAATTAATCTTTTGTAGAAGCTAGTTTTGTATGAGTAGTCCCAACGCATTCTTTTAAGTATTAAATGATATATTTCATTTTTCATCCTTGCATTTGTTCTGTGTGTACCTTTCTTAATTCCTTGATTGTTTTCTTATCTTGTGCTCTAACTTAATGCTTCTAAGTCAAGAGTTAGGCGTTAAAAAAAATCAAGTTATAACTTATATAAAAAATCAAGCATATGCAACTGAAACCTCCTTTTGAAAATCTCAAAGCATTTTTTATAATTCTCTTTTAGCAATGAGGACCTTGTTGATCTCCAAAATTTGGGGGTGAGGAAGGTCCGAGTTGATGCGTTTCCAAAAATAAATAAATAAATAATAATAAGTTTTGGACGTAATAAGCAAACTCCTCTGTCAACACTTCATAAAAGAAAACTTCAAGTTGAAAAGAGTTAAGGTTGGAAATGATACTTAGCCGTAGTTGGATGCTCGCATGATACCCATAGGAGCAAGCTAAAATGAAGTTAAGTATCCAAGACCAATGCACCCCAACTTCCCTATCTAGCTTAAGAAAAACTGTCATCTTGAAATGCATAAATGTTTAGATATAAGTTCAGTTGTGAAAGGCACTCACCCGTAGTTGGATGTTCGCATAATACCCATGGGAGCAAGCCAAAACGAAGGTGGGTCACTTGAATCAACGCATGGATAGTTCTGAAACAGCTCAAATTCTTTTTAAAAGATCTTTTATATAAGTAGCTTCCAACGCATTGCTAGTTTAGAAAGATGAGAATGTTTTGGAAAACAAAAGGAGTCACTGACAAAAAGCTTGTTGCATTCGAGATAAGACACATTCTTTTTTTCTTAGAAGGAACAAACCTGTATTTTTTTTTTCCAAACACCAACTCTAATACTTGCAAGTTAGCATGATAAGAGGTGAGGCCGATGCATTAAAATGACGGAGATGATAAAGAATTATTTTTGGAATACGTGAGGATGAGCATTGTTCAAAATTTGGGGGTGTGATAAGTTCTAGAAATACAAGTTAGTCTCTCGAAAGTTGGAACAATCAGGATTCTTAATGATAAAATCACATCTATCTTAAAATAAAATGCATGGAATTATTCAAACATTACTAGCTTTTACAAACAAAAAAAAAATCCTTTTTTGATAAAACTGCATCACTAACACATCTCATTGCAGAATTTCAATAAAATTCACTAAATGTCGTAGGCTCAACTAATGCAAAGGCATGCGTCTGAAGGATTCCAACACATAGAAGATACATTGGTTCGTGCGGTTCCTGTCAAATCACCACTTGCAAGTATGGGTATTTGAATGTCGGCATCCAAAAAGCAACTGAAAAGGTAGGCAGCTAACCAGGGCATGGAAATTAATGATGTCATATCAAAAGATGCTAAGAGAAAATGCCTATAAATAGAAGACTTGCAACTGGAGAAAGCAGCATAACATAGATAAAGCATCTTAGAGCTTAGATTATAGTAGTTTTGTTGCTGCAAGAAGAACACTAGAGGAAAAGAACCATTGCCATTGTTGATCAAGGAGAATTGAAGAGAACCAAGCTCGAGAGAGAACTTTTCTTCTTTTCTGTAACAAGTTGGTTGTACACACATTAAGATCATGCCAAAGAGGACAAGAAATTGGACTCTGTGGCTTGACTCTTTTCTTTTTACTTTATTTCCATTCATCATATCATACGATTAAGTGTTGCCATTGTAAAGACAATTTCGTTCTTTATAAATTCATGCATTTGATTCATCACATTTACTTCTATTTACAATCTACTGTATTAAATGCATTTGTAACTTTGTGCATGCTAAAATTCTAAAGCTTTAATCATTTTGATCATCTGGTTGAAGTTATCTCAACTAAAACCATTCGAGAGAATAGAATAGCTAAAAATGCATCAAGTCAGAATGTATAGTAGCTTTAGAGATAAAAATATTTATGCTTCACTGCTTTCTGTAACCAAGACAAGAACCCTAGAGATAGAAACATGTGGAATTCGCATTGAGAAATGTTGAATAATTAGATGAACAGAAACCCAATGCATTGACATACATTTGATTATAAACGAGCATCTCCCATCTTCATCCCTGCCCCACTCTTTCATGTTCATCTTACTTAGATCAACGCATTCCCCTATCACTTAGTACCATTCTTTCATTAAACTTTATATTTCACTTGAGCTCTTGTTTCTTCTTGTATGCGTGGGGTAAAAATGGTGTAAATAACTTTTCTAGCATTTATTTAAAACCTTTCTACATTTGTTGCAATGCAAGGCCTGCGTTAGTCTAACCTAAATCCCTGTGTTCGACCTTGGACTTACCAGGAACCTGAATTAATTTTATACTTGGATCTAGCTCAGGAAAAGCTTGTATGCATCAGCGAGAGAGTGTGATGCATCACCCAATCTTCTCACCTAGGGAAGTCATTTATCATTCATCTTCATTTATAATACACTCCTAGTGCACATCACGAAATCACGAACAAAATTCAACCATTGTACTTAAGATATATTCAAATTATGGTAAGAAATGTTGACGATATAGACTTAATTTTCAAAAACAAAAACCAAAGATAAAATGGTTATCAAATAGGACATTGGTTTCTTGTTTTTATTCCTTAAAATTAGGCTTATAAACACTACTTCTATCTTCAAATTTCTTTCTTTATTAACTACTTTTTACTGATGATTTAAAAAATTAAAAAAAAATTGAAAACTAAAAAAAGTAACTCTTAAAGGCTCGTTTCTGTTTTTGGAATTTGTCTAAAAATTCAGCCATTTTACCTATAATAAATGGGGAGGAAATAGACTTAATTTTCAAAATTAGAAACAAAAAACGAAATGGTTACCAAATGAAACATAAATATTTAAGAGTTAAGAACTTAAGATGTAAAGGTATATGTGTTTGAATGTGTAGGATAATTAATATTGAAATGTTATTTTGTTTGATTCGATTTTTCCATATGAAAAAATAATTTCAACCATTAAATTTAATTTAAAAAGTATATTTTAATCAATTTTTGGATCATAAATAAATAAAATTAACACATACATGATATAGAGTAATTAATAAATAGTTTCCATCATCCTCTCTTATTTACTTCAATAAGCCGTTTTGTTTTATTGGAGTTATACTTGAATTTTGTAATAGATAAAAATTAGGTTAAATTGTAAATTTTGTCTTTATGGTTTAAAAAAGGTTAACCTTTAGTCCTTATAGTTTTAAAAATTAGAATTTAGTCTCTATGGTTTGATAAAAGAAAAAAAAAAAAAAACCTCAAAATAATCTCTATAGGCATTTGATAAAATCTTCAACCATAGAAATGGTGAAATACCTTTTGCTGAAGCCAAAAAGAATAAAATTCAATTAGCATTTTAGTGTGCTAGTAACTACGAGATTGGAGGACTCTATTTTGAATCCCATTATTCCTAATCGTACTAAAAAATCCTTTGTTCAATGAACTAAAAGTAGATTGAAGGGGAAAAATACAAAAAGTTATTATACTACTTTATTTGGGGTTTTTTTTTTTTTTTTTGTCACCCACAATTGCACAAGTTGTGAGCACAATTCTCTTTCTCTTAACTCATGTGTGATCCTCGATAAATTATTCAAAGATTATTTATTTATTTGTTGGGTATTAGAATGATATCAAAATTTTATGGAGGAAAATTATGTTTGTATTTAATTTATAGTATTTATCATAGCAACTTATATACTTTTAATTGATTAGTTAATTAAGTAATATACAAACATAATTTATTGGCATTTGTGAACATGCAAGGTTTTTTTTCCCTTCCAATTTGAACATTATTTAACTAGTTATTATATTATGAACCAAAAGATGAGAAGTTCCCATCTTTAATCTCACACATTATTGAACTTAAGAAAAATGTGGTCTTTGAGAAAGTTATTCCCTACAATTTTAGAAGAACTCGATACATGGAAGAAATTATAGAAAAGTGACAAGTCTAAATATAGTCTATCAATTTGAAACAATTGTCCTCCTTTTGATCTTCCCTCACAAAGATTATGTATAATGCAGACAAAGAAATTCACAGCTTAAGATTTGTACATAAATAGGAAATTTAGCAAACAATGACACAAAAATGCTTGAAACAACCACTTAAGAAGTGTTTAGCGTGCATGTTTGGAATCTTAAGCCTAGAAATCTTAAGCCTGGGGTTAGGCGAGGAGGTATAGGTAGCCTGGGTTTATGAAAACTGTGTTTGGATGTTGTTTTATTTTACAATGGGTATTTGCTTAAAACCTAACGTAGGTCAATGTGTTTTTCTTTTCAGCAACTCGTTAGTATTTCTATTTAAAGCTTTAAAAATGACGGATTATTTGTAGTGGAAAGAATCATGTGAAACGAATTTCGTGGCAAACGACCTCCATCCCACTACTCTCCAAAAGAGGAGACAAGACAGTAAATATGATTTATTGGTCTAGAAGACATGTCTGGTAGAGAATGATTATTCTGCCTAGATCCTCGATTCAAGTGCTAAGAATCATGTCAGTTCCTCTTACCAAGGATTTAGTTCTTGGCAAACGTAACCACAGGGATAGATGACTCTTCGAGTCAGTAATGGTGAGGTTGTTTCAGCTGTTGCTGTAGGCAGGCTGAAGTTATTTGTTGACAAGAAACGTTATCTGTTACTAGATAATGTTTTTGTAGTTCCTCATATTAAGACGAACTTAATCTTGGTTTCTTGTCTCATTGAACAAGGCTACACCGTCTCTTTTTCTGAGAATAAAGTGTTTATTTTCAAAAATGTAATGGAGATTGATTCTGGTTCAATGAAAAATAACTTATATGTACAAAGGTTGTTAGTCATAAAAGCCTTGTTTAACACTGAAATATTCAGTACGGCAACAACAGCTAAAAAACCAAAGGTTTCTTCAAAGGAAAATGCCCATCTTTGGCATCTAAGGTTAGGTCACATCAACCTCAATAGGATTGAGAAGTTGGTGAAAAGTGGACTTCTAAAGAGTTTAGAAGAAAACTCCTTGTCGGTATGTGAATCATGCCTCGAAGGCAAGATGACCAAACAACCTTTTACTGGAAAAGGTTACAGAGCCAAGGAAGCCTTGGAGCTTGTACATTCAGACCTTTGTGGTCCGATGAATGTTAGAGCTCGAGGTGGTATGAATATTTCATCTATTCATAGATGATTATTCAAGATTTGGGTATCTCTTCCTAATATAAAGTAAGTCTGAAGCTTTTTACAAGTTCAAGGAGTATAAGGCTGAAGTTGAAAACTTGTTAGGCAAGAAGATAAAAACACTACGATCTAATCGTGGTGGAGAGTATATGGACCTCCAGTTCCAAAACTATATGATAGAACATGGGATTGCGTCCCAACTCTCAGCTCCAGGTACACCTCAGCAGAATGGTGTATCAGAAAGGAGAACAGGACCTTGTTGGACATGGTTTGGTCGATGATGAGTTATGCTCATCTTCCAGACTCGTTTTGGGGTTATGCAGTGCAGACTGCATGTTATATCCTCAACAACCTTCCCTCGAAAAGTGTTTCTGAAATACCTATTGAGTTATGGAGAGACCGTAAAGGTAGTTTACACCACTTCAGGATTTGGGGATGTTCAGCACATGTGCTAGTGACTAACCCAAAGAAGTTGGAACCGCGTTCAAAGGTTTGCCTCTTTGTGGGTTATCCCAAAGAAACGAGAAGAGGATACTTCTATGATCCACATGAGAACAAAGTGTTTGTTTCCACTAATGCTATCTTCTTGGAAGAAGATCACATGAGGGATCATAAGCCACGAAGTAATCTCGTTTTACGTGAGATCTCAAGTGAGACTGAGACTGCTGAGGGTTCAACAAGAGTTGTTGAACAGGCCGACAGATAAAAAAAAATTGTTGAGATCAGACCGTCTAGTCAACCAGCTCAAGAGTTGAGACTCTCTCGACGTAGTGTGAGGGTTATGAACCCACCGAATCGCTACATGGGTTTGACTGAAGCCCAAAACAGCATTACGAATGATGGGGTCGAGGATCCATTGTCTTTTAAGAAAGCAATGGAGGATGTTAACAAAGATGAATGGGTTAAGGCCATGAACAAGGAAATGGAGTATGGGAGCTTGTTGATCCACCTTATGGGGTAAGACCTATTGGGTGTAAGTGGATCTATAAGCGAAAGAAAGGTGTAGATGGAAAAGTGTAAACCTTTAAGGCTAGGCTTGTCGCAAAGGGTTATACCCAGGTTGAGGGAGTTGACTATGAGGAAACTTTCTCACCTGTTGTCATACTTAAGTTTATCGGGATTCTCCTGTCCATAGTCACATTTTATGATTATGAAATATGGCAAATGGACGTTAAGATTGCCTTTCTGAATGGTAATCTTGAGGAGACCATCTATATGACTCAACCAGAAGGGTTCGTAATTCCAGATCAAGAGCAAAGAGTTTGCAAGCTTAATAGGTCCATTTTGAGCTGAAACAAGCATCTCGATCTTGGAACATCAGATTTGACACTGCTGTCAAGTCGTTTGGCTTTCACCAGAACGTTGATGAGCCTTGTGTTTACAAGAAGATCATCAATAGCTCAGTAGCTTTCCTGGTATTGTATGTGGATGATATCCTACTCATTGGGAATGATGTAGGATATCTGACTAACTTCAAGAGTTGGCTAGCTGCCCAGATCCAAATGAAAGATTTGGGTGAGGCACAATATGTTCTCGGGATCCAGATCATTCGGGATCGCAAGAACAAATAGTTAGCCCTGCCTCAGGCATCGTCCATTAATCAAATGTTGATCAGGTACAGGATGCATCAGGCATGAAATCATTTTGTCTAAGGATCAATGTCCTAACACACCTCAAGAGGTTGAGAAGATGAGACGGATTCCCTATACTTCTACTGTAAGAAGCTTGATGTATGTAATGTTGTGTATCAGACCTGACATTTGCTATGCAGTAGGGATTGTCAGTCGATATCAGTCCAATCTAAGATTTGATCACTGGACGGTGGTCAAGATGATCCTCAAGTATCTTCGGAGAATAAGAGACTACATGACACTTCTTGGAATGAAGAGTTATACGGCTTCGACGAGATTTCGAAAGAAAAGTACCATTGTGTATGGAGATAAGAATTTGATCCTTACAGAATACACAGACTCTGACTTTCAGACCGATCGAGATTCTCGCAAATCGACATCGGGGTCAGTGTTTACTCTGAATGGAGGGGTTGTAGTTTGGCGAAGCATCAATCAAGGATGCATTGCGGACTCCACTATGGAAGCCGAATATGTAGCGGTTTGTGAAGCAGCTAAAGAGGTTATTTGGCTGAAGAAGTTCCTTACAGATTTGGAAGTTGTTCCAAATATGGATTTGCCTATCACTCTTTATTGTAATAACAGTGGGGCTGTGTCAAATTCGAAGGGGCCTAGGAGTCATCGTCGAGGAAAGCACATAGAACGAAAATATCACCTAATTAGGGAGATTGTGTGTAGCGGTGATATGATAGTCGAGCAAATCGCATTGGAGCACAACGTTGTTGATCCCTTTACAAAGGCCCTCACGGTTAAAGTGTTCGAGGTCACCTAAAGAGTCTGGGTCTGCAGGACATGCGGCATCTTGTCTAGAGCAAGTAGGAGATGATATTGGGGTATGCTCTAGTTTATTGTATATTGTACAGTTTTATATTGTATTGTACATTAGTCTCTTGAGTCATTAGGACAAGTGGGAGATTGTTGGAATTGGTGTCCTAATTCTCCCAAACTCTCGTTGTTTTCTAAAGATGCACATTGTTAAATGAATAAAATAAGTGTTATATAATTCTGGCATTTACTCATATCCAATCAACAAAGCTCCTTGGTTATCTTATGTGAACTTAAGCATGTATATATGATATACACGTGGATCATGCCTTAAGTGATAACCTTAATTGGTCTGTAGTATAAGGATTAAGGTGAGATACCTGATCCTGGTGACACTACGGATACGGCCTACTTTGTAGAGGTTTACAAGTGTTATAAACTACTACAAATGGTTGATCCTGACCATTCGTGTGGAGACGTGGAGCGGGGGTGTCCTATACAAAGAGTTTGTATAAGACTTGCATCTCACCTAAACGACCATAGGTGACATGACCTCAATCTTGAGGTTTTGTGAACTCCTGCCTTTGAGGGCGGTCCTTTGATTAGTATGGGTGAGAGTGGCCAGATTGCCAACTCAACATGCCTACCTTTTTGGGGACTTGTCTGATCTGGGAGCTAGGAACTCAATCCACAATATGGAATTCACTTCTTTCCCGAAGAAGGGATAAGTAGAGAGATTGCTCCCTTAAGGGCTGATTCCGGGGCTTGAACATAGAGGCCACAGCTTCTCTTTGGAAGAGAAGACTCAGTCATAGTAGAACTATGATTTATGTTCATTAGAGGGATCAGTGGTACTTAAGGAGACAAATGTAACTACAGGGGCATAACGGTTATTTGCCCAGCTGTACTTACGAGCTATCTGTGAAGGGTCGTCGCACTGCTGATTGGTTAAGATGGATACATAATATACCTGTAGTGAAGAGAGTTCAGTTGTCGATCTTTAGTGGAGTGCCTGACAGTTAACCGATGGTGGATCCCGTGACTAAAGAGTTTAGTCAGTTATTCACGTACCGTTGGAGCTTCGGATCTACAGGTCCATGAGGTCCCCTTAGTAGCTTGGATTCATGTTGAAGGATCAAGTTCTTGGTGTTGATTTGAAATGTTCAAATTGACAAGAGGTATTTTATTTATATGTGATATAATCGGTATGATGTTTGAGATATATCTAATGGAAGATTGATGTAAATGAGATTTATATTAAGTACCATGGAATAGAAAAATAACTATGGTTTATATGTTTCATGAGATGAAATATTAAAACTATAGGTTATAAATATAGTATGATAAGTTGGTTATCATTTATGTTTATAATAATATTAATTATTAGATAATTAATACTTTTTCTTTTAAATAACCAAATGTAGTGGGTGGTTATTGATCATGGTAACCATGAGGTTTTAAAAGGAAATCGATTTCCTATTTTGAAAAGGAAGTGTTTTTCAAAAGTTTGAAAAGAATTTTGAGTTTTCTCTCTGCGAAAATAAACTCACGGTGGTCGTCAAGTAAATATAGATTTACTAAACGACGGCTGGACATAGCTAAACGATCGTGCAGTATTTACTAAATGATCGCATAGATTTGTTAAACGATCGCTGGCCCAAGGTAAACGATCGTGCAGAGTCTGTCAAGCTAAACGAATGCATAGCTTTTTCTAGACAATAGCATAGCTTTATCTAAATGATTGGGCATCGACCTATACGATAGGTCTCCGACTTCTCCCACTTGCCCAGTTGTGTACACGATCTGTGTTTCCTCCATTTGTCTACCTCACACCAAGTCTGAACAGAGCCCACCCTCTGGGTTCTCACACTGAGAATACCAAGGTCACCTTGTTGGTGGCGTCAGATTCAACTCGACACCGTCGAGGTTTACCAGAGGTCGTTCGTGGTGCTTTGGAGGAGTCCGTTCATGGTGTTGTGGAGGAGATCGTGATCGAAGAGATCATTGAGGACGAGCGCAAAGAGTTCGTGCTGTGTTCGTGCAGTGTTGCGGTTGTGTAGATCAAGCGCTCGTGGTTACGGTTGTTCGATCTGAGTTGCATGTCAGAGCGTGGAGACGTCTCTGCATATGTGCGTTGAGTTCTCTTTGTACATTTGATGTTTGTTTCATGCTGTAATTTCTCTGTAATTTGCATAACCGTTTTTGTTTGAATTCGACTGTATATGTATTGTTGATTCATGATTGTAATTTGGAATTGTCTAGTACCGCTGCTCATGGAAATCTTGATAGTCGATTTCCTTCAGCAGTTACCATCGTGGATGGAGATTCATCCCGTCATCCACGTAAATAGACTAAAACCCTATCATCCCGACCATGCCGAAGAGCGATGTAAAGTGGTGACCCGTCCGACTGGCACAACGAAGAAAATGGCAGAGGAAAAAGTCAATGAGAGACTTGTTGAGGGAAGCGACGAAGTTAGAAGACCAGGACTAAGCTGGGAAGAGTTCCTTGAGGGGTGGAAAGGCCTCCCAAGATAAAGAAGTTTGTTGGGTGCGCGCTCAAGGCAACTGCTCAAAAATTTGCTGAGTTCGAGCAGAGTCGGTTGATGGGGACTTCAACCAATTGAGTGGGGGAGAATGTCACGATCATTTTTGTCTAGGGCTTGTTGCCCATGGTCGTATGTTTGCCTCCACCTCATTTTACTATGCTTTCATCTTATGTATTTCCTTTTACTAGGTAGTTTGCTTTCTATGTACTTTTCTTAGTGTGTGATCGCTCGCTCATTTCCATATGCAAGGGTGACGGATGTACTTTTGTTCAGAATACACTATATGGAGGTAAGACTAATCATCATATCCTCATGCCAGTAAGTTGTATGCTTATTGATTTCTAGCTGATTTCTAGCTGTACGATTAATGTTCATTATTTACACATGCTTTCAAATGTTTGTGAAAAACTTTTTCTCTGAACCCGTTTTCTAAAACCTTTTCTGAAGAACGAGGGAGGAGGTTGTGTGAAATGTCCATTGTGCTACTAACTATTTGGGTTTGGATTGGCTGACTTATTCGAGGGTGAGAACAAGTGTCGCACAATCGCCTCGAGATCCTTAAAAAGATGCGATTGTGACACTTAGCGCAGCCACCTGTCTTTATCCAAAATAACCCGTTATTGTAAACGAGGATTTGGGTACAGAGTTGGTATAATTTTCTGATAGCTTATGAAAGCTTTATAATATGCTTTATATGAAATACGATCATGTCATTATTTGATTAACACGTGTTTGAGATGTTACTTAATCTTATATACTTTACCTATGATCTACTAAATAATTTTGATAAATTTCACTGACATTTCTGAAAGAGAAAATCTATGTTCATATTAAATTGCCTCTCACTGGGCCTTAGCTCATGCTTACAATGTTTTATGTTTTCCCCTCCCCTAGGTAGCGATCAAGTTCTAAGAACAAGCTAAGTTGTCAACTGTTGTACAATGATAGTCTTCTGTTGCATCGTAGGTTTACATATTTTGGAGTCTTGTTGTTGTTGGACTGCATATCATGAACTAAATGTATATGAGTTTTGGGAACATGAAAATAGTGGACTTGGTTGTGTAGTTGTGGAAGGGTTTCTGTTAGATATAAACTCTGTTAATAATCTGTGTATATACTTTTAAATAATGTGATCGAATTGAGTTTTGGTAAATCAGGCAAGGGGTAGTAGTTATGAAGTGAACTTGGAAATAATTTCGGGTTTGTCCTTATTTTTAGGTAGTTGCAATGAAAGCTTATCATAGCTAATAAAATTAATGATATTTTATAAATTTAGTTTCTATAATTTTAATATTACGTTAATTTAGTCATCCAACTTTTAGAGTTTGTTTGGTAGAGAATCTGAAAACAGAAAGTTGAAAATAAGAGATTAAATTAAAACAGAGTTGTATTTCATATTTTCAGATATGTGTTTGCTAGCAGAATTCAAAAATTGAATTGAAAATTCTAATTTAAATAATTCCAAAGTAGCTGTAGTTACCCACTAAATATTAGTTAATAAGAAACTATTATTAATTTATTTATGAACATTTTTATGTTAAAAAATTGTAAAATTATTATTTTGTAATAATATATAATTTATAGGATAAATTATAATTTTTGTCCCCATAGTTTGGAAAAAGTTAAAATTTAGGTCTTATTATTAATTTGAAATTATCCTCTATGGTTTAATAAAAGCTTCATAAATAGTCCATGCGGTAGAGATTATTTAAACGGATATAACAAACCATAGAGACTATATGTGAAGTTCTATCAAACCATAGGAACTAAAATCTAAATTTTAAAACCATATGGACTGACTTTTAACTTTATCCTAACCATAGGGACCAAATTTGGAATTTAACCTAATTTATAATATATTACATAATAAATATTTTAATTTTTTGAAAATTGAGTTGAGTTTATAACATGACATATACTATATTTCTAAATATTTTTAACATTACTTAATATAATTATGCATTTTAAATTTTAAAATTCAAATTCTGGATACAATAAAAACATAAAAGAAAATGTTGTTTTTAGAATTTATTTGGATCACAAAATCCGAAAATAATTTTCAGAAACAGAATTCAGATTGTCTGCCAAACACATATTCAACAAATTTGAATTGCGAACCAAACATACTCTTATAAACTTTGTATGTCTCAAAGGTTTATAATCAGTTCAGATCATTAACCACATCGAGTGAATGGTGATGTAACTCATCCATTAATTAAATTTTGATAAAGTTGATACAGATGTAGATAAAGTTAGCTATGACTAAATAGCACCATGATTGCACAATAGTATAATTGAAATTTTTAAGATTTAAAGACTAAATAACCATGATGTGCAAATCATAGGAGCTAAATGGCTAATTATATAAATTCACTAATATAGTATGGAATATGTATGAAATGAAGTGGAAAAAAAAATGTTCAAATCAATTTGATCATCGATGACTTCGTTAAAGGAAGTACATGCTAGATCTTTTTTAAAGTTAGAGTTAAATCTATCCATATACGATGTCGATTTCTTGATACATGACCGAATTTGAAAGAAAAGATATATATATTATACAAGTACGAGGATTCTCATAGAAAGAAAATCCACAACCATGATTATAAGAAAAAAAAATTCCGAATAATTGGGTCATGAAGAAAGTTACTAAATAAAACAAACACACAATATTTTTTTAGTAGTAAACAAGAGATACAAAAACAAACAAGCTAGGGATAGCTCATGCACTCAAAATAGATTAAACAAAATACTTAACCAGTAATTACTAATTAGTGAGCTAAGCACCTTCATAAGTAAAAAGCGACTCCACAGTTTGTGGACATTGGCTTGGAGTTGGAAGGAATTGAATCCTGAAAGTGAAAAATAAGAAAAATTAACTTTTACTTCACTTGAAAAAAAAACGATAATAAACAAATACATAATTAATTTATTGTGTTTTTATTTTAAAAAGTAAAAAAAAAAAAAAAAAAAAAAAAAAAAAAAAAAAAAAAAAAAAAAAAAAAAAAAAAAATAATGATAGTTTGTTACTTAAGGAAAGAGGGTGTCAAATTGCCAAAAGAAACTAAAGTTCTTATTTTCTAAATAACTTATTTATGAATGTTTTGCTTTTGGAGTTCCCTTTATTAAAGAAAACGGGTTTTTAAAAAAAAAAATCAATCCAATTATTATATTTACATTTACTAACTTTTCATCTCATTCATAACTCTCCTAAACTTACAGAATTAATACAATTAAAAACTTTTAAATATTGCAAAATATATGTGCCACTCACTCATAAAAAGCTATGAAACTTTTTAAATCAGTTTCTTATTTTCTTTAAGTTTCAAAACCTTGGAGGCTATTACAATTTAACTCTTTATTTCAAAAATTAGGATCCTATTTGATAATCATTTTATTTTTTATTTTTTTAAAAAAATTAAATCTATGGATACTATTCCATCTCCAATGCTTTAAAAAACCAAACCAAATTTTGAGGACTAAAAAAATTAGTTTTTATAATGTTGTTTTTGTTTTTTGGAATTTGGTTAAAAATTTAACCATTATACTTAAGAAAAATAGTAAGAAATATGGATGAAAACGACTTAATTTTCAAAAATAAAAACCAAAAACCAAATGATTATCAAACGCAAACGAGACCTACACTAATGCACTTATTTTTTCATAAATGTTTCAAAGTTTGAAATTGAAAATGAAGACTTATAGTGAAAATTGGAGCTAGAATATTGTTGTGTTTCAGAACCCAATTTGCATATTCACAACTCTAACTGATTTCCACTTAAAATATGGTTTTAAATCAAAGTAACAATATACACTTTTTTTCTGATTTAAATATCATTTTGATCTATATACTTTATAACTTTTTGAATTTGAGTCCTTATACATTTAAAGATTCGATTTAAGTCCATATCCACACAAGAAATCTTAAATTTAGTAATTCAAATTATTTTTTATCGAAATTTATTAAAATAATAATAATAATAAATATATTAAACGGATATTTTTCAAAAAATTACAATAAAAAGCTCATAGACAATAAATTTTTCTTTTAAAAATCAACAATAAATTAGTAATATGTAATAAATTTTTATGGATAGTATTTGAATTAAAATTGAAAATCTAACATGTAGAAACTGAAATTCCAAATTATTTTAAAAGCCAGAGCACTTACCAAAGCTTTTTCTACGGTTGCTCCATTGCCAAGTATTTCTTCTCTGAAATTAAGCTTTCTGTAATCAACATCTACGTCGCATTTCAAAGCAACCTACACCCAAATCCTCAACATTTCAATCCTAATCAATATATATATAAATTAAAAATCACTTTTTAGTCCCTGAATTTTTAAAATGTAATAATTTAATCTTTGAATTTGGGTTCGTATCGTAACGATTAGTCTCTGTATTTTTTAATTTTGTAAAATTTAGTCTATGAACCTTAAGAGTGTGTTTGGAATATATTTTTTAAATGTTTATTAAAAAAAAGAAGTTATTTTAGAAGAATTTAGTATTTGGCAACCACTTAAAATATGTATTTTAGTCAATTTTTATCAAAAACATTTAAATAAAAATGAGTAGCCACTTTTTTTTTTCAAATCAATCCAAATAGACCCTAAATTTATAATAATTATTAGTCCCTATTGGAAAAATTAGAGTTAAGATTTAATGAAATAATTTGAAACTAAATATTTTTATAAAATACAAAGTCTACAACATTACATAACAGATTTTGACATCTAATTTTGATAAATATTTTTATTTAGGGACTAAGAATATTTTTGGAATACATTTTCAAGTGTTAAATTTAAAAAATAAATCATTTTGGAATAAATTAGGGTGTTTGGAAACCACTCAAAATAGTTTTCCAACTGTATTTTAATCATTTTTTATCAAAAGTGTTTAAATAAAAATGAGTTTTTTAAAAAACACTTTTTTCTTAAGTTAATCCAAAATAGTCCTAAATTGTCACAAATTTTGGAATACAATGATTAAGACCTCGTTTGGTAATTTTTTTTGTTTTTTAAAAATTAAGCTTATGCACACTACTTCTACCTTCAAATTTCCTCTTTTGTTATATATTTTCCACTCATTATTTAGAAAACCAAGCCAAATTTTGAAAACTAAAAAAAAAAAAAAAAAATCTTTTTTTTCCTAAGAATTCAACCATTATAGTTAAAGATGTCAAAAAAAAAAGTATCGATGATATAGGCTTAATTTTCAAAAACAAAAACAAAAGACAAAATGGTTATCAATAGAGATCTAAATTATTATATATTAAAATTTAAGGACTAAATTATTATAAATAAATTAAATAGATCTAAATTATTAGATATTAAAATTTAAGAACTAAATTATTATAAATAAAATTTAAGGACTAGATTATTTTAAATAAAAGTTGAGTGACTCAGTTGTTTATTTTATGAAAGATTAGGGAAGAAAAGCTTTTTTTTTTTTACCTAAATATTTATTTTTTAAAAAAAAAATGCCCTTAAATTCTTCTTCCCCTTCTTCATGCACAACTTACAGACAAATTCTTCAAAAACAAACACTTCAAACTCTTCCATGAAAACTGAAGCTCGAGAGAGTTAAATACAAACAACAATTAAACGTCACCTTCATCTTAATCACCGCCATATGAAGCACAAACAGCTCTACACCAACATCGCCAATAATTTTCATCTCAACAAACTCTTGTATCGTCTCCAACAAATCCACATCAAATTGATGCAACAACAAACGAGTTCGAACACTCTGATCGACGCTACGAGCAGGCTGAAACACTTCGGGCACTCGAATCGTTCCGATCACAGCGGTTCCATCGTAGATCAGGAGAAGCCTCGCCGGACTGTACTTGATGCCGATTTTGTTAGGGTTTTGAGAATTAAGAGTCAGAGTAAAAACCGAAGAAAGAATTGGAGAGCCAGATCTGACGGTAATGTTGTACCAATCCAATCGCAGTGACTGAAGAGAAAAAATCGGTTCTCGAGGCTTCAACAAGAAGATTACAGGCAATGCGGCGATTGCGATTGCGATGATCGAAAAGAGAGCGACAACGAAGAGGAAAAAGCAGAATCGTTTTAGAGTATAAAGCGTACAGATCTGTTCGCAGCAAAAGCGACTTGAAAATGGAGTTCCGGATCCAAGAACATCCATGGATGCCCATTTTTTAGGGCACACGAAGAACAGAGATTAAATTAAGAATAGCAATTTCGAATTTGATGTCTTGCTTTAGATTCTTAATCTCAAACTTGATGTAAAAGTAACGAATTTTCGTTATCGGTAAGCTATGATCATAGTATGCTTAATACCAAAATTAAGAATCTGTTTTTTTTTCTTTTGAATAATCATCAAGTAACTTATAGGTGTTATTATATTAAAACTCATTTAATTTTAAGAATAATCTATTTGTCTTTCTCCTTCATCTCTATATTCTCATATTTTATTTCAACAACCAATCATCTTACGCATTTTTAGAATTAAACAATTATGCGAGGAACTCTTTTTTAATTAACTTTTAGGTGTGTTGTGTTAATTTATTGTTGCCCTCTTAAGTCATATTCAATGAAAAACGCTTCGATCAGAGATTTTATGAAAAGTTTTAAAGTAGCAAACAAGAAATATTTTAAATAAGATAAGAAAAAAGATTTATTTTCAAAAATAAAATAAATAATAACATGATTTTTTTAAAATTTTAATTATGCACGTGTTTCTTGACTAGTACGGTATGTATTGCAACAATGTAGTCCTTAGTAAAAAAATCATCAAAATTAAATGTCATTTTTCTTTATTTTATAATGTAGACTAAAATATCAAGTCTCTAATTAGTTTATCAATTTATTTATATAAGAAATCTCATGAAACTTAGCATTAATTTTTTCAATAGGGACTAAATTATTAAAAAATTTAAAGTAGAGGGACTAAATTGTTATATACTAAAGTTTAAAGATTAAATTGTTATAAAATTTAAAGTAAAAGGACTAAATCGTTGAAAAGCAAAGTTCAAAGACTAAATTGTTATTTATATGAAAATTTAGGGACTAAAATGGATTTTTAATAATTTTTATTTTTCTGATACATTTCATAATGGACTATAATGCTGTAGTTAGGAAATTGATATTTCAAATATATTATTAAACAAACTCAATCATGCCAGATATGATAATATTGAAATTGAAATAGAAAATTAGGGGCAATAAAAGAATAATGATTTTGGTGTTTTGTCATAAAGAGCATAATTTTATCTTTTGTTTTCTTCTGGTTCATTAGAATCTCAAATGGATAAAGATTTATTATCTCAATAGGATGAGTCATCCCACCAAATGAACTCCTTTGTAGATCTAACTTTATTGATATTATATATATTTAAATAGTAGGTTAAAAATAAGTAGGAAATACAAAATTAGATGTCAAATCTATAAAAGTAACCTTTTTCTTTAAATCTAAAATGGGGAATAAAAACTAGGATTAATTCCTTAAACTTCAAAGTTTGCCTATTTGATTCTTAAAGCTTTAAAAATTACAAATTTAATTTATGAATCATGATTTTTTTTTTTTAAAAAAAAAAAACATATTTTAGACACATAATTAAATGGTCTTCAACTCCACTAAACATAAAATTCAAATTTATATCCAATAGATTGATTCATTTCTTAATTTTTTTTAAAAAAAATTATTAGAAACCTATTAGGCAAAAGAGTGAAAGCTTAAAACTCTACTAGACACATTTGAAAGTTCAAACACCAACAAAACCAAAATTTATAATAAAATATTATTTTAATCTTTAAATTTTAGATCTAGTTTCCATTTGGTCCCTAGATTTCAAAATTTCACACTTTTAGCTCTTAAATTTTGAATTTAATTTCTATTTAATTCTTAGATTTCAAAATGTTACAATATTACTCTTATGTTTGAGTTAAATTTCAATATGGTCACTAAATTTCAAGATATATAATTTCAACTTTATGCTCACTTTCCATCATTAGAGTTAATATTTATTAATTAATTCAAAAGAATTAAAAGATTTATACTTACTTAACCTAACATTTTTTTCATCTCTATTAAAATTAACTTAAAAAATTTACTATATAATTATTTTAAATTAATTAATAGACCAAAGATTGAAGGACAATATTAAGGAAAAATCAAAGTTAAAAGTGTAAACTTTAAAACCTAAAAATCAATTTGAAACAAAATTTAAATTTCAAAAGTGAAATTGTAACATTATAAAACCTAAAAACTAAGACCTCGTTTGATAACCCTTTAATTTTAAAAAAAATAAAAAAAAATATATATTTCATCCTCATTTCATACCATAATTTACATCTTTAAGTAGTAAAATGGTTGAATGTTTAACCAAATTCTAAAACCAAAAACAACTTTTTGAAAAGAGTAAAAAATAGATAACAAAGATAGAAATTTGAAGATAATAATATCCATTGGCTTAATTTTCAAAAACAAAATGATTACCAAAACGAACCTAAATTAAAATCAAATAGGACCACCAAATGGAGAATAGACTCGACATAAGAAAAAAGAGGTACTTTTTTAAATTACAACTTTCAATGAATTGAAATCAAACTCAAAACAATAGAACCATAACATAGGAAAAAAGAGGTATACTTTATCCAAACCACAACTTTCAATAAATTTTTAAAAGTACTATTTATTCAAGTATTTTGAAAATAATAACAAAAGAAGGAACTCAGCAGTTGAAAACTTTGGAAAAAGGTCGAATCAAATCACATGCAAGAAACAGCTTAAAATAGGAACTTGCCCTGCAGCTTACAGAAACATGTGAGTGGTGAGAGCAGGGGCCAAAGAATAAAACCAGGATGGGATGGTCAAGTAATGGCAAATCACTGACTTTCTACTAAGCACAGCCACTCATTTTCCACTGCCGTCTATTCTTCATTATCATCATCATCATCATCATCATCCTCTAGTCTGAATTCCCCATGCTCTTCTCCACAAGCTGCACCCCAATTTATAAAAATACTGACAGTAAAGATCTTCACAATCCCATCATTTCAGAGATAAATGCATTCTCAAACATGTAAAACTATGGAAAATGATCTAAACTTATAAACAGGACAATACAGTGCTGGGATCAGAGAAGTTTCATTAGGCAACCCAAACAAACATTTTCATTGCGTATTTGCCGAGTACAAAATGATAACCAAACCCAACTTTCGGTTCAGTTTACGAATTATGAAAATATGGAAGTAATATGAAAAAGAAAAGAATGACACAACCATCCGACCATCCATCCATCACTTATACAAACACAGAAGGCAGAAATGAGATTCATCAAGTTTTTCAACGTCCATAGCAAACCAACCACACGTAGTTTTTATCAGTACAAGCATTATATTAGTTTTGAGTTTCCCATATTATGGTCTTCGAAACATGAAATGAAGCCTACCAAGTAGTACACTAAGTGTCCTCACATTCAACATACACACCAATAGCTATGTTTGTTAGGCCATTCCTAATGCAGGCAGATCTCTCTCACGTCCATTCCCATAACAGATCACAAATGTTCCTGCAATAAGTTTATGTGAGATTTTCAAGTTTTTAAAGAAAACAAAGGATACGATCCTGAAGGGAAGGAGTATACATTTTTGAAAAATCAGGAAAAACTTGGGGAGGAACTGATAAAGATGTCAAACTCACTAATATGTAGCTTTTATTTACATAACCTAGCAACAAGCTGGACAAGATTTGCTTAGAAGACACTGCCGACCATTCCTGCAAGATCGTCAAAGGTCCAAAGGTCGACTGAGTTCCCACCATCCTGGTTCCCTGTCTCTCCTGCAAGGAAGGCATCCATTGATGCATCCCAGCTGCTGTCGAGATATGGCATCTGGAAGTATTTCATCTCTGACTCAAAAGAAGACAACTCCTCAGATAAAGTCTTTTCAGAGCCTTGAGAAACCACCGTATTCTCTGGGCTATACTTGACTTTCTTGCTTGGAGAACCATCCTCCACAAAGTGTGAATCTTCACTTTCCATGGCAGCTGAAAGAAAAGACGAGATTTCGGGAGTCTTTGCACCCTGCTCTCCCCAACCAAAGTCAGAGTAATCAAAGGAATTGCTACCTTGATCTGAATTAAAGAACATGGGTGCAACATCAGAAGAAGCTGGACTGGTTTTTATTGCACCATCTCCATTGGTAGAGAATGAACTCATGTTGACAAGTTGATTTGTAAGCGGTTTTTCCTCCAGGAAACCCACGGTACTATAGTATTCTTCACAAGAGTTATTCACAAACTTATCGTTCTGGATTAGATCTGGTTGGGTCTTTGCCAATCTAGTTTTGGGAAGTGGTTCCTGGAGGTTTGTCTTTGCTGAACGTTTTCCACTAGTTCGTGGCACTTCGTCAGGAAAATTGACCTTCGCTTTCTTTCCACGAATTCGTCGTGCTTCAGCATCATATGCTCGAGCAGCTTCTTCAGCAGTATTAAAAGTGCCCAGCCACACACGAACTCCTTTCCGTGGGTCACGAATTTCTGCTGCCCATTTACCCCATGGTCGCTGTCGGATTCCCCTATATTGATTCTTTCGCTTTCGTTTTGCAGATTTTTCAGCTTGTCCAGAGAATTCTACAGATTTTGAAGCTGCATCGTATATATGTCTTATTAAAGCAATGAACAAGAAAGAATACACAGATCGGGAGGAGGGAAAAACAAAGGAACAAAACCGAATCCATCCCCGTCAACAAACTAAAATGGATTTAAGGGATTCAGAAACTACAAAAGACAGGGTATGTGGAAAATGTTTGAAAAAGTTAACTGATGGTTCACTTTTTTCCAAATACTCATTAGTTATAATAAGATGAATAATTGGAAGGACCACCAAAAAACAAAAAGAGGAAGAGGAAGAATAAAGCGAGAGACCAAAAATTAGGTTCGAAGCATTTTATCAATGACCAGACCAATAATTTGAATATCACTAAGCCACGACATATCTGGCAATTACGTTAGCCGATCGAAAAATATTGACAACTCTCAGAAGAACTTTCATTTACATAGAAAAGTAAAAAGACAGAAAATGTTCGAAAGCAGTAAATATCATGTAACAAATTCGATTATATGATAGTTATTTCATCAATATTTATGGTACTACTAAGAAAAATCTAAAAAATTGAGGCGTAGAAGCTTGACTATAGTCAAATAAAAAATGTAAATCCAGGGGGCTTTCGGCTAGATCTAGCACTCCGCCCCCCTTTTTCCCCACTTTCTTTCTTTTTAAATCGGTAGAAAGGTTCTCAGTTTATTCCTCAAACGAATTCGCTTCTGCAGTTCGAGAGCTAATGATCAGAAAGTGAATTTCCACATAAAAAGACCACATTCCCCTAAACATCTACCAAAATCAAGAAGGCGATAACGGATCTATTACAAGGCAGCTGAATGTTGAAAACGGAAAGAGAACAAACAGCGGCCATGCATTAAAACCCATCATCCACTGATGAGAAATTAGATAGGCGATCAACTTGGAAAGAAGCAGTAAGGCATAAAATCAACATCAGAACACCGATCAAAGAAAGCTTAAAAGACAAATGAATTAGAAAAAAGAAAGTTACCACGAGCAGAAGGAAGGGGAGGGTTTCCAGCAGCAGAGAAGGCAAGGGGTTTGATATCGATGAGCTCCTCCACATCAAATTCCAAATCGGAATCGTCCTTGAAATGCTGGAAATCAGTCTCGAAATCATCATCAATGTCAATAATATCAGACTTGACCGGGTTCGACAATTGATTTCCAAACCCAGGTTTCTTGAGATTAGGCCAAAGGTGTTCGCCGGTGACTCGCCGGGAGCGAGTCGGTGGAATGAAGCCGGAGATTATAGCACCTCCACACATTTTTGAAGAATGAAACAGTTAAAGTGACAGGATTTTGACAGAAAAGGTGGGAAAGTTGGGGATTTTTCGATTTCTGAGAGAAATTGGGAAGAGGATTGGAATGAAATGGAAGATTAATTGTTGAGAAGTGAATTAATTTTCAAGGGAAGGGGATTCTTGTTTAGGGTTTTAATCAAAGGTTAGGTGAGCTTTTCTTGTAAGAAAGTGGGAATTGTTGGCAATTTGCAAGCGGGACCCACCTGATGTAAAATCCCCTTTCTACCCTTTTTCTATGCTGTCAACTACACAGCTCCCTCCCTCCCAGTCCCTCCCCACTGTCGACGCCACGACAGAAATAGCATTTATTTTTTCATTTTTTCCTTTTTCCCCTCCTCCAAAGAATATCATATTTATCGAGTTGGTGAAATCATAATAGAATTTCATTAATTGATAAATTAGGTATAAATTACAAACATAGTTAGATTGTTTTTTTATTAAATTTATTTAGAATTATAAATTTTGTCATATTTACTTTCATCATTACCGTTATCGTTATCTCTGAAGGTCAAACAGTAATAGTAAATATATCGAAATTTATAATTTTTCTTCTCAAACATTAACAATAATTATAACAATAACGATGCGACGTAATTTGTAGACACAATTGGATTTAGCATGATTCACTCGCCGATCAGATTGCATTTTTTTATTACACATATGAAAGTGAACCTCATGTGAACACAATTAAACGATACCAAAGGTAATCAAATAAGACCCACTTTTGACATTTCTATTGATTTTTCACTAAGATAAACTAGGCTTAATTGAAGGAGACTACATTACATTATAGTACCTTATTTGGGTAAAAAAAATACATTTTGTGTATTCTAAATTTACTATCGACTCGTCTATCAATTCTACTTATGAATATTTCAACTAAAATGTTATATATTTATTTCTTAAAAAAAAAGTTATAAATTTAATTCTTTATCACCCTATCTTGTTAAAAAATAAATAAATTTGGATTACTTTATTTTAGTTATTAAAATTTTAAATATTTTATTTCAGATTTTATTTTTAACATCTCGCATTAACATTTTAATTAATTATTTAGTAAGAGTTGAGTATAAAACACTTATTTCGTATATTCATGTGATTAAGATTAATAATTGTGTAGACGTTGCCGTGGATACATGAGATAGTTATACTTTCTATCTCCAATTCCAATTATCTTGATGAACAGAAAATAAAGGGAAAAAGGCAAGATGAATTATTAACCATTGAGAAATAAATTAAAGTTACTTGCCATCAAATCAACGCTTCAAAATCAAGTGCTGAATTTCTTGGGTTGGATCGAGTCTTTTCTCTTTACAAAGTTTTTACCAATTCAGAAATTTAAGAACTTATTCGTATGTATATGTGTCTCTCTCTACGTATAATGGTTAACTCATCAAAAGATCAACTTATAAGTTATAATATAATTTTAACATGAATGTTTTACTACATACAATAACTCACAATATAAAATTATTTAACGCAATATTGAATTTTTTTTTAGCTTAACACCTCCGTGTGTTAAACTATATATTAGACGGAATTTGCAAACAAGGTAGAAAAATAAGAAAAATTATTTATACAAAATAGTAAAATTTTAACTTTTATAAAGGTTTATAGAAATCTATCCGTGTGTATCAGTGATAAAAACTGATAGAAGTTTTTCACTGATAGATGCCGATAAAAGTCTATCAGTATTTTTTTTTTTGCTATTTCTGTAAATAATTTGACTTTTTTCTATCCATGCAAATTTTCCTATATTAAAAGGGTAGCCAATTTGAATATTATTAGTGGATCAATATACCAATTATCATTTTAAAGTTTGATGGTTTCATCGCGTTGTTAAATTCACACCAACAAATATTTAAAAAAAAAAAACTATATGGGCAAAAAGGGTAAATTCCATAGTTTTTTTTTTTTTTTTTTTTTTAAGCATTTAGAATGTGACACTCTTCATGGGGTGTGGCATTCAAAGGAGTAGGCTTGTCTGCCTAATTTTATGCCCTCATAGTCATGTGTTATTGTTTATGATTAACAAAAATAGTAGTTTACCAGACTTGACTCCACCAAAACAAATGACTATTTGAATTTTTCCCCTACTTTTTTTTCTACATTTCTCACAATCCCATAAAATTAAAAAATAAAAATAAAAATCTTACCCTTCAGTATAACCAACCCCTTTCTCTTTGTTCCCAACAACTTTGATCTACTTGTTCAAATCAAAATGAAATACCTCAAAGTTGATTTTTTTTTTTTAACTTAAAGGGAAAAAAACATGTAATATAATGTTTTTCATGCTGGTCAAGAAACATGTTTTTTTTTTCCATTTAATATTTGCATTGAATTAATTAATCCGTCTAAATTTGGAAAATTATTCAATAAATCTTTAAATTTTCAACTTTTTATATTAAATAGGTCACGAAAATTTTGATGTTGTATCTAATAAGTCATTAACCTATACAAATAGAAGAAATGTTTTTTTTTTAAATGTTATTATTTTGTAAAGGGAATATTTCCCTAACTAGTATTGTATTTCTTCTATAATGTTAATGTGCTGTGCAAATAGAAGAACTATTTCAAAAACTATTCTAGAACAACGCCCATGTAAAATTATTAATTAGAAAAGAAAAGAAAAGAAATATTTGTTAAAATGTCATCGTTGCAACAAATCAGTCAAAAATGTGGTCTATTGGTCAAATAAAATATCTAAAAAATATATACTCTAGGGAAAAAATCGTACTAGAGGAAAAAAAAACCCTTCGACGTACTTTTAAGACATTTAAATTATTATAATTAGATTATAATAATATGTGTTTGATGTATAAACTATTTTAGTTTGAAAATGAAATAGTAAATACTGTAGCAAAGAATAAAAAAATGACGAACGTAAAATAGTAAAAACTATAGGAAATAGTAAATGTTATAGCAAATAGGAGTTTTGAAATAATGTTTACTGTAATTAATTGGAAAATACAAAATAATATATACTGTAACAATAAGATGTTATTATAGTCTTAGGATAGTTTTTATTCCAAACACACTCTTAATATTTCTACATAAAATCTTTTTTTTTTTTTTTTTGTGAAGTATTGTATCTCCTATAATTTTATTTCAAAGAGAGGAAAATAAAAGCGTGTATTTTCTATATAATGTGATTGTTTATTTTTTTAATTACAATATTTATAGATTGAAAAATTAAATCTCTAACATCTAAATACCGAAGACATATAAATATTATTGAGTCAAATTTACTTTGACAAATAATTATTTATTTATTGTAACATGAAAAAAACATAGAGAAATTTAAATAGTGACATTAAATCAAGTGGATAGTATTTTACTTATGCATTGGGTAATAATTTAATTTAATTTAACCACTTTAAAATATGTATACGTATAATAGAAATTGTTAGTAAAATTTGAATAATTGTGTTGAATTAGCACAGGTGAACGAAAAAAAAAAAGGAAATTAGAAAAAGGACGTGTAGTTGACTTGTAATACACGAATATTCTAATTTTTGTCTGTTTATAATTTAAATCCCAAGAGGCTCAAATATGGTAGAAAAAGACAACGTCCATTTTTCCGTGAATATGTGGATATATACGCTGCTATGGATATTAAATTGATGGCTTTGAAATCCACTGATATATCTATAAATTAAAGGGATTGATATCAATATTAAATTTTCGTAGATATCTCTAATATCTTTTATAAATATTCGTAAAATATAAAAATGTCATCAAGTCTAACATGAATATAACTACTAATAATAATATTCATAACTTAGTTTGAGAGAAAAATAATTTAATTATTAATCTAAATAAAATTTATAAATTTCGTGACTTATAGAAATGTTTGTCGATATCGATATATCCGTACAATTTAAATCTCTACATTGATATTGATATCGATATTTTAATCTTTGGTTCAAATGTTGAAATTAAGAGGTATAAATTACCATTTTTTTCATTTAATTTTGAATCTAGTTTTTATTTTGTAAATAAATTAGTTACATTTTTACCTTTTTAAGTTTGGAGATTAATTCAAATTTCATCCCTAAGTTTCAAAAAGTTATAATATTATCCTCAAATTTGAATTTAGTTTTGAATTTCTTTACAATGTGTGAGGTGTGAAATCAAACTTTTAACCTCGAAATTTAAAACATAAGTTTTCTAACATTTAAGTTAGGGTTAGTTTGGCCAATAAGAACGTAGTTCAACTGACATAGTGTTCATATTGATAGGTTCGATTCTCCCTACACCTTAATTACAATATCTTTTTGAAAAAAAAAGTTAGGGTTAGTTTGATTTGGTCCTTAGGTTTCAATATTGTATACTTTAATAATTAATTTTAAAAGTAATGAAAAATTAGTGAAAGTAATTAATTATAATTTTTTATTTAAAAAATAATAATTAATAGACATAAACACTGAAAATCAAAATTATAAATCTTGGAATTCAAGGACTAGATGGAAATAAAATTCAAGACTTAAGGATAAAAATGTAATAGTTTGAAGTTTTGTAAATAAAAAAAAATATATACTCAAAATTCAAAGATAAAAGTATAACGATCTAAAATATAAGGATAAAATAGAACTAGATTACCTAATATGTATTTTTTCCGAATTTATTAATACTAGTACTTATATTAAGTCCTACTTTGAAAAATAATTTGTAAACATAAATAAATAGTTATTTGTTTTTTTTAATAAATATCAATAAAAATATGTTAAAGCAGCACTACATTGTTTTTGTTGACGCTTTTTCTAACAACTTTAATAAATAGTGCAAACAAGTGAATATTCTCTCTCTCTCTTTTTTTTATATATATCCTAAAGTATATAAACCAGCTTACACACTTCTCGATTAATCTCATGAGATAATCTATTGAATTCATGATCTTTTAGCCTTTTGGTCTCTCTTTTATATTCTCACTATCACTAGAGCAATCCATGATAGTTATTCTCATTCTAAACATCATTTTAATCAAACTGTTAAAAAAAAAAAAAAGAGTATATTTTTAAGGATAGATTATTAGTACAATAATTGTGGTGGTGGAGGATTGAACTTCCAATTTCTTTGATCCAACTGCATGTGTTAATATCATTGAGTCAAACTCACTTTGGCTCAACCTAAAAACAATAAACATTTTAATCTTAAAATTAGAAACGATATAGCTTTTTATTGGTATATTTTTAAAATTAATGAATCAAATCCACTCTTTTTCAAAATTCGAGATAAGAAAGGTAGTGTTCCCAAAAAAAAACTTGTAAGTCAATACTTTCTTTTTCATTGGTGAAAGAAAACAAAATGTGAGAAAATTAAAGTTAATCTTTACATATTTCATTTCTCTTTATATATATATATATATATATATATATTGAGGAATCAAATTTCTAATTTTCAAATTCACTATTTTATGCATTTATGTAAGTTGAACTCTTTTTTTTTTTTTTTTTTTATTAGATATTTACCATTTAGATAATACTAGCCCAAAGATCCGTCGGATGTACACAACTGCAAATTTGCATGATACAAATTATATAATATAGTTTAAATTTTGATTGAATATTCAATTATAAATATTTAATGTGAAATGAAGTAACTAAAAAAATAGTGGTCAAGCTATAAATTTCTTGCTTCAAGATAATTTATAGTAAATTTGAAATGTGTAGAAAGTGATACATAATTTTAAGGATATTTGAAATAGATAGTAAAATAAGGAAAAAAATCTAAAAATATATCATCTCTATAAAATATTTACAAATATGGAAGTGTTGACTAGTTAAATTTGATTTTTTTTTTTTTCAATTTTCAATTTAGCACTATCAAAAATAAACTTGAAAAAATGGCATAGATTGCCCAAGACGAAGGGTACAAATTGAAATATTTGTGTATTTATGTACTGTAATATTTGTTTACAAAACCAAACAAATAAGAAGGCTTGGTTTGGTTGTTTACTATTTCTACGAAAGTGCACTTGAGAGGTATCGAAAAGAAAATAGACCGTACGAATGTTTGGAAATGACAAGGAGAGGGACAATAAGATAGTTGGTAGCTATCTTTGATAGAAGCTACCACTGATAGTATATTATCAGTGATAGAAGAAGCCAACAATGATAGCACGTTATCGATGATAGAAACTACCACTAATAGTACATTATCGATGATAGAAGTTGCCACTGATAGCATGTTATCGGTGATAGAGAGCTATCATTGATAGCATGATATCAGTGAGATCATTGATAAGATCTTATCAATGATGTTCACAGTGAAAAAGGCTACCACTGATAACCACGATATGAGTGATATTAGTGATATCGGTGATAGAAGTTAGGTGAAATCTATATATCAAGTTTCTTTGAAAGTTCATAACTAATTATAGAAGTCTATCATTGTTAGCCTTGAGTGTTAATATTTCAAGGTTGATTCTAATGGATGAAAGTTTATCGATGATAACGACTGATAGCTGCTATTGATGATAGCCACGATAAAAGATTATTAATGATAGATACTATGTTAATCTTTCAAAATTGATAGTCATTTATGAAAGTCTATCAATGATAGCCTCTGATAACTTTCCAACACTGGTATAACTCAATCTTTCAAGGTTGTTGGTTTTATTTCAATGTTGATAACTACTAATAAAAGCCTATCATTGACAGCTACTGATAACCTTAACTATTAATATTTTAAGATTGATTCCATTAGATGAAAGTGTATCAATAATAATCACTTATAGCTAATAGCAAATTAAAAGTTAATATTTCAAAATTATATTAATATTTCTCAAATTGAAAGTTGTCACTAATAACAACTATCAGTGGCTATCACTAATAGTTGTTATTAATGATAGCTTTCAAGTTGAGAAAATCGAAAAGAAACAGTAAAAGTGGTGGTTAGGTGTGGGTTTTTTAATCTTTTATCATTTTTTATCCTATATATACAATTATATTATGTAATATTTTTTTAAATATTTTTTTGCTTGAATTTCATTTATGCAATTAAGAGAATACTATGTGACGATTTGCAATATAACATCATCGTAACAATCACATGAAAAGACAGGAAAAATAGTCAATATAATAGGCATTTGCTTTAAAATGTAGGATAAGATAGCATGGTAAAAATTCTCCATTGTTAATGCTTTTTAATATAGCATCGATTTCGTATATTAAGCAGTAGTGGGGTGAAAGGTTAAAAAAAATTAAATATCAATTTATATTCCTTAATTGTATAATTGTATCAATTTAAACTCCGAACTAATAATTTATAAATTTAAACCTTCAATTTTCATAAATATGTCAATTTAAACCTAATTTAAACTCTGAACTTTTGTAAGCGTATCAATTTAAAACATCTATTATATTTTACCTGAATACACTTATGAAAGTTCATTATTTAAATTAATATATTTATGAAAATTTAAGGTTTAAGTGAATAAGTTTTTAATTGATACAATAATTAGTTTAGAGTTTAAATTGATATAACTCTTAAAGTTTAGAGTTTAAATTGATATGATTATTAATTATTAATCTAAGATTTAATTTGATATAAGTCCCAAAATGGGGTATGAATTAATATTTACCAAAAAATTAAAGAAAAAATTTTACAAGATGGAAAAATGTTAAATTATTTATAGAAATAACAAAAAAAAACAGTATTAATGATATACTTCTATCAATCTCTATTAAATAAGATTAAAATTTTACTATTTTATGTAAATAGTTTTTCTTATTTTTTTTATTTTAAAAAATATTCTTAAATTAAATTAATTTAAAAACAAACAAACAAAAAAGTGCGAAGTTGCCGGCTGGAAAATTCGTATCGCCTCGCTAGCCACCAAAGTTGACGATGCTAGTCCGAGCTTTTTGGCACAGTTTTACCTTTTATTTCTTTTATAAAAAAAAATTATTTATAGTATTAATATTATTATTACTTTACCATTAATTAATATTTTTGGTAGGCCATAGCAGTATTAAATTTTATAAAAGGAGGTAAACTATCAGGAGGTTCATGCACTCAATATATACCCTTATTTCACAATATTCCAATCATATTATTATATTATTATTATATTGTAACCCACTACACAAGTCCAGACAAATTGTAATTTTCACGTACGGATATAGGGCCCACATGCCTTTATGAGTTCCAATGTCAATTTAAAATTTGATCCGATTAATTATTCTAGATTAGGGTAGTGTATATAATGTAGAAATTGAGATATAATTTAAACGTGTAGAGTTTCAAAGACATAATAAAAGTAGTCGTTACACTGAATTTTCGGAGAACCTATTTTGTGGAATTGAACTTGAGCTTACATTTGATTTTATGTAAAAGTGATTCGATCTCTAACATTACTTGATCGTATGATTATTTATCTTGAATGCACACACTTGAATGTAAAACATGGATGATTTTTAAGTTGACGTCTAAGACGAATGTTTGTATCTTTAAAGTATTTTTTTTTTTGTAAGTGTGATTTAGTCTTAAAGCCCCCAAAATGAATTTTAACTTCTCTATTTATAAAGTTCACATAGGACGGTGTGGATTTGAGCTTAGTTTGTCCATGAATCTATCGCTTAAATTAACTAAGAGCTTGGTTGGCATTTGAGTTAAATTAAGCATTTTTTAGCTTAATTTAACCTATATTCAAATATTAACAGTAAATACGAATAAACTAGACCTCGTTTTGTAACCATTTGATTTTTTTATTTTTGGTTTTGAAAATTAAGCCTATTTCATCCACATTTCATACAATGATTTACATTTTTCTTAAATACAATAGTTGAATTTTTAGTCAAATTCCAAAAACAAAAGCAACTTTTTGAAAGTTACCTTTTCTAGTTCACAAAATTTGGCTTGATTTTTTAAACCATCGATGAAATATAGAGAACAAAAGAAGAAATTTGGAGGTGGAAATAGTGTGCATGGGCTTAATTTTCAAAAACAAAAAACAAAATGGTTATCAAATGGAACCTCAATTTATTTGATTCAACAGTCATGATGAAGGCACATGACATCTGTTGAAGACATGAACCAAAAACCCCAGCTCTTTCTTACCTCTCTATCTCTCTAGCCCCTGTTCAAACAAACAGAAAACAATTATCAAGTTGTTACAAACTGTTTTTATTCCTCAACTATCTGTATTGAAACAATTCAGTGTAAAGAATAAAAAGTAAGCTTTTTTTTCCCCCATTTTTCAGAGAGTGAGAAAACTTATCTGAAAACTTTTTGTAATCTTGAAAGCTTTGAATGAAAACTTGAGGGTTTCTTCAAAAGTGGATGTAGGTGGAGCTAAATCACTAAATCATTATACATTGTTGTATTCATCTTTTCTTCCTCTTCTTGAATCTCTGATTGCATGTTCATCTTCTTCACTGAATATTTAAAGATCAAAATCTCCATTAGAATACCTGCAAAAACGAAGAAGAAAGGTTAGTACAGAGAAATCGCCCTAAAGCTAATTTATCTTTCTATTCAAATGAAGTGGAATAAAAAAAAGCTCAATCTTTACCACCTAATTTTCTCTGTGGGCGACTGATGCGTTATTTTATGTAGTGGAAATATGGATGATATGCGTTGATGGATTGCGTTGTGCACTCAAGTTTCCCTAGCGGAATTCAAGTGTAAATTCCCCTGAGTTTCCTGGTAAGTCCAGGGTCGAACACAGGAACTTGTGTTGGTGATTTTTATGAAGATTTGTGGTATCCAGTTAAATAAATAAATCATTGGGTTTGTTGTTTGCGTTGATGGAAATAAATAACGAATGCGAAAGAGTTTGAAAAGAGTTGGTAAACGGGAAATACGATGAATATGCGGTGAACAAGTTGAAAAAAGTTTCGGCTAACACTCCCTATAATGCGTTCATGCCTTTCGTTCACGCAACATGCATACAATAGTAAACCATCTCTCGGCGTGAATGCCACGGCTTCTAAGGCTAGAACGCATGCGATAAATATGCGATAAGTCTACAAGATTTACACATAAACCTCTATCTCTATTTATACGATGACAACCTGACATTCACACAAATATGCGACCACATAATATCATTCTCATTCCTAGGATGCATGCGATGCAAGTTGACAAATAGAGCTTATCTCTAAGTTCCTATCTCTTGTTTATGCAAGCCTAATCTTGCTCTTTCGAGTCCAGATTCTAACCTAGCTCTCTTGAGACATTAGGTTCTTTCTTTAGATTCTCTCTCGAGTAACTCTAAAGGGTATTTTGCACAGCATAAAATAAGACAATCGCAAGCAATGAACTTCCTAGGTCATGTTAGCTTAGTTCTTCTCAAGCCATTCAACTAGTTTAATTACTCATGCATATTAAGAGAGTGAGCAGATGTAGAAATAGAACTTCCATTGATAGATATGAGATGAAGTACAAAATAACGATGCAAGTATAGTAAAGAGTCTGGTAGCAATTTCTTGCTGCCAGACGGTTACATTGTTTCTATTAGTGCTCTAAAGATATTCTCGCTCTCGCGAGAGTCGGCCTGCTCTATGCTCTTACGCCCCAAGGTTCTCTTTCGAGCTGTCCTGGGCGATCTCCGGTGCCACCACTCTTCTCTTGCTCCGCCGTAAAATGGAAAAGAAAACTATGAATAGAAACAACTGTGAACTTTTTGACTGATCAACTAATCGACTACTTAACCCCTTCTCTGAAGAATGCACTTGGTATTTATAGGGCATTAAAGGTGAAAGGCGACTTCTCTCTCTCGGTTGTACAGATGGGACAGCTTTAATTCCTGACTGATGCGCTGGATAATTGTTACCGATAAAGCTGGATGTACTTTGTGACCGTTATCGACTGTCAACTTAATTTGGATCCGACTGCCGTCAGTTTTCTGTCTCATCGATCTTAATTGTCCTTTCACCCGATGTGAGCATCATATTGCGCTGACCAAGTTGCGGTGATTCTTCTTGGGCGAATGTTTGCGAGTACGATCAATGCAAAGTCTTGCGGTGAAGTTGCGCTCGAACAATATATTCCTATGATCGCAATCTCTGCATAGCATTAACGCATATTCTGCACAAAAACATAAAGATCAACTGCTCTAATGCGTTGGACGCATGCAACCGTAATACTATGGATTTATGCTTAATGGACGCAATTTAATACATTCTATCAACGCAATCCAACATTATTTAAGAACTTAGCACTATGATAACGTGTATTTCTGCCCGTTATCACATCCCCAAATTTAAACAATGCTTGTCCTCAAGCATAAGCTAAAGATTCCTTTATCAAGTTAACCGCAAAGTTCTTTCCCTAGATTTCTCAAGGATACTTCGTTCAAATCCTATATGCCAGAATTTCCTTAAGTCTTATTCAAGCCTCTTCCTAAAATATTTCTAAGACTTAGGGATTGCAAGCTTAACTTTCAAAAGAACTTTACTAAATTCCAAAACATCGCATGATTTATTTCAAAAAGAAAATTTTCCACCGGGGTGTCAAATGATTTATCCTTGCACAAAATTTTTTTTCATTGCATTTTTTCTAACCTTGCACTGATTCGAGTACCTTGCCTTCGTTTTGGCTTGCCCCCACGTGTGTCATGCGAACATCCAACTACGAGCAATGCACTCTTTCTCAGACTAAACTCATACCGATTTGGTAGTGATGTTGCGATCATTGATTTATGCATTGATCCTGGTGACTTACTTTCGTTTTGGCTTGCCCCCACACGTGTCATGCGGATATCCAACTACGGGTAAGTGCCTTTCACAACTTAACTCTTATCAACATGGGCTTCCCATTGCGTTGACAGTGGAGTTGTTATTCTCAATTTTTTTTTTCTTTGTAGAAGCAAGGTCGGAAACAAATATCCCATTCCCAAATTTAAAATGCGGCAATGTTCTCATTACCAAAAGATTAAAATAAGTCATGCGATGGTCATAGAATGCGTTGTAAAGAGAGTTTGAAAGAAAGCTAGCAAACCCCTAACTTCGAGAAATATTTCATGAGGTGACTATCTTAAGATTTAAGTTAACTCTAGTGTATACGAAAGCAATAGAAGTATATCTATCATCACTGAAATCATACTGGGATAAGAAACAACATGCAGTAACTCACTAAATTTATCTATACCAAATGATTGCGGTGATTAAAGAGGATGTGGTGATAAAACCTTGAAAACTAAAATGCAATGTGATAGCGCAAAATTGGACATGAAGATAAGGAAGAGTACACCCCAAATTTTGCGTTGTCGCCTGCATTGTATTGACACATCCATCTTTGCAGCGATCATTCTTCGTTGGGTTGCAGTAATGGAATAAGATAAGTGCTGCTTTGCGTAACATTTTCATAATCCAGTGCCTCGATCGTTGTAAGAAAAACAAAGAGAGTGTCAAATTATTTTAAACAAAATAAAAATCGTTATCGCAATTTTTTTTTTAATAATCGATAGTGAAAATTGAAAAGATAATAAAGTAAGGATAAATCAGAATTGAAAAGATGGTGAAAATTCCGAGTAGTGGAGAAAAGAGTTGAAGACTTGAGGTTTCCCAAAACTTGCATCCCTGATAAGTTGCGATCATCTGATAACGCAGGGACCACATACATCCTTCTTCATTCAAAGTTTCTTAGTTCCATGGAGTCGACTTGGCGATGCCAGTCTTCTCCATGGTATGCCTTTACTTAATGTCCATTGACTTTGAATATGTTGGTTCCGTCGTCATTTGATAATTCTACCGCGCCATGTGGAAGTACTTGTCGAATTATGAACGGTTCGGACCAACGTGACTTTAGCTTTCCTGGGAAGAGTCACAGACGTGAATTGAAAAGCAAGACTTTCTACCCGACTTGGAGGTTCTTACTGCATATGCGTTGGTCATGTCAGCACTTGGTGCATTCTTTATAAATTTTTGCACTTTCATATGCGTTGTTCCTCCATTCTTCTAGCTCGACCAGTTGCATTTTCCACGCTTCCCCTGCTTTCTTCAAATCAAAATCCAGTTTCTTGACCGCCCACAATGCTTTATACTCTAGCTCCAAAGGCAAATTACACGATTTGCCAAATATCAACGCATAGGGGGACATAACTATAGGCGTTTTAAATGTGGTCCGGTATGCCCATAACGCATCATCAAGCTTCATTGCCCAATCCTTCCGCGAAGGTTTTATTACCTTCTCAAGTATCAATTTAATTTCAAGATTGGAAACTTCAACTTGGCCATTTGTTTGCGGATGGTATGCGGTGGCCACCTTGTGGAGGATATTGTACTTGCGCAGCAGCTCCTTTATATTGTGGTTGACAAAGTGTGATCATTCATCACTTATAATGGCACGGGGAGTACCAAAACGGGTGAAAATATTCTTTTTGAGGAACTGGGAGACTACCGCCGCATCACTTGTGACGCACATAATTGCCTCTACCCACTTGGAAACGTAATCGATGGCCAATAAGATATAATGCTTGCCATGCGAAAGAGCGAATGGTACCATGAAATCAATCCCCCATATGTCAAATAGTTCCAGCTCCAAGATAGTGTTCATTGGCATTGCGTTCTTCCATGAAATGTTACCGGTGTGTTGACACCAATCACATTTCATTGCATAGTCAGCAACATCCTTAAATAATGAAGGCCAAAATAATCCACTTCATAAAACTTTGGCTGTAGTACATTGTCCTTCAAAGTGCCCTCTATATGGCGAATCGTGGCACTATGACAATATGCGTTGTTGAGCAGCATCTGGTACACATAATTGAATGATTTGGTCTGCACCTCTTTTATACAGATTCGACTCATCCCAATAATAGTGTCTGCATTCATTCATGAGCTTCTTCTGTTGATGGTAAGTGTAATCTTCAGGAAATTGTTCATAAACCAAATAATTAACGATGTTCGCATACCAGCCCTTCTATGTGAAACAACTGCTCATCCGGAAACATAGCACTCACTTCAAATTCATTGCAGTCAACCTCGGGATTTTTCAGTTTGGACAAATGATTCGCAACTTGATTCTCTGTCCCTTTCCGATCAATGATCTCGATATCAAATTCTTGAAGGAGGAGAACCCATCTGATCAACCTCGAATTTGTGTCATTCTTTGTCATCAAATATTTTATTGCTGAGTGATCAGTGTGAATAAGTACCTTAGTTCCCAATAGATATACCCGGAATTTTTCCAACGTAAAAATCATAGCCAGGAGTTCTTTTTCAGTGGTGGTATAATTAATTTGGGCATAGTTCAGAATTTTACTCGCATATGCGATGGGGTGCAAAATAGTTTTCTTCTTTTGCGCTAATGCGGCTCCCATCGCATACCCGATTGCGTCGCACATGATTTCAAATGGCAGTGTCCAATCCGACGTAATTAAGACAGGCGCGGTAATCAGCGTATCTTTTAAAATTCGGAATGCGTTGAGACAATTGTTATCAAATTCAAACTTTCTGTCCGCCTCTAACTGTTGGATTTTATGTCCTAAAACTCGTAGTTTGTAAATTAATAAACATATTCTGTTTTTTTTCCGATAAAGTTGTTATTGAAATTGTAATCTTGAATCCAATAAATTAAGGTCTTAGGGCTATTTAATGTAGTTTGAACTATATGTAGTGACATAAATATGGATCAAGTTCAAATATATAGCCAAAATGGTCTATAGTATATAAATAAGGTTAGGCGCCTTATTCTGGGGATACTATGGATGCGGCCCACTTTGTAGTTAGTACAAACGATGTGATCCTAAATCGTTCATATAGAGATATGTGAGTGGGGGCATCCTATGCAATGAGTTTGCATAAAACTGAACCATGAAATAGTCACTTTTTATGTTCTAAATGCCGTTTTATGTATAAAACTGACTATTTCGTTAATTGATGACCTAGGTGACTTAATGTTAATCCTGAGCTAACTATAAACTCCTGTTCACTCGGAATTATCCTTAGATCTGCATAGATGAGGGCATCTCATCATCGTTGGTAGCCTCCCATTTCAGGGGTAAGATCGGGTGGATAGCATGGAACATAGGGTGCAAGACGGAATTCACTCCTACCCATTATAGGGATAGTAGATACAACCCTTTAGTACTGAATCCAGGTCTTGAACAAGGGGCCCCACCCTCTTCTTGGCCCCAGAGGGATTCGGTTTATAGGTTGGACCTTAAACCAATTGTTCATTAGAGGATTAGTGGAACTTAAGGAATAAGATGTAGTCTCGAGGATAAAACGATTTTTATGACCCAACCGAGATTATGAACAACCTGTGAAGGATTAACTTACTAATCATTGTTATATCAAATGGACAAAAATATATCTATAGTGAGAGGAATGCAACTACGGGACTCTAGTGGAATGACCTGTTAGTTAACGAATGTTGATTAGCTCTGCCTAAAAAGTTTAGCCAGCTAATCTTGGATCGTTGGAGCCCATGATCTATAGGTTCATTAGGTTCCCCTACTAGCTCATATGGAATAAACTTAGAACAGTATGATAGAATGATTCAAATTGTTCGAATTAGGTGAAGAGAGAGAAACCGACAAGTATATGTGATATAGTGGTCGGATTTTTCAGTTTAGAGATACAACTTTAATATTTAAATGTGATTTAAATATCAAGAATATGAATATGTTCATATTTGAAAGCTCGAAAATAATGAAAATGGTCAAAGATGTACAAAGTCAAAGAGTTGACTTTTGACTTTGAAAAGTCAAACTTTGACCGACTTTATATTCAAATGTAATTTAAATTTCGAGAAAATGAATGCGGATTCATGCTCGGGAGGTCAAAATTAGTCAATACGAAAATAATCATAAAAAGTCAAAATGTTACCTTTTTGGTCAAAGTTTGACTTTGACCAAATGACTATTTTGCCCTTTGACTAAAGTTAGTAGGAAAATCCAAACTTTTGTTGGATAATTCCACTAACAAAATAGTGGGCTAGGTGTTGGCTTATAGTGGAGACATTAAGCCCACTAAGGTAGTAGATTATAGGTGTTGGGTTTTTATGGATTTGGTTCATGCAATTGTTGCATGGTTTTTTTCTATAAATTGGGCTTTCTATTTTGGATTAAAAAGTTTTTGCCAATTTTACCAAATTGTTTTCTAAAATTGGGCTGAAAACAAACCCAAAACCTACCTAAATTCCATCTTATTTTTTCCATCTCTTTCTCTCTCTCGGTTTTCTTCATCCACGGGTCCCACAACTCGGTTCTGAGTCCAGAGGATAGTAGGTCAACTCTAGTAGTGGTCCAGAAGAGTTCGGGTCGAGATTCAGCGAAGAAAAGCATTGTTCGGGAGCTACAAAGGTTGTATCCCATCCCTTTTAATTCACTGTTTTTTCCTTCAAGTGCATGCTATTTTCCTTTAAATTTGAAGTAATTAGAGTATAATTAGATCCTATTCCACTGCGTTTGTCTCGTGTTCCATCATGAGGTATCAGAGCATGCTTTAATTACGCTCAATTGCTTTTGGGGGGTGTTTTTTTTTTTCTTTCTATTCAAAGTGTTGAATGAAATATGGACTAAAGTGGATTTATTATGATTTTGGCATTGTTTTTCTTTAAATTTCTTGTGGAAATTTGTAATTACTCACATGTTTATAAGCATTAATGTGTGAAAAAGGGTCTGTAAATTTGTTGGAGTCATTAGAGTTGAAACTAGACTGTAATTTCTTGATTCCGGGAGAGAGGACAGCAGTAAAATTGGAGAATTTTGGCTCATAGACCCGATTTTACTCCCAGGCCCGAGAGAAGCTCCTAGACCCGACCCGAGAAGCGCTCCGACCCGATTTCTCACATGCGCACCTAGCTTCGCGTACCCGCCCGCTCCGATTCATGCGACCCGGTTCGAAGCTGCCTGTACGCCTGTCGCCTGCTCGCAACCCGCGCGCTCCGTCGACCCGCCCTGCGTCCGGTTCCGTTGACTGCACCAGCGGTCATTGACCAGACGGTCTGGACTGGTCTGTTTGACCTAGTTGAGCCGGTTTGACTTGTTTAACTTGGTTTTTGGTGTTTTTAGGCCGGTTCGAGTTTTAGAGTGATTCCAAATGGTTCAAAATGTTGTTTACCTATTATGCATGTGATATATAATGTTGTTTGATTATGTGTGCATATAGTTTGCCATATAGTTTTAAAACCCCACCATAGGAAAAGCATGTGATATGCTTATAAGTATTATAAAATATATACTATGCATGCTTAGTTTTATATATGTTGTATTAAAGCATGTTTGATTGAAGGAAGCATGTTATAGATGAATGCTCTAGGGTTATAATTGTTATAAAATTACCTAGACTTCTAAAATCTATAATACAGATAAGATGCATGCTCATTTAAGGTTAACCATCGAGCAATCCAAATTTTCATAGAAAAATAGGTCGATATCTTGTAAAACCGAAGTTACAAGAAAACTCACCCGGCAAGATCTTGACAAAAAGTCAGATAAGATGACTAAGGTTGAAAGTTTTTAAGTTGACGGTTCATGAAACACCTACTACATGGAGATCGAGCCGACGTCTGAGTTAGGTTAGACCGGTTTTATGAGCATGCATGAGCGGTGTGAGGTAATAAAATTTGTTTATCACCTAGACATCGTAGGTTAAAAATCTAGTATAAAAGTTATACTCGGATGAATCACCTAGACTTAGGATATGTTTAGTTAGCCGAAATGTATCGCTAAGTATTTTATACCCTAACCGTCTAGAACACTTCAACTGGAGAGAAGTAATGTATTTTTAGCTCTAGCGTCCCTAAGAGTTCACACCGTGAGATTCATGCTTGGGTTTGGGCCGCTTTGGGAGCGGACTCCATTCGGAGAGTGTTTGCATGAGTCAATACCAAGGTGAATAGGGGAAGTTGTTCATAGTAAATGGGGGAAGGAAGTATGTAAACACATCCTACGGTCTCTTCCATTAGGTCGTACCGTGAGATTCCTATAATGCGCCTGCATGTCTGCCCTGGAGCAGCCTTACCAATCAGAGGGCTATATTATAGGATTTGGAACTCCACGAACTCTAGAAATAGATAGGGTCTCTCAGGTTCGTTTTCATTTTTGTCTTTCCAACTTCAAGAGCATAATGATTCCGATCTTTGAGGTCTGAAAATGGAGGGTCACACTTACAAGAATTACTAAGTGTTAGTAAATTCTTGACCAAAGTAGTGGTAACTGAGTTATTATTGGAATAAGAGTTATTCTGGTAATAGTATCTAGTCAAAATAGTCTTGGTTCAACGGAGGAATAGTCGATCACCCCTCGGTGGAGGTTATTCTAAACCATTGAATATCATGGAAAAATATAATAATGAAGGGTACATTATTAGTTTTTTTTTGCTAAACTTGATTGGATTTAAATGATTAATGTTTTTACTAAAAATGATATGTTTTTCTTTTCAGCATGACTAGTTCTCTAGATCAACTCTTAGCTTCCGAGAAACTAAAGGGCGATAATTACTCAACATGGAAAAACAATCTTAATTCAACACTAGTAATAGATGACTTGAGATTTGTCTTAACTGAGGAATGTCCTCAGGCCCCTGCCTCGAAAGAAGCACAAGGTAAATATGATTTACTAGTTGCTAAAACATGTTTAGTGGAGTATGATACCTCAACCTGGATATTGGATTCAGGAGCCACTAAACATATTTGCTTCTTTTTTCAAGAAACTTGTTCCTGGAAAAAGTTTGAAGAAGGCGAGATCACCCTCAAGGTTGGAATAAGAGAGGTTGTCTCGGTCGAAGCAGTGGGAGACTTGAAGTTGTTTTTCAACGATAGATAAATCATACTTAAAGATGTTTTGTATGCACCTCTTATAAAGAGGAATTTAATATCTATCGCTTGTATATTGGAACAAATGTATAAAATATCTTTTGAAGTTAATGAAGCGTTCATTTTCAGAAAAGGTATTCAAATTTGTTCTGCTATACTTGAAAACAACTTATATAAGTTAAGACCAACTAAAGCAAAATTTATCTTAAATACTGAGAGTTTTAGAACAACTGAAATTCAAAATAAAAGACAAAAAGTTTCTTCTAATGCCTATCTATGACACTTAAGACTTGGTCATATAAATCTCAAAAGGATTGAGAGATTGGTTAAGAATGGACTCCTAAATCAATTAGAAGACAATACTTTATCTCCATGTGAGCCTTGTCTTGAAGGAAAAATGACTAAGAGATCTTTTACTGGAAAAGGTCTTAGAGCCACAATACCTTAGAGCTCGAACATTCAGACCTCTGTGGACCGATGAATGTCAAAGCTCGAGGTGTTGTATGAATATTTCATCAGTTTTATTAATAATTATTCAAGGTATGGTCATATTTACCTAATGCATCACAAGTCTGATTCTTTTGAAAAGTTCAAGGAATATAAGGCTTAGGTTGAGAACCAATTAGGTAAAACAATTAAGACACTACGATCAGATCGAGGTGGGGAGTACATGGACTTAAGATTTCAAGACTATATGATAGAACACGAAATGAAGTCACAACTCTCTGCACCTAATATGCCTCAGCAGAACGGTGTATCTGAAAGAAGAAACAGAACCTTGTTGGACATGGTTCGCTCAATGATGAGCTTTGCTGAGTTACCTGATTCCTTTTGGGGACATGCATTCGATATTCAGTGACGAAAAGCGTTGTTCGTAAGCTACAAAGGTTGTATCCCATCCTTTTTAATTCAATGTTTTTTCCTTCTAGTGCATGCTATTTTCCTTTAAATTAGAAGCAATTAGAGTGTAATTAGATCCTAGTTCCATTGTGTGTGACTCGTGTTCCATCACTAACAACGCACTCAGTGGTAGTGCTATTTTAGAAAAGTCCTTGACGAATCGTCTATAGAATCCAGCATTCCCCAAGAAGCTTCACAAATCCTTCACGTTGGTTGGAGGTTGAAGCTTTTCAATTGCGTCGAACTTTGCTTTGTCCACATCCAACCCTTCCCAAGAGACTTTGTGTCCCAACACTATACCCTCTTTCACCATGAAGTGACATTTTTCCCAATTGAGCACCAAATTCGTCTCTTCACATCTTTTCAGGATTTTATCCAAATTGGCTAGGTAGACTTCATATGTGTTCCCATAAACGGAGAAGTCATCAATAAATATTTCTATTGAGTCCTCGAGATAATCTGAAAAGATCGCCATCATGCACCATTGGAACGTGTTGGCGCATTGCAAAGGCCAAACAACATGCGGCGAAAAGCAAATTTCCAATATGGGCAGGTGAATATGGTCTTGTCTTAGTCTTCAGGAGCTATCACAATTTGATTGTACCCGTCATATCCATCCAAGAAGCAATAAAAATCGTTTCCAGCTAATCTGTCCAGCATTTGATCGATGAATAGCAAAGGGAAGTGATCTTTCTTTGTGGCCACATTCAGTTTGCGGTAGTCCATGCAGATGCACCATCTAGTGATGGTTCTTTGCAGTATCAATTCATTGTTCTCATTGGGGACTACCGTCATTCCGCCCTTCTTCGGCACACATTGCACGGGACTTGCCCACGTGCTATCTGCAATGGGATAGATAATGCCCCCATCCAGCCACTTGATAATCTCCTTTTTGACGACTTTCTTCATCGCAGGGTTAAGTCTACATTGATTTTCAATAGTTGCTTTGTGGTCGTCCTCAAGACGAATGTGGTGCATGCAGTACGCGGGGCTAATTCCTCTGATGTTAGCGAGTGTCCAGCCAATTGCTCGCACATGTTTCTTGAGAATGTTCAACGCATTCTCTTGATCTTTGCTGAGACAGAGAAAATTATCACTGGCAGCTTCTCATTCTGCCCCAGAAATGCGTACTTCAAATGTGTTGGTAGGGTTTTCAGTTCAAGTGTTGATGGTTCCACGAGAGAAGGTTGCATTATTTTTCTTTCTTCCTCCGGTTCTTCTTCTTGCGTTGCGATCGATCCTTCCTCTTTGTTTGTTTTTTGCTACGATCGCATTGCATACAGCTACGGATGTGTTGGCATCCTCTTCTTCACGTTCTTCATCAGACTTTTCTTCTTCAATCAAATTCAGGTCATCTTCAGAATCTTGCAGGTATTCCTCATCAGGAAATTTCATGCCACGAATTATATTAAACTTGAGCTTCTGTCTATTTATGCTCAAAGTGAATTCTTCCTTGTGCACATCAATTTGTGCACAACCCGTTGATAGGAAAGGTCTCCCCAAAATGATGGGTACATCCTTGTCGGCCTCATAATTTAGGATGATGAAGTCAGCTGGCAAAATGAACTTATCAATCGTGATCAACACGTCCTTGCCAACTGGAGAGTCACGGATGTGGGCACAAGTTGCCCCATATTTAATTGTCGAAAGGTTGACAGTGGCATCAAGTTTATGTTGACCCCCAAGTCACACAGGGCTTGCCCAATATAGAGTCCTCCTATAAAGCAAGGAATAATGAAGCTTCCAGAATCGCCCATCTTCGGTGGGATGATAGATTTGGAACTTTGCGTTAGTGCCACCGTGGGAAATTTTCCAACGCCTCTCATCTTAGTTACCATGTCCTTCAGAAACTTGGCATAGGCAGACATTTCCTCAGTCGCTTCACTGAAAGGAATATTAACATGTAATTGTTTTAACATAGATAAGAAGCGTTGGTACTGTACCTTTTTGTTTTTCTTCTTTCTTAACCTATGAGGGAAAGGTGGTAACTGGACTTTCACGGTTCCTATTTCATTTGACTTTAAGTTCGACGCAATCTCAGGTTCCACTGCTTTAGTCTCTCTTTCTTCTTCTTGCATTACTGAAATCTCGGGCTAAGTTGCGATGGAAGTTGTTCTATTCTGATCCTTCCTTTCTCCCTCCACAGTCTTTCCACTGCGCAATGTCACAACCTGACATTACTCCTCCTGATCCCCCTGGGTTACGTGGAAGCTCAGTAGAACTTAGCAACGCCCTCTGCGGTCTACTCTTCAGCTCATTTGCAATCTGACCCATTTACAATTCCAGGTTGCGGATGGACGTAATTTGACTTTGAAGCACTGTATCGTTTTTCTCTATATATTGCTTCAAAAGGCTCTCTAGAGAAGAAGATTGCATTGGTTGTTGTGAGCTACTTGCTTGGTAGCTCTGTTGACCGTTGTTGCATTGGAAGAATCCTGGTGGCTCTTCTTTTTGCGCCACAGATTGAAATTTTTGTTATTGATTCTTCCAAGCAAAATTGGGGTGGTTTCTCCACCCGGGGTTGTAAGTGTTTGAAAAGGGATTATTCTTTACAAAATATGCAGACTGTGGATTTTGCGGGCAATCGTCCATCGCATGCCCATCACCGCAAGTCACACACCTTGCAGTGTTTTGACTTATTACGTTAATTTGCCCACCTTATGGTGTTAGGGTGCGGATTGCCATTCCTTGAATCAAATTCATCATTGCGGTGATTTAATTTTGTAACGAAACAATGGCACCGTTATTTGCGTCAGAATCTTTGAGTCTTAATCTCTAGTCACTCTCCCTCTAGTCTTCATGGTTCTTGGAAATGCGGTCCAGGATGTTCTTCACCTCATCGTAAGTCTTGTCAAGCAAACCACCAGCTGCTGCCGCGTTGGCAGTGGTCTGCGAAGTAGGATTCAAACCGTGATAGGAAATTTCCATTTGAAGGCAGTCTGATAGCCCATTATGCTGACCATCTCGGACAAACCTTTTAAACCTTGCCCAAGCATCGCTGAGCGATTCGTCCATCTCATCTTCAAAATTAGTAATAAGCTTTCTTCATCTTGCGTTCTCGGTAGGTGAAAAATACTTCTTCATAAACTTCTCCACCACCTGCTCCCAAGAAGTAATCTTTCCTGGTTCGAGCGAATAAGCCCATTTCCTAACCTGATCACAGAGAGAAAATGGGAACAACTATAGTCGAACTTCTTCAGAGGAGATGTTTGGGAACACAAAAATATTGTAGATTTCAATAAAACTTCGGAGGTGGGCGTGCGGATCCTCGCCACTTCTTCCTCCGAATTGATCTGCAGCCTGGATCATTTGCAACATCGCCGGTTTCATTACAAATCTACTACCGTCTAAGGCAGGCCTCATGATTTCCGGAGAGAAATCATAGAGGTTTGGTGATACATAGTCCCTAATGAACCTATTGCGATCGTTTGCCAACAGAATCAGATTTTCCATGACATTGTTGTTGTTTGGTGCTCTACCTCCAGGCTGCTGTGCCATCTCTTCTTTATTGAATTGTGGTTGCTACTGGCGGTCTCGTAGTCTCCTTCAAAATTTTCTCTCTATCTCCGGGTCGTAGTTTGCCAGAGATTGAGAATTCTGCAAAGAAATCACAAAAATTATCGTTAACAACTATTTTTCCAAAGTCCTCGGCAACGGCGCCAAAAACTTGATGCGTTATTTTATGTAGTGGAAATATGGATGATATGCGTTGAAGGATTGTGTTGTGCACTCAAGTTTCCTGATGCGTTAATTTTTGTAATGGAAATATGGATAATATGCGTTGATGGATTAGATTGTGCACTCAAGTTTCTCTAGTGGAATTCAAGTGTAAATTCCCCTGAGTTTCCTGATAAGTCCAGGGTCGAACACAGGGACTTGTGAAAATAGTTGCGCTGGTGATTTTTATGAAAACTTGCGGTAACCAGTTAAATAAATAAATCGCGGGGTTTGTTGTTTGCGTTGATGAAAATAAATACGAATGCAGTAGAATTTGAAACGAGTTGGTGAACGGGAAATATGATGAATATGCGGTGAACGGGTTGAGAAGGGTTTCGGCTAAAACTCTCTAGAATGCGTTCATGCTTTGTAATCTATAGGGTTTACACATAAACCTCTATATCTATTTATGCGATGACAACCTGACATTCACACAAATATGCGACCACATAATATCATTCTCATTCCTAGGATGCATGCGATGCAAGTTGACAAACAAAGCTTATCTCTAAGTTCCTAGCTCTTGTTTATGCAAGCCTAATCTTGCTCTTTCGAGTCCAGATTCTAACCTAGCTCTCTCGAGACATTAGGTTCTTTCTTTAGATTCTCTCTCGAGTAACTCTAAAAGGTATTTTGCACAGCTTAAAATAAGACAATCACAAGCAATGAACTTCCTAGGTCATGTTAGCCTAATTCTTCTCAACCGATTCAACTAGTTTAGCTACTCATGCGTATTAAGAGAGTGAGCAGATATAGAAATAGAACTTCCATTGAATAAATATGAGATGAAGTACAAAATAACAATGAAAGTATAGTAAAGAGCCTCGAGCAATCTCTTGCTGTCAGGCGGTTACACTGTTTCTACTCATGCTCTAAAGATATTCTCGCTCTCACGAGAGTCGGCCCGCTCTCTGCTCTTACGCCCCAAGGTTCTCTCTCGAGCTTCCCTGGGCGATTTTCGGCATCACCACTTTTCTCTTGCTTCGCTATAAAATGGAAAAGAAAACTATAAACTGAGGTGTGAACTTGTAATAGCGATGAAGTAAACGACTGCTTAACCCCTTCTCTGAAGAATGCACTTGGTATTTATAGGGCATAAAAGGTGAAAGGCGGCTTCTCTCTCCTGGTTGTAAAGATGGGACAACTTTAATTCCTGACTGATGCGCCGGATAATTGTCACCGATAAAGCTGGATATACTTTGACCATTATCGGCTGTCAACTTAATTTGGATCCGACTGTCATCAGCTTTCTGTCCTATCGATCTTAATTGTCCTTTCACCCGGATACGCCCACCATATTGGGCTGACCAAGTTGCGGTGATTCTTTTTAGGCGAATGTTTGCAAGCACGATCAATGTAAAGTATTGCGGTGAAGTTGCGCTTGACCAATATATTCTTATGATCGCAATCTCTGCATTGTGTTAACGCATATTTTGCACAAAAATGTAAAGATAATTGCTCTAATGCGTTGGACGCATGCGACCGAAATATTATAGAATTTATGCTTAATGAACGCAATTTAACATATTCCATCAACCCAATCCAACATTGTTTAATAACTTAGTACTATGATAACGTGCATTTCTGCCCGTTATCATTTCCCCAGCGGAATTCAAGTGTAAATTCCTCTAAGTTTCCTATTAGGTCCAGGGTCGAACAAAGAGACTTGTGAAAATAGTTGTGTTGGTGATTTTTATGAAGACTTTCGGTAACCAGTTAAATAAATAAATTATTATGTTTATTGTTTGCATAGATGAAAATAAATAACGAATGCGACAAAGTTTGAAAAGAGTTGGTAAACGGGAAATACGATGAATATGCGGTGAACAGGTGGAGAAAAGTTTCGGTAACACTCCCTAGAATGCGTTCATGCCTTGCGATCACGCAACATGCATACAATAGCAAACCACCTCTCAGCGTGAATGCCTCGGCTTCTAAGGCTAAAACGCATGCGATAAATATGCAATAATTCGACAAGATTACACATAAACCTCTATCTCTATTTATGCGATGACAACATGACATTCACACAAATATGCGACCACATAATATCACTCTCATTCCTAGGATGCATTCGATGCAAGTTGACAAAAGTCCCTATCTCTTGTTTATGCAAGCCTACTCTTGCTCTTTCGGGTCCAGATTCTAACCTAGCTCTCTCGAGACATTAGGTTCTTTCTTTAGATTCTCTCTCGAGTAACTCTAAAGGGTATTTTACACAACATAAAACAAGACAATCGCAAGCAATGGACTTCCTAAGTCATGTCAACTTAGTTCTTCTCAACCCATTCAACTAGTTTAGTTACTCATGCGTATTAAGAGAGTGAGCAGATGTAGAAATAGAACTTCCATTGGATAGATATGAGATGAAGTATAAAATAATGTTGCGAGTATAGTAAAGAGCTTGGTAGCAATTTCTTGCTGCCATGCGGTTACACTATTTCTACTCATGCTCTAAAGATATTTTTGCTCTCGCGAGTGTCGGCCTGCTCTCTACTCTTACGCCCCAAGGTTCTCTCTCGAGCTACCCTGGGTGATCTTCGGCGCCACCACTCTTCTCTTGCTCCACCGGAAAATGGAAAAGAAAACTATGAACAAGAACAACTGGTGAACTTGTTGACTGATCAACTAATCGACTGCTTAACCACTTCTCTGAAGAATGCACTTGATATTTATAGGGCATCAAATGTGAAAGGCGGCTTCTCTCTCCCGATTGTACAGATTGGACAACTTTAATTCCTTACTGATGCACCAAATAATTGTCATCGATAAAGCTGGATGTACTTTGTGACCGTTATCAGCTGTCAACTTAATTTGGATCTGACTGTCGTCAGCTTTCTGTTACATTGATCTTAATTGTCCTTTCACCTGGATATGCCCACCATATTGCGCTAACCAAGTTGCGGTGATTCTTCTTGGGCGAATGTTTGCGAGCACGATCAATGCAAAGTCTTGCGGTGAAGTTGCGCTCGACCAATATATTCCTATGATCGCAATCTCTGCATAGCATTAACGCATATTCTGCACAAAAACATAAAGATCAACTGCTCTAATGCGTTGGACGCATTCGACCGTAATATTATGGAATTTATGCTTAATGGACGCAATTTAACACATTCTATCAATGCAATCCAAAATTGTTTAAGAACTTAGCACTATGATAACGGGCAGAGTGCATTTCTGCCCGTTATCAACGACATGGCACAAACCTAACCACGCACGACAACTTTTTTTTTTAAAAAAAAAAGTATTTCAGATCAACTGAATTAAAGGCTTGTCGTTGGGTCTGGAAAATCTTCTTTTTCTCTTGGGCCTGTTTTATCAACTGGTATCAGAGCATTAGGATAGCTTCTTGGAATTTCTTGAAATCTCATATCAGTTTCTTGAAGCTCTTGAGAAATAATAGATTAGTTTCTTGAAATTCTTGAGACAGTACAAGTCCGATTCTTAAAGTTCTTGGGATGGCCACTGCTATATTCGAAAATGAGAAGTTCGATAGAGTTGAAAATTTTGCACTATGGACAAAAAACCACAAAAGGCCCTGAAAGCTTTGGATAATCCAAAGTTTCTGCCTCCCTCTTTAAGTGCTGAAGATAAGTAGAATATGGAAGAAATTGCTCATGGAACTCTAATACTTAATATTTCTGACAGTGCCCTCAAACAAGTCATAAATGAAAATATTGCACATGAAGTTTCAGAGAAATTAAAGGCTCTCTATGACAAGAAGAACCTTCCTAACAAACTGTATATTCGGGAAAGGCTTTTCTCCTTTTAAATGAATCACTCCAAGTCCTTGAATGAGAATCTATATGAATTCAAGAAACTTACAAATGAATTTAATCAATCTGGGGAGAAATTAGGAGCTGAAAGTGAAGCTGCCTTACTACATGTTACCTATAAAGAGGTAAAAAAAGCTCTGAAGTATGGAAGAGAGACTGTGATATTAGACACTATCATTATAGCCCTAAGTAGAGAATTAGAGTTTCAAGTAGAAGGAAAGAGTGTTCATGGTGTTGAGTCTCTGTTCTCTAAAGGCAGGAATAGTTTAAGAAGAGCTATTTTTGTTGAGGTTGATGTCCTAAATAGGTTATGTAGTTTGTATTTGTAATGTACAAATATTTTATTTATTTAATAAAATATGAGATGTTTTATTCGACATTTAGTAGCATTAACCCACAAACCAATAAACTAACATCCAATGTTATCATCTGTAGCTTAATCATATATGTAGAAACATACAGATGGATCATGTTTAAGTGATAACCTAAATGGTCTGTAGTATATGGATAAGGTTTGGTACCTTATTTTGGTGACACTACAAATAAAACCCGCATTGTAGATGTTACAATTGTTGTAAAGTGCTATAAATGATCTGATCCTGATCATTCATGCGGAGACATGTGATCAAGGGTATTTTATACAAAGGAGTTTGTATAAGACCGGACCACGAAATGAATAGTCTCATTATATAACACCGTTAATATAAAGACTTACATTTAACTCGGATGACCATAGGTGACATGACCTGAATCCTGAGTGAGTTGTGAACTCCAGCCTATGAAAGCGGTCCTTTGATTTGTATGAGTGAAAATGGCAAGATCACCAACTCAATAAGCCTACCATTTTGGGGATTCGTCTGATTGGGGAGCTGGGAACACAACTACACAAGACGAAATTCATCTTTCCTTAACGTCTGGGTAAGTGGGTAAATTGCTCCTTTAAGGGCTGATTTCGAGACTCGAACAATGTAGAGGCACACCCTCCCTTGGCCCGAGAGGGATTTGGTCATAGTTGGACTATGACTTATTGTTCATTAGAGGGATCGATGGTATTTAAGGAGTTAGATGTAGCTATAGGGACAAAACGGTAATTTTGGCCCAATTGTACTTACGAGCAATTTGTGAAGGGTCATCGCATTGTTGATTGGTTATATCCAATGGACACAGAAATATATATGTAGTGCGAAGAATGCAGCTGTCAATTTTAGTGGAATGACCGGCAGTTAATGGATGTTGAATAATTTAATTAAAGGAGTTTAATTAATTATTCAAGTGCCATTGAAGTTTCAATCTATAAGTCCATAAGATCCCATCTGTAGCTCAACAAGGATTATTGTGAATTAATTTTGGATTAATTTGAATTTTTTAAATTAATTGAGGGAATTAATTATATGTGATATAACTAATTTAAATTATTTATATATGATATAATTAATATAATGTATTTGATACATTATAGTATAAAGTTTATTTAGAGAGGAATTAAATTTGAATATGATTCAAATATTAATTATATGGATGAGATTCATATAACTAAATTTAGTATAAATGTGATTTATATTAAATACCATGTATTGATGAGAGAATTAAAAACTATAGGTTATACTATATTTGATACAATATAAAAACTACATGTTATGTGTTATATATGATATAACATATAGTTTTATATATATAATAAATTAGTTATTATATGTATAATATATATTTATTTAAATTAAAATTATTTTTTAATTTTAAACTTAAAGGGAAGGAAATAACATCCCTCCCCTTATTTCTCTCATCAGATTGTGGTGAGTGATGTTTTTTTTTCAACGATTGATCTTCTTCTTCTTCACAGAGAAGGTTAGTGTGGTTTTCTTTTTCAGATCTCCCTACAAAAGAATTTCTCATCTCTAAATCTTCTCTCCTTCTTTCAAAAATCTCAAAGCTCACACACTTTTTAGTATTTTCTTGCCCTACAGAGAATACATAGGTATTCTTGTGGTGGTGGCCATTTGATTTGCTACAATTTTTGGAAATCATGTTTTCAAGAAGGTTCGTGACGGTTCGAAAGATTCCATGAAGAAATTGTTCTTCAAGAATAAGATTTTCCTAACCCTTTTATCTTCTATTTTATTTTGCATGCTGTAAAATTTTTGTGTTTTGCATAATATTGGGTTCTATAAATTTTGTTTTTTTTTAAAAAAAAAAATAAAAATTGAGAACCATCCCCACTTCCGCAATGGAACTTCACTGTTCTTTCACTTTCAACAAGAATCAGAAAGTGCATAGAGAGAAGAGAGCATTGAAATGCTTTGTCTACCATAAGGAAGAGCATTTCAAGAGAAATTGTCCTGAAAGGGGAAAACATCAGAGAATAAATGTACAGAAGATATAAGTCATATGGCAGAGATGATTCAATCATAAATAGAGATTTCATAAGTGATGATCAAAGGAAGTCAAGGGAGCATGGGAAAAATCAAAGACCTGCTGGAGAGAAAACCTATTACACTGAGGTTCTTGCTGATACAAACAAGAAAGTCATGGACTCTGAAACTAAGGAGGAGACAGGTTCTTAGACTGAGGATGTACCTTTTATATGACTTCCAAAAGGAGTTAATTTGTTGATTACAAATTAGGGGAAGGAGACTCAATTTACATGGGGAATAACAATGGGTGTGAGATCATTGGTAGAGGTTTAGTGTTAAACTCTCAGACAACAGGGAAGTAGTTTTAAGAGATGTTAGGCATGTTCCAAAACTTAAGAAAAATCTCATCTCTTTTGGCATGCCTAATGACTAGGGTTGTACATTCATTGGAGAAAGAAATGCTTTGTAGATAGAGAAATAGGGGAGAACAATCCTTGTTAGAAAGAAAATTGATGGACTATATGTTTTGAAGAAGGTCAATCAACCCAAGTATGCCCTACTATCAGAAATTGAGAAGGACAGTGAATTTGAGTTGTGGCATCGAAGACTTTCACACATTAGTGAAAGAGGTTTAAATGAACTCTTGAAGCGATGTTTGATTCAGTCTAGAGCTACTAAAAGACTTGGTTTTTGTGAACATTGTGTACTTGGGAAGTCCAAGAGAATGAAGTTCACAAGAGGAGTTCATTCTACCAACGTCATCCTTGATTATATTCATGGAGGCCTATGGGGCCCTGCAACAACTCCTTCCTGGGGAAGTTTCAAGTATTTTCTATCTCTTATTGATGAATTTTCTAGAAAAGTGTAGACTTATTCTCTTAAATATAAATATCAGACCTTTAAATGTTTTAAAAACTGGAAGACCAAAATAAAAGCTGAAACTTATAGGAGAATTAAATTCTTCACAACTGATAATGGCCTAGAATTTCTAGAAAATAATTTTAACTCTTTTTTTGTTGAGTGTGGAATAAGAAGACACAGGATAACAACCTATACTCCTCAACATAATGAAGTTGCAAAGAGAATGAATAGAACATTGATAGAAAGGGTTAGGTGCATGTTGTCTGAAGCAAAAGTAGCAAAAGATTTTTGGGCAGAAGCTCTAGCCGTAGCAACCTTTATAATCAACAGAAGCCCCAGTGTTTCTATTGATATGCAAACTCTTGAAGAAAAATGGAGAGGAACACCCCCCCTAATTTTTCAATCCTAAAGCCTTTTGTATGCACTACCTATGTTCATAATAAGTAACCAAGTTGGAACCTAGAGCTATGACATGCATGTTCATAAGGTATCCTGAAGGAGTAAAAGGCTTCAAGTTTTTGGATTTAAGCTCCAATAGAAGTCTAATTAGCAGAGATGTAATCTTGAAGGAGAATGAGTCCTATATGGATTATGAAACAGTAAGGCAAACAACCAAGGAAGATCAGTTTTACCCTTCTTCTAGATCAAATGTTGAAGTTCATTCTAGAATTGAAACCTCTGTAACAACAGATGAACAATGAAAACCCTCAGATGTTTCAAGCACCTCTAAAGTAAGAACTGAAAGGCGGACTGAGAATCTAGAAGACTATATTTTTTTAAGAGACAAAGAAAGAAGGACCACTAGACTCCCTTATAGATTTGCAAAGGCTCATTGCATTTCTAATCATTCTATTGATGATGACAGTGAAGAACCTAACACCTTTGAGGAAGCCTTTAACAATGAAGAGAAAAATGAATGGCTTGCAGCTATGAAGAGTGAAATTGACTCACTTTATAAAAATAATACGTGGAAGCTGACTGATAAAACACTTAACAAAGGAGTCATTCCTTGTAAGTGGGTTTATAAAAAGAAAAACTTGGGAGAAAACAATTGAGAAGTGAAATATAAAGCCAGGCTTGTTGCCAAGGGTTTTAAGCAGAAAGAGGGAGCACGCATCAATTAGTGTTCTTCTTTCTATTGTGGCCTGTGAAGACCTTGAATTAGAACAAATGGATACTACAACTTTCCTATATGGAAGCTTGGAGGAGGAACTCTATATGGAGCGTCCTAAGGTTTTGAGGTTCGAGGGAAGACAAAACTTGTTTGTAAGCTGAATAAATCACTATATGGACTAAAGCAATCTCATAGGTGCTGGTATAAGAGGTTTGATGTCTTCATCAGCAAAATAAGTTTTGTGAGAAGCCTTTATGATGCTTGTGTTTATTACAAGAAGCTTATCAATGGTAGTCTAATCTACTTATTGTTATATGTAGATGGCATGATGTTGGCAGGGAAAAGTATGTCAGAGCTGAATGAAATTAAGGATCAATCGAAGGCTAAATTTGAAATGGACCTAGGTTCAGCTAAAAGAATCCTAAGTATGGAGATCAAAAGATAGAGAAGTAGGGAGGAATTATTCTTATTCAATGTCATTATACTCGAAAGGTACTTGACATGTTTAATATGTCTAATGCTAAATCGATAACTACTCCTATGGGTCAACGGTTTAAGCTATCTTCCAAGGACTTCAATATTTACGAAAATGATCTCGTAAAAACTTCCCACTCTCACGTTCTGTAAAGAGAGGAAAAACAGGGGAGGGAGTTATAACTCCCTTATTTATTAAATTCAAATTAAATTAATACAATTTTAATTTAATTAAAAATATATAATTATATAATAATCACTTTATCATATATATATATATTATATTGATGGAATGTACAAGCATAACACAGAAGCAATCAAAATCAATAAGCACTCTAATTACACTTAATTCGAGTTTCAAAAGTATGCTAAAACATATTTAAAAGAAGAGGGTTTCAAGAACTAATATCTTTGAAAAAATCCACTTGATCCTTGCTCCTCTCCACGAACTGAGCTTTCAAATCAACAGTAGACCACTAAGAGATTTCTTTACTATTCTCTAACTTGGATTGAGACTGGTGGAACTCAGACTTGAAATGAATTTAGTGAGTGTTTTTAGAGGGTTTGAGAGAGTGTTAGAATTTTTGCAACAAATAAAAAAAATCTAGCAACCTACTTCCCTCCTAAAGAAACCCTAACTAAAGGATTCTTTGAGCGGAAGCGGATCTCCCAAATCCCAATTTTTAAAAATTGAAAATTTTACAGAGGGAATAAGAACGATCATGCATTTAATTATAAAATATACAAAATGCTAAAAAAACAAAAACATAAATAGATTAAGGTTTCATAAACTTTTACCTTTGAAGACGATCTTTAATGGAATCCCCAAACACTACCATGAACGGCGACCTTGGTATCCTCAGATAGAGAACCTAGAAGGAATGAGTGCTTTGGCTATTTTCAATTTTGAGGAAAAGAAAGATATTGAGAGGAAGAGAGATAGGGGAATTCTATAGAGAACATTGTACAAACCTTAACCCTGTGTGTTTTTGCACGAAGAAGAAGAACTGACCATTAAGTCTCGCACTTCCACAATTAGGAGAGAAAAGGGGGAGGGAGTCACAACTCTCTCCCTTAATTAATATAAAAATAATTTAATATTAATTAATATATTTAATTAAATAAATAATTTAATATATATTAATATAATAACTACCTTATCATATAACATATATTAAACTATATGTTATATCAAATATAACATATAACCTATAGTTTTAATATTGTATCAAATACAATATAGTTTATAGATTCAAATTTTTTCTCACCAATGACTTTTGATATAAACCACATTTACATTAAATTTAATTATATGAATCCAATTCATATAATTAATATTTGAATCATATTCAAATATTTATTTTCTCTCATAAATACTTAATATTATAATGTATCAAATACATTATAGTAATTATATCACATATAATTAAAATTAACTAATTATATCATATATAATTAATTCACTCAATTAATTTGAACAATTCAAATTAATCCAAAAACTGATTTACATTTAGTTCTATTGAGCTACCGAGGGGACTTCATGGACCTGTAGCTTGAAGCTTCAATGATACGTCAATAATTAATTAAACTGTTTAATTAAATTATTCATCATCCGTTAACTATTCAACATTCAACTTAAAAGCGATAGTTGCACTCTTTGCACTACAGATATATTTCTGTGTCCATTCGATATAACTAATCAACAGTACGATGACCCTTCACAAATTGCTCGTAAGTACAACTAGGCCAAAATTACCGTTTTGCCCCAATAGTTACATCTAACTTCTTAAGTACCATTGATTCCTCTAAATAACAATAAATCATAGTTCAACTATGATTTTACCCCTCTTGGGCCAGGAGAAGGTGTAGCGCCACATTGTTCAAGCCCTGGTATCAAATCTTAAGGGAGCAGTTTATCTATTGGTCTCGACATTGGAGAAGAACTGAATTCCATCTTGTGTAGGTTCCCAGCTCCCCAATCAAATGAATCCTCAAAATGGTAGATTTGTTGAGTCGGCAATCTGGCCACTCTCACCCATACAAATTAAAGAACCATCCTCAAAGATAGGAGTTCATAACTCACTCAGGATTTAGGTCATGTTACCTATGGTCATCCTGATGAAATGTAAGTCTTTATTACGAATAACACTATATAATGAGACTAAATACTTCGTGATCCAGTCTTATACAAACTCCTTTGTATAGAGTATCCCCGCTTACATGTATTCACATAAATGATAAGGATCAGATCATTTGTAGCACTTTACAATAATTGTAACACCTATAAAGCGGCTCATACTCATAATGTTACCAGAATGAGGTATCCAGCCTTATCCATCTACTACAGACCATTTAGGTTATTACTTAAAAAATGATACATCTGTATGTTTTTATATATACATTTAAGCTACAAGATAACCTTGGATGTTAGTTTATTGATTTATGGTTAATGCAACTAATTTTGAAAGAAAATATCAAATATTTATAATAAAATGTTTATACATTATAATTACAAACTATAGGATATTACGAGATTTAGGGCATCAACCCCAACACCTCCATCTCAGAAATTAGGAGCTTTTCATGTATCATATACATGCAAGCACTTAAGGAGGTAGCATTTTGACACTTCGATTTATATTTTCATAATGGGATAGGTCTTGAATTTAGGATTAATCCACCAAGCAACTCATTTTGTGGATTTTTCTACAAACTAAAATATTAATTTTCAATTTCTTTTTATTTAATTAAAAATCAATCAATTCCAATATTAAATTTCTAAAATTGAATTGAAAATTGAAAATTAATTTGATTTTAATTAATTAAACAAATTTAATTAATTAGATAAAAATTTAATATCATATATTAAATTAACCAAACACCTAATTTTAAACATAAATCCTATTCATGTAATCAATATTTAAATATATTAAATTATCCAATTTCGTTTAATTTCAATAAGATTAAATGTTAATTATATCGAATATAATTATCCAAACCCTAATTTGAAATTGAACATTTCAAATTCAAACCCTACTTTCAATTTGAACACTTCAAATTGAAACCTTTATTTCGATTTTGAACATTTCAAAAATACTCAATTCACTAATCCAAGGTTTACGAGCTAAGAGAGGGACCTTATAGACCTACAGGTCATGAGTTCTAACGATTTGAGATTAATTGGCTAAACTCTTTAGACCGAATTAATCAATATTCGTTAACTACCGAGACAGACTACTATAGCTCGATAGTTGCATTCTCCTCACTGTAGATATATTTCTTGAAAAAACTCTAAATTTAGAGAACCGATGAGCGAAAGTGGATTGTTCCAAATTCCATTGTGAAAGAACATGAACATTTACAATCAAACATAACATTTATGCATCAAAGACTAAATTACAACATGCTTCTTAAATGAACAAACAAAGGATCGAGTACAATACCTTTGAAGAATCCTTTTCTTTTAGTATTTCCCTCGATCGAACACCAATGCATCCAACAACACAAACGCAACGATCAAACCAACAAATAACACTACCTGGAAAAACCTCGATCACAATCGAGTAAAACTCGATCCTCGATCCTCGACCCTCGAACGAAATTCAACACTACCACAATACTACTTTGGTATTCTCGGAGTGAGAATCTAGGAGGTGTGGGCTCTATATGGATTTGGGTAGAGGGATAGAGGAACTAAACGATCGAGTATGCCACAGAAGGAATAGGCTTATCATATAGATTTGAGTACTCGATCATTTAGTAACGAGTAACTATCGTATAGTAAACTCGATGACAATTGTTTACTCTCTTGAATATGAAAATGATCACTCGATCCATGTGTTGTATGGAATGAATAATGAAAAACTCTTTTTCTTCTTTATCCATCAGTTGGTCATAAACCATGTATAACCAACCACTAAGTCGATTATTGGAGAAAAAACTAAAATCAATTATCTCATAATTAATTTATTATAAATAAATATAATAACTAATTTATCATATTATATTTATAACCTATAGTTTTAATATTACATCATATGCAACATATAAACTATAATTCTTTTTCTCCTTTATGGCATTTAATATAAATCATATTTATATTAATTCCTCCAATCAAATAATATATCAAATACATTATATCAATTATATCACATATAATTGAATTAATTTAATTATATCATATATATAATCAAATTCCCTTTTGTTAATTTGAGCACTTCAAACTAACCCAACAACTTATTCTCAACATGAATCCATTGAGCTACCAAAGGGACCTTATAGACTTGTAGCTTGAAGCTCTAATGGTACATGAATAACTTACTAAACTCTTTAATCACAATATCCACCATCTGTTAACTGCCAGGCACCCCACTAAAGATTGACAGCTACACTCTTCGCACTACAAATATATTTCTGTGTCCATCAGATATAACCAATCAATAGTACGATGACCCTTCATAAATCAATTGTAAATATAGTTGGGCCAATTTGTTTTTTTGCCCCTATAGTCACATCTAACTTCTTAAGTACCACTGATTTCTTTAATGAACAATATATCATAGTCCTACTATGACTAAACCTTTTTTGGGCTAAGAGAAGGTATGGCGCCACATTGTTCAAACTCTGGAATCAGCCTTTAAGGGAGCAATTTATCTACTTACCCCTGCTTCGGGGAAGAAGTGAATTCCGTCTTGTGTAGTTGAGTTCTCAGCTCTCCAATCAGACGAATCCCCAAAGTGGTAGGTTTGAGTCGGCAATCTGGCCACTCGCATCCATGCAAATAAAAGAACCGCTGTCATAGGCAGGAGTTCACAACTCACTCAGGATTAAGGTCATGTTACTATGGTCATCCTAGTGAAATGAAAGTCTCTGTCATGAACGACATTATATAACGAAACTAAACATTTCATGGTTCGGTCTTATACAAACTCCTTTATATAGAGCGTCCCCGCTCGCATGTCTAATAAACGAATGATCAGATCAGACAAGTTGTAGCACTTTACAACATTTGTAACACCTACAAAGCGGACCACAGTCATAGTGTCACCAGGATATGGTTTCCCTCCTTTATCCATATACTACAGACCATTTAGGTTATCACTTAAAGCACGATCCACTTGTATGTCTCCACATACATACTTAAGTTACAACGATAACCATGGATCTTAGTTTATTGGTTTGTGGTTAATGATGCAACTAAAATATCTCATATTTCATAGACTAAAGTGAATAAAATATCTTACATTATAAATCACAAAACATTTGTTCATACAGATGTTTACAAACTACAGGACATTACGAGATTTAAGGCATCAACCCCAATATTTATGTCCACTTGATTTGACCATAATTAGTAAGTCGACCATTCACAGGTTGTTCGTAATAACGGTTGGGTCAAATGCTATTTTACCCCTGAAATTACATCTTGCTCCTTAAGTTTCACTGATCCTCTAATGAACAATTGTTTTGTGATCCAATTACTAAACCGAGTCCCTCTTGGGACAATGAAAGGGTGGGCCCCTTGGTTCAAGACCTGGATTCAATACTTAAGAGAACAACCTCTCTACTATCCCTAAATAAGATAGGTGTAAATTCCATCATGCATCTTATGTCCCTAACTATCTACCCGATCTTACCCCCGAAATGGGAGGCTTATTGAGTCGACGCTGTTGAGCCAATCTTCACCTATGCAAATCTAAGGATGATCCCGAATAAATAGGAGTTCATAATTAGCCCAGGATTAAGGTCGAGTTACCTAGGTCATCGATTTGAAGCAGTAGTTTTAAAGAGTAAACAATGTTATAAAGTAAAAGTGACTTATTTCTTGGTCTGATCTTATGCAAACTCATTAAATAGGACGCCCCCGCTCCTCATGTCACTACATGAACGAATCAGGATCACTTCGTTTGTAGCATTTTACAATAAATTGTAACAACTACAAAGTGGGTCGCATCCAATAGTGTTACCAAAATAAGACATCCGGCCTTATTTATATACTATAGATCGTTTTGGCTATTTTCTCAAACTTGATCCATCTTTATGTCTCCACATAAAGTTCAAGTATTCAGTAATAACCATGGATCTTAGTTTATTGGATGTAGTCTTTACGAGTGCAATCTACATCTTCAAAAACAATTTTATTAAATAAATATCAATAACATCTTTATTGATAATAGAAAATGTTTAACATTATAATCTACGAGTTTTAGGATATACAGCCCAACATATACTATATAACATATAACCTATAATTTGAATACTCTCCATCATTTATGACATTTAATATAAATCAAATTTATATTAAATATAATTATATGAATCAAACCTATATAATTAGTATTTGAATCGTATTCAAATATTTGATTCCTCTCAAAGTAAACTTTATATTATAATGTATAGAATACATTATATATATTATATCACATATAATTAACTTAAATTAATTATATCATATATATAATTAATCCCTCCATTAATTTGAAAAATTCAAATTAATCCAAAATTAATTCTCAATAATCTCAGTTGAGTTACAGAAGGGATCTTATGGACCTGTATATTGAAGCTCCAATGGTACCTGAATAATTAATTAAACTTTTTTAATTACATTACTCAACATCAATTAACTGCTAATCACTCCATTAAATACCGACAACTACACTCTTCGCACTACAGATATATTTCTGTGTCCATTGGATATAACCAGTTAACAATGTGATGACCCTTCACAAATTGCTCGTAAGTACAACTAGGACCAAAATTATCATTTTGCCCCTATAGTTACATCTAACTCCTTAAGTACCACTGATCTCTCTAATGAATAATAAGTCATAGTCTAACTATGACCAAACCCCTCTTGGATCAATAAAGAGTGTGGTACCACATTGCTCAAGCCCCAAAAGCAACTCTTAAGGGAGCAATTTATCAACTTACCCCGACATTAGGGAAAGAGTGAATTTTGTCTTGTGTAGTTGTGTTCCCAACTCCCTAATCAAACGAATCCCCAAAATGGTAGGCATATTGAGTTGGTGATCTGACCACTCTCACCCACAAAATCAAATGACCACTTTCATAACCAAGAGTTCATAACTCACTTAGGGTTCAGGTCATGTCACTTATGGTCATCCTGGTGAAATACAAATCTCTACTATGAATGGCATTATATAATGAGACTATTCATTTCGTGGTCTTGTCTTATACAAACTCTTTGTATAGGACACCCCCGTTCACATATCTCCACATAAATGATTAGGACTATATCATTTGTAGCACTTTACAATACTTTGTAATAAGTATAAAGCGAGTTCACATATCTCCATAGTGTCACCAGGATAAGGTACATAATCTTATCCATCTACAACAGACCATTTAGGTTATCATTTAAATATGATCCACCTGTATGTCTCTACATACATGTTTAAATTACATAAAATAACCTAGGATCTTTGTTTATTGGATTGAGTGTATGCTCATAAAATAACAAATTGTTTATACAGAGTTTACAAACTATGAGAATACAAGAGAAATTTAGGATACCAATCCCAACAACTCTATTAACTACTGAGGTTGAGTTCATACTAGTATCAGAAGCAGTTAAAGAAGCATTTTGGCTACAAGGTTTAATTACTAAGTTAGGCTACATACAAGAATCAGTAGAGATATTATGTGATAACTAGAGTGCAATCCATTTAACTAAATATCAGCAATACCATGACAGAACAAAACATATTAATGTAAAGCTATTATTTGTCAGAGATATTATAGAAAAGGGAATAGTTAACATACAGAAGGTTAAAACAGAAGATACTACAGGTGACTTCTAACCAAAGCCTTACCAAGACCTAAGTTCGATCATTGTCTAAGTCTACTTAAAATGGTAGACTTAAATAAAGGAAAATAATTACCGAATATTGAAGACCTCAAGGTGATTTTGCTTCAAGAGGGAGATTTGTTGAAGACGTGAACCAAAACCTCACCTCCCTCTCAACTCTCTGTCTCTCTAGCCTCTGTTAGATATGAAACATTTTTCGTATTTAATTAAGATCTGAAACATTTTTTACATTTAATTTAGAAAAACATTTTTATTAGATTCTTATAAAAAGGAAAAATGGTTGTTTTAGTTCTGAAGGGTGAGATTTGAGTTTGGCATGATATTTCTCTCTATTAAAAATAATTTAATTATGAGCAAAATTTTTACTCGATTCCAATTCTTTTTCGACATCACGTCTGAGAAAGGTATTGTGTTAACCTTTGGGAGCAACCAACTTCTAGCGATTTAGAACTGAGATCGCACCAATTTTGCTGTCAAGGTAGTGGATCTTCTACGACACAATAATGATTGATATCCGAAATTGATTATAACTAACAATTTGAAAGCAAAAATTAAATAATACCGATCGATTGCACCTCCATCTTCGATCTCCCTCTCCAGATTGAATCAAGAACACTGGAACTATCAACGGATCTCATACCATTCTCATCTTTACAACTGCTCCAAACTAGATTTGGTTGCCAGAAAAGCACTTAATTGGATTCAAAAAGGTTCATCTCATGATCAAGTTTGAATTGGAATCCATATTTGCGATCATCTCAGTCAAGTCAATCAATTTAGAACTTGATGAATCCCAAATCGAGTTCGTGATGGATGTCGATGGAGGAAATGATGCATGACGTTCTTTTTTTAGGAGAAAGCCATCTCTTTGGATGTCGATGAGGTACTTCGAATCTGAAATCATCGATCAGCTTGGATTTAATGAATGAAGAGGTACAAAATTAAGAGGTCAATTTATCTTTTTAGCATATAAGCATAATTGGATTGTTAGCTTGCTTTGTTCTTTATGAATGAATTGTGTTGGGAAAAAATATTGAGTGATATTATACTATGATTCTTCTTTTGAGATTAATAAAGGATGATAAAAAATGAAGAGAGATATAATTTAAGGAACTTGGAGAGACAACTCAACATATATAATTTCCACTTTGTGATGAACAAATTAGTGATTAATTTATGTTGACTATGTTATTGTGATATAATTTTTGGAATAAATGGGTCTTGCATGATATTGAACTTTGTGGTTAACTATCATCGTCAATTTGGATGATGATGCTAGTGACCTTTTTCTTGACTCGATTAAGTTTAATTTATGTTGAAGATATTTTGATGGGTTAAAAATTGAGTTCAACGTGATAGAGACTTCTTGAACTCTATTTAGGCAATTTTGTCATACAATTACAATAACCAAAGAATTTATTTTTTCTTATATGACCAATTGTCTACAAGCCTCCTGAAAAGTCCAAACCATAATGCTCAAAGGAGAGCTCCTAAATACAAGGAAAGAATTATAATAATCTTTCTAATAATTAATTCACCATTAGTTTTGAGAAAAGGCCAACGGTACATTAGTTGTAAAATGTACTAGGGACTATTTTCTCAAAAAGAAGGATATATAAAGTAGAGAAATATGCTCATGGTGAGAGCTATTACGTAAGGAAAATTGTGAGGTTTTCCTATGTGTAATATTCAAACAAGGAAAGTAACATTTGCAATACTAGATATTATAGCCATTGGAAATTTGGTAAGAAATTATGCATCATTCCATGGTTTGAGGTGTTGATTGTTGATCTGCAATCTCTTTGTTGAACTGTTGGGTTAAGTTTTCTCTTGATTGATGAGGTTGATGTGGCATATGCTGATGTAGTTAGCTCACATATTGGTGGTTTTTCCGATTGTTCTACAAATTTAATTTTTACATTTGGTATGAAAATTTAGCAATTTTATTTTATAACATGATATTCAATATAAATTTAATGGTACATATTTGAATATTTCATGAGTAGTAAACTATATTATCTTAAATAAGATGCTATTGTGATCTACTTGAGCATGATTTATGTCATAAATTATATGTATGGCCATTAATTAACTCTATAAAGTATTATTGTTACTTTTAAATTAAGTTTGGCACTATACATTCTTTTGACCATCATCTAACTTGCTTGTAGTATGAATATATGTAAAATCCATCATTTTATGTGGAAGCTTGTAGAATTCTGATGGTAGTTGAGACATTGTCTAGCTATAAAATGTGTAATATTTTATAATTTTTTTTTTCAATATCTTGATGGGTATATAAGTGAGGATAGTTATCTTCATTGGTATGAAGCCTTTTAAGGTGGAACCAAAATCAAAGTCATGAGGGCTTATGACCAAAGTAGACAATATCATACCACTGTGGAGATATTTGGAGGATTGTTGTCCCTAACAAGTGGTATTAAAGCCATGTCCCTAGTTTATGAGTAAACATGTAGTGGAGCCTCAAAATTATGTCGTGGTATGATCTATAGTTGAACTCTGTCAGATAGGCAGCGTGCCTTAATGAAGAGGAGTTAGCCTAGACAAGAGTTAAGCGGATGAATGACTATTTGAGGGAAGGCTCGATGGTCCTTTGTTCGAAGGGAGGAATGTTGGGAATGCGACCAAAAGTCCCACATTTATTAGATAAGGAGAGGATCATCAAATTTATTTGATAAGTAGATGATCATGGGTAATATAGAATTTCAATTAATTAAAAGTATGCATGTCTAGGATCTTAAAAAGAGAAAATGAAGATAGTTGATTTATGGTTGTTGATTTAGAATCTTTTGAAGAGACATTATGAATTAAACATGGATCTTCAATTTCTGAAAGGAAACAAACCAGTTAGGTTCAAATGAATCTTCAAATATTTTTATGCATATTCTCATATGACTAAAATATTTGAAATAGCCATTATAAACCCTTAATAGGATCTGTATATACATTGCATGGATGTAAAGAAGTATTTACTCAAGTTGTTTGAATTGATTATGTGAATATATGTTAATATCATTTGATACATGTGTTTATTCAAATTTATTTGAGCTGATTGTATGATTATCCATTTCTATGTTGATGGTATATTGATCTTTGATACAAACATATATGTAAGTAACAATATAAAATTATTTATGTCCTCACAATTTGAAATGAAATATTTAGGTGAAGATGGTGTGACACTTGGTGTTAAGATGAGGAAAACTGAAAATGGATTTTATTTATATTGATCACACATTGAAAAATGAGATTTGATTGATTTAATGATTCTCCTATCAGAACACCTTATGATGCTAGTATGAATCTTAAGAAAAATAAGGAAGATAGTGTTTCTCGATCTGAATATGCAAAGATTATAGGAAGTGTTATGTTTTTATGAACTATAATAGACCTATGATTAAAGATTGATTTTTCTTCGTTGTTTATTAAGGTATCTTGATGGTACAATAGATTATGTTTGCATTCTAATATTTTCCTACCATACTAGAAGGGTAGTGTATACATACTGGGTAACTAAACCGACGAAATAAGCTTTACTAGTGGATGTGTTCTTATTAGGTAGAGGAGTTATTTCATGGAAGTTTGCAAAACAAACTTGTATAGCAAAGTTCACCATGGAGTCTGAATTTATTACTCTAGAGTTAGCAGGACAAGAGACTGGGTGTCTTAGAATCCTACTGGGAGATGCACCATTGTGGAGGGCATCAGTATGAGTGGCTTAGAAGTCTACTGGGAGATGTACCATTGTGGGTGGACATTAGTACTAGTCTCTTTGCACTGTGATTCACGAGCTGCCATATGAATTGTCAAGAATAATGTGTATGATGGCAAGAGAGGTATATATGCCTTAGGCATGAAGCTGTGGAACAATTACTGAAATGAGGATTATTTCACTGTAAGGTTTAAGAGGAATTGTGCAGATCCTCTCACTAAAGGCCTAACAACAAGAGTAATTCTAGAATTTTCAACAAGTATGAGACTCAAACCATTATAGTGGTCGATAGCCCTTTATCTAGGTGGTCTATTGCGACAGACTTGATAGTCCATAGCTCTTCATTTGGGTGGTTCTCGTACGGACTTGATGGACAGAACTAAAACCTTTAAAATTTCCATAGCCCTTCCTTTGGGTGGTCCTGGTATGGACTTAATGGATAATTGTAAAGTCGTCATAGCTCAGTATTTGAGTGGTTTGTCTTTGACAGACTTGATGAAGTTAGTCCTAGTATAGACTAGATATGAAGTCTTCATAGCTTAGTTTTTAATGGTTTATTGCGATAGATTTGATGAAGCAATTAACGTGATTGTGAAAGTGTGGTCGCCTGCTATGGAAAAGTTTAAGAGTCTTTTTCTAGAGCTTTCACATTGACCTGATGTTCTATGTGTATGGCCTTAAATAACACGCTTTTATTGCGGAATCGATGGAAATTTAAGGAGTAAAACGTGTTGGGGGGTGTCAATCATAGTTATTGAAAGTTCAAGAGGTAACTCACTTTCTTTAATCAAGTTGTTGCCCTACTTCACTATGCATCCATTCAAATCGAAAGATATTGATATTTAAGTTTATTCTTCTATATTTGCTCAAATAAATTATTTATTGTTTTTAATTTGTTAGTCATTCGTAGGGGATTGTTGCAAATGACTAGTCAATTAGTCATTTGCTGGAATAACTTGTCATAAAATTAGCCAAAGATTTCTAAATGTATTTGCATATTTAATTTAAATTTGAAAACAGTTTTCTGTATTTCATTTAGATATGAAATATTTTCCTATTTAATTTAGATATGAAAAGTTTTTGTATTTAATTAAGATCTGAAATGTTCTCCACATTTAATTTAGAAAAACGGTTTTGTTGGATTCTTATAAAAAGGAAAAATAGTTGTTTTAGTTTTCAAGGGTGAGATTTGAGTTTGGCATGATATTTATCTCTATTAAAAATGATTTAATTTTGAGCAAAGTTTTCACTCAATTTCAATCATTCTTCGACGAGTGCATGTCTGAAAAAGGTGTTGTGTTAACCTTGGGGAATAACCGGCTTCTGGCGATTTAGCATCAAAGTTGCGCCGATTTTGCTTTCAAGATAGTGGATCTTTCACCACACAATAATGATTGAGATTTAGAATTGACAACGATTAACATTTAGAGTGAGTGGTCTTCCATCTAAATTCTCACTTATGGGGATAGAAGGATCGAGGTAAAGAGCTGGATATTATTTAAAAACAAAAAATAAAAAATCGAAGAATAATGACAACTTGCTTTGTACACATTAAGAAGAAAAAATTATTTACTAGTGAATAAAATCGTCACATCAATAATTTTGTAGATGAAAGAAGGATACTCATCGACTTTTTTTTTTAATCATTATGGAAATAGAACGAAGCAAAATATATAATTTTTTCTCAAATATTATTTGAGCAATATCTGAATGTAACCTATGATACATCTAAGTCTTATACTCCCTTTTATCTAAATTATCGCATTCATTTTTAAACAATATGTAGGTGCAATATGGTCTACACAATAGATAGATGCATGCCACTTGACCCAAGTCTTTTCCCTATTACTTTCAATAATATTTCATTCTAGGCACAACACAAGACAAGTTGCAAGTTTTCGAATATAAATATTCTATGGGCCCACAATGGGCCATCGTGGGCCCAACACCACACATGGTGGATTGGATAACATCGGATCTCTTCAGGCCCAAAGAACTATGCATTTTTTTTTTCTTCTCCCTTATTTCCATATCATCGCAAATTTTAATAAAAATAATTGAAGGGTTAAAAATCATTTTTAGTCCCTATATTTTAATTTCTAAAACTTTAATTTTATAATAGTCCCTGAACTTTACTATGTAATAATTTAGTCCCTGAACTTTAATTTTAATTTTAATTTCTTCTCCCAATTTATTTACTATGTAATATTTTAAAATTTATAATAATTTAGTTTCTATTATAGAAATTAATGTTAAGATTTAATGAGATTCTTATAAATAAATTGGTAAACTAATTAGAAACTCAATATTTTTATAAAATACAATATCTATATCATAAAATAATAAAAATTGACATCTATTTTAATGAACGTTAGGGATTAATTATTATGAATTTAAAAATATAAAGACTAAGTTATAAAATGCTAAAATTTAGAGATTAAATTATTACTTTCACAAAAGTTATATATATATATATATAACCTAACCAAAAAAAATAAATATATAATATATAATATTATGGGGAAAGGGCAACTTGATTCGTGGACTCTATTTAAAAGGAAACAACTCAAGGTAGGTTAGTTAGAGCCACGTCAGTGCGTGTTGTTGTTAAAAGAAAGCAAGTGGCACAAGTGGTTATATCAAAATAGCGTCTCATTCAAAATAATCAGCAACTTTTTCCAATTTGTCGACTTTGCCCCTTCCAAGTGGGACCCACAAAACGACTCTGATTTTAGTTTTTTGTTCACATATTGTAATTTAAGTTTGGTATAAATTACAAATCTAAAATTTTTTTGTTACAAATTCATTCACATTCAAGTCTTAGAACATGTTTCATTAGAAGGAAAAAAAAAACATGATTGGAAGTAGTTAGCTCAAAAACAAGTTTTTGATAATTGAAATATATTTAATATTTGATTTTATGCTTGAAGTGTAAAATTCATACTATCACAATATATTTGAAATATTGAAAAAATCATATTTTCAAAAAAAATTAAAATAAAAAAACAAATTTAATAATTAAAATTACTCTCAAATGTGTCAGTAAATTTATGTTTGAGAGTGATTTTGTCATATTCACAATCACTATAAAACATACATTTAACTATTTCAGATTAATTTAATAAGTTTATATTTTTAAATGCAATTTTAATATAATCATAGTTATTTTTCAATGATTAAAAACATGTTTCGTATTAAAAAATGATAAAGGTGATTTTAACTATTTTATAATCATTTTACATCATGCGCTAACTAATTACATTATGTACAATAACAACGTTGTTTTTCAATTTAAAAAAATCATGTAAATTCTTTTTAAAATAATTTTTACTATGAATTTCGTTAATTAAACATTTGAAACTTATTTTCGAAGGGAAGAAAATCTTTACTTAGATTTTGAAAATACGAGTAGGAGATGGATGGCATAGAGGGGATATTTATAAACTTAATTTTTATAAATAAAACATAATAACAATAAAGCAAATTATTATAGTGAGGAAAAAAAAAAAAAAGCAAAATCTAAAATCAAGTGGACAGCAAATGCAACCATAATTTATAATATTGAATTGGTCCATTAAGCACATGATTTAAAAAGAAATACGTTAATTATCTACCCCGTAAATATTTATTCGATTATGATAATTTAATACCACTTGATTTTATTTATGTATTAGGATATGGATGAATAAACTTGAAGTCATAAGCGTGTGTGTGTTGCTGCTACATATGATTTTGACTTTGGGATATTTTGAATTTATAGTTCTAGTTGGTTTGAACTTTGAACCATATTGGTTCTTTATTATTTTAAAAAACAATCATTCAAAACAAGAAAGATATTTTGTAATTTTGTAATTTATGGATAGCTCAAAAAAAAAAAAAATATTAAAAAAATAATTTTTATTAAACACTCGAAATAAAATTAGATTAAAATGCACTTCAATGGCAAGTATTTATATTTCTTTCAATACAGTTTGATTTTTCAATTAGTAGTACTTCTAGAGTCCACTTCTTCCCCATACTACGAGGGAAAGAGAAAATGTAAAGACTACCATTAAAGCAGCCCAAGCGAGACTTACCAACATCCCGTATGAAACTTAATAGTATACCGCTTCTACGAATAGCTCTTAATGCTGCATCTCTTCCGAGACCAGGGCCCTTTATCATAACTTCGGCTCGTTGCATACCTTGATCCACTACTGCCCCCCCGGACCGCCCGGATCCCACGAGTGAATAGAAAGTTGGATCTACATTGGATCTCACCTGAATCGCCCCATCTATCCTCCTGAGGAGAAGTTTGGTTTCAAACCCCGGTTCAAACAGGAGAAGTACGCCATGCTAATGTGCCTTGGATGATCCACATCTCAGGGTCAGGCGCTGATGAGCACATTGAACTATCCATGTGGCTGAGAGCCCTCACAGCCCAGGCACAACGACGCAATTATCAGGGGCGCGCTCTACCACTGAGCTAATAGCCCGTCGTGCGGGCCCCAACTTATTTTTTAAACATAAATATATTCTAAATTAAATAAAATAAAAATAGCAATTTGTAAGGTGGGTCCCATTTCATTTTTATTTCATTTTATATTTTTTTTAAAGTCCATTTACTTATCCATTTGTTTACTAATTTTTTAAAAAATAAAATAGTTGAGTTATTATCAAATTCTCAAACCACGATAACAAGTTTCGTAATACTATATAGATTGATTTTAAAAAATAATTGTAAAAATTAAATAATAAAGCAAAATTTTAGAGGTGAAATGATTATTTGTAAGTTTAATTTTTAAAAACTTGAAACAAAAATTCAAATGGTTAATAAACATAGTTTAAATATCCAATTTTATTGTTTAGTGATGCGATGACGATGAGTGAATGAGGACAGGGATGGAATGAAGAAGAAAATTGGGTTTTAATACTTTAAACTATTTTAATTTTAGATTGAAATTTCAGTTTATTTTGTCAAGAAATAAAACAAACCACACATCATCAATCCAGTTAAGCAATCTAAACATCATTCTTTTACGTTAAAGTTAAATTATGGACCATTTAAAATCATTCTACAAATCGGATGGACTAAATATACGATCACTATGACAATTCTAGACGAGCGGTGAATAGAGTTTAGTTAAACTAATTAAAACTTTTTCCTAAAGTGGACATAATTAAGGAAATCAACAACCATTTTTTAAAAACAAATAATTTAAACAATAGTTTCAAACATATGTAAATAAATTCAATCCAAAATTATCAATAAGTTAATAATACTACTTTAATGCATATAATTTGATTATAATGACAAGATTGATAATGAATATATAAATTTAAGAACTACCAATCAAGATATACAAATATGAGCAATTAACTTCAAGAATTTTTATAGTGATTCGGTCAAACTCGACTTATATTCATTTCCCCAGGCGCCTCTTGAAATTAAGGATCTCATCGACTCTTTCCACGGATTAGAACCCAATAGTGACACCGCTCTTTTTGCAATTTCGAAAGTAAACTTGATCCTTTCCACGAATTAGGATCAAATTGATGCAACCGCTCATTTTTTTGAATCAAGAGCAATCCCTACAAAAATGTTTGGAAAAATTAAAGAACACTTGAGAAACTCTCTAAAATGGCGGATTTACAAATTTTGAGCTCACAACACATCAATTCTCACCATACATAAATCTCTCTCAAGAATAATATGGAAAAGAAAGAAAGAAAGAAAGAAAATTGAAGTTTGGAGCAAGCAATAATGAAGCTTAATGAATTATGGATGATTGTAAAAAGATGTGAAATTGTTATTTGTTCAATAATCCATTAACCTAAGATCAAAGGTTATCTGACGTAACTTAAATATGTATGTTGAAACATACAAGTGGATCATGTTTAAGTGATAGCCTAAATGGTTTGTAGTATACTAATAAAATTCGGTGCCTTATCTTGGTAACACTACTGATACGACCTTGCTTTGTAGTTGTAAAGTACTACAAATGATCTGAGCCTTATCATTTTTGTGGAAACATGTGAGTAGGGTATCTTATACAAAAAAAGTTTGTATAAAGACTGAATCACGAAATGTTAAGCCTCCCTTTATAACACCATTGCTAGAATATACTTACATTCACCAGGATGACCATAGGTGACTTGACCTTAATCTTGAGTGAGTTGTGAACTCTTGTTTACGAAGGCGATCCTTTGATTTGTATGGGTGAGAGTGACATTCGTTGACTCAATAAACCTACCATTTTGGGATCTGTCTAATAGGGGAGCTGGGAATACAACTAAATAAGAAGGAATTCACTCATTCCCTATAATTAGGGTAAGAAGATAAATGGCTCCCTTAAGGGCTGATTCCGGGGCTTGAACAATGAAGCGTCTCACCCTCTTTTGGTTCGAGAGGGGTTCGACCATAGTTATACTGTGACTAATTATTCATTAGAGGGATGAGTGGTATGTAAGGAGTTATATGTAATTATAGGTGTAAAACGGTAATTTGACCTGGCTATACTTATGAGCAACTTGTGAAGGGTCAATATACTTTTGATTGGTTATATCCAATAGTTACATAAATATATCTATAGTGAAAATAGTTCAGATATCGGTCTTTAGTGGAATGACCGACAATTAATGAATATTGATTGATTTGATTAAAAAAATTTAATCAATTAATTTCGTACGATTGAAGCTTTAATCTATAGATTCATATGGTCAACTTGTTAGCTCAATAAGAACCGATGGGATTCAAATTAATTTTGGTTTAATTTGAATTGTTCATATTGATTCGGGTATTAATTGGAAGATACAATTAAATAATATATATTGATACATTATATAATATACTATATGATGATACATTTTTATGAGATAAATAAATATTTGAATATGATTCATATAAAAACTATATGTTAAAATTTAAGATGTCTATGATTCATATTGAATTTATATAGTTTTATGAGAAAAATAAATGTTTGAATATGATTCAAATATTGATTATATGAATATGATTCATATAGAAGTTATATGTTAAAATTAATATGAATATGATTCATATTAAATTTATATATTTTATTGGGGGTATTATAATTTGAACATGATTCAATTATTTTTATATAAATGTGATTCATATAAAAACTATATGTTAAAATTAATATGAATTCGATTCATATTAATACTTTAGGTTATTCGAGAGAATAATAAACTATAATTTATGTTATATGTGATATGATATTAACTATGGGTTATATGTTACATGTGATATAACATATAGTTTAAATATATATTAAGTGGTTAATATATATATATATAATAAATTCAAATTTTTGAATTTTAATTTATTAAAAATAAACGGGAGGGAGTCATTACTCCCTCACCCCTTAATCTTTCCCTCTCACATGTAACAAATTAGAAGATGGGGAAAATTATTTTTCTGTGTCTCTTTGGTTCTCCTTATCTCTCTGAATTTCACAGACAAGAAAAAAGTCTCAGTTATCTTCTCCATTCCTCATGCCAAGATTGAGTGAAAGCCCACACCTCTGCACGGTTCTCATCCCTGAGAATAACGAGGAAGACCCCTTGGTGGTGTCTGTTCCTGTTCGTTGAGTTAATGGATGCCAAGTTCGTGAGATTGGAAGAAGACGACTTAAATTGTAGAGGAACGTGAAAATTTGGTCTTTAAGGGTATGTGATTTCTTAATCCCTTCCTTTCTATTTGAACTCTAGAAAGCATGCTTAGGTTTATGTTTTTTCATGGTCTCTGTTACGGTGAATTTTATGTATTATGTAAAACGAAATTTAGAGATCGATGCATCCAATTGTTTCCACGGTAGGAAATTCCAATCTTATAACTATAAATATTATAACTTATATATATTGTTATGATGTTTGTTCGAGATTTGTAATAAATATCTTGAATGTTGATATTTAACATTTGAATTTTAATGAAATTTTAGTTATTAATATGTATTATTGACAAGTTTAAGAATTTTAAGTTAATAAAAAAATATATTAAGGAAAAGAAAAAAATAACTCAACAACCCAACCAAACCCGAATTTTAAGGGTTATGTTGAATACCGTATTTGGGTCATTAGGGTAGCCAAATCTACCAACCAAAATTTTTGGATTAGTCCAAAAAAATAAAAAAATCTCTCTAATCTAACCAAACCCAATCCATATATGTCTACATATTATTTTTTTTTCTTTTTTAAAAAAAAGAAAAGAAAAGTTATTAACATTGTATGTCTTTTTGTCACCGAGTTTCTATTTTTTTTCTAATTCCAAAAGTAGGCATCACCTCTCTTTTTTTATTATTATTATTATTATTTATTTACTTCAATTATCTCTTCATTTTTAATTTTTGTTTGTTTTTGCGATTCTATAGAAAAAGAGGTTTTCATTTTTAATTAAGACGCATAATTAATAAATATTCTGGTTTAGATATAATAAATACATTTTTTATCAATTGAACACAAAATTGAAATACAATAATAATATTTTGATTTAGATGAAATTTTAAAGTACATAATTAAGAAGATAGTTAAATCATTCAAATTAAAAAAAAATATATAAAAAAAATTAACTTTTTAGTCCCCAAATTTTTAATAATATATACCTTTAGTCTCTGGGTTCTGAAAATGTAACTTTTTAGTTTCTAAGTTTATAAAAATATTTTAAAAGGTTTTAAAAATATTTTTTGTTTGTTTTTTTAAAAATGTTTATATGATATTTAAATTTAGAAAAAAATAGTTTTAGAGAGAATTTGATTTTTAAAAATTAATCTTCTAATTTAAAATATAATATAATTATTCAAAATAATACTATAAAATTATTTGAGGATCTTTTAAACCTATTTTTATAAACATATTTTGAAATCTCATAGATCAAATGAATTTATTCTTATAAAATTTTGGATCTAAGAAGATACATTTGTAAAATTTAGAGATCAAATATACATATTTTTCAAAATATATATATATAAAAGATGATTATCACAAAATGTTTAAAAAGAATAGTACAAAGCAGATAGCATCAAAGTAATATTAAAAAAAAGGGGCGTTAAAAATTGGGGAAGATTACGTATTCGTGATGTTGACTGATCGGACGGTCATGATGAAGGTTCCGTGAAAGAAGGTCTGGATAGATGAATCATCCGACGTGGAGTGGAGGACCACAGGAGTCGGTACATGCCCTCTGTCCAACCCCGTTTGGGTTGGCTTTAGATAATTATAATCTTTCATGATAGAGTGACACCGACCCTGTCCCCTCTTTGGTCACCATCCAATAACATCACGTCACGTCATGTAATGATTTAAAAGACAACCTCCGTTTCAAATTTCCAATACATCACAGCTTTCGCGTCCGTCACTGTTCTTTACTTTACCCAAAAAGACCAATCCCACTCATTTTCATTAGTGGCCCATTTCATTAAAACCATTTAAAGGAAATGGAAATTCAAATTCGGCTTTGGCCCAATACTCTTACAAATTCACTTAGTAATCCCTTATTATTAGGACTAAATTCTTAAAGCCCAACCCAATTTTATTCTACACTTATTTTACTGAGTATATATATATATATATAATAATGATCAAGATAATTCGTTTTAATTAATCATCCAACTTTGGGGGATTTTAGTCTGAACTTTTTAGATATCAATTATCTATTCAGATTTAGGATGTTTTTGAATTTACTAAAGAAAAAAATGTTTTAAAAAAATCATTTTCATTTAAACTGTTTTAATAAAAAAAACATATTTAAAATACTTTTTTTTCCCCAAAATGGTTTATTTTCATAAATAAACCCTCCGAAAGTTAAACCCAACTTAATCTTATACTACTTTGACTAATAAATTCGAGTTTCAACATTCAATTGTGTGAAATTTTTAATTTTAGAATAAAAAGACAACAATTTAGTATTTGGTCTTTATTTTGATAGCAACAAAAAATAAATAAATAAATAAATAAATAAATAAATAAAGAAAAAAAGAAAAAGGAACAAACTTCAAGTATGTGTATTAATCTACGTATCAAAGACGTTTAAACTTCAAAGATGAAATAAAACATGAATATAAACACTGAGGGCTAATATTGTAATTTGCATTGCATTTTTTGAGTAGTTTTAATTTTTTTTTTTTAAATAACAAACTTTTAGCATATAATAAAGAAATATTATACAATTTTGTTTGAGCTTTTTGGAAGTTGAACAACTTAATAATTTTTATTTTAATATTTTCATATCATTGTATTTTTATTTTATAAAAATATATTATATGGTAAGAAAAGAGAAAAATAGTGCTATTTTTATGTTTTTCAACAAAAAAATAAGGAAAATAATTAAAACATGTTTGAAATTATGTTAAAAAACAATGCTTACTGTAACTCATTTTCGAAAACAATAAATTGTCATTTTTTTAAAAAAAAATTATGGACACAAAATACATTTAAAATATTTATGTCAGCCTGCACAAATTATAATTTAAATAATAAAAATTATTTCTTCAAAGTTGAGAAGCTTACTTCTATCTACAAATTGTACATCTTAGCAATTTTTAGTGAAGAGTTTTTTTTTTAATCGTTAAATATATGAAGGAATATAAATATACCACTAATTTAAATAGTGCAACATCTTATCAACATTAATCCTACAAACTTGTAAGATCTTCCTTTTTGATAATTTTTTAAAAAAAAAAAACTTTTATCTCGATTGAATTATTTATATTATTTTCTCATAAGATATTTCTTATTCTTTTACACATTTGATCACTTTTCTCCATCATGTAATCTCTCTCTACTATTTTTTTCCCTTATTAACAATAAAAATTTATTATAATAACAAAACAATTAAATTATTATTTTTAATTATCTAGAATAGTGAATTTTATCAAATACATATTAATCTTTTCTCGCATTTTCAAATTCACACCCAAACACAATTTTTAAATTTTGAATTCAAATTTAAAAAATTTTAATTTGTAACCAGGCGTGTTTTCGGATATTGTAAAAAAGAATAATTTGTTTCTTGTTTTCTATTGACTCTTTGTTCTCGGAAACAAATTTTCAGATCACAAACCAAATGGGACCTAAGTTATCGAATTAATGGACTAATATTTTAGTATTTTAATATTGTCACATATCTATCACCAAAGTCACAATCACATATCCAAAGAATGCGTTGTTTCACCATATAACTACTTTGATTGGATTAAGTTCTATAAATTTGTCTATAATTTTCTCTAAACTTGAATTGAATAAATTATTTTAATAAAAAATGTAATGCAACAATTATTTGACGATGATGTGTAACAATTTCCATGTAAACAAATGCATCCAATTGCTAACAATTGCACGTTTATTGAGTTTAGCAGAAAAATATTATGAAAAAGTCAAACCCGTCTCAAACAATCCCGTCCCAGCAAGTTGGTGTTTACAATGTATTCAACATGATACTATGGGAGAGTCAAATCGCATTCAACTTCAAATAGTCACATTCTATCAAAATATATATATATTAAAGGAGAATATTTGCATACCCTTTCTACTCTTGCATTTTTTTGTTGTGTGTAAATTCTTGTCCTTCGTCGAGTGGATGTGATTTTTCGAACGTAGGTATTCGTTTGAAAGACAATGAAAGTGACTTTTTCAAATTTTTGTTTACAAAAAATAATTAATGTATTTCAAAATTAGAGTTCTAGATTAAATAACTGCAATTGACGTGATTGTTCAAGCAAATTACTTCTTTTCTTTTTGTTTTCTCTTTTCTTGGTCGGTTGTAAACTCGTTTAACTTTAACGTGACTATTCTATTCAAATTCTATTCTTCATGTTATGTTCTTTTGAATTTGTGATTCTTGATCCGGTCTTGATAGCTGTTTGTAGTTCCTACTAGTATCTATTAGTACTAGCTATGATCACTACCTTTTAGCGTGAATGGATAAAGAAAGGCCCTCAAAGAGCTCGGTACCAAACAGGCGTACCTACCCTCGTAATTGATAGATAGAAACCTATGGAAAAAGAAAACCCTGTTCTGTTTACTTTTCTTACTAGTTCTAAAAGTGATCGTAAAGTTCTCCACTATCAGTGTGATAAAGCCAAGTTCTCAAGCAGCCAAAAACAAGTTTGATCCAAAATGATCCGAAACACGAATAATCGTGCCAAGGTGATAAAAGATAGGGAGGAAGAGGATTAAATTGTTTTAGAAATATGAGGACATTGAGAATAAAAAAAGAACAAAGGAAAAAGCTTGCGGTGCGCCATGTTATGTGGCAGTGATATAGGAATATGACCATATTGAATTCATATGGTTCGGCCATAGCAACAGCAACCTGACACATCCTTCATTAAACACGTCAAACCTTAGTTCCCTTGAAGTCTGATAAGTTGATAAATGATAACATTTTTTTTTTTTTTCAAAATTTAGTTTGTAATATATAAACATTACTTCATCCTATTTGATTTATTATAAAATATATAAATACATGAAATTCAGCCATGTTTATATCCAACTTTATATAAACAAAATTACGATGATAGATGGTTTCATTGTGAAAATCATACTAAACCAAAGTGAACAAGCAAGTACGAATTTTAAAAACAGGAAATTAGAAATGAAATCGTTACCAAATCAGACCTAAATGATTATTCAACGAAACAGTAATTCTTATTTTTTTAAATACTGCTAAAATGTTTTTTAAATGCTATATAGTAAATAAATTCAAACACAAATTTTAGAAAATTATGAGATGAGTTACTTACAAATACAAGTTATACAAGACAATTATACACTTCGATGCAAAATCCATATCCTCATCCATTGTTTACGTCTTTTTGGGCACAAATCTTGTTAAAACACAATATTTATATAATTTAATAAGGGTAGATTACAAATTTGATTGATCGGACAAAATTTAATATTGTATTGGATAAGTTTCTAAACTTAAAAAATAATACATCCTTATAAAACTATTGATTTTTTTTTTCTCATATATCGGTTATTGAACTTTGAAAGCTATTTTTGTAAAAGAGAGATTTATTAAACACACAATAGAATATTCAAACATTCTTTAAATATATAATGAATTATTAGACTTAGCTTTAAATGTGTGGAACCTTTTTAAAGTTTACGATTCTATTACAAATAACACTAAACTAAACATTTAGAAATTTAATTTAAAAAAAAAAAGCATAAAAAGTGCTCGGTTAAATTATAAAATTTTATTGTTTAACAAACATGTGTCTACTATTTTTTCTTTGAAACTATATACTTAATCTTTTAAGCTTTAAATGAAATGTCACGTTAAAGTTCATTTTAGTTAATAATTGTCACTATTCATCAAATAGTGACAATTCTTGCCAACAATTTCTGATTTTCTTAATTTTATTGGTAAAATGTATTAATAGGATCGCCCAAAAAAAAAAAAAAAACCCCTCATAAAAAGACGAGCCCATGTGAACGACTTTGGTGGTAAGTTGTCCTTTTGTAGCTTTTAGAAGAAAAAGACAATTTTTATAGAATTGTGCAATATGTTACGTTTCCCATATATCTATTGGGCCGAGCCTACGTTGAACCGAATTCTTTTTATTGGGCTTCATGTGACGCAAAGCCCGTTTATTGGGCCGGGCCAACGTAGGCCCAATTATGAGCGGAGCCGTGAGAACAAAATTGCCGAAAACGTTCCTAAAGGAAAAGAAATGGAGGGAAAATTCTCGGTCAGTAGAAAATGGGTGAAACTGAAAGAACAGTTCTGAGTTTTCAGATTGAAGACTGCAGAAGAGGTAATGTTCCATTCCTTTTTGTTTCGCAGAATATGAAGAATCGGACATGAATCATCATGAAAACGCGTTTCTTATGGTCACGGGTATAAAGCAAAGCTATGGATTGGATTGGTGATTGTTTTCTTGTTAATTTGCTTTCATAATTTCAATTCACAGTGAAAATTCACTTCTTAAAAGCGAAACAGACAATTTGATCATGCCGATCTTTGTATTCCATTCCAACAAATAGTTGGAAAGGCAATTGTAATCTTCTCCTAATTATTGGTCGTTTCCATGGTATTCAATTCTGTATACGGCGGTAACTTATGTTTTTACTCTCTCTTCCAGCTCATAATCTGCGGAGATTCAGCTTTTTACACCGATAATTGACAATGGACCATCGCCAGGTATTTGTCATCTCTTCCAATTTGAAATTACTGATGGGAATTTAATCAAACAGTTGGTGATCCTTTGGTACTCTCTTCGTATTTTGCTTGAAACACGGGTCAACTGATGGAAAGTTGAGTGCACTACACTTCACCATAGTCAATCTCATATTGTGTTAATTATTATAAAAACAGACTATGGATCCATGTGAAAAGAAATGATATCCCAAATTCTATATTACTAATTTACTAGCGTGTAGTATATAGATACATTCTTATGTTTGCTGGACTAGGAAAGGGAAAGCCGAAAGGCAAAAGTTCGGCAACTCTAAGCAATAAACAATGGGGTTAATGAGGATAGGCCATTTACCTTTAGAAGGAACCCCACTTGTGTTTGTGTCTTAATGACTGTCTCCACTGTGGTAGGTTCAAGTGTTAATGCTTTCAGCATACGTGTGTCTATGTTCTTTTGAATAAAAAATTTGATTGCCAAAGCATAATTGCTTTTCAAAGCAGTTTTTGATTGAATCGAATTTCAACCCACAACATGATTCCGGAGAAAAGACTTTTTGCATTCATGTCTTGTCTATTCTTCTTCTAAACATACTATTTTACAAACATGCTCCATAGTCTTACAACCAAAGATACCCATCATCATCCTTAACCGTGTGTTACAAACCAAACCGCACCAGTTTTCGGATACTGAAAACTTAAAAAGAGCAAAAATTTTAAAAAGAAAAGAAGAGGAAAAAGCATTTCCATTATACATACAGAGAAGAAAACTAGGTAGTTGGGAAGAGCAAAATTATGGTGATCCCTACTGCAGAGGTTGCTGCATGGTGACAACCAAAGGACTCGTGACTTCGTGTTTTCCATCAGTCCAAACAATAGAACCACTCTTCATACTAGAGCTCCCAGGGGAAAGTCTAACAGCCATTGCTTGGACCCTAACCAAGAAGTTCAATTTTTGCCCAACCCTTCTAAACGCCAGCTTTTCTGGTTCCACTGTCACTGAAATTCCACTTGGTGGCTTTATTGATACCTTATAGATAGAATTGGAGTCTCCAACGTTAGTCACAGTTCTTATGAAATGTGTGGACATCTTATGCTTACCATATTGTTGAAACACCACAGACAATGAAGGGTAATTCAAATTCCCAGTATGGCCAGCCCTTTTCGCCCCACTACAATCTGCAATCTTCCCCGTAATAACTTGGATATTTTTAGTGGAGTAGTTGGAGTTACACAAGAAATCAACATAATCATATGTGTTCAGGTCATAGATTAAACCAGGGTCCATTGCCTTTTGTGGGTGAACATGACCAGCTCCAAAGTCCAAGACCGTGGAAGTATTGCCTGAAGATTCATCTAACATCGTCTCACCCCGGTTGTCCAAAGTATAAGCTGTGGTCATTAGGGCTGATTTTATAGCTGCCGGACTCCATCCTGGGTGTGCCGCCTTGAGCAGGGCAGCCAAGCCGGAGACATGAGGACAGGCCATGGAAGTGCCGGAAAGTATGTTGAACTCAGTAGTACGCTTGTCTGTGGGAATTCCAGAAGGCCCAATTTTTTCAGGCCAAGCGGCAAGAATGTTCAACCCTGGCGCAATCACATCAGGCTTTACGATTTCAGGGGACTCTGGATTAGGACCTCGAGCTGAAAATGAAGCAACAACCGGGGCTGGCCTGACTCCAAGCCGAGTTCCCTTGAACAAAATTGTTGCGGTTGGCGGTGAATGAGACTTCGCTGCTTCTGCAATATATTTGCGAATCTCGTCGCCGCCGGATGCACCAACGGCGGTGGCAGGTAGTACGTGGCAGTCAGCTACCAAACCCTCACCGTCAAAAACCCCATTTGCTAAAATCATTCCCAATCCTCCAGACTTTTTCACGACCTCACCTTTAGCAGCTCTTGAATTGATGCCCCTGTCACATAGTACAATCTTCCCTTTCACTAAATTGGGGTTCAATGAACCTTCTAAGCATAGAGACGAAGAATATCCATCACCGCCTTCGGTTCCTGCATAAATAAGAGGATACAAACGACCCGGAACCAAAGCCGGTCCGCCGTAGACACTAGTACCGAGTACAACTCTCCCGTTTCCCAGCTTAACATCAGCAGGAAAATCTCTATCCATGGTTCCAGCTCCTACGGTTGTAACCCATGGTGCTACATTAGTCACAGTGAGCCCACCTGGGCCACCGTTACCGGCTGATGCCGAAACAAAAACCCCGCCTGCCACCGCTCTAAAAGCCCCAATAGCGATGGCATCGAGATAATACGGCACAACCACACCGCCGACGCTGAGTGATACTACATCGACACCGTCGGAAACGGCAGCATCAAAAGCTGCAAGAATGTCGGAGTCGTAACAGCCAGCGTTCCAGCACACCTTATAGGCGGCAAGACGGGCCTTAGGAGCCATTCCGGCAGCTTTACCACGAGCATAGCCTAAAGTTGAAGCTGGAAACACATAACGACCTGCAGCAATGGACGCTGTGTGTGTACCGTGGCCATCGGAATCTCGCGGCGAGCGGTACTCGGTGGTCTCATTCATCTTTCCATTAGTGGCCTCGTACCCGCTGCAGAAGAATCGAGCTCCAATGAGTTTACGGTTGCAAGAAGTGGCTGGAAAGTCTTTAGCCTCCAAGCACTGGCCTTTCCATTTGGAAGGAATAGGACCCAGATCGCGGTCATTAAAACTCTGTCTCTCCGGCCAAATACCAGTATCAATGACACCTATTACAAGGTCAGATCCAAAGTCGGACTCTTTAAGCAACCCAGCACTGTCGGATGTCTTAAGGCCAAGAAACTCAGGGGAACGAGTTGTGTGAGGATGGCGAACCTGTTCGGGGATAATGGAGGCGATGTGGGGGAGGGTTTGAAGCTTCTCAACTTCAAAAGGTGAGAGCTTTGCAGAGAAGCCATGGAAGACAGTTTCATAAGTATGAATGATGGCTCCACAATCAGTACTAGAAGCATCTGGGTTTGACGTCGTTGCCTTGTTGGGAGAGATGGAGGTCAAAGACGACTCATACCAGTGCTTGTGGGTTGGGAAAATAGAAGGTTTGGCATCTTTGTGAACCTGCACAATGAAGGTCTTCTTTGAAGCATCAGTAGAAGAAGAAGAAGAAAATGGGATGAGGAGAGAGAAGAGAAAGATTGCTGGAAGAAGAGCAGCCATGAGTGAGAACAGAAAGAGAAGTAAAGTGAAGGGGTTTTGGTAATGGAGGAGGAGGAGGAGGAGGTCTGGCAATGGTCTGCCGATGGATGCTCTGTCACTGCCAGTGAAAGAAAACTTTAAAAAGGAAGTGCGTGTAGAGAGATGCGTGGGGATGTGGAGTGTAGTGTAGTGGGAGTGCGTGAGAGGCAACAAATGTAGTAATAAAACGCGTAGAGTGCAGTAAGTTTGAAGAGGCGGGCAGAGCGTTGTTGGACTCTGGCTCTCTCCTGATTTTAGATGGGGGTTTTGGTAAAAATTTATTTGCAAATGGAAAGTACTCTAGTGCTCTATTCCTTGGAATTTAGTGGAAATTAGTTGGCAAAAAATGGTCAAAAAGTAGGAACTCCATTCCATCACCATACCCCTATACTTCTTCAAGTTGAAATTTTGAGTGCGCCCACTCCCAAAAGAATAAAAATTTAAAATTTTGAATTCAAGGCTCTAGAGATCGAGGTATCTGATTTTCTTCACTCAGGCAAGTTCTTTATATTACAATTACAATTTTAATTCATGAAGTTTTGAATTTGTGTCTATTTAGCATTTTGAAACTATGAATATAATTTCTAAACTTTGATATTTTTTACAATTTACGTATTTACTTGACATGAAATTGAAAGTTTAGATGCCTATTGGAGAAAAAAAATAAAGTTTAGAGATTTATTAGACACATTTAAAAGTTAGAGATCAAATAGACAAACATAAACCTTAAAATTCAACCATTAAATTTGTAATTTAACTTTTTTCCCCCTTTGATTAGTCCAAAATATTAAAATAAAATTTAAAAACTACAGTTTGAAGCCAGGTTTGATAGTGAGGGATTGATGGTTATTTTGTTTTTAACTTTTAGAACCAAATTTCAAGAAATGGTTTTAAACAAACATAATTTTTAAAAATAAAAATCCAATAGTTATCAAATAATGCCAACTTTTTAGTTTTCTACTTTTAAAAAACAAAGCTGATTCATTTAAAATTTATTTGTTTGTGTGAAATATTTTTCTAAAACAAGTACTTTTTAAACTTTGTTTATATTTAAAGAAAAAAAAACATAATTTCTTACAGTATTTTTGTTTTAAAAAATGGGTTAATTGGCGTCTTAAAAAAGTTGAAAGAAACGAATAATGAAACAAGTTTACCATTTTAACAGAAGGAAAAAAAAAACAATGTTAAATTTTAGGAGGCTAAAAGATATGTTTTGCATTAGTCCATCATGGAGAAATAATGTTTGAAAATTAAGTTATCCTTCATTGGTGAATGTGTATGTTATTTTTAAAAATTTATTATCGAATGAAAAATGATAAAATATGAAATGAGTTTAACGTAAAGGTAATTGGAAGTGCTTTTGCTCTCATGAAAATCAGAGTTTTAATTTTATATATCCAACATTATTAAAAAAATTCAAGCCTCTAGCCTCTTAAATCGAAAATATGTTTTAATCAATTGAATTATCAGTGTAACATAATTCATCGTCAATCAGTTATAATATTTATGAAAAATTAAGTGAAACTTTTAAAATAATAGGGATTCTTTTCCTCTTGAAAAAGTACCTACCAGTTGAAAAATACTTTGAAAAGTATATCAATGAGTACATGTACATATAGATATTGATAAACCCTATACCTAAAAAGGCAAAATTCTAATGAATACTATAAAAAATTATGTTCTCTGGTGCTTCTAGGGTAGGTTCATCGCAATTGCATCGTCATGGGGGAAAGTAAATTAGGTGTCATTTTAACCAAACAGACAAACACAGCACTCTTACCAAGATGCCCGAGCACATTTAGATTTTTATTCAATAATTTTATACCACATTCACAACAGAAAGTCCCATGAAAGAATCTGCCTTCCTCGTGACAAAATTACAACATTTTCCTATAATTTATACCATCCCTTTGACGGTTGTTGAAGTTTTTGTTAGCTTTGGTTTCCGAGATCAACGTAGCCCACCGGGTGTGAAAACAAGATTAGGAGAGAAAATTATATTTAAAAGAATCCTACCATCGTAGATTCTATCAAGCCTTAGGAACAAAAATTTAAATATTTACAAACGTATCAGAGATGTAATTATAATAATAATCATTGTTATTTTTAAAAATCTCAAACAAGAATGTTATAGATGGGATTTCATTAAAGACTGTTAACTTGAGAGACGTGGGGGTCTTAACTTTTAAGCCATTGCCAGTTGATTAATAGTTTGGTACGGTGTTGTGTGACTTTTCAAATCACAAACATTGAAGTATATAACAAATATTGGAGAAACGAATTGGGTGGCTAAGACTGGAGATAACTTGGGGAGGAAATTCAATGTTGTTAATCTTAAAGAACTACAAGAATAAAGGCAGCCCCACGAATCTTCAGTTGTACGAGACAACCAAGGTGTACGTGAAATTAAATATCTTATTGAAAGCTCAATCAGTTAGTCTTCTTCGTAGAGTTGAGAAGTTTGATTTTATTTTCTTTAGACAAACAACTCAAAAGACAACATTCTAAACAAACTACAAGATAACATCTCAAGTTAAAAGTAATGTAAACCATTCTGAAAAAAGAGTCTGAAGGATGATACACTCTCGATTCCTCCAAAGCTTTACACACAACATAATGAGCTAGCTCATTTGAACTATGTCGGACATGAGAGAAGGCAACAACTTCCAGATCCCCAACTCATTCTAGTCTCGAAAATATAGAATGCACCATCATTTAAATGACTACTTCCAAACAATCATAACCAATTAAAATATTCGAGATCAAGAGTGAAATACTCTCAAGTGATGCTTTTACATTAAATCTCCTCTTTAAAAAGCTCTTAGAAAAATTTCCAGCTAGGAATTGAAAAATTAATCTTTAGATATGAATTGACGTAGGACAGGTAACCAAGTCTCCTAAAACTTGCACATGATGGGAGAGAGTGCAAGCTATTCCAATGTACCATTTACAACCAAACCTATAAATTAGAATGCACTCTCAAAGCCCAAGGATACTTTCCCTTTAGCTCACCTCTTCAGATGTATCACTTGTGAATGTGATTGGGCATACATTCAATTAGGGAAGGGAAAAGCCTCTTTTTTTCCCTCTTTCTTTCTTTCTTTTCAATTTCTAGTATAACAAATGTGGGGTAGGAAGGTGGGAGGAAAGACTATAATCTTCATGTTTAAACAGATGTACTATTCCATTAAAAAAAAAAAAAACAGATGTACTATATCACCACAACTGCAAAATACCTACGTTTTCTTTTGTAAAACTCATTTAATCAATCAAAACATAATTCATATACCACATGTTTGAAGTTTGAACTTGGGGTTTGATTCTTTCTTCTCTAAGCGTAAGTCTCACTGTTCTGATCTCACAACGGGATTGACAATGTTTAAGTATGGAGGCAGATTTGATTTATAGTGGGGGCAAGAAATATTTGTTTGTCAATTTTTGTATTATATGTAAAATTATGAGAAGAATAGTACTTGGTTGAGAACCTGCTCAATTTGGCTAGATTGTGTGAGGTGGAGCCCAACGTAAGGTGAAAAAATTGCGCATGGTAGGACAATGTGGTTCATCATAATGGAGCTGTGGGCCACATTGATTGCCATCAGAAACAAAACTGGTCCCAAAACCATCATTCTTCTCCTTTGAGTCTTTGCCTGTCTCTCCTCCCCCCAATTAGCTTCCAATATTTGAACATCTCAAAAGAAACCATCTGAATTTGGTGGTGGGGACTATGCAACTCAACCAGTACAAACTCAAGCTCCCTCTTCGTTTAATCAAAAGTTAAACTTGGACACTCCTCACATTTTGTGGCTTCGAAAATTTGTAGAAAGTCTAACAAATAGAAATTATTGGCGCGATAACGTGTTCATCGTCATCGTGGGTTTGTCGTGGACTTGTACGTCGACCTACTTCTTTTAATCTGGTTTTGCTATCCAAGTTGATCTGCATGAAAGTTTCTCAAATCGGTGTGATGTCGAGCCTACCACGCTTTGATGCCTAAATTAATACGGAAATATATAGTGTTGGGTTATTTCACTTTTTAGTGAAAAGCCCGTTAAGGCCCATTAAGCGGGCATTAGGTTATTTTGAAAATAACCAGCAGTAGTCGGTTGAAAAATCACACGCGGACCAAGGAGAAAAAATGATAGAGGAAAATTAGAGAAAAGAGGGATTTCCATTTAGCTCCGTTTTTTAGCCGTTTGAGGGTCAATCCATTATTGAGCTGAAATTTTGACAGCATATTCTTAACACTAGGATCTTCAATCTGGAAGGTAGAGATTTTGTTTGGAGCTATCTACAATCAGATTCTAGTAGATAGTTGTTTACCACTTATTGTGAGATCTTTCTATTGTCTTCTTTATTATTATTGTCGTTTGTTGCCGAGATTGTTAATCTTGAGATATAATTTGTGTATGTCTCTAGTTGCGACTAAGGAGAACTTTATTGTACTGATTATTGATTATAGTGGAGTCTTGACTTCAGTCCGTGGTTTTTTACTCCTCACATTGAGAGGAGTTTTCCACATTAAAAAAACCTTGTGTCCTTACTTGATTATTTTGTTGTTTATAGTTGATTAGTATTTTATTAGATTCACCATAGAGTGGGATGATTGATCCAAAAATATAATATTTATCCCACAAAGTGGTATCAGAGCGTTGCTTAATTTAATTGTCATTGTCTTGTGTTGAATAATGGATACTAGTTCAGCTAAGATGGTTACCCTTAATGGGTCAAATTATCAAGTTTGGAAAAGAAAGATGGAAGATATTTTATATGTGAATGATTTGCATCTTCCAATTTTTCCTGAAGTGAAACCTGTCGAAAAAACAGATAAGGAATGAGAATTAGGTCATAAGAAAATGTGTGGGATTATGGGACTTTGGGCATAAGATAATTTTCTAAACCATATTCTTGAAGAAGCTCATGCGCGGACTATGTGGAACAAGCTTGAGTCGCTCTATGCCTCTAAAACTCGTAATAATAAAATGTTTTTGATTAAACAAATGATGCATTGAAGTATCAAGATGAAACACCCATGTTAGTGTTGGGAGTGTCCTAAAACTCGTAGTTTGTAATATATGAAACATATTCTATTTTGCAATAAAAGTATTATTGAGACTTCATTTGATAAAAATGTTATTGAAATTGCACTTTATTATAAAATCTAATAAACGAATCCATGACTATTGTATGAATACTTTAACTTTATGTAGAGACATAAAAGAGGATCAAGTAATAGTCTATAGCCTAAAAGGTTTATAAGTATATGGATGAGATTGGGTACCTCATCTTGGGGACATTATGGATGCAACCCATTTTGTATACTGATACAAACGATGTGATCCCGAAATTTTTCATGTGGAGATATGCGAGTGGGGGCATCCTATGCAAAAGATTGCATAAGACTGGACCGCGAAATAGCTACTTTTCTTTATAATGACCATTTACTGTTGTAATTGACTATTTCAATTCGATGATCTAGGGTAACTCGATCTTAATCCTGACCTAACTATGAACTCATGTTTAATCGGGATTAGCCTTTGGTCTACAAAGGTGAGAGTAGTTCAACAACACTGCTCAATAAGCCTCCCATTTCAGAGAGGTTATCAGTGGTGACTTAAGGAGCGAGATGTATTTACAGGGGTAAAACGATAATTTTGACCTAGCTGTAAATATGAATGACCTACAAAGGATCGAATCAAGTGGACAGAAATATATCTATAGTAAAGAGAGTGCAACTATCAAGCTATAATGGTATGTCTAGCTAGTTAACGAATATTGATTAATTCAGATTAAAGAGTTTAACCAATTAATCTCAAATTGTTGTAGGTCCATAAGGTCCCTCTACTAGCTCGTAAAAAATTAAATTTTGGATTAAAATATTGAGTGAATTTGAAATGTTTAATCAATTTTAGGGTTTTGATTGAAAATGTTCAAATTCAATTTTAGGATTTTGATAATTATATTCGATATAATTAACGTTTAATTTATTGAAATTAAACATATTTGGAGAGTTAAATATATTTAAATAATGATTTAAATATTGATTACATGAATAGGATACATGTTTGAATTATGTGTTTTATTAATTTAATATGACACTAAATTATTGTTATTTAATTAATTAATTAATTTTTAATTTTCAGAAATTCAATTTAAATTATATTTAATTTAGTTTTAATATAATTAAAAAATAAAAATTAATTTGAGAGTGGATTTATTCAATTTCATGTCGTGATAGTGGATTTATCCAAACTTCAACACTTAGCCCACTTTATTAATGCATTTTATGTTGGGTTGTATGTTCTAAAACTCGCAATTTATAATGTTAAACATTTTCTATTATCAATAAGATGTTATTGACATTTATTCAATAAAATTATTGTTGAATATGTAAATTGCACTTATAAAGATTAATCCAATAAACTAAGATCCATGGCTATTATATGAATACTTGAACTTTATGTGGAGACATAAAGTTGGATCAAGTTCGAGTAAATAGACAAAACGGTCTATAGTATATGAATAATGTTGTGTATTTTATTTTGGTAACACTATCAGATGCTGCCCGTTTTGTAGATAGTATAAACGATGTGATCCTGAATCGTTCATGTGGAGACATGAAAAGTGGGAGTGTCTATGTAATGAGTTTGCATAAGATCGGATCAAGAAATAAGTGACTCTTACTTTGTAACGTTGTTTACTGTTTAAGATTGACTATTTCGAATAGATGACCTATGTAACTCGACCTTAATCCTAAGCTAACTGTGAACTCCTGTTTATTTAGAATTATCTTTAGATTTGCATAGATGATGGTTGACTCAACAGTGGCGGCTCAATAAGCCTCCCATTTCAAGGGTTAGACCGGGTAGATAGTTGGAGACATAGGGTGCAAGACAGAATTTATACCTACCCAAATTAGGGATAGGAAAAAGGTTATTCTCTTAAGGACTGAATCCATGTCTTGAACAAGGGGCCTCACCATCTCATTGACCCGAGAAGGATTCGGTTTAATGATTGGATCACAAAACAATAATTCATTAGAGCATCAATGGAACTTAAGGAACAAGATGTAATTTTGGAGGTAGAACAACATTTGACCCAACCGTTATTACGAATAACCTGTGAAGGGTCAACTTACTAATTATAGTTAAATCAAGTGGACAAAAATATATCTACAGTGAGGAGAGTGCAACTATCGAGTTATAGCGGTGTGCCTCGGTAGTTAATGAACATTGATTAGTTTGGTCTAAAGAGTTTAGCCAACTAATCTCAAATCGTTGGAGCTCATGATCTGTAGGTCCATAAGGTCCCTCTACTAGTGTAAACCCCGTACTCCATTTTTCCTACATAAGTAAGTAACAAGCGTGTTAAGTAAAATTATGAAATGAGGTAAAGAAAGTAGGCCGATGGAGGAAGAAAATTCTAAGTGTTAGAAATACTTAGTCAAGGGTGAGTTTTAGATAATATAACAAGTGAAAATTTACCTAGTGTAAGGTCAAAAAGGACCCATGCATTAAGTTATAGGAGACATTAACGCATAATATGAGAAGGCAACCATGCATTTGTAAGGTTGGACGCATGATTGGCCGAAGTATTGGCAAGAGGCGTTGCCAAGAGTTGCTCGTGTGTTGGGTATGCGTGAGCGAGAGTGGAGAAAGCGAGATGCTGAGCGCAAGGTGATGGGGCAGATGATCGTATAGTAAGTGTGCGGCGCTACACGATGAGATAGGCGATCGTGTAGGCGGGCGCTGGACGATAGTATAGCAGAACAGGGAACTACACGATGAGGTAGGCGATCGTATAGGCAAGGCTGGGTGATGACGCAAACGATTAGAGGATGCCTTAGATGTTAAGGCATCAGTGCTAAATGACGGAGGTAAACGATGCGTGTAGTAGCTAAGCGATAGTCTATGCGCGAGATTGCTGAGAGCGAGATCGTTTGCTAAACGATTGAGTTAGACGATAGACGCTGGGCGTTAGACGATAGGCGCAGGGCACTAAACGATAGACGTTGGGCACTAGACGATAGGCGTTGGGCGTTAGACGATGGAGTATGTGATGCACGCTAAATTTATATTATGAGGCAAAGGCCTAACGTAGGTTATGAAGGAAGGGAAGGGAAAAATAAATTAATTGAAGAAACTCACTAATGAGAATTAGCCAGAAGCACTAAGTGTTGGATGAGGTGGCAGTTTAACCCTTGAACAGGGGAGGTGGAAGGAAGTATAAAAGAGAGAGGAACTTCAGAAGCTCGGTTTTGGAAAATGACTTGAGCAAATTAAGTGAGATTGGTGCCGTTTGAAAGTTGGGAGAATCTAGTTTTTGAGATTGTTTTGCCGAAGAAAGATCTCACATGGAGAATAGCAAAAAGTGAAGAATTTGCTGAAGGGGCAGATTCTCGAATTAATCAGAGTTCGGAGTGAAGATTGGAAGCTCTAGGACAAACTACAAGGAATTTTCGGCTGATATTTTGAAGGTAATAAAGTTACTCAATTCTAAACAAGCTTGTAGAAGGAAGTTTCTTAAAAAGAGTTCTGGATTTTGAGTTATGAATTTTTGAAGTTGGAACAAGGAATCGGTGCATAAGCAGGTAGCTGCTTGGGAAGATTAAGCAGGCAGCTCACCACAGTGAGCGAGAGCAAGCGAGAGATAAGAAAATGAGCGAGAGCAAGTGAGAGATAAGCAAGAGGAGGATCTCGCTAAGGATGAAGATCTCGCTAGAAGTGGTAAATCTCGCTCATGAGGGTGATCTCGCTCATGATGATCATCTTACTAGTAATGCTGTTTTGTTGGTGAAAGTTTCATCAATAAGTGAGCTACCTGAAGCTTTTTTCTGAGAATTCTAAGAAATCTAATCGAGGATTATGTCCTTTCAGACCGAGAAAATTTAGGAGAGGCATATAAACCGTTTAAGAGCCCCAATGATCTGTGAGTGACTATAAATGATTTATAAATATTTTAATAATCAATGCTTTATTGACAGTTACCTTTATGTTGGTTATTTTATAAGAAGTTCCAAGCAACGCATTTCTCTAAAGTTTATAAACGCATGCTAGTTACAAAGTTTATGAAATATGCTTTGGTACAATGGTTGAACCATGGTAGTTTTCAAAAGGAAATTCTATGACATGTTTATGTTACAAGTATTTGTATTATGTTTTAAAGCATATGTGTTCTTAATGTTGTTGAGCATGCGTTAGGGTTAAAGCTAAGGTTGAATGAAGCTTGATGTTCTATGTTTTAAATACCTAAGGTTATCAAAGTATATGTGTTGGTATTCCTAAACACAATAAAAAAAAAGATACTGAAGGTAGGGAAGGTATCCTAAAGAGATTTCTATGCTATATTTGAAAACTATTCTTTTTAATGCTCTTTGAGAACTTGATAGCTTAAGTGAGCTGGATACTGAAGGTAAGGAAGGTATCTAAGTAAATGTACCTAAGGTATTGACGGTACTTAGAAAACTCCACGTGCACGTAGGTAGTTCAATAAAGAGATCGACGTAGGGGTCTCTCTAGCCATTCAGTATGAAAAGGTCGAAGTAGGGGTCTCTTCTGGCCATGGTTTGATGTTGGGAATTAGAGCGATGGATGTTCATTCTCAACTAAGATTCAGTTAGTTCCAAAAGGGTTCTTTCCTAGCGTTGGCTAAAAGGTGTTGAATAAAAGGGTTCTCACCCCAGCCCAGGCTTATGTTTGAGAGACTGAACAAAAGGGTTCTATCTTGAAAATGATATCCGACGTTGAGATTGAACCACGAGGGTTCTCTCTCAACCGGGAATCAGTTTAGCTATGTTTTCAGATACAATGGTTTTAAAAGTTTTATATACACGTTTGCTTGACATATTTTAGTTCTAGTATTATGTTTTCGAGCTTTCAGTTTAAGCATTAGATTTATGTTTTTATTAAGTCACTCACTGGGCGAGTAACTCATTCTTTCAAATGTTTTTCTTTTCCCAGGTAGTGGTCATCTCCCCAGAGGTTAGTTGTCACCTTACTCTGCCACTCAAGACTCTAGTTAAAAGTCCAAAGTCTAGAGAGAAGTTTTAGGTGTTTATTCTGTAAATGTCTGTACATATGTGTTGCTCTAGTTTTCAATTTGAATTGTTCAAATTGAATTTCAGGATTACAATTTGAAGTGTTCAAATTTTCAATTAGGGTTTGAATTTGAAATGTTCAATTTCAAATTAAGGTTTGAATAGTTATAGTTGATATAATTAACGTTGGATTTTGTTGAAATTAAACAAAATTGGAGAGTTTAAAATATTTAAATATTGATTTAAATATTAAATTACATGAATATGATTCATATATGAAATGTGTGTTTAATTAATTAAATTTGTTTAATTAATTATTTAAATTAAATCAATTTAAATTTGAGAAATTGAATTTTTGCATTATATTTAATTTAATTGCATATAATGGAAACTGAAAAATAATTAAATATAATTTAGTAAATGGAATTTGAAAAATAAAATTGAGATAGTGGAAACAACCAATTTTTTAGATGTTTTAGTGTCTTCATCTCAATCCAAACACCTAACCCACATTCTCATTGCCATTTAAACTGGCAATGGCTGATACACATAGTGCTTGCATGTATTAGATATATAAAAGTTTCCAATTTATGGGATTGAAGAAGAAGGCTGCTGGAATTTGAAGAAATTCTGTAGAAACTGTCTCTCTCTCAAACCCTTTCCATATCCCTCACTCAATTGACTTGAATTATGAGTTCCACCACTCAAATTCAAGGCTAAGAATAGTATAGAAGACACTATTTGGTGGTCTACTGTTGAATTGAAGGTCAATTTTATGGAGAGCAGCTTGGACTTGAGAGATTTAATCAAAGGTATAAGTTCTGAAACTCTCTTCTTTGTTAAGTTGTTATCTTGCATGCTTTTAGAACTCAAATTAAGTGTAATTCAAGTGTTTATTGATCCTGATTTCTTCCGATGCATGCTTGTGTGTTCTATCAATTGGTATTAGAGCGTGATTTATGCATTAAATTAACATTAATTTGAGTTTGGTGGGTGAATTTCTATGGATGCATGTTTGGTTGACTGATATGGTTGAAATTCAACTTTGACATTAGATTTCTTTTTTATTCAATTGTTAAATTTGTAATTGGCTCTATATTGATGAGCTTATATGTGTGCTATAGAGTCTTAATTTTATTGGGGCCAATAGTGTAGAATTTAGGCTGTAATTGAAGTTTGAAGCAAGCGTGATCAGCAGCAAAAACTGGAAGAAGAAGCCATTGCCAGCCAGCGTTGCAACGCTGCTCTTGATGAAGCCCATGGCATTGCAACGCTGGGATGAAGTGTTGCAATGTTGCTCTTGCCAACCCAGGAAGTTTCACGCGTTTGTGAGCTAGTTCACTCGAATGAAAATTGGTTCGACTGGTTTGGTTCTTCTTTGGTCCGATTTAAACACCATGGAGTCTAGTTCAGCCCCTTTTGGTTTGGTTTAACCTCATTTGAAGCCTTGGAGAGCCGATTCGGGCGGTTTGGGTCTAGTTTGGACAGTCTAGAACCGTTTTGGAGCAGTTTTTGTAATAATTAGTTATTATTACTTGCTTAGGATGCCAAAGTTGAACCATATCAATGTTGTTTAAATATTTATGCATGTGATGTATGTTATATTTAAAGTGAAACATGTATGTGCATATTTTTTAGGCCATGCATATATAAAATCCCACCATGGGAAGCATGTTACATACATTAGATATATGTTATAAAGAGTTATAATATATAGTATGCATGTTTAGGTTTTCTAAAGTTTAATATAAGTGTTATATTAAAGTTTGAATGCTTTTGATGTATGTTATAGATGCAAAACATGGCTATTATTTTATAAGTTTTTATGTAATTGGATTAGACATTAAAATCCATAACAAAGATAAGTTGCATGCTCACGTAGGTTAACCATTTGTTTTAATAGTTAAAATAGATCGTTATTTTATAAAACACAGTTACAAACTCCAATATATAATCCTGTCTAAGGTTGGAGGTATTTAAGTTAACGGTCTACAGAATACCTCATACTTGGGGATTATAGTTAAATAATTGAGCATTGTTAACTGGTTTTATGGGAGTTTGCACTCGATTTCGTTGGTATTGGTGCCGAGTGTAACGGTCATGCTTGTCCAGGGCCTGTTGCCCATGGCCGCATGCCCAATCCAACCCCTTTCTAGCTTACTTTCACATCCTGTATTGTATTAGTGTAGTTAGCTTGCTTTCTTTACATTTTCATTGTAAGTGACCACTCGCCCTTTTGCATATGCAAGGGCGCCAGTTGGCTTTTTGTTCAGAATGCACTATATGGGGATAAGACTAACCATCATTTCCTCATACCCGGAGTAGTACTCTATAAAGCCGTTGTTGTTGCTTATTGCTTTCTAGTCTACTACAATCTTTCTTTCTTTATTCACACTCACAAATCTTCTTACGAAAACCTTTTCTCCAAACCCGTTTTCTAAAACCGTTTTCCCTAAAACGGGGGTGGAGGTTGCAAGAGGCACTCGGTGTGCCATCGGCAGTCCGTAATCGAGTTGGCTGGCTTGTTCGTGAGCGGGAACAAGTGCCGCACAATCGCTAAGAGAAGCTTCCGAAAGAGCGATTGTGACAGTTGGTATCAGAGCCAAGGTTGGCTTATAGAGAGAGATCAGTGATCATGTCGGCGACGAAGAACCTGAACAAGTCCCATGTGGACAGATTGGTAGAGATGGAAGAACAAATGCTCTACCTGAGAGAGGTCCCAGATAATGTTCGTTTCCTTGAGACTCGGCTACAAGAAGTTGCCGAGAAAGCCGATGGAATTGATGCGGTGGCAGGCCGCCTAGACGGATTACCCGTCAGAGAATTGATGATGAGGGTAGAGACCCTTGAGACCAAGACAGTACGGTCCGGCAGCTTTGAACGAGGCGATAGCTCCTCGGGCTCTGTTGCCCACATAGAGGAGCGTGTCGAAGAGCTGGACAGCTCCCAAAAAGCAATACTTCAGATGGTAACTAACTTATCTGAAGACTTTCGATCGACCCTGGATGTCGTCAGAGCCGAGATAGCGGATGTGAGTGCTAGAGTGAATCTCACCATCCGAGCGGTAGGGAACCAAGCCCCACCTGGGGGAGCAATGGCAGTGAGCCGAATAAAAATCCCAGAACCGAAACCCTTCTGTGGGGTGCGAGAAGCGAAGGCCCTGGAAAATTTTATCTTCGACCTTGAGCAATACTTCAAGGCGACGAACACAGTGACTGAAGAGTCGAAAGTCACAATAGCAACGATGCATCTAGTTGAAGATGCGAAATTGTGGTGGAGATCACGATTTACAGACATACAGGAAGGACGCTGCACTATTGATACTTGGGATAGATTGAAACAAGAACTTCGTTCGCAGTTCTTCCCTGAAAATGTCGAGATCTTGGCTCGACGAAAACTTCGAGAGCTAAAGCAAACAGGTAACATCAGGGACTATGTAAAACAGTTTGCAGGACTTATGTTAGACATACGAGATATGTCTGAAAAAGACAAGGTCTTTTGCTTTGTGGAAGGGCTGAAACCGTGGGCAAAAGTAAAACTATATGAACAGAGAGTACAGGATCTCCCCTCTGCCTACGCGGCAGCTGAACGGCTGTACGACCTTAGCACTGACTCGCAAGATGTGAGGAAACAATCAACTTCCTCCAATGGGGGAAACAGAAACAGCCGTTCCAGTCCTCCCCGACCTGGGGGAGGAGACAAGAACACAGGGGGGGACCGTAAATCCTCCCAACCGAGATCAGGAAACAACTGGCGGGGGCCGCCACAACAGCATAACAATTACAATCGCCCCCTATCTTGTTTCATATGTAGAGGGCCACACAGGGCGGGCGAATGTCCAAATCGAACTGCGTTCAATGCTTTTCAAGCCACATTGGCCTCTACCTCCGAAGACAAGGCTGAACTGGAGGAGACGGTAAACGAGCCAGTGGCAGAAATTGAGAATCCCAGGATGGGGGCATTGAAATTCCTATCTGCACTTCAGAAGAATATGGGAAAGGTGACGGAGCCACTAGAGAAAGGTCTCATGTATGTGGACGCTTGGGTCAACCAAAGATCGGCCAAGACCACGATGGTTGACTCTGGGGCTACCCATAACTTCATGGCTGAAAGGGAAGCTCGCCGCCTGAACTTGAATTGGGAAAGAGATGCAGGGAAGATGAAAGCTGTGAATTCCGCAGCCCTACCAATTACGGGGATAGCGAAGAGAACTCCAGTGAAGTTAGAAGATTGGAAGGGCTTCGTTGACTTCGTAATTGTCAAGATGGATGATTTCGACGTGGTACTGGGAATGGAATTTCTGCTTGAACATAAAGTCATACCAATGCCCCTTGCCAAATGCTTAGTCATTACCGAATCTACACCGACCGTAGTCCAAGCCAGTATCAAGCAGCCAAATGGGGTGAGAATGATCTCAGCCCTCCAATTAAAGAGGGGCCTGGCCCACGACGAACCCACATTCATGGCCATCCCGATAGAATCAGTTGAGTCCACTGAAGAGGAGATCCCCCAAGACGTTCTATTTGTCTTGGAAGAGTATCGGGACGTCATGCCGAAAAGCCTGCCCAAGTCCTTACCCCCACGAAGGGGGATTGACCATGAGATTGAGTTGTTGCCAGGGGCAAAGCCGCCTGCCAAGAATGCATATCGGATGGCCCCGCCAGAATTGGCTGAGCTTCGGAAACAGTTAGACGAGTTGTTAGAGGCAGGATTTATTAGACCGGCAAAGGCTCCTTATGGAGCCCCAGTACTGTTCCAGAAGAAGAAGGATGGGAGCCTCCGGTTGTGCATCGACTATCGGGCCTTGAATAAGCTCACAGTCCGCAACAAATATCCCCTTCCTATCATCACTGACTTATTTGATCAGCTTCACGGTGCTAAGTATTTCTCGAAGCTGGACCTACGGTCTGGATATTATCAGGTTCGAATTGCTGAAGGAGACGAACCCAAGACGACCTGTGTCACGAGATATGGAGCCTTCGAATTCCTCGTGATGCCCTTTGGCCTCACCAATGCTCCAGCAACGTTCTGTACCCTAATGAACCAAGTGTTTCACGAATACCTCGACAAATTCGTCGTAGTATATCTTGATGACATTGTGGTCTATAGTGCCTCGTTGGAGGACCATCGGCGTCACCTCCAACTAGTCTTTGAAAAGCTGAGGAGAAATCAGTTGTATGTAAAGAGAGAGAAGTGCTCCTTTGCCCAAGAGCGCATAAATTTCCTCGGCCACGTGATTGAGTGTGGTCGGATTGGTATGGAAGAGGGCAAGGTGGCCGCAATTAGAGACTGGAGGGTACCATCATCCGTGACCGAACTACGATCCTTCCTCGGACTAGCCAACTACTATAGGCGGTTCGTAGAAGGATTCTCGAGAAGAACAGGGCCGTTAACCGAACTGTTGAAGAAGGATAGCCAATGGAGCTGGACTCCTGAATGTCAAGCCGCCTTTGAGGGCTTGAAGAAAGTGATGATTGAGGGGCCGGTCCTCGGAATTGCCGACGTGACCAAGCCATTTGAAGTAGAGACTGATGCTTCTGACTTCGCGTTGGGCGGTGTTCTCCTCCAAGACGGACACCCCATCGCGTATGAGAGTAGAAAACTAAATGATGCAGAACGGAGGTATGCCGCCTCCGAGAAAGAGATGTTAGCAGTAGTTCACTGCTTGAGGGCCTGGAGACAGTATCTCTTGGGGGCCAAGTTCGTGGTCAAGACCGACAATAACTCCATTTGTCACTTCTTCAACCAACCGAAGTTGTCGTCCAAACAGGCACGGTGGCAGGAATGTCTAGCGGAGTTCGACTTCCAATTCGAACATAGACCGGGGAAGAGCAACCAAGCGGCTGACGCTCTTAGCCGAAAGAGCGAACATGCGGCCCTGTGCATGTTCGCCCGCCTACAAGCAAGTACGTTGAGTGCAACAGTACGAGAAACTGTCAAAACTCACTTGACAAATGATACAGCAGCGCAGGCCATCTTACAGTTGGCCAGGGAGGGGAAGACACGCCAGTTCTGGGTGGAAGATGATCTACTATACACCAAAGGCAATCGCCTCTACATCCCCTAGATCCGGGGAGTTACGAAGGTCACTGATGAAGGAGTGTCACGATACACCGTGGGCAGGACATAATGGTTGGCAGAGGACTTATGCCCTTCTGAAGCAAGGCTACTATTGGCCAAGTCTTCGAGACGATGTCATGCAATTTACCAAGACTTGCCTTGTCTGCCAACAAGATAAGGTTGAAAGGGCGAAATTAGCGGGTCTGCTGGAACCCCTACCTGTGCCCTCTAGACCGTGGGAGAGTGTGTCTCTCGACTTCATCACCCATTTGCCCAAGGTGGGAGAGTTTGAATCGGTCCTTGTTATCATCGACCGGTTCTCGAAATATGCCACGTTCGTCCCAACGCCGAAAATGTGCACAGCCGTGATGACTGCTCAGTTGTTCTTCAAACACATCGTGAAATTATGGGGTGTCCCCATGAGCATTGTTAGCGATCGGGACGGAAGATTCACTGGGACATTCTGGACAGAATTGTTCAGAATATTGGGATCATCACTGAATATCTCCTCTAGCTATCATCCCCAAACCGATGGACAGACGGAACGCTTCAACAGTATGCTCGAGGAATATCTGCGTCACTTTATCGATGCTAAGCAGAAGAACTGGGTCCAGTTGTTAGATGTGGCTCAGTTCAGCTTCAATAGCCAGCAGAGTTCCGCGACCGGAAAAACACCCTTCGAAGTCGTGTGCGGCAGACAGCCACTCATGCCACACTTGGTGGACCACCCTTATGCAGGCAAAAGTCCTCAGGCACATAACTTCACTAAAGAGTGGAGCGAAACCTCTGAGATCGCTCGCGCCTACCTAGAAAGAGCATCGAAGAGGATGAAGAAGTGGGCTGATAAGAAGCGGAGGGCCCTTGAGTTTCAAGCTGGGGACAAGGTCCTGATCAAGCTACGACCGGAACAGTTTCGTTTCCGAGGCCAGAGAGACCAACGGCTAGTAAGGAAATATGAAGGTCCAGTGGAGATAATTGAGAAGGTCGGGAGAACCTCATACAGGGTTCAGTTACCCTCATGGATGAAGATTCATCCTGTCATCCATGTGAGTATCCTGAAGCCCTATCATTCCGATCCCGAGGACGAACAGCGAAACATGCTAAGACGCCCACCGGTCACGATGAAGAGTTCTGCTGAGAAAGAAGTTGCACAAATCCTGGATAAACGTACGCGCCGTATTGGAAGACCCAGACGTGAACTAACAGAGTTCTTAGTGAAATGGAAGGATCTCCCCGACGAAGAGATCAGTTGGGAGCGGGCCGAAGACTTGAAGAATGCAGCTCCAGCCATTGCAGGTTTTGAACAAGGTCGGTTGACGGGGACGTCAACCAATTAAGTGGGGGAGAATGTAACGGTCATGCTTGTCCAGGGCCTGTTGCCCATGGCCGCATGCCCAATCCAACCCCTTTCTAGCTTACTTTCACATCCTGTATTGTATTAGTGTAGTTAGCTTGCTTTCTTTACATTTTCATTGTAAGTGACCACTCGCCCTTTTGCATATGCAAGGGCGCCAGTTGGCTTTTTGTTCAGAATGCACTATATGGGGATAAGACTAACCATCATTTCCTCATACCCGGAGTAGTACTCTATAAAGCCGTTGTTGTTGCTTATTGCTTTCTAGTCTACTACAATCTTTCTTTCTTTATTCACACTCACAAATCTTCTTACGAAAACCTTTTCTCCAAACCCGTTTTCTAAAACCGTTTTCCCTAAAACGGGGGTGGAGGTTGCAAGAGGCACTCGGTGTGCCATCGGCAGTCCGTAATCGAGTTGGCTGGCTTGTTCGTGAGCGGGAACAAGTGCCGCACAATCGCTAAGAGAAGCTTCCGAAAGAGCGATTGTGACACCGAGCGTGAGGGAATGCTAGATGTTTGGTAATGCGTGAGTGGTATGAGGTAATAAAACTGGTTTATCACCTAGACATCATAGGTTAAATCCATTTATAACCGTTATACTTGGATAAACCAAATAGACTTAGGTTGTTTAATTAGTCAGAATAAACCTAAGTAAAAGTATATCCGAACAAGTAAAACACGTCAGTGGGAGATTGATAAACATATATGATATGTTGTTAGAACACTTTAATGGGAGATTAATAACATATACAATATATTGTTCTTAGTTCTCATGTCCTTAAGAGTTTACACAATGAGATTCATGCTTCACCGTGTCACCTTGGGATTGTGATATAAATACAGTAAATGATGAAGTGTGTGTTGAGCTTTGGCATAAAAGACTCAGTCATATGAGTGAGAAGGATTTGAAGATATTAGCTAAGAAAAATCATCTTCCTAATATAAATAGTGCACCCCTAGAAAGGTGTCCTCATTGTTTGGTAGGAAAGCAAACAAGAGTTACTTTTAAGTATTTTTAACATTTAAGAAAACCAAATATACTAGACTTGGTACATTCTAATGTGTGTGGTCCTATGAAAATAAAAACACTTGGAGGTATGTCATATTTTGTGATGTTTTTTTATGACCATTCAAGGAAAACGTGGGTCTATACCTTGAAGTGTAAAGATCAGGTGTTACAAGTGTTAAACGGTTTCATGCCCTTATTGAGAAAGAAACTGATAAAAAGTTGAAGTGTATTAGGATTAATAATGGAGGTGATTATTATGGACCTTTTGACGAGTATTATAGAAATCATGGCATTCGACATCAAAAGACACCTTCTAAGACTCTTCAGTTAAATGGTATAACTTGAGAGAATGAACAGAAGACTAGTTAAGAGAAAGAGATGCTTGCTTTCAAAGTCACAATTATCATAATCGTTCTGGGGTGAAGCATTGAATATAATTATACATGTTTTGAATCTCACACTATGTGTTCCTTTGGGATCAAAAGTTCCAAACAAAATATAGTCAAATAAGATATATCTTATGATAACATACGTGTCTTTGGTTGTAAAGTTTTTGTCCATGTTCCTAAAGATGAGAGATCAAAGTTTGATACAAAAACTAGATCGTGGTATTTCTTGGAAATGCCCAAGATAAATTCAATTATAGACTGTATGATCCAGTTCAGAAGAAGCTCATAAAAAGTCGAGATGTTGTGTTTGTAGAAGACTAAACAATATTAGATATTGAGACGACAAGTAAAATAGAGTTTGAGCACAATGATAATCTGATTGATTCGAGTTCAATTTCTTTGACTCAACCTTTTACACAAATAGAAGATGAGGTTCAGAATGAACAATTTGTTGATTCAGATGAGAATTCAGAGCAGGATGATGCAAATGACAGTGTTCAAGAACAATTATCATAAATAGAAGTTCCTACAAATGTTTCACTGAAGAGATCTATCAGAGATCGACGTCCGTCAACAAGATATTTAGTTAATGAATATTTTATTATTGACTGATGGAAGAAAGCCTAAGAGTTATGAAGAGGCCATAGAAGAAGGGCAAAAAGAAAGTGGATTTATGCCATGAAAGATTAGATGAAGTCTTTGCATGAAAACCACACTTTTGAGCTTGTGAAATTGTCTAAAGGAAAAATCGCACTGAAAAATAAGTGGGTTTATAAAGTGAAGCAGGAATAACATACCTCAAAGCTGTGTTACAAAGCAAGATTGGTTGTCAAAGGGTTCAGTCAGAAGAAAGGTGTCGACTTTGATGAAAATTTTGCTCCAGTTGTCAAGATGTCTTATATACTTGTACTTTTGGATTTGACAGCTAGTCTTGACTTAGAGGTCGAGCAGATGGATGTTAAACTTGCATTTCTTCATGGACATTTAGATAAATAAATCTATATAGAAAAATTATATGGTTTTGAGCAGAAAGGCAAAGAGCATCTGATGTGTAAATTGAAGAAAAGTCTTTATGGGTTGAAACAGGCATTGAGGTTGTGGTACAAAAAGTTTGAGTCAGTTATGGAGGAGCAAAGCTACAAAAAGACTACTTTTGATCATTGCGTTTTTGTTCAAAATTTTTCTGATGATGTTTTTATTATATTATTACTTTATTTTGATGACATTTTGATTGTTGGCAGAAATGTTTCAAGAATTGACAGATTGAAGAAACAATTGAACAAATCCTTTACCATGAAGGATTTGGCGCCAACAAAGAAAATTCTTAGAATTCAAATAGTTTGAGGCAGAGCTTCCAAGAAATTATATATGTCACAGGAGCAATATTTAGAGAAGGTCCTTAAGCGTTTCAACACGAGTAAAGCAATATTAATCAGTTCTCCCTTATTTAGTCACTTCAAACTGAGTAGTAAACATAGTCCTTTTACATATAAAGAGAAGGAAGATATGAGCAAGATCCCTTATGCTTCAGCAGTTGGGAGTTTGATGTATGTCATGGTATATACTAGACCTGATATTGCTCATATTGTTGGTGTTGTTAGTTGTTTTATGTCCAATCTAAGAAAACAACATTGGAAGGTAGTCAAGTACATCATGAGATATTTGAGAGGCACTTCTACTTTGAAGCTCACATTTGGAGATGGAAACCCAACACTTGTTGGGTACATAGATTCGGGTATAACAGGAGATCTAGACAATAGAAAGTCTATTTCCAGTGATCTGATGACATTTGCAAATGGTGCAGTGTCTTGGCAGTCAAGGTTGCAGAAGTGTGTTGCACTTTCTACAACTGAAGCAGAGTATACTGCAGCACCAGAGGCTTGTAAAGAGATGTTGTGGATGAAGTACTTTATACAGGAGCTTGGCTTCAAGCAATGAAGATATGTGATATATTGTGACAAGTGTTATTCATTTCGGTAAGAATGCTACATTTCATTCAAAAATAAAGCATATAGATGTGAGGTATCACTAGATGAGAGATTCTTTGATTAATGAATTGTTGAGCTTGAGAAGATACATACTGATCACAACAGATCTGATATATCGACGAAGAATCTATCAAGAGAGAAGCTTAAGTTTTGTCGTTCCGCCGTGGGAATGACAAGTTCCTCCAAAAAGTGAAATAGAGGGAGATTTGTTGGGTTATTTCACTTTTTAGTGAAAACCCTATTAAGGCTCATTAAGTGGGCATTAGTTTATTTTGAAAATAACAAGCAGTAATTGGTTGAAAAATCACACATAGACCGAGGAGAGAAAAACTGCAGAGGAAAATTAGAGAAAAGAAGGCTTTCCGTTCAATTTCGTTTTTCAGCTGTTTGAGGGTCAATCCGTGGATCGAGTTGATATTTTGACAACGTGTTCTTGACACGAGGGTCTTCAATTTGGACGGTGGAGATTCCATTTGGAGCTATCTACAATCAGATTCTAGTAGATAGTTGTTTGCCACTTATTGTGAGATCTTTCTATTTTCTTCTTTATATTGTTGTCATTTGTTGTCGAGATTGTTAATCTTTCTATTTTCTTCTTTATTAATTTGTGTTGCCGAGATTGTTAATCTTGAGATATTAATTTGTGTATGCCTCTAGTTGTGATTAGGGAGAACTTTATTGTACCGGTTGTTGATTATAGTAGAGTTTTGACTTTGGTCTGTGGTTTTTTTACTCCTCACATCGAGGGGGGTTTTCCATGTTAAAATTCTTTGTATCCTTACTTGATTATTATTGTTGTTTGCAGTTGATTAGTATTCTATTAAATTCACACGAGAGTGTGACAATTGATCCAAAAAATATAATGTTTATCCCAACATATAGTTCATTTAAGCACAAAAATAAGATTAGGACTCTCTTTGGGAGATTACTTACTTTCCCTGGGTCGTCGAATGAGTAATAACCTTCCTCTAACACTCTCATGTAGTTACTTAAAACTCCTACGATGTTAAGGTAGTTTGTGGCGCTCAAGGCCATAGGGTGCTAGATCAAGCACGACTCCGTTACTTCTCGATTAGTAAATATTCACCAGCTCAACTCGAAACTTGATGTTCTGATTTTTTTTTTTTGGACATGCGTTTCTCTATGCCGTCTCTTAGTTTCCCTCGGTATGGGCCCACCGATGTTCTCTGGGCGTTGCTTGGGGCAACCCTCAATATAAATCAATATTAGTGAAAGAAAAAATGATTTATGATATTAGAAGAGCTTGAATAGAAAAGTTGGATTACGATAGCATCCTATATGAGAGAAATTTAAATATATCCTTTTTGTGTGAATTTAGCTTGAAGCACTGAGCAGGCCCATGAAAAAGCTCTGTTGTGGTCATGTTTTAAACAAGTAGTGGCCACTCAGTTAAAGAAAGGACAAAGTGAGAAACAGGAGAGACAGCATTCACTTCGTAGAACTAAAGTTTAAAGAAGCAAGTAAAGATTTGGTAATTAGAATAATGAAGTCAAAGGAAGAGATTAATAACACACCAAATAAAGCCAACAGACAAAGTAACTGCTTTCAGGTGGACACTCCGTCGGTGATCCAAACTTCCAATCTTTTGAATTTTTTATTTTAAACCTCCCAAGTAAAATTAATATAAACCATATAAATTTATTCTATTTATCTCTAAATTTTCTTTTCTTTTTTCTTTTTTAAATATATTCTGTCCCATCTTAATGCCTTGATTTAGTCTGTATAAATTAATTCTATTTTATCTCTAAATTTTACACAAGAAAAAAAAACTTATACTTGGTTATTGTTGCTAATTTTTGGTTAGCCATTATACAAAAATTTGGACCTGTTTCTAAATAATTGTCCATATTATTATGAGCGGTTTTAAATGCTTCTCTGGAGTCTCATGAGATAAATGAATAAATGACATATAACAGAGAAGTATGTAAATTATTGTTGGCTCAAAATCCACCAACGTTGATAATTCGCCCAAAAGGATAAGGTGAAGTACTAAAATAAAAATATAGGTTAAATCTAATTAAGATAACATGATCAGATGCTAATTTAGCAAAAATAAATGTGAGTTAATCATTTATCTAAAATTGATCGAATGAAATTTGTAGAAAATTATTGATATCTTCAAACTAGATATTTCATTAAGGATAACGTTTTCATTTGTATTTTAAAAAATTTTATAACTTTTATTTATTATTATGTTTATAAATAGAAAAATACTTGGTGCATCTAACGCATCCACCCAAGTGTCCAATTACAAGTTGTCGCGTGATTTTTTTAATATATATATAACATAACATAATTGTTTCTTGTGATTAAAGATGATGCATAGAGATGGATGTGACGTGTCCTGTATCTATTATTACTCTTATGAATACCGCTATTCATAATTTAAACTTTTATTATTATACTTTGAAGTTTATTTGATGTTGTGTTGGATTTCGATTATGTTTTCATTAAAATTTGAATCTTGCTGGATTTATAAATACACATTTATACTATATTATTATGTTGACGCTTTGAAAATTTTAATAATATATAGATTAAATTTGAGAAAAATACTTTTTTATACTAAGTTTTGAGTACCTCTCTATATTTTAAAATATTACAATTTTATTTTTAAATTTTGAGCTCAATTTACATTTTATCCTTAGATTTTTAGATTTTACACTTTTATCTCTGTGTAACTTATACCCATTTTTGCACTTTAATGTCAACTTTCAATTAGTTAATTTAAAATAGTTATGATGTAAATTTTTTAATTAGTTTTAATAATAATAAAAAATATGAAAACTAATTTACTTTAAATTATTTTAATTATTTTAAACTAATGGATAGAAAATTAACCATGACTAAAATAAGTGATAAGTAGTGAAAATTTAAGAGATAAAAGTCTAAAACTTGAAATGTATTGACCAAATAAAAAGTATTAAAAACTCATACGAGTAGACCAAATAGAAATTAAACTAAAAAAACAAGAGTAAAATGCCACATTTTGAAATTGAGAGACTAGTCGAAAATGATATAAAAAAACTATGGATAAAAGGTATTTTCCTCAAGAAGTACGAAAAGATGATGGATTGAAAATAAAATAAAATAACTAATAAATAAATAAATAAAGGAGACAAAAATAGAAGTTGATTATATCTTCACCAACTATTTTAAAGATAAAATCATATTGCCTAGAGGAAAAAAGAAAAGAAAGGGCAGGTCTGTCTTTTTATCTTTTTTTTTATTATTATTATTGAAAGAGGGTAAGTCTGTCCAGTTTAGCATGCAATTATTGGCAATGTCATAATTAGTGTTGGTAATAAAGTGTTATAGAAGGGAGTGTTAGGGAGGGGATGGATGGGGCCTCTTCACTATTTGAGGTGTGGATCTTAAATACACCATTGCTTTTTTTGTCATATTTCAAAATCCCTTTGCACCCTTAATGGAACAAATTACAAAAGAATGGAAAAATAAAAGCTTTTCCTTTTTGCTTCATTGCCCTTTTCCTTTGTGAAATCAACTGAATATTTTAGCTCAATGCTTCCAGAAGATTGGAACATCTCTTCCCTATCTCTTTAAGGGACGTTTGGGGTAAAAAGTTGAGTATTACCGTTCTAGGTTATTATAATTGAGTTATAATTATATGTGTTTGGAATGTAGTAGCAAATAAGAGGTGGTTATTATAGTCTTAAAATAGTTCTCGCCCCAAATACACCATTAATTATTGTTCTCTAATATACTGGAATGTCTTGAATTTGTTTTTGACATATTTATATTATTTACGATTTGGACCCTAGAGTTTAGAGGAGTACATTAGAATTAAACTATTCTACCTCTGCCCAGCTCTATGATGTAGCTAATTCATTGTTAAAAAATGTAAATCTTCATGTCGAAATTCCTTACCATAATATTTTATATTTGTTCAATTCAATTCAACTAAAAGGACTTTCCATTCTCAAATAACATCCATCTCAAACAAACCATTAATGTAACACAACTGGAAACCCACATTTGAGTTTACAAATAATTTGAGGTTTGCCCAAAAAAGAGTGATGCATTGAATGCATCCATCAATGCTCCAGCAGTATCATTTAAGCAGTGGAGCTGTTGTCTGCTCTTCTGTTCCTCTAGTTCATGCTCATGTATGTGGGACATCTACATTCATTATGAATTTATAGGGTATATGTTTGAATAATACTTGACTGTTAGTTGAACCTCGCTCCAAGTTTGTCACGTAGCACTATGTGATAGAACCACAAAGCTAGACTACATAAAATAACTTCAACTCAATCAACAACAAAAAAAAAAAATACACCATTTTCTATGGCCAAATCGAAAATTTACTTGGTGATTCCTTCTCATTTTACTTTTCAGTTTTGTTTGAATTATGTTCCTTGATATATATTAGGAGACCATTTCAAAATCTTAATCAATCTTTTCTAAATGTTTCTAGTCAATTAGGTGTAACCAAACTCCCTCTTTAGATTTGATTCAAACAACCATCAATCCAAGAAGATGTAAATAGACTTGTTTCATTATTGTTGAACGACTAAATAGTTTCTTTTTCTTTTCTTTTCTTTTCTTTTTCTTTTTCTTTAATCATTATTCAATTTTTCATGATACAAGTTTTTCGATTCTTAGAACATACTTACCTATTTCAAATATTTTCTTAAATAGAACGAATACGATGTAAATATTACATTTTTTTGTATAATTTATAACAATAATACATGTTCCATATTATTTTATTATGTTTCAGGTTTATCTAATCCTGAATATATTATCTTCCAATTTTCTTTGATTTAGAAAGAGGGGTAATTTAATCGATTATTTGGTTTGGCCCAGTTAAATTTGCAGCCCATTTGAAAACTGATGTGCTTAAACCAGAAAACCAACCCAACCCCAGGTCAGGTCAGACAACTTTATGCTAGGTTGCCAACTGGTCCTATCTAGTTTGGTCCCCAGTGAAAATACCTCTGCCTCATTTACAAACTCATAGAATTGAATTTCCAATGGACTTATTCTCAAAAAGTAGATAAACTAATTAAGAAGCATAAACCTTTACATTGTAAGCATACACAAGATTGTTAAAAGGGGGAAAATGGTGAGCTTACATGTAAGTTCAAGTGGATCGTCCAATTCATCATCTTCTACATAAAATCTAAGTTAGCCCTCAACTAAGTTGGAGAACTGTAGTATTCATTCCCCTTCTATATCCTAAGGCATTACCTAAGTATTACTCAACCCCATCCTACAATACAAAAAAAAAAAAAAAAATCAATAGTTTTCTGCTTGACTTTTCTCTGTTTTCCTGGATACATTATATATGTATATATACTTGTAGATTTAGGTTAATAGCACAGCAATACACGTAGTTAAGGAAATTGAGCTTTATATGTACGGCCGCAACGGTTTGGTTCTCTTATCGTTATAGGTCGGCAGAGACCAATTTGACCTCAAAATCAAATCAACTTCACATTGGTCTTGAGGAGAAGCCTGGAGACAACCCATTTGCAACTTTCTTCTTCTTATAATTAGCAACACTACAGTGTGGACATATGTATTCTAATCCATCAGTTTTTGCATAATCCTGCAAAAATCATGCATAATGCATCATTATGATGAGTAAACACTCATCTCTCATCCCATATTTTCCTACCTTGTAAAAATAACAAAGGGATCTTAAGTTTGCACGTAGAAAGGAATTTTTTCTTGTCCTAATCCACACAGTTTGTACTTTTATTAAAATCTGTATCACCAAGATGTAGTAGAATGAGGAAAATACCTTAAATGCGCCAAGACCCTGCCTTCTGTCACAACCGAAGTGAGCCCACTCCCCACAAATGCCACAGTTCACCCAGTCCCCCGCTGCACTACTGTTAGAGCAATCCAGCACTTCAGCGTAAGGGAACATATGAAGTATTTCAATGCAATCAAGGAAATATTTGTTTCTTTTCAAAAAATGGGAGGAAAAAAAATATTTGAGAAGAGAATGGAAGGAATGGAAGTATACACACCTGTGACACAAGAGGCAACATTCACCATCTACATCTTCATGTGCCAATTCATACTCTAGAAGATAAGTCTCGTAATGTCTTTTAAGCGTGTTTCCAACACCCTACAGGAGAATTAGTTTTTATTTTCTATCACTGTGGAAATCTTCTTTGAACTCTTCTTAAAAGCATCAAGAAAAAACATTCCCATTATTTGTCATGCATATAAAACATTCTAGATATTCCAGAACACACAGTTATACCAAACTAAATGTTCATCAGGATAAGAATTTTGTTGTTAGGCATAAAATCCATACAGTCATTCTATTGGTCATGGTGTAATTGCGCATCTTTGAGAAGATCTGTCCTTTCCAGTTAATGCCATTTCCAACACGAAAGCCGCCTCTTGAAACCACCTGATGAGGACCATCCATTCAGGGTTGAATTAGTATCCAGTACACTATATCCATGATTCCAACTCAGAAAACGGACTTACCTCCTTGTATAGGTTGTAAAGGTCAAGACGCTTTCCATTGAGTATTGCATCTGGAAACTCAGCAAGCCCACCTGGAGGAATAAGTCGATTGTGACCTCGAAGAGATAAAAACTGCAGCAAATCCTTCAAAAATTCCTCCTACATGAGAATAAGTTCAATAAAAAATTTAGTAGAAATCAATCTAAATTTTTGGGTCGAACACCTGAGGATTAGCAACAAATCTAAAGTTGACTTCCTTCGCATTCTTTAAGCACAAGATTAGAACTTCTCGACATTCTTTAAGCACATATTTTCTAGGAGCAGAAATTCCAACGGAATTCAATTACCTCAAAGCAAGCCTGTATTGGGCTTCTGCCACAACCGTGCTTCTTCAAAGGTAGTGGATTCATGGGAATGATTTGTTTATATTGAGATGCACTTGGAAACAATTTTTGTTGCAAAACTGAAGCTGAACCTACAGTCACATGTTTTGCGGGATTACAAGGAACACTAGCCTTAATCAGGCTTCCATTGCCACCTGTCTCAGCTATCCCATGAAAAGAGATCATCTTATGGCGATTAACATGAGGAATGGGCCTCATTGCAGCAATTTTCATGCCTCTCTTTCTAGTGAATGGAAACATGGGAGTGCTAAAACCATTCCTTGATCCTATTTTCATGTTCGGACTATCTATTCTCCTACCAGACGAAACCTTCAGATGTTCAATAACATCATGAGAACCAAGGCTTGTATCTTTCATATATTTTGATCTCTTTCTAGGAGCAGGTGGTTTCAACCAGATTGGGAGAGTGCTATCGGTTAAATTGCTCAGAAATAAATCTTTTTCCTTCCTTGAAGAGAAGAAAAGGAAGCGTTCAGCATCATCCTTCTCAAAAGAAGCAACAGACAAACCCTGGATACTAGCAATGCCGAGTACCACTAAACTTCGATAAGAAACATCAGGGGCCAACTGCCTCAGAATCTGCAAAACAGCCACGGACAAGCATCTACGCGTTAGATTTTAAATAAAACTCGTTATAAGAACTTGATCATAATCATCAGTCATCACTAAATGAATTGGAGATATTGCTCCACAGATCTTCAGTTCTGATTCCCTAACACTGGAGTCAGATAGATATCAGCAAGCATTAATTTCTTTATATTCCATAAGCAAGCACCAGGCCAGGAGAAACAAATTTACAGAAATCACTAATCAGTACGCTGCATTTAAGGCTAGATAGGAGACGGGCCATTCTGATTCTCAGGTGAAATAATCCATTATCGATTCATGAACATATGGATGCTAAACCAAACAATAGAATCAGAATCCCAAGGATACAATCTCGTAAAAGATGATGAGAAGTGATCAGACAACCTGAGATGCCCATGAAGGAATCTTCATGCTAACTTCAAAAACTGTTGCGCCACAAGCAATTGAAACAGATTTTCGTGGCTCAGATAAGTGTTTACTTCCTTCACCATCGATTAATGTCTGCACTAGTTCGCCTCTGTCTATAATCTCATTCTTTATATAATTTTCAAATAGCTGAATACAAACCAGTAAGAAGTTAAATAAGATCTAACAGCTGCAAAACACAATGAGAACCTGACCAGAGAGCTTCTACATTACCTGATCATCAAAACAAGCTTGTGCACTACCTGATACCAATAGTGAGATGTGGGCAAAACTGCATGTCGATATATCACAGCGCATGGTCACAACACCATTAGAGAGTGTTCCTGCCTGAAGAGGTGGAGGAGGGGCACTGTGCACATCAGATGAATTAATACAATTGACAGCCAATATACAATGTGGAGTTTACAATTCCAATCAAAGGTCAGAAGAATTTTGCAGTGACTAAATTCATAAAACTCCAACAACATAAAAAAATCACCCTCAAATGCCGTGTATATCTCAATCAACCATTAGCCAGGTGATGCAATCAATCTTAGTTTACAAAACAAAATTAAAATAATACAAGCTCACATAAAGTAACTCTGAAATAAATCAGGAGAATAATTCTAAAAAACCAAAGCACCTGAACTTGCCGTGAAGTTTGCTGCCCCGAATCTAAAACACAGAAATAGGGGGGAGAAGTGTTAGAAGAAAGCTCTTGCTCCGATTAACGTGGCATAAAACAAATCAAGAAACTAGATTGTCTATTAAAAACTTAAGTCCTAGCAATAACAAGCTTCCCCTACTTACTTCAATGTCCAATAGGGCGTGAAGACCATCCTCCAGAGCTCCTAATACATAAGCATCCTAAGAAGTACAGAGCAAACCTACATGTCATGCCAATAGGAAACTAAAAGGGTACTAATACTAGTTTTGCACATTTGTGTATTGGGATTTAGCATGGCAAATTAAAAATAGACGTTCGTTTTTGTTTACCAATGAGCCTGGCTCCCCACATACAAGAAATCTCATTTCAACATCATTATCAAGTATGCTCACAGAAGGAATTTCCGGTGAACCTTCTTCATCATCAGCTGCCTCAAGGGGTTCGATATTTATTTTCAAGCGTTCCCCTAGAAGATGTGGACCCAGCTCTTCACTAACTTCTTCATGACTACTGTTAGGAAGAATAAGGTTGTTTCTCAAGCAATACATCCTAAATGAAGCATGTGCAAGTTGAAATGCGTCCCATGTGTGAGCAGATGAACTGCAATTCACATAGAAAAATAGTCATTGTTCAATTATCCTTTACTTTCCACCTATACATAGCCTCCACTGGATTAAATGATTAATCTGCATTGTTATACTAATGGGATACCTCTGAAGAACCGAAAAGAATGCATTACGGAAATGACATGCTGCATAACAAGAGAATGTGCTTCTCCAGTATATGACATAAGGAATACCCTGAAAACAAAAAGCTCACACAGTCACACTTCATACAAGCATATCAGAAATTCCAGTCTGCAGCTTTCAAAATAAATCCTATTAGTCTTAGCACCTCAAATCCCAAAAATTGCCAATGACAGTAAACACTGAAGGTAGATATGGGAACTAAATAAAAATCACCTTGGAGTGAAGTGCATCTGCTACTTCATCTCCCTTTGCTATTTCCAAATATACCTGAAGATCCACACACCAAAGTCATTAGTAAAAATTGGAGTGAAATGTTAAGGACACAAGAAGTTGTGATGATTATCAGAGGCAGCCTTGTTTCAACCAAGACCATGTATTTATTTATTTATTATTATTTTGTTTCTGTTAAGTCTTTCCTTTTGCAAGGGTTACAATTACATAAGGATGCAAGAAAATATGAAGCTGATAATTAAAAAAAGTGTAGAACATACAGTGGTGGGTAACGGATAACTAAAGAGCCCACTTATCGCTTCTACTGTGGACAAATCAACACCTCCCCATACTAAAGAACCAACTTCATCGTTCTCGATTTGTTCCCCTTGTAAGTAAACAATGTTTGGTTTATATGATTCAATAATCCTACAAAACTGATCTTTACTAGGATTGGACAAAACCTGGACCTGCAAATATATGCAAGAAAGATAATTACAACACAGTGGAGTATGAGTATTAACAGGGTAGTTGCAGGAACATACAGGCGAACATTAATCATAGAGAAGTAAAAAAATTCGCACCTCCAAACGCCCAGAAGAATTTAATTGTGGAAAGGGATATCTCTTCTGATCCTCTGGATTATCCTTCTTACATTTATCTTCAGGAATACTCCCGCAGGGGATTGCAAGAAGCCTACAAGTATATCTAGCAGGAACTTGGGAATAAAAAACCATTGGCGTTATATAAGAGCAACGGAGCCTCTCTACCAATGTATTCTCTCCAGCTTCTTACAGGAGAGTTGAAATACCAAACTTCCAGCGAGTTTAAAATCCTTGACTCCAGCATCAACTCATAACTTTAAAGCCACTGTCTCTCAAAGAGTTGACTGAAACTTAATGGACTTTGAGAGATATGAAGGAATGCTAGCTCTAGATTAGCTATATCTTAAAAAATTCTAACCAGGAAAATGAAACTCCTTCACAAATATGATCACACAATTCAATAGAGACCCAGAGAGAACTTAGCCGTTTTGAAAGAATAGAAGATTGGATTACAGAAAACAAAAAAATAAAAAAATAAAAAACAACACCAGTCTTCTTCTGCCGATGGGCTCCGAATGCGAAAGAGCCCTCGGAATTCAACCTTCAAAGAGTTCAAAATTGAGGAAAGAACATGAAAAATCTCAAAAATTAAAAAAAAAAATAATAATAATAAATAAGGAAGGAAAAGTAAGCAACCCAGAAGATGAAATTAGGCGAACTCACCGACTAGAGGAAGAAAGATCGAGCAGCGAATGGAAAAAATTAGGAAAATCGAAAACCCTAAGTAGTTCGTAGCTTTAAAGATCAACATTCGAGTCCACCAAGGAGGAGAATCCTTTACGCCCTTAAATTCATATCTTTAAAATTTTACAATCCAAAAAATAATTAGAAACTAAAAGGCAGCTATATACTTCTCTCTCTATAAATTTCACGGAAATCACAAATTCAAAACACTCACAGTCACCAGAATTATTAAAAAATAATTCCCATCTATTGATAAGTGGGTGTCAGATAAATACATCCAATTCCGGAATTTCCAAGTTAAGGTCAAACATTGCAAATAAACGCGAAATTTCGAAGGGAAAAATACACGACCAACATCAGGGATTAATTAAAGGCCCTTTGATGAACTGATTCATAAAGTAAGAAAGCTAATTCCCAAAACCCCAAAAAGAAAAAAAATTTAATTTAAATAAAGGAAAAGACCGTAGTGTATTTGAAAAGTACCTTACGTTGATTAAAAACAAGTAACTGATTTCTTTACTTTTCCTAAAGAATTTTGAACAAACCAATCGTACGGTCTAACCCACGACGCCAAGAATTTCAGACGACTGCCCTTTAGATTCCAATTTATGAACCCTGCACCATTTTCTTGCTCCTAGATACTCAATCCAAGGATGAACATCCCTTTTCCTTTCTTCTTTCAAGTATGTATTTTTATTTCAAGGTAGTTTTTCTGTAAGGAAATGATGCACGAGCAACTTTGTTCTTTCTGCTTTACAAGGTCCTGAAGCATAACAGAATTAAGGCAGTGGTTCCTCTTGGGACTTTGCTGGATTCTCATGATCTTCTTCTTCTTCAAATCTTTGTTATCAATTTATATCGTTCATAGTTAGTAAGATCGTGCATGGATTCATTCACATACGCTAACATTTCTTCAAATGCATATGTATTATAGAGCTTGCATAAAGGTACGAGTTTGCAGAAAAGTTGCGGGCTAAGATGCACTAGTGCCAATGGGTACCTAGAACTTAGAAGTTAGACCATATCTATGACTCTTTAAATACTTAAAAAACTTTTCTTTTCCCTTTTTTTCACTTAAAAATTTGTTGGCTTTTATATACATACATAAGTTCTCACATATCGATGACCCACATAAAGAACCACATCAGGGAGAGAAAAAAATCCTGTAGAAATAACGACTTCAAAAGCTGAGAGGATTGAGGTTGAACAATTCAACTTTGCTGAGGAACCAGATGAGATTGCCTCATAACTTGCAAACATTGAATTACAATCATTCAAGAAGTTTCAGGCAACTTCTCCACAGCTTACCTCTTCCATAACTTAACTGTTCTATACTTAACAGTTTCAGCTAAAAGTCCAAGAACTTTCTAAGATCATTTTTCATATTCAACCCTTTTGAAGTAACCCACACTGGGAACTTTCAGATCACAGTTTCTTTACTTCTAACTTATGGGAATCCTTGACTTGCAGTCTTTTATGTCACTTAACATCTTTTGCAGATCAAACCAGGGAGCAGAATTGGGATAACCAGTGTAGTTTTTACAATTCAATTATACTGACAGTAATTGTTTTCTTGTGAGGAAGTTATAAGAGAAGAAACTTCTGGATGAACAAATTATATACACTTTGTCAGTGTAAAATACCCATATCTAGATTCCAACCACTCAATAATGCAGTGCCAGATATTTTGAGGATAACGTTAGTACATTATCCCTAACATGTGTCTTTTTAGCCTTACATCATTATCGCGCGCACACACAAAGAAAGTTGATAATACTACTCTTAACCAAAAATTAAAGAGAGTAAAGCTCATAGAGCTTCAAAATTTACAGCTTCTTTTCCCCCTTGATACAACATCGATCTGGTAATGGATGGATTAGAAACAAATAAGATCTAACTTCCCTTTGATTTTCTTTTTATTTCCTTTAAACATTTTAATTACATTGTTATCATTTGCAGTAGATTGAAAGAAAAAAGGAAAAGGAAAAGGAGGAGAAACGACTATGAAACAACTGGTCGAATTCTTGGATGAGGAAGCCGGTTATGTTGCTGCCGGAGATCCTCTAAAAGGAAGCGAGTTTCAGTTCTTTGTTCATTTTTAAGACATTGTCTATAAGAAGCCACCATTTTTCTGGTGGAAGCTTCTAATTCTCTCTTCTCATCAATATCAATCTGCTGATTCCTACACTTTATGCTGCAGTAACCTTGATCACCCCTGTTTCACAGCACCAAATAATATCATCAACATCAACCAATGGTCTTGAAGAATTTCAACAGCTCAAAGGAAGAAGAAAGGTAAATTATTTTTCAAATTCCATGATCTGATGATGAGCACTGAACAAAATAACTTGTTATAGACTTAGAAATGAGACATATATCTCCTAAATCATGATGAATTACAAGCAAAATCTAAGGTATAATTAATTTAGAAAAAGTTTAGTACCTGTACATGTAAATATCTTCTTGGGGGTCCAGATTCTTGTGGCATAGAGAACATGTTTTCAGAAAAGATGGGTTATTATTAGAACTTGAAACAAGTGAAGGAGAAAATTTTCTGGATTGTTTAACCACTAGATTTGGTTCTGGTGATCGATGTACTAGAATTCCTAATCCAACACCCTTCAAATAACTTCTGGAATTATCATTTCTGTTCTTCATTCTGAAGGGACTGCTCAATTTGGGAAGCATATTTTATGCAGAGGATAGAACTGTAGAAAGAGAGAAACTGAGAGATGAAAAAAAAGAGGGAACGGGGAAGATGATAAGAGTGTGAAGGAATCGGATATGACGTTATATATAATATATAAAATAAAACTGATGTACACCAAAAAAAATTAAAAAAAAAAATATATATATATATAATAAAACGACATGGTTCACTACCCGACATCTGGTTTCCACCATCATGATTTTTTCCCTACAGGAACAAAAGGGAAAAGCTGAGTTTTTGTTATGAAAATGAAAACGTGGAAAATGAGAAAAGGACACTTTTATTATTATGCTTCAAATATTATTATTTTTTTCTTTTTCTTTACACTATGGGCGCCGATTGACCATAAGTTTTATTGTTCTTCATCTTTCTCTTTAATTTATTCCTCTGCTGTATACAGTACTCACAAGTCACACTTGTTTGATGAACTGTGAATTTTCTTTTTTTTTTATTATTAGAAAAATATATCAATTTATACTCTGAACTTTTTGTGTTGTATCAAATTAAATTATAAATTAATAATTATACTAATTTAAACCCTCAACTTTGAAAATTATATCAATTTAAACATCAAATGTATAATTGTATCAATTTAAACCTTTAACGTGTGAGTATATCAATTTAAACCATAAATTTTCATATTTGTATCAACTTAAATCCTCTATTATATTCTAATACACTTACGAAAGTTCAAGATTTAAATGATATATTTATGAAAGTCTAAGTTCAGAGTTTAAATTGATACAATTATTAGTTTGAGGTTTAAACTGATACAACTTCAAAAGTTCGTGGTTTAAATTGATATAACCTTCCACGTATAGGTTTAAATAGATACAATTCTTAGTTTGGGATTTAAATTAATACAACTTCAAAAGTTTAGGGGTATGATTTGATATTTTCTCTTATTATTATAGAAAAACTTAGGAAAAATAACATTTATATCAATTTAAATGTTGAACAAATATTTATATCCATTTAAACTTTAAAGTTCTATAAATGTATCCATTTATATGTTTTTTTTTTTTTTTAAATATTGCATGAGACTTACCATTTAATTATTTGAACTTTTATGTTATCATAAATGAATCTATTTAAACTCATTGTTAAGATTATTTTTAAAAAAATCCCAATTACCAATTCTTATATTGTGTTGACTTCTTCATAGGGTTGGTAACGGGGTCGGACAGGGCGGGAGAGGGTTCCTTGTCCCCGTCCCCGATGGGGGATTATTCCCATCCCCGCCCTTTCAAGGTAGGGACGGGGATGAGGATTTCCCGTCGGGGAAACGGGTCCCCGCGAGGACCTATTCCCCGTTTTCCCTTTTTATTTTCCTATAGGGACTTTGTTTTCCCTTTTATTTTCTTATGGAGACTTTTCTTTTTATTTTTTATTCGTAAAATTATATTTGGTTTAGGCTTGGACACTTTACTTGGACTTAGATTGAGTTAAACTAAAAACCAAGCTACATGTAAAAAGTTAAATACTTAATATATACAAAGAGATAAAATATTTAAAAATCTAATTATATATATAGAAAAAATATTTAAAAATCTAATCAGGGCAGGGTCGGGGTCAGGGACACTCTCTCCATCCCCGCCCCGTCTCCAATTGGGGGACCCTAAAGAGGTCCCCCATTTGACCCCATCCCCAGTCAAACCGGGGATTCTTCGCCCCGATCGGGGCGGGTCCCTGCGAAAATTTTTGTCAACCCTACTTCTTCACATGTCGAATGACCAAAATGGTCGTTGAGAATTGATGTGCTCAATTCTATTTGAGAGTTTAAATTGATTCGTTTATGAAAGCGTAGAGGTTTAATTGATAATATTATAAGTCTCACACATTTGTTCAAATAAAAAATAACGAAAGACGTAAATTGATCTACTTGTAAAAGTTTATGGTTCAAATTAATACGACTTTAAAATTTAGGTGTATAAATTAATTTTTTTTTTCAAAAACTTATTTATTTATTAATTATTATTGTTATGATTGTTATATTGTTATTTGTTTTGTTCAGCTATGTGGAGGTAAAAATTTACATGGAAAATGCTTCTTTTTATTGTTAATTTTTATAAGGCAAGACGCCTTATTTTGTTGGAGGAACATTTTGCCCAAACTCTATATTTTATTTTATTTTTGTTAGTAATATTTTTAGGACTAATAATTAAGTATATAACAATAATTTAATAATTATAAATATAACAAAATCTGTCAGCGAGAAACTCTATTAGATTCTTCTTATTGATAGACTTCTTCGACGATATAGTTTATCATCGATAGAATTCGAGAGCTCAATTTAAATCTTATTATATTTGCAAGTTCTTTTACATTATGTTATATCTACTAATACAATTTGAGTCTAATTGTTATATTTGTAACCATCTCTTTTTTTAATCTATAAAAGAAAGTATCTAATCACTTAATAATTGGATTATAAACTCAAACTAAATACAATTTATATAAACTTTCTTTATAATTAATTATACCATACAATTTAGACCTAGACTACATGGAATGTGAGACTAATTTGAACATACATTGGTGAACATTTTCTCTAAAATAAATAAATAAATAAATCCCACATTTATTGAAATCTAAAGAAAGTACTTTTCAACTTTTATAATTCACAAACCTAACCTATTAAAATTATATTTGAAGATTTCTAAAATTAAATGCATTTTAAGATTAAAAAGAAAAAAGAAAAAGAGAGATGACATTGACCAGTTTCTTTATTTATTTATTTATATTTTTTTTTAAAAAAAAAAAAAAAACAATAAATGAATAAAGTGTGAAGTAAGTTTCATAGAAACACCCACCTGCCCTGCACTCACTCGGTTTTATAAACAAAATTAATAAAAATTACTAAGAAAGAATGCTACCAAGTAAAACGTGTTTATTAATAATTAAACGTCTCTATTTTTTCTCCTAATTAATTAATTAAATATTACTTACACTCAAGTGGTCAATTTAGTAACACTCCTTTTTTTACCGTTGTTTTCTTTGCCCCATGTTTTCGTTTTCGTTTTCGTTTTTTTTTTCTCCCACAAAAGAAAATAGAATGTGTTTAGTAATTACCACTTTTAACTAAAAACCAAAATTCTATTTTAGCCGTTTATTTTTATTTTGTGATAAGTAATGAGTTAAATTACAAATCTAATCCAAATAATTTTAAAATTTTAATACTTATGATTTGATAATACATTATAAATAATCTCTATGGTCTAATAAATTTCTTTGCTAATATAGGAATTGTTTATGAGGATTTTATCAAAATCATGTGACTAAATTCTAATTATAAATCATATAAACTAAATTTACATTTTAACAAAAAAATATATCAATGGGTTTGGCTTTTGTTGAGTCACTCAATATTATCAATTTAAACACAATCATTCCTATAAATTAGATTGTGTTTCTGTCACTTTTTTACCTTCAAAATAAGACTTTGAAATTATTAAATCTTAAGTGGTAACTATGAAAATAAAACATCTCTAACAACATTGTTGTAACCAAATCGAACATATCTTAATTGGCATACGGGTATTAGTATCTATGAGGTTGTATTATTAAAAATAAAAAAAAATAAAAAAACTTCCTTATGTAGTGTACTTTATTCATATATATATGCATCAAGAAGGGAATAAGATTGCTCATAGTTTGGCTCTCTTTTTTTTTTCTTTTTTCTTTTTTTCTTTTTTTGGGAGAATGAGTTTCCCAATTGATTGCTTACCCATCCTTGTCTTAAGAGGCCCATGAGATTTCTAGTGTTGATGTGATCTAATTGTTGGGCATTCATTAAAAAAAAATAATAAATAAATAAAAAATAACTTATTTGTTTGTTTAGATTATTAGTCAATTGTTCAAGAAAAGCTACCCTAGATTAAAACAAGTTGGTGCTTGTGAAATATATATATAGTTATTTTGATTCTTATAACTATTTTGCAACAATTTAAAATTAATTTTTCCGTGTACTAAAAATTGACTTTTCCATGTTTTAATCTAAAATTTATCAAATACAAATTCACTCCACATGGCAAATTAATTATTTTAATCGAACAATTGATATATTTATTATTTTAAATTTTCAACAACCCCAAACCAAGCGTAAGAATGGCTTTCTACCGATAGAAATATTCAAAAGTTTTTGTGTTTTTTTTTTTTCCAATCTACACAATTTATGAGGGGAAAGGACCAAAGTAACAAATTCATTAGTTTTTTTTAAATAATTGAAAGTTTAAATTTAAATAGTAATAATTATTGTTATAAATATAGTTAGAGAACTTTATATAATTCCAAACATTTCTCTTTTAAGACTAAATACAATAAATAAAAAATACAATCTAAATTAGAAACGTGATACGAGAATAAAACTTTAATCGAACATATTCTAAATTATTCTTCCTCAATCAATTTGGCTCGACAATAGAGCCACTAGTTATTTAACAACTTATAATACCTTATTCCTCTCTTACTCAACTTCGATATCAATGAATCTTAACAAAGTAAGAAAATTCCATGTCCATTAAAGAGATGAATGATCAAATTTATTACTCTCCAAAGTGTAATTTGATTGAAGATTATCAAACTTCATTGATGATTTAGAGCATATAATCCATTTAAGAATCTTTAAGCTTTGTATTGTTTTTAAAAAACTTAATTTTTTCACAAAAGGAAAAAAAAAAAGAAAGTTTGAAGTGTTTTTGCATTTGATTCTTTCATCTCAATAGATGAGATAATAGAATATAAAAAATGACCATAAAAGCATTGGAACCTGAATTGTTGGAAAATGGAGAAGTAACGAAAATATGCCTCCAAAGCTGCTATTTTTTTTTTTTTAACAATTATAAATTATCCTCTCCGGAAAAAAAAATACCAACTTCTTTTATTTATTATTTGACATGTTAATAAATAATTTATTATTTATTATTTATTTATTTCATAGATCATATATAATTCTTAAATATTATTATTATAACAAACAATGAATGAATGTAGTATAAAAAAATTCCATAATACTGTAGTACTAGAGAATTTCTCACCCCTCCTCACAATACTCTTTTTTTAAAAAAAAAAAAATTGTAATAACAATTTGAAGAATAGGACTTTTAACAGTTGTCTAGTAGGATATGGATGTATAAAGTTCCTTTATAGTCCGAGTTTTGAAGAGTACGTGCGTTTAATCTTTGAATTTTAAATATTTGCATTTTTAGTTTTTTAGATTTTAAGAATAAGTGCATTTGATCCTTAAGTTTTCAAAAGGTATCTTTTCTCAATTATTGAGTTTAAGTGCACATATTCTTTAAAATTCAGAAACTATATTAACCATTAACTTTTGTTCAAGATGGGACAAGTTAATTATTGCTACAACTACTATCAATTAGGACATCTTTATTATAAATAAATATTATATAATAATAATAGATGTCCATTAGTGTCATGCTTAGTCTCCAATGTCAAGTGTCATTTTCTCATTATCACATGTATTGGCTGTATCATTCAAACACCTATGCATAGTGTTCAAGTGTACCACTTACTATTTGCCAAAATTTCCTATAAATAAGTGGTCATTTGTAGATTTTGTAAAGATATATATATTGGTTGAAACTCCATCAATTTTGGAGAAAGTGGAGATTTTTTAAGAATTTTCCTATTTTCTATTATTTTATTTATTTATCATTATTTTAATTTATTTGTTTATATATTTACTAATATTTGCAAGATTACTTACTCAAATATTTAGGTAACGAGTTCAATTTTCTGATTATACAATTAAGACCATTCGTCTTCATAATATTAGTGAATTTACATCCGAGACTTTTGATAATTATTGTATGTCAATTGGGATAAGTGTTGAACATCCTGTAGCTCATGTTCATACACAAAATGATTTAGCAGAATCATTTATAAAACGTTTGCAATTATTGCAAGACCATTACTTATAAGAGCCAAGCTTCCTTCATCTGTATGGGGACATGTTATCTTGCTTGCAGCGTCACTTGTACGCATTAGCTTATCATAAGTACTCGTCATTATAATTAGCTTATGGTCATGAGCCAAATATTTCCCATCTGAGAATTTTTGGATATGCAATATATGTTCCAATTGCTCCACCACAACGCACTAAGATGGATCCTCAAAGGAGGTTAGGAATATATGTTAAATATGATTCCCCATCAATTATCAAATATCTTAAACCCCTGACGGGTGATGTATTTACTGCACGATTTGCTAATTGTCATTTTAATGAAATAAATTTTCTAACATTAAGAGGAGGAATTAAGAAGTTGGAAAAATAAATTACATGGAATGCATCGTTATTGTCTCATTAGATCCCCATACAGATCAATGTGAACTTGAAGTTCAAAAAATAATTCATTTGCAAGATATAGTAAATCAATTACCATATGCATTTATAGATGCAAAAAATGTAACAAAGTCACATATACCAACTGCAAATGTTCTATCAAAAAATCGATATCCCAACATATCAAGTTGTCACTAATGAGTCTGGAACATGCCAGAAGCGTGGAAGACCAGTGGATTCCAAAGATAAAAATTCTCGAAAACGAAAAATAATTAATAGTGAAAAATACTTGGTTGGGTATGTAAATATTCATAAAAAAATCTTCGACATGACTAGTGAGGAAGGTGAAATGCCTAAAGATAATAATGAGATTTCAATAAACTATGTCATGTTAGGAAAAAGATGGAATCGAATTAATGTAATTATTGATAACATTTTTACGTAATGTTGCTCTTGATATTATATCTGAAAATGAGAATCCTAAACCAAAATATGTTGAAGAATGTCGACATAGAAAATATTGATTTTAGTGGAAAGAAGCAATTGAGGCAGAATTAAACTCACATTCGAAATGTCAGGTTTTTGGACTTGTAGTCCAAACACCAGAAGGTGTTAAACCTGTGGGATACAAATGGGTATTTGTGAGGAAAAGAAATTAAAATAATGAGATCATAAGATATAAAACAAGACTAGTTGAACAAGGTTTTTCACATGGTATTGATTTTGAGGAGACATATTCTCCGACGATGAATGCAATTACATTAAGATATTTAATTGGCTTGACTGTGTATAAAAGTCTGAATATGCATCTTATGAATGTAGTCACAACATATCTATATGGATCTCTTGATAATGATATTTATAAGAGAATCCCAGAAGGATTTAAAGTACTTAAACATATAAATCAAATTCCCGGAAATTGTATTCCATAAAGTTACATAGATCGCTATATGGATTGAAACAATCAGGACGAATGTGGTACAATCACCTGAGTGAATATTTATTGAAAGAAGAATATCAAAATAATCTAATATATGCGTTTTTATAAAGAAATCACAGTCAAGATTTGCTATTATAACTGTATATATTGATGATTAAATATAATTGGAACTCCTGAAGTGCTTTTAAAGACAATAGAATATTTTAAGAAATAATTTGAGATGAAAGATCTTGGAAAGACAAAATTTTGCCTTAATTTGCAAATTGAGCATTAACAAATGAGATATTTATTCATCAGTCATCTTATAGAGGAAAAGTTTTGAAAAAAATTTATATGAACAAAGCACATCCATTGAACATTCCAATGGAAGTTCGTTCACTAGATGTGAAGAAAGATATATTTCGACCTTGAGATGATAATGAAGAACTTCTTGATTCTGAAGTAGCATATCTTAGTGCAATTGATATAGTTATGTATCTTGCTAATAATACAAGACCAGATATTGCGTTATCAGTAAATTTATCAGTAAGATATAGTTCTTCTCCAACAAAAGACATTGGAGCAGAGTTAAACATATACTCTGTTATATCTGAGAAACGATCGATATGGGTTTGTTTTATTCAAATAAATCAAACTTTGATCTAGTTGATTTTGCAGATTCTGGATATTTATCTGATCCACACAAAGCTAGATCTCAAACAGGTTATCTATTCACATATGAAATAATTGTTGTATCGTGGCAGTTAGTGAAACAAACCACAACAATCACTTCCTCAAATCATGCCGAAATTCTTGCAATTGACAAGGCTAGTCGAGAATGTGTATGGCTAAGATCAATGACTTAGCACATTCATGAAACATGTGGTTTATCTTATAGTAAGTCTTCCAATGATATTATATGAATACAACGCAACATGCATATCACAAATCAAAGAAGGATATATTAAAGGAGATAGAACAAAACATATTTCACCGAAGCTTTTTTGTGCTCATGATCTTGAAGAAAATGGCGACATCACTATACAACAAATTTGTTTGAAAGATAACTTGACAGACTTATTTACAAAAGCATTATCTACCATAACCTTTGAAAAATTGGTACACAACATTGGAATGCGGCAACTCAGAGATTTTAAGTGATGTTTTCATGAGGGGGAGCAAATATATTCTTTTGAAAGTATAAATTATATGAAATATGTACTCTTTTTCCTTCACTGGATTTTTTTCCCATGTGATTTTTTCCTAGTAAGATTTTAATGAGGTATATTTCATATATATAATGGGCATCTAAGGGGGAATATTATATAATAATGATAGATGTCCATTAGTGTCATGCTTAGTGTCCAATACCAAATGTCATTTTCTCATTATTGTGTTGGCTATGTGTCATTTAACCATCTATGCATAGTGTCCAAGTGTACCACTTCTTGTCAAAATTTCCTATAAATAAGTGGTCATTTTTGGATTTTGTAGAGATATATACATTGGTTGAAACTCCACCAATTTTGGAGAAATTGGAGATTTTTTAAGAAATTTCCTATTTCCTATTCTTTTATTTATTTATCATTCTTTTATTTTATTTGTTTATATATTTATTTTAATATAATATTTATTAATATTCATATTTCCGTTGTGCCTCGTTTTTTTCCTGCAAATTCACATCATTCTTGTCATTAAAGTTCAACAAAAAATTCACCTTTTTTTTTTTTTTTGGTTGCTATAAGTCACCTAAATTGAGAATAAATAAAGATGAAATATATGTGCGAGTATGAGCACATTATGCTTTCCTTGTAAATCAAACGAATTAGATTAAATAATTGGCAATGTTTAAACATAAGCATTGAAATTAGCAGAGCATGCTTTGCTCGAATATATTCCAAATTTATCTTTTGACTTTCTTGTGGAGTGTTGGAGAGAATATTAAGCATATCTATTCATCCACAGACACACGTATATATATGAGTTCAATTCTATTGGAGATCCAATTAAATTTGTTTTTAATTCATCAAAATTGTTTTAATTTTTTCTTTAAATACAAGGTATGAAGATTTACAACTCCAATTTCATGAAAATAAACGTGAAGGTATACTTAAAAGGGCATTCAGAATGTGTTTTTTTTTTTTTTTTTTTGACATTGTGTAGTTTTGGAGAATCGAACCTTTAACTTAATAATACAAACACTATATCAGTTGAACTATGCTCATTTTGGAATTATATCCATTTTGACGACGATTAGAGTGTCCAAAGATATTTATTTGCTACATTGAAAAAAAAGAAAATAAAAGGAAAAAATAGCATATCGTTGTCTTTTACAAACTGAAATTCAGCAATAAAACAAGTTATTGTAAATGAAAAGCTCTTTTGCCAAACCAAGCATAACTCAATTGACATCCGAGTGTGCTAGAAATCACGAGATTCGTGGTTCGAATCCCCCTACAGCAATTGCACCAAAAAAAATAAATAAAAAGCTCTTTTTCCATTCATTTAACTAAAGCTTGAAGGGGCCTTTGAATTTATAGCTCAACCTCTAATTTAAGTTAATTTATTTATAAAAAGAATTAAGAAAGTTGAAAATAATAATTAGAAGAAGAAGAGACCCTTCCAATTCAAGTTATTGGAAGATAATGCATGTATTCCCCAAAATGAAAAACATGGTTTCAAAATTCTATCTGAGCAAAGTGTGTTCTCATATCTATCTCTACTGCATGCATTTACATATTAACATAATACAATCACAAAACTAGTAGTGGGAATTCTGTTCATAATAAAATTCCAATTTGCAACATAGTATTTATCCTTCCAAACCAATAGAGATTATTCTAATATTCTCAGTCATCATACTAACTTATTCAAAGTTTCAAACTAAAAAAGCACTCTCCTTCTTCAACACATCAACTTCTGTCTCGCTTCCAAATTATAAATATTCTGAGTGTGTAATCTTTCCATTCAAAACCAAACATAGAAAACGAAAACTTCCTCTCTCTCTCTATAGATTCTTCTTCTTTAAGACATGGCTAAGGTTACTGGAAATGGTCTTTACTTTATAAGGTCTATCCTTCTCGTGCTGGGTTTATATATTTCTTCGTGTATGTTTATTTCATGTTCTTGTCTAATTTAGCAATGTAATAGCAGGCGACTGAGCTCTTCGGTTGCAACCGAGCAACTTAAGGCACAAACAACTGCATCAATGGTGGTGAGGAAGGTTAAGGCAGCTGTGGCAACAAGCGGCTATGATAATGAGGCAGTTGAACAGAAGGAGACATTTTGGATGAAAGATCCCAAGACTGGAAACTGGATTCCTGAGAGTCACTTTGAAGAGATTGATGTGGCGGAATTGAGGAAGAAACTGCTGCCTAAACCCAAGATTTAAGAAGCTGCTCTAAAACAGCAAGTGAAAAGCTCATTTATGTTCAAGAACAAAATTTCCACCTTTAATCCATCTTATCCATGCTACTAAATAACACCTACTGCAAAAACTATTCTACACTACTTTCTCTCTCTCTCTCTCTCTCTCTCTAATCTGTCACTTCTATCAGTTTCAAGTCTCATATGAATCCTCTCAAGTTTAATGGTGATGATTTTGATGGATGAAAGAAGGGAATCTGAATCCCATCAAGTTTATCAATGAAAGCAAATAGCCAGATCACAGTAGTTGCAACAAGTTAAGAATGATGAGTTGGACTATGCAAATTTGTAAATGCGTGCAATTATCAACTCTAATATGGACAAACATCTCAATTGATGTTTATTCCTAAGATTTATTTTATTTTATGTTTATTACTTTTCAAAAAGGACCATTCCAATGACATCCTTATCACTCCATTTCCTTCTAATGAAAAGGAGGGAAAGAAATAGCATTCTCTTTTTTGAGAAGGGACCATCCTACTTTGCTAGAGAGGAAAAAAAAAATGGGAGACCATCCCATTGACAATACATATCATTCCAATTCCTTGAATTTTGTGGGATTTTTTTATTTGTTTAGTTCAACATGTGAATTGATGGAAGGATTTGAACTTATGACTTCTTGTGTCAAGAATATATTCCTAAGCTAGTTGGACTACACTCAAGTTGGAAACATGAGACACTTGACATATATACGTTGTGATACACACATATACATACACACATGCATATAAACAATATTGGTGGAGATAGGGAACTCTTATGAAAGGTTATCAAGAAGCTGGATTAGAACTACGTTACAGAAGAATATAACGTGCACTGTTTTTTCTTTTTTTCTTTTTTTTTTTAAAAAAAAAAATAGAAAACATATATGACACTTCTCATGTATGAGCAGACATGCAGAAATTCACATGCCAAATACTCTACATTTGGAGTAACAAGTGAACACAAACAATTTTTTTTCTTTCTAGAGTTGAAGCATCCATGCTCAAGGTCGTTATACGAAAACCGAGGGTTATCTGTGAATTGTTACTATATGGCGCAAAATATCAAACACTACATTTTTTAGTTTGACTATAAATATAGTTGGATGAGTTCGTCACTCACCACAGATGGAGAGAGAACTCCCAAATCTGTAAAGAGAAGAGTAAGGTATTGAGGAGGAGTATAGTCTCGAGCAGATTTTTCAACTTCAACCTTGGATGGGATAGGAACCCCAAAATCTATAGGACGCAGAGCAGGGGCCATGTCTTTCTGATCCAATGGGTAGAGTCGAGCAAACTGCAAAAATAACTGCAAGTCAGTCTTGTTTGTTCCTTTTTTCCATTTACTATAATCATAAAGTGATAAGAAGATATTCATGAACCTCAATACTAAAATTATCTAATGAGCACAAACCTTGTAACTCTCAGCGGCCACATACACCGGTTTGTTCATGCTATGTGCCACTAATGCAATCTGATATGTGCCCATCATATTGATTATGCCTCCACTCTCAACAACTCCGTCAGCCCCAACAAGAACCATATCAACCTCATCCATTGTATACGCTACTGCTGAGTCAATAAGGAGCTTTACAGGGACATCAAGTTTAGCTAGCTCGTTGGATAAACGCAAACCTGTCCTGTCCGGTCTTCCTTCTGCATATTTTAGCGTTGAATTTCAACAAATACGAAAGCTAATAAAAACCACATCAATATAATGGAATAACTAGTCATGATAGAAAAAATATTGGTTTCCTGTTCATCAAAAGTTAATCATACTGCTATGGCAGTGTATTATAGAAAGGGTAAAAAGGAAGAATATCTTTGATAGTTGGTTGGCTAGACCATGTACTTAATTATATAGTTGGTAGTAAGTTTGCCATTCATCTTTGCTGTGAGAGAGGTAGCGGTAGGAGGAGACATAAGCCCTCTTGAATTGACCTGGGAGCTGATCTGTTACTGGGGCATCTAAATGCCTGATCGTCTATCTCCACATTCAAACAACAAAGATAGAAAGGTTGGTGGATGAAACATTAGCTACAGTTATAATTCACACAACAGCTAGCCTTTTTCCTTATCCAGTCTTCTCTTAATGCCAAATGGCACTTTGCCAGACTCAATGTAGTTGACATCTTGGATGAAGATCTGACGGTGTGTCTTTCACATCATCATAGCATTTGGAGAAGCTTCAGGGCTTTAATATAAACGGTCAAAAATCTGAATTTTTGGGGATAAACCTTGCTCCATAGTCCCATCATTGGCAGTTAAATTTGCTTGCAAGGAATGAAAATAGACAGCCTTGTATCTGGGTTTGCCCTTCAATGGTAAACCAAAATCTATATCTTTTTGTGCTCCCATTATTGAGACTGTAAAAAAAGATATAGTTCTTGGGATCACCGACACTCACACATCTCTAAAGGGGATTACTCTTATACAAGCAACGGTGGCCAACCTCCTCATTTGTTATTTATCCATTTTTCCAGCCACTCTTGCCTTAATACACTACAAGCTGCAAAGAAGATCTCCATGGATAAATATCTCTCCTAGCTGTTGTATTCTACGCCAAAAAAAAAAAGGACGAGGGAACACACAATCACCCTTTCATTTGTGTACTCATTACACTCAAGACATATACTTTTGAGATCAGAAGCATTTGGTTGGCAGACTGCAATTCCTTGCAAAATTTGAGATGTCCTCTCTGTCCTGGTTATTGGGCTATTCAAGAAAGAAAAAAAGATCTTAGGGCTAAACCTCATTCAAGCTTTCTAGTGGTCTACTTGGTTGGAAAGAAACTCTCATATCTACACCACAAAGAAAAAGGTCCCCAATCTCTCCCATCAGGCTATCATTAATCATTTATCTCAAACTTGGTGTAAATTGAGCCCCTTTTGTAATTAAAGCTTATCAACCTTACTACCTATTGGAATAGCATCATTCTGTAGTTTCGTTCTAAAAATGAAATGAATCTTGTCCTACCAAAAGAAAAAATCATAAGAAAACAAAATAAATTATCTATCTCTAACTTGGTGGAAATTGAGCCCCTTCTGTAATTATTATAGCTTATCAACCTAACAAGTCATTAGAACAGATTTTTGCAATCCACTGGATAGGATTTCATCATTTTGTAGTTTTGATAGAATGAATGTTTTTCCTATCAAAAGAAAAAATTATAAGAAAACAAAATAAATTGATTGCTTATGCGGTATATCAAAGGGGGGCCATATCCTTAAAAAACACACATACAATTCTAGAGTTTGCCTAAGTAACTCATACTTTAGTGACAACATAATTTGCAAGGTGGTTAAAGCCTTAAAAGAACAGAACCTGTGCAAAACACTCTAAAGAGCTTCTTATTCTGTGCAGCCAACCTCAGAACTTCCATAACAACTCTAGAGAAGCCATGGACCAAAATTGTACAGCCATCAAAAATGAAATCCTGACTAAGCATTGCAATAATTCTCCGTGCCTGCGATGCAATACCAGTTTCAATACTAAAATTCCTTTCAACTTACATGACGTTCAACTATTACCAATGATTAAAGATTATCATGATAAGCTCTACCTTACAGGATATCTCCCCAAACTTCTCTGCACGTTCAATCAGGCGAGATTTAGCAGACTTGAAGTCCTCATATTCTAAAGCCGATGTTCGAGTTACATACCGCATGAACAAATCACAGCCAGCTGTTAATGATATCGAAGTTGTATCCCAAGACTGGAGGAGATAAACAGAGATTAAATCAATTAGGAGTGATTTGTATTAACCCGTCAAACAGTGAGCATGGAAAGACCATTCTTCGTATGAACTATATTCTATCCAAAACTTGTACACCCCTTTTCTCTATATACTGGACAAATAAAAATATGGCTTTCATGGTAGCATCCGTTCTCAAGATGTAACAAAGCGTTTCACCGATTACAACAATGCTGCTCATTTTACTAATTGGGAAGTCACACTCGGGTATCAGGACGAGAAAGGATATAACACAATGCTTATGCTAAAATGCATCCATATAGTTAGTTAAAGCAGAGCCTCATGGTCGTGCATACACTTGGGCACAACTTCTAGACCAAGTAAGGCATAGAAGATGATACAAACGGACGACCAGCACATACATGTTCGACCACTCTATTTCCAACAAAAATGACTTCCCAATTATGCCTTTAAAACCTCAAATACAGTACAACAAACGTGTAAGCTGAGAATAACTCACTTTTAGAGAGTCCGAAGCCTTTTTCAGCTCAATTTCGAGCTCCATCATAGTCGTAGCCTGACTAGACCTTATTACAGCCGCCAAAGCCCGAATAGCTGCAACGGCCTCGGCCAAATCCGGCTGTTTCCTCCAGTTATTAAACTCATCGATCACACTGAACGGCTTACCGGATTCAGAGTTCCTGGCATCAGTTTCCGACAGTATATGGTCATCGGTTTGGAATCCGACAGCGGCCTGCGCCTGAGCGAGCCAATCACTGGTGACGACGGCGGTGTGGGCAGCCCTACTTTGGTAATAGGCTGAGATTTTAGGGTTAGTGTGCTGAAATGCGTCCGCCATAGAAGATTGGGCGGGTGGGGAGATAGAAAGGGTTTCGGGGGGCTTTGAAACGCCTTCAGCCTGCTGCTTGTCGAGAATGAAAGATGCCGATCTCCACCACATTTGTGTCAGATAATCTTAGTTTTAGGGTTTTAAGAGTGTGTGTTAGAATCAACGACGGCGGTGCTCCGATTCGGAGATTCCGGCGACTGGATGTTTTACGACGACAGATGCGCGAAATCAACCTTAATTCTTAATTAGGGATTATGGGTTTAGATAAATTATTTGTCAATGACACAAAACAAAAAGGATTTGTTTTTAGGGGTCCTTTCAAATTTAATAAAAAGGTTCAAACTATTTATCGTGGATAGCAAAATTTAAAAGAACCCAAAATTAGTAGAAGAAAGTCGAACCCAAAGAGTGAAATACGGAAACTATCCCTGCCCACACAAAATCACGACCCGATAACGATTAAATCAGACTATCCAAATCCGCCCAATACACGCATCCATCTTCCACGTCTTCTTCTTACAACGATAAAAGATCTCTGTCGATCACCCTCTATCTCGTCGGCTTCTACTTTCGTTCCTTATTTTTTCTCTCGCCGCTGCTGCTTTAGATTTTTTTGTCCTTCCTTCATCAATATTCATCAATCGATCTTCGTTGCTTATTTTGTCACCTCTTCCTCTTGAACCAAATTTTGCTTCATCTTCATCTTCATCTCCACTACTGCTTTCGATTTTTCAAGGTTAAAACCTATCATCATATCCTTCAAGGTAATAAAAATTCTCTTTTCTTTTCATTTCATTAATTCTTCTATTTAATCATACTTATTAAACATTATTGAACCTAATTTTGTTTAACTAGATGGTAAGCACAAAATAGTCAAAGTTGATGGAAACAAAAGCAAAGGAAAGTAAATAATGAAAGTTGAATCATCAATAATTAGAGCAAAAGCAAACAAATCTGAAGAGAAAAAAAAGGTAACTATCAATAAAATTTTAACAACAATACATACTTGTTGTGCATTATGTTAACTATCTACCTCAGGAACTTTAGCAAAAATTTTAACATCAATCCATCTATTATTGATAAATTTGAATTAAGATAAATAGAGATAGAGAACTATCTCTGTCTATCTCAAATAGACAATGATAGAATTCATCACTGTCTATTTGAGATAGACAGAGATGGATTACAGATAGACATCGATAAAATACTATCTTTGTCTATCTCAGATAGATAATGATAGACATTGAACACTACTATCTGTTTTTATAATTTCTATATCGTTTGCACTGCATATTTGTTTAGTTTAGTGGATCAAAGACGAGATAGACAGAGATAGAGTTCTATCACTGTCTAGTTCTATCACTGTCTATCTGATAAAACTTTATCTCTGTTTATCTTCTATCACTTTCTATCTAAGATAGACAGAGATAGATTATAGATAGAGAGAGATAGAATATTATCTTTGTCTATCTCATATAGACAATAATAAATGATATACATTGAACACTAATATATGTTTCTATAATTTCTATATGGTTTGTGCTATATATTAGTTAAGTTGAGTGGATCTATTCATAACTCTGAATGGAGATATACGGAGATGAGATAGACAATGATAGAATGCTATCTCTATCTATCTCAGATTAACAGTGATCATAAACGTCAATGGTAAATACTAATATCTATTTCTTTCGTTTCTATATGATTTGCAATCTATATTTGTTTAGTTGTAGATCTATTATTGACATTTGAATTGAGATAGACAGAGATAAAGCACTATCTTTGTCTGTCTGAGATAGACAGTTATAGAGTTTTATTTCTGTGTATCTCAGATAGACAGTAATAGAATGTTATCTCTGTCTATCTCAGATAAACAATGATATAGACAGTGATAGACTCCAATGGTAAACATTAATAGTTGTTTCTATAGTTTCTATATGGTTTGCTCTCTATATTTGTTTAGTTGAGTGTTATTATTGGTAACTTTGAATTGAATAGACAGAGATAGAGCATTATCTCAGATATACAGTGATAAAGCACTATCTCTGTCTATCTCAGACGGATAGTGATGGATATTGTTAAATATTATTGATAGTTATCTTAAAACTTTTTGGCGTTATTCAAATTTTACTTTCTAACATATTGCTAAATACATCTTTTCAACAGGTGGACACATGAATTGATCATAGAAAATGAAATCAGACATTTAAGAGTTACGATCTACTTTAGTGTAGAGGTTTTAAATTTAAGAACAAAGTTAGATGAAATAATTTTTACAAAAGTTTTAAATGACTAATTTGGACACTTTCTTAATATTAAAATGGTCAAAATACCTAACCAATTCCTCAACTACTTGGTAAGAAGACAATGTTATACAAAGAAACCAAATGTCATTGCATTTAACTTCAATGGTCATATAGCAGAATTTGGGTTGAAGGAATTTTGTTTAGTAACTATATTGAAAGGCCACAAATTCCCTCAATTAGATTTAGGCCAAAGAAAAGTGTCTGAACTTAGAAATACTTTTTTTCTTCATGACGATCATATAACTAGGAGAGATATAGAGAAAGCTTTTAAAGCATTGCGCAATGAGGAGGAAGAGTCGTTGAAAGTTAAATTAGCCAATCTCAACATCCTAGAAGCTCTTTTAATCTCCAAACAACAACACAACCATGTCAATTTCAAATACCTAGACATTTTGGATGATGAACAAGTTTTCAGAGACTATCCTTAGAGAAGATTGTCTTACGACCTAACCTATCAATTTTTTAAGAGAGCATCATATACTGAGAAGGATGTTGTCTACCTTTAAGGATTCCCATTAGCATTAGTTTGTTGGGCTCTTGAGACAATCCCAAAACTTTCTAATTTAGATATTGGGTATGGAAGGAAACTTGGAATCAAAGGTCCAAGAATCATCACATGAGAGTGCTTGGAGTCAGACGTTGTTGAGGATGATACTTTAAACTCTCGTGTCCTTTAGTTTGTAAACACAGTTTTGAACAAACACTTGTGATGTATAATATATGATATTTTTTTCACTTATTGTCTATGAACATTGGATGTTTTATTTGCTTTACCACAAATCAATAAACTAAAATCACTGGTTGTCATTTGTAACTTAAGCATGTATGTGAAGACATACATGTGGATCATGTCTTAAGTGATAACCAAAATGGTGGGTAGTATATGGATATAGGAGGGAAATTTTATCCTGGTAACGCTACGGATGTGGGCCGCTTTTAGAATAGTTACAAGTGTTGTGACTTGCTACAGATGGTCTAATGCTGATTATTCATGTGGGGACATGCGAGCAGGGGGCGTTCTATACAAAGGAGATTGTATAAGACCGGACCACGAAGTGTTATAGTCTCGTTATATAATGCCGTTCATGAAAAATACTTCACTTCACTAAGATGACCATAGGTAACATGACTTCAATCTTAAGTGAGTTGGGAACTCCTGCATTTGAGGGTGGTCCTTTGATTTGCATGGGTGCGAGTGGGCAAATCGCCGACTCAAACCTACCACTTTAGAGATTCGTTTGATTTAGGAGTTGGAAACTCAGCTACACAAAATGGAATTCACTCCTTCCCCGAAGCAGGGGTAAGTAGATAGATTGCTCCCTTAAGGGTTGATCCTAGGACTTGAACGATGTGATACCACATACCTTCTCATGGCCCAAGAGGTGTCCACACATAGTAGGACTATGTTGTATTGTTCATTAGAAGGATCAGTGGTACTTAAGGAGATAAATGTAACTATAGGGGTAAAACGGTAAATTAGCCTAGTTATACTTACGAGCATCTGTGAAGGGTTATCATACTGTTGATTGATTATATCCGATGGACACAAAAATATATCTATGGTGAGAATAATGCAGTTGTCGGTCTATAGTGGAATGCTTGACAGTTAACCGATGATGGATCACGTGGCTAAAGAGTTTAGTCAGCTATTCACGTACCGAGTTTCGAGTCATAGGTCCATAACGTCCCCTTGGTAGCTCAATGGATTCAAGTTGAGAATCAATTTTTGAGTCAGTTTGAAGTGTTTAAATTAACAAGAGGGAGTTCGATTATATATGATATGATTGAACTGGTTAATTATATATGATATGATTGACATTATATATGAGATACATTATTTGGAGGAAAATGATATAAATATAATTTATATCTAGTGGAAGAGAAAAGACTATGTTTCGTATGTTGCATTTGATGTGATATTAAATTGTAGGTTAATGAATATAATATGATTATATTTATGATTTATTTTTAGACAATTATAGGATAATTGTATCGGCATTTTCTCCGTAACCGTGCGCTAGTGGGAGGTTGCTTTCAGTTTTCGTAACTGAAGAATAAAATGAAAATCGTTTTTATTTTACAAAGAGATCGGTCATTTGCTCACGTATTGTGTATACAACCTATCACATAGAAAACCAAGAGCCTACACGATAGCTCAATGTTTCTAAACGATCGTATACACGCACGCAGCTTACTAAACGATCGCATAGGATTTGCTAAACGATCGTCTAGCCTTTTCCTAAACGATCGCGTGCCCGAGCATTTATTAAATGATCGTCTATACGATCATGTCCTATTTACTAAATGATCGTGTATCACTTCTTAAATGATCAAGCATCGCCTATACAATAGACATCAGCCTTCTCCCACTTACTTAGTTTTGGTATACGATATTCTCTTCCTTCTTCCCTCTACCAAATCCAACAGAGCCCACACTTCCTGGATTCTCACACCAAGAATACCAAGGGTTCTAAGTGGTGGTGTCCTCTCCATTTCTGTGTTCATGTGAAGGCCATTCATGGGTAGACGACCGGGTTTTAGTGGACGATTTGCTTGGACTTTCCCAGCGAGAGCGAGAGGAAGAGTTGTTGTATGAGAGCGAGTTTTTGGTGAAGAAGAGTTATTCAACTGGTACGTTTCTTACTCTCTTATTGTATAATTATTCAAAGCGCGATAATTTGGTAAATATTGCATATCTATTCTGTGTGATTGTGAATGCGTTAATTCTGTCACAATGTTTTTGGAACGATCTCGTTTCCGCTCAGAAGTACTATTTGATAAGAATTCTTTCCATTGGTATCAGAGCCAGGTTCTGATATTCCAAATTCATTAATGCAAATAATAGCATTTACTTTCTCGGTGGGTAAAAGCACGTTTGCTCTCTATTTAAATGTTAAATAGTTTGTGTATGTGGGATTAATGTGGTTTTCTAGGATGGAGCCTCTGGTTGTTTAAATTCTTTTACACTTGAAGTTAATTGTAAGGGCCCCTGCGTTTTGGGGCATATTAACTGCTATCGAGTTTGTAATTTCAAAGTTGTTTGAATCTATGAGTCGTTCGTGATGAAGCTTCACGACAAGGGTTGCTGTTTTTCGTGGATGAAGACGAACAAGCGTTGGTCGGGCCGTGTAAACGATGGGGTAGACTGTTGGGGTTGATGCCCTAAAGTCTCGTGTCCTGTAGTTTGTAAACAGTATGTACGAACACTTGTGTTGTTAATATATGATATTTACTTCACATCTTGTATTTTGCTCGGTTAATTGTTTTATTTCTTTACCACAAACCAATAAACATAAAATCTCTGGTTATCTGAATGTGACTCAAGCATGTATGTGGTGACATACAAGTGGATCATGTCTTGAGTGATAACCAAAATGGTCTATAGTATATGGATATAGGAGGGAAACCTTATCCTGGTAACGCTACGGACGCAGCTTGCTTTGTGGAATGGTCACAAGTGTTGTGACTTGTCATAGATAGTCTGATCCTGATCATTCGTGTTGGGGACATGCGAGCGGGGGCGTCTTATACAAAGAGTTCGTATAGGACCTGACCACGAAGTGTTAACGTCTCATTATACAACACCGTTCATGATAGAGACTTCACTTCACTAGGATGACCATAGGTAACATGACCTCAATTCTGAGTGAGTTGGGAACTCATGCCATTGAGGGCGGTTCTTTGATTTGTATAGGTGCAAGTGGCCAGGTCGCCGATTCAAACCTACCATTTTGGGGATTCGTCTGATTTGGGAGTTGGGAACTCAGCTACACAAGATGGAATTCATTCCTTCCCCGAGGTAGGGGTAAGTAGATAGATGGCTCCCTTAAGGGCTGATTCCGGGGCTTGAACAATGTGGCGCCACACACCTTCTCTTGGTCCGAGAGGTGTTCACACATAGTTGGACTATGTTATATTGTTCATTAGAGGAATCATGGTACTTAAGGAGTGAGATGTAACTACAGGGGCAAAATGGAAAATTAGCCCAGTTGTACTTACGAGCATCTGTGAAGGGTCATCGTACTCATGATTGGTTATATCCGATGGACACAGAAATATATCTGTGGTAAGAAGGGTTCAGTTGTTGGTCTTTAGTGGAATCACTGACAGTTAACAGATGGTGGATCTCGTGGCTAGAGAGTTTAGTCAGCTATTCACGTACCGTTGGAGCTTCAAGCCACAGGTCCATTAGGTCCCCTAGGTAGCTTGAATAAAGTCAAGAATCAGTGTTTGGGTTGATTTGAAATGTTCAAATTGACAAAAGGAAGTTCAATTATATATGATATAATTGGACTTATTAATTATATATGATATAATTGGCTAAATGTATGAGATACATTAATTTTGGAGAAAATTATATATAAATATGATTTATTCAAGTAGAAGAGAAAATACTATAGTAGATATGTGATATCAAACTATAGGATATAAATATAATATGATTATACTTATTAATTAATTAATTGATTAATTATATGATAATTAACCAATTTTTCCCATGTTCGGACGTGGGTAGTGGGTCAGCATTGGTTATGGTAATTGACGGATTAAAAATGAAAAGAGGTTTTCATTTTGGATCGTGCATTCATTATTTTCGACCGCCCAAAAGAATTCGTGAAACGATCGCCCGAGAGACTATACGATAGTAGCTCTTCTGTCTAAATGATTGTCTACCTCACGATTTATCTAAACAATCGTATACGTTTTTTTCTAAACAATCGTTCAGCTTTTTCTACATGATCGTGTAACTCTTCTATACGATAAGCACTTATGCTATACGATAGCACTGTATTATCACCCACTTGTTTATCGTCTATACGACTCGTTGTCCTCCGTCCTCCACCAAACTCACCAAAGCCCACCCTTTGGGTTTTCACTTCGAGATTACCCAGGGTTCATTAGTGGTGGTGTCATCCCCACTGCAGTGTTCATGTTCATATTGATCGTGTTGTTGCAGTCGACGTTCCCTTCGGGTGTTGGTAGATCTGTTGGAGGGATCTGCTGCGTTGGGATTCTAAAGTTCGAAGACAGTCTTCAACTGGTATGGAATCCTTTCTCTGTTATTTATTTTGTTATGAGCATGCCGATAATTAGATTAATGTGCATAACTGTATGTGTTGAGTGTATATCTTTTGTATTTCGGTCACTGTGAAATCGGAGCGATCTGAACACGCTCATGGAACTCTCAGTATGAGATCCTTCAATTGGTATCAGAGCCAGGTTGCTGATACTTCGCTTTCATCTGTTACAACGAAATGACATATACATTCATGGTGGGTACATTTCTACGCTGTTTTAATTGTTAAATCTGTTGTGGTTGTACCGGATTAATGGATGTTTTTAGGATGATTAGCCTCGGTTTGTTTAAATCCTTTTACGTTGTGGTTATTTGTAAAGACCCCTGTATTTTTGGGCACTAATAATTGTTATCGAGTTTGTATTCAAAGTTTGTTTGAAGTTTTGAGTCGTTCGTCGAAGTTTTGGGCAAAGGTTGCGCTCTTCGAGGAAGGAGGCGATCTAGGGTTGATCGCATCGTGCAGAAGAAGTTCTACGCGATTGCTGTCCATCGCATCGTAAAGATGAAGGAGTATGTGATCACGGTTGAACGCATCGATTAAATAATGGGGAATGCGATCAAGAGTTGGTCGTATCGGGTTGATGATCGGGCACGCAATCGCTGAGTATCATTTAATATGCACGCGCGCTAGACAATCATTTAGGTCAGTAAGCTTCATCGCTTAATAACTGACTAAACGATTGCTTAGAATCGCAAGGTAAATCGTTTACCAAGTTGCAGCATCGGTTAGACGATGAGACGCTCGCGTATCATTTAAAGCTCGTGCGCTAGATGATCGTTTAGGTAAACAAGCTTCATCTCTTAGTAACTGACTAAATGATCGCTAAGTAACTCAAGGTAAATCATTTACTTATCGTCGCGCTACACGATCGCATGGACTATCAGGCTTCGTAACCTCGTCGTCGTCTACGTGATCATTTACTTATGTTGCTATCGTCTAGTGCGCGCTAAACGATCGTCTACCTGCTGGAGTTTGCTACACGATGAAGACCTCCAGGGGGTTCAAGACTTGGTTTGCCTGTGAACCGGTTTGCTCGATGAAAAATGTAATAGATAGGGTTTTTCATTCCGATTTTTTGTGTAAAGGCCCATCTCGATTCATTAATCCTTTGTTTATTACATGCGATGTATGTTTTATATGTCATATGGTATGCACATATAGTAAATCCCACCTTAGGTTATGTATATCATGCATCATCTCTTGATTGTAATTGTTATAATTTAGAGAAGCATGATTTTAATTATGTAAGAGTATGCTCATGCATCATATAATATAAGAGTTATATTTATGTATGCATAAAAAGCACTGACATGCACCATCTTTATATTATAAATGTTATAGTATAAGGGTGAATAATAGCATGTTTGCTTGGTTGTTACGAATTATATAAAAGTTATATATAGTAATGACTGGACATTGCATGAAACATGACACATAGGTTATTTTATAAATGTTATAAACGTCTCATTGTGCGCAATGTTTTTTAGTTGTTTCTTTTTAAAAGTTAAAAGAGAAATTAGAACTAAAAGAAATAAGAAAGACATGCATGCTAACTTAGGTTTCAATTCGTGGTTTTAAAATGTTTAAAACTTGGATCACATAGACCTAAGATCACGGTTCTAATATGATTAGCAACCCTAAGGCTTTAATCTTTTAATCAGTTTAATAGGATTAAATTGACTACTAAAAGGTTAAAGTGTAGCAAATCTATCTATAAGGGACCTTTTGTTTAAGGCATATTCTGTCTAGGCTGGGGTATTTAAGTTGACGAAAACATAATACCCCTACCTGGAAACTTACCTGGAAAGGTGAATTAGATAGATTTGATGCATGCATGCATGCAAGTTAAGGACATTCCATTAAAGTGTTTAAATGTGACTACTTGAACTTGTTCATATTTCATAGACAAACGTTGTTTATGAGTAGAATTTAAAAAGACAACTTAGACTAAAATCAGTAGCCGGATTGTCTAGGTTAATGAATCCCTAGGTAGAACATTCAGCGGGAGGTATTTGAGGCATGAGATGCTTCACTTAAACCTTTCACTTTTCTCCTAAATCGTCCACACCGTGAGATCTATCCTCGGCCTCGTGGCACCTTTGGCGTGTCCCCCCAACGGATGGTGTTTGGATAGGTCAATATCAAGGAGGATGGAGAGAATATTCATAGTAAGTGGAGGCGGGAAGTGTGACAACATATCCCTCGGTAGGTTGAATAAAGTTACTGTGCATCACCTCGAGGCACCCTGGGAGTGTCCCTCTAAAGGATGATAGTTTTGCGCGTTTCTTTATTTGATCTCCTGTAAGAGGATAAGGTTACTTAGTCTCTTGTCCTAATCTGTCTTTTCCTTACGGTAAACACATTAGGGCGGGACTCTGGCACTGAAAGCGAGGGGTTACACTTACGCGGAATAGTTAAAGGTTAACGATTTTGGACCGAAAAATGGTGGCTGTTAGATTCAGTTCCAAGAGTTGGTTCTGCCTAATGGTTGAGATCCCAATGAAGGGGCAACTGATCACCCCACTGGTGGTGTTTGTCCTGACTCACTAGGGCATAATTGCAAAATGGAAGTATGTAGCTTAGGGTACTTGAAACTATTTTACAAACCTGATTGGTTTTAAAGTGGTTTAGCAAAATCTAATAAAGTTTTGTTCGTATTTTCAGCAACTTTTTCAAATGGCAACAACCACTTTATCATTGTTAAGTGCCGACAAACTAACTGGCGATAATTTTTCAACATGGAAACACATGATCGCGATGATCCTAATCATCGAGGATCTCATGTTCGCTCTCACAGAGGCTTGTCCTCCTATTCCAGCTCTAAATTCCGCTCGAAATGTTCGGGAGGCATACGAGCGATGAACAAGGGAGAATGAGAAGGCTCGAGCCTACATCTTGACAAGTCTTTCTGAAGTTTTGGCCAAGAAATATAAGTCTATGGTCTCAGCGCATGAGATCATAGAGTCCTTGCGGGGGATGTTTGGATAACCTTTGAACAGCTTATGCATGAGGCTCTTAAATACATATTCAACTCCAAAATGCAAGAAGGCACCTCTGTTCATGAACATGTGCTAAACATGATAGTCCACTTCAATGTGGCAGAGTTGAATGGGTCTACCATCAATGAGGGCAGCCAAGTTAGCATAATCCTGCATTCTTTACCAGAGAGCTTCCTACACTTTGTTAGTAATGTGATTCTTAACAAAGTGAAGTATAACCTTACAACTCTCCTCAACGAGTTGCAGACATACCAATCTTTACTGAAAAGTAAGGAGAGGCGAAATGGTGAGGCAAATGTTATTTCATCCTTTAGGACGTTCCATAGAGGTTCGACCTAAGGAACGAAGTCTGCACCTTCCTCTTCTAACTCTGCAAAGGGGAAGAAGAAGAAGGGTGGTAAGGGAAAAGGGAAGGCACTTGCCAACGCACCGCTTGTCGCCCCAAGGAGGCGTCCACAAGTTGCTAAGAGAAAGTGTTTCCATTGCAACTAAGATGGACACTGGAAGAGGAACTGTCCTCGATATCTGAAGGAGAAGAAAGCATCTAAGGCTAAGGCCAAGGCAGATAAAGGTAAATGTGATTTACTTGTGCTTGAAACTTGTTTAGTGGAGAATGATGATTCTGCCTGGATAATTGATTCAGGCGCCACTAAGCATGTTTGTTCTTCTTTTCAGGGGATTAGATCTTGGCGACAGTTGGAGGCTGGTGAGATGACGATGCGAGTAGGCATCGGGCACGTCGTGTAAAATCCGAACCCTAATTACCTTAAGTAAGCAAGTGTAAGTTATGTGATGTCTTTCAATGAGTTGTAATGAGATTATGTTTTGGTTAGGAGTGATGGAGGAAGAAAGCAAACTAAGGAGCAAGAGAACTCTCAGATGACTATGTAGGAAAGAATGGTCAAATTTTGGCTAAGTATGGGAAACTAAGAGGAGACCATGCTATCCTATGAGATTTAATGTTGAATTGTGCTATGATAGAGTGGGAAGAAAATGGCATAATCAAATCTCAGCCATTAATCTTCATTAATGGACTAAGTGGCCCAAGAAGATTTCATGCAGGATTTTGGGCGGTGGTAAGAAGAAAGGCCAAATTCATTTAATTGATTTGAACAAACTACTTAGGATATTTGTGTAATTCTAGTGGCATTCGAAAGCTCTGAGAGTCTATTTTCTGTGGCTATGCTACTGAAGGGATAGCTTGTCGGAATAAGGCCGAAGGAGCAAAATAAAGACGAAGGGTTCGTTTCTCTGGTGAATCTAGGTCATCAGTGAAGAATTGAAGCTTCAAGATGAATCACGAAGATTTTTTAGCTAAAAATTTGAGGTAATATTGTTAACTCAGTTATAAACAACTTTGTAGAATGAAACTTTTTAAGATGGGGCCTGAAAATCGAGTTATATATTTTTAAAATCTGGAAATTGTTGAACAAGCAGGCAGTTGCTTGAATTGGGGCCAATGATGAATTTTTGAATCTCCAAATAAAATAACGAGGAATTTCTAGCTAAAATTGTAAGGAAATATTGCTAACTTGATTCTAAGAAAGTTTGTAGAAGGAAGTTCCTTGAGATGAGTTCTAGAAATTTAGTTATGAATTGTTGAAATTGAATATGCAGTTTGATGCTCCCAAATTTTTCTAAGTGCAGGGAGTGTGGGCGATCAAAGGATGCATTCTTTTGACACCCAATCCCTTCAAATTGGCTAAGTGTCCGACCCTCAAAGTGAATGATAGGAGGTACAATGTGATGGTTTGGCATGTGAGCTTGATTTATTGAGTAGGCCTAAAAGGAAGGCTAATGTAAACACTAAGTAGTATGCTTATATATATAGGTTCAATTCCCATTGGGGAAGCCTATCAAGCCTTAAAAAAGCAAACTTGAAGGACCTGTGAGTGACTATAAATTATTTATAAATAGTTTATAAATATTTTAATAATCCATGCTTTATTGACAATTACTTTTATGCTAGTTATTTTACAAGAAGTTCCAAGCAATGCATTTCTTTAAAGTTTATAAACGCATGCTAGTTACAAAGTTTATGAAATATGCTTTGGTAGAATGGTTGAACCATGGTAGTTCTCAAAAGAAGATTCTATGACATGTTTAAGTTACAAGTATTTGTATTATGTTTTAAAGCATATGTGCTCTTAATGTTGTTGAGCATGCGTTAGCAAATGATATTCTTATGAAAACTATGTTTTATGAGATCAAGTTTTTAGTAGGCTTATTTTATGAAAATGTTTTCCTATAATGTATTTTTAGCTCAATACTGATGTACAAGGAGAAGGTATCTGAGTTATACTACCTGATTTCAGTTATGTTATGATTCTGATACTAAAGTACTTAGAAAAGGTATCAGAATAATTCACTCAATTCAGTAATAAGCAGTGATACCCTACTTCAGTTATGATCCTTGATGTCAGGATCCAGTTTGCTCTACGTGCACGTATGACAATTAATCAATTCAGTAGGATTGAACCACAAAGGTTATTTCCTAGCATTGGCTAAAAGGTGTTGAACAAAAGGGTTCTCACCCTATCCCAGGCTTATGTTTGAGAGATTGAACAAAAAGGTTCTCTATTGCACATGATATCTGACATTGAGATTGAACCACGAGGGTTCTTTCTCAACCAGGAATCAGTTTAGTTATGTTTTTAGATACAATGGTTTTAAAAGTTTTATATACACGTTTTCTTGGCATGTTTTAGTTCCAGTATTCTGTTTTTTAGCTTTCAGTTTAAGCATGAGATTTATGTTTTTATTAAGTCATTCATTGGGCGAGTAGCTCATTCTTTCAAATGTTTTTCTTTTCCCAGGTAGTGGCCATCTCCCCAGAGGTTAGTTATCATCCTGCTCTGCCACTCAAGGGTTCCAGTTAAAAGTCCAAAGTCTAAAGAGAAGTTTTAGGTATTTATTCTGTAAATGTTTGTACATATGTGTTACTCATATTAGGGACTAGTAAAGTTTATTAGGACCGCTGAACTATGTATGAGTTAATATGATGTAGTTATGTTGTTGTTGTTAATCCATGGTGTTCTGAGGTTACTTTTAAAGTTTCATTAGTTTGATGAATGTTATATATGTATTCCAAGGATCTAAACAGATTAAGGATGTTAGTTAGATAGTAAGTGCCACAAAAGGGTTGATAACTACTGTCGTCACATTCACTTCTAGATTAAGAAGGATAATCTGGGAGGGGGTGTAACACGTCGTCTCCGTTGTGGCAGTGGGAGGACTCCAGTTAGCTTTACAAAATAGGTTTCTTATTTTAAATGATGTATATATTGTTCCTAAACTAAAAAGGAACCTTATTTCTATAAAGTGTTTATTGCAATGTAAATACACTGTTTCTTTTGATTTGAATAAAGTGTTTATTCATAAAGATGGTGTCTTCATTTGCATAGCAAATCTGGAATCGAATTTATATGTGCTAAGGCCATTAGCCATTAATTCCCTCCATAATACTGAAATGTTCAGAACTGTCGTAACTCAATCAAAACGTCGTCGAATTTCTCCAAAAGAAAATGTCTAACTTTGGCATCTACATTTAGGGCACATCAATCTCAATAGGATTGAAAGATTGGTGAAAAATGGACTTCTAGGTGAGTTAAAAAAAATTCTTTGACAGTGTGCGAATCTTGCCTTGAGGGTAAGATGACTAAACGACCTTTTACTGGAAAAGGTTATAGAGCAAGGAGCCTCTTGAATTAGTACATTCTGACCTTTGTGATTCTATGAATGTGCGAGCCCGAGGTGGCTATGAATATTTTATCAGTTTTACTGATGATTACTCCAGGTATGGGTATGTTTATCTTATGAAACGAAAGTCTGAATCCGTTGAAAATTTCAAAGAGTTAAAGGCTGAAGTTGAAAATGCATTGGATAGATGGATTAAAACACTTTGATCAGATCGAGGTGGAGAGCTTTTGGACTCGACATTCCAGGACAATTTGATAGAACATGGAATCGTTTCCCAACTCTCAGTGCCGAGTACACCTCAGCAGAATGGTGTAGGGGAGAGGAGAAATAGGACCTTGTTAGAGATGGTTCGTTCGATGATGAGTTACGCTTCCTAACCGGACTCGTTTTAGGGTTTCACAGTGGAGACTGCAGTGTACATACTCAACTGTATTCCCTCCAAAAGTGTTGCAAGAACACCTCTAGAGTTGTGGAACGAGCGTAAAACTAGTTTACGTCACTTCCGCATTTGAGGTTGCCCTGTATATGTGCTTGAGGCTAATCCCAAGAAGTTGGAACCACGGTCGAGATTGTGTCTCTTTGTAGGCCACCCCAAAGGTATACGAGGGGGTTATTTTTATGATCCGACGGAAAATAGGGTATTTGTTTCAACAAATGCTACTTTCCTTGAAGATGATCATATAAGGGAGCACGGTCCACGAAGCAAAGTCGTGTTACATGAACTTTCCAATGACACTACTGAAACTTCAACAAGAGTTGTTGAAGAGCCTGCTACATCAACAAGATTTATTGATGGAAGTTCATCTAGTAGGTCGGTTCCACCTCAAGAGTTGAGGGAACCTCGACGTAGTGGGAAGGTTGCGAACCCACCCATTCGCTATCTGGGTTTCATGAAATTCTTGCTATGGTAGCAGATGGCGACGTTGAGGATCTGTTGTCTTATAGAAAGGCAATGGAGGATGTTGACCGAGATGAATGAGTCAAGGCCATGGATCTCGAGATGGAGTCGATGTACTTTAACTCAGTATGGGATCTTGTAGATCAGCCTGATGGGGTTCGCCCTATAAGTTGTAAATGGATCTACAAGCACAAATGAAGTGCCGATGGGAAGGTATAAACCTTCAAGGCTCTACTTGTGGCAAAGGATTATACCCAGGTAGAGGGAGTCGACTATGAGGAGACTTTCTCACCTGTTGCCAAGTTAAAATCGATTTGCATCCTCCTATCCATTGCTGCTTATTATAATTATGAGATCTGGAAAATGGACGTCAAGACGACCTTTCTGAATGACAATCTTGAGGAGACCATTTATATGGTGCAACCCGAGGGATTCATAGCCCAAGGTCAAGAACAAAAGGTTTACAAACTGAATCGGTCCATTTATGGACTAAAATAGACGTCTTGATCTTGGAACATATGATTTGATACTGCAATCAATTCGTATGGCTTTGACCAAAACGTTGATAAACCTTGTGTCTATAAGAAGATCATCAATGTTTCAGTAGTTTTCTTAGTGTTGTATGTAGACGATATCCTACTCATTGGGAATGATGTAGGTCTATTGACTGCAGTTAAGAACTGGCTAGTGACCCAATTCCAAATAAAAGATTTGGGAGAGGCTCAGTTTGTTCTAGGTATACAGATCTTTCGAGATCGTAAGAACAAAGTGCTAGAACTGTCTCAAGCATTGTACATTGACAAGATGTTGCTCAAGTACTCGATGCAGGGCTTCAAGAGGGGTTGACGCGCATTTGTAACTTTCATATGAATTGTATAACTGTTTGTTCTGTATTCGACTGTAAATGTAATGTTCATTCATGATTGTGATTTGGAATTATCTTTCTTCCGCTGCTCATGGAGATCGCGAATCCGATTTCCTTCATTCTTCACTTATTGTCTATGAATATTGGATGTTGTATTTGCTTTATCACAAACCAATAAACTAAAATCTCTGGTTGTCATTTGTAACTTAAGCATGTATGTGGAGACATACAGGTGAATCATGTCTTAAGTGATAACAAAAATGGTCTGTAATATATGGCTATAGGAGGGAAACCTTATCCTATTAACGCTACGGATGCCACCTGTTTTGTAGAATAGTAACAAGTGTTGTGACTTGCTACAGATGGTCTAATGCTGATCATTCATGTGGGGACATGCGAACGGGGCGTCCTATATAAAGGAGTTTGTATAAGACCGGACCATGAAGTGTTATAGTCTCGTTACATAACATCGTTCATGACAGAGACTTCACTTCACTAGGATGACCATAGGTAACATGACCTCAATCCTGAGTGATTTGGGAACTCCTGCCTTTGAGGGCGGTCCTTTTATTTGCATGGGTGCGAGTGGCCAGATCGCCGACTCAAACCTACCACTTTGAAGATTCGTCTGATTTGGGAGCTGGGAACTCAACTACACAAGATGGAATTCACCCCTTCTCAGAAACAAGGGTAAATAGATAGATTGCTCCCTTAAGGGCTAATCCCGGGGCTTGAACAATGTGGTTTCACACACCTTCTTATGACCCGAGAGGTGTCCACACATAGTAGAACTATGTTGATTATTCATTAGAGGGATCAGTGGTACTTAAAGAGTTAGATGTAACTACATGGGCAAAATGGTAAATTAGCCCAGATGAACTTACGAGCATCTGTGAAGGGTTATTGTACTGTTGATTGGTTATATCCGATGGATACAGAAATATATATGTGGTCACAAGAGTGCAGTTGTCGGTCTTTAGTAGAATGCCTGACAGTTAACTAATGGTGGATCTCGTGGCTAAAGAGTTTAGTTAGCTATTCACGTACCGTTGGAGCTTCAAGCCATAGGTCCATAACGTCCCCTTGGTAGCTCAATGGATTCAAGTTGAGAATCAATTTTTGGGTCAGTTTGAAGTATTTAAATTGACAAGAGGGAGTTCGATTATATATAATATGATTGAACTGGTCAATTATATATAATATAATTGACATTATGTATGAGATACATTATTTGGAGGAAAATGACATAAATATGATTTATATCTAGTGGAGGAGATATGGTACATATGTTGCATTTGATGTGATATTAAACCATAGGTTAATGAATATAATATGATTATATTTATGATTTATTTTTGGACAATTATAGGATAATTGTATCGACATTTTCTCCGTAACCGTGTGATAGTGGGAGGTTACTTTCAGTTTTCGTAACTGAAGAATAAAATGAAAATCGTTTTCATTTTGCAAAGAGATCGGTCATTTGCACACGTATTGTGTATACAACCTATCACATAGCAAACCAAGAGCCTAAACGATAGCTCAATGTTTCTAAATGATCGTATACACGCGCGCAGCTTACTAAACGATCACATAGGATTTGCTAAACGATCGTCTAGCCTTTTCCTAAACAATCATGCGTTCGAGCATTTACTAAACGATCGTCTATATGATCGTGGCCTATTTACTAAACGATCGTGTATTGCTTCTTAAATGATCAAGCACCATCTATACGATAGACATCAACCTTCTCCCACTTGCTTGGTCGTGGTATATGATATTCTCTTTCTCCTTCCCTCTACCAAATCCAACAGAGCTCACACCTCCTGGATTCTCACATCGAGAATACCGAGGGTTCTAAGTGGTGGTGTCCTCTCCATTGTTGTGTTCGTGTGGAGGCCATTTGTGGGTAGACAACCGGGTTTTGGTGGACGAATTGCTTGGACTTTCCCAGTAAGAGCGAGAGGAGGAGTTATTGTATGAAAGCAAGTTTTTGGTGAAGAATAGTTCTTCAATTGCCACGTTTCTTGCTCTCTTATTGTATAGTTGTTCAAAGCATGTCAGTAATTTGTTGAATATTACATATCTATTCTATGTGATTGTGAATGCGTTAATTCTGTCACAATGTTTTTGGAACAATCTCGTTTCCGCTCAGAGGTACTCTTTGATAAGAGTTCCTTCAATCCACATGGATGACTTTAAATGAGAACATTTTCGAAACTGGAGATGTAAGTAATTTTTTAATGATAACATTTTCATTGTCTATCACTTTTAAAGATAGACAATGATGTGTTTTATCTCTGTCTATCACTGATAGACACTAATAGACTACTATCATTGTTTATAACTGATGGTGCTATTTTTTTCTATAATAATTATTCAAGATATGACTATATTTATAGATGATTATTCAAGATATGGCTATATTTACCTAATGCATCATAAGTCCGAAACACTAGAAAAGTTCAACGAATATAAGCCAGAGGTTAAGAACCAATTAGGTAAAAAGATTAAAACACTTCGATCAGATCGAAGTTGTGAGTATATGGACTTAAAATTTTAGGACTATTTGATAAAACACGGTATTCAGTCCCAACTCATAGCACCCAACACACCTCATCAAAATGGTGTTGTAGAAAGGAAAAACAAAACCCTGTTGGACATGGTTCGTTCTATGATGAGTTATACTCAGAGTCCTAGTTCTTTTTGGGGACATGCAATAGAGACTACAATATATAATTTGAACATGGTTCCCTCGAAAAATGTTTCAGAAACACCTTACGAGTTATAAAGAGGACGTAAAGGTAGTTTACGTAACTTCATAATTTAGGGATGTTGGAACATCATTCAAAAGTATGCCTATTTATAGGCTATCCTAAAGAGATGAAAAATGGTTATTTTTATGATCATCGGGGAGATAAAGTATTTGTATCAACAAATGCAACATTCCTTGAGAAAGACCACGTCAAGAATCATCAACTATGCAGTAAGCTAGTATTAAGTGAGATGTCCAAAGAAACTACAGATAGATCAACAAGAGTTATTGATCAAGTTGGTCCTTCAACAAGAGTTGTTGATGAAACTGGTACTTCACATCTTTATCAAGAATTGAGCACACCTCGACGTAGTGGGAGGGTTGTTCATCAACCTAACCGTTATATAGGTTTAATGGAAATCTAAGTCGTCATACTTGATGACAGCTGAAAGGATCCATTGACTTTTAAACATGCAATGGAAGATTAGGATAAAGACCAATGTATAAAAGCCATGGACCTCGAAATAGAGTCAATGTATTTTAATTCAGTTTGGAAACTTGTAGATCAACCAAAAAAGGTAAAACCTATTGGTTGCAAATGGATCTACAAGAGAAAACGAGACCAAGATGGTAAGGTACAAACCTACAAAGCTAGGGTTTACCTAAAGAGAGGGGTAGACTACGAAAAAAACCTTCTCTCCAGTTGCCATGATCAAGTCTATTGGAATACTCTTATCCATTACTGCCTTTTATGATTATGAAATTTGGCAAATGGATGTCAAGACAACTTTTCTAAATGGTTACCTTGAAGAGAGTATCTATATGTCTCAACCAGAGAGGTTTATTGAACAGGGTCAAGAGCAAAATAGTTGCAAGCTTAAAAGATCCATTTATGGGTTAAAACAAGCATCTCAATCTTGGAATATAAGATTTGACACTGCGATCAAATCTTATAGCTTTGAATAAAACGTTGATGAACCTTGTGTTTACAAGAAGATTTTCAACAATACTGTAGCTTTTCTGGTTCTATACATTGATGATATTCTACTAATTGGAAATGAAGTAGAATTCTAGCTGACGTTAAGAAATGACTAGTCATGCAGTTCCAAATATAGGATTTGGAAGAAGCGCAATATGTTATTGGGATCCAAATAACATAGGCAGTATGTTATGCCTATGCTTATGCCTATGACGGGATGCACATATTTGACTTGTTAGAAAGACTAACCTCTACACCTAGTAGGACCAATAATGGATTGCTTAGAGGAATCCGTGACAGAGCCATTGGGACTTGACATCGCTTTCACACATGATTTGCTCAAAGTGTTAGGTTTTGTTTTAGAGTCAAATATTTAAATTATTCGATTGTTTTAGTCACTTATTTATTTAATTTATTTTGAAGTGGATTAGGGGTACCCGAACAATATTTTTATTTTATTTTATTATTTTAGAGCTTTATTTAATAAAAAAATTATTTCTTTTATTGGATTTTTCTTCTAGAAATATGTTTTTAAGCTTATTTTGTCCTTGAAATATATTAGACAGTTGGGTCGTTAAACAAACCAAACCGAAACTCACAAAACTTATATGACAACTCTATAAATAGAGGAGTTATCAAAGAGTTCATAAATTTAAGACTCCAAAGAATAAGATTATTTTTCTAATAATGCGCTATAAGTCTAAGGGCCAATCTATCGTACAAGATCAACACGAAAAGTCAATCCAATGTACAAAATCAACAAACCAAATTAAGTTGAAAAGTCAATCCAACGTACAAGACAAGTTAAGCTTCAACGTACAAGATCAACCAACCAAATTTACCGAAGAATGAACGTTTCAATCCTCAAGTTAAGAATACATATAAGAAAAAAATTAGATGATAGATATTCATAAGTCTACGTAGAAACGTTCTTTTGAAAATCACTCTTCATTATGCACCTTCACAAAAACCTCATCAACATCCAATTTAACCTAAAGCCCACGATTGGGTTTAAGCCCAAAAAGCCTTCAAGGCATTCAAATACTAATTCAGTGCACGCGTGTAAGGCGTTTCCTGTTATTCTGGACTCCACAAAAAAATCTAGGGATATTAGAGTATAAAGCAATTACACTCAAAATGTTTTTTAAAAATATAGTAAATTGCATCACACTTTCGTTAATCCTAAAATATATCTAGTCTTTTTAATTCTACATTTTTTTTTAATTACACTGTAATTAATTTATCAAATTTATAATAAGGTTATTGATTTTCTTTTAAATTTTCATCGGAACTAAGTGTCTCCATCTATACGAAAAATCTTGCATAAATTTTATGATTTAATTAAAAAATAATTAAAATTTGTACCTCAATCTTCTATCTTAAAAAAATATTTTGAATTTTTCTAACTCCTTTTCTAAACTAACTTTTTATATTTATATTATATTTTTTCTTTAATTCTAACTAAAATCATCTATTTTTAAATTGTTTTTATGATTATCTTATTTTGAATTTTCAAGTTTTGTATTCTATTAATTTTTCTAAATAATTTTTTTATATTTATATTAGATTCACTATTAATCATAACTAAATTATACGTTCTTTAAATTGGTTTTTAAATTATCTTTATTATAATTTTGGTTTAAACTTGAAATATTTTAAAACATCTCATTTTATTAATTAATCTTGTTTTAATATTTTGAATCATATTATCGTTTGTTTTAAAGACTCTATTGGAAAAATTAGCAAAACAAAAATTTCATCAAATTTATAGCAAATTCACCTGTTTTTTAATCCTAAAATGGTAGACTTTTAGTTACACTGTAACTAATTATGCCCTTTTTGCAAGTTTTTTTTAGCATGAATCATGATTTTCTCCTAAAGTATCTTGCTATACTTTTTGAATTTTAAAAATCGAATGTAATTTTTTTTTTTAAATATCATATTTGATTTTATCTTTAGTTTCAAATTTTATTTTATCAGAATTTTCAATTTTTATCATTTTTAAGTCTATTTTGGAGGCTTGACTTGTCGATCAAATTCACTAGGGCATAGATGAGAGGCTCGACTTAATCGACTATCAAACCATTGTGAAAAGGTATGCCAAGCGGCATATGGACGGTGTTGGTATTAACCAATTTGCCTTAAGGGTCTTAGATTCGAATATACCCTCGTCGAATCTTGTTTGTTTCTCTTCTGTTCATGAGATCTTCACAATTGACATCAACACCACATCATAATTGATTCAGTGTTATAAAATTCTAGGTAAGTTCAAGAGTGATTTAGATGGTTTGGTTAATTGATTTTCAATTGCAGTGTTTTTATTTTTAAGTTTAATGTATTTGTTGGGCTAGAGATGGTTTGGTTAATTGATTTTCAATTGCAGTGTTTTTATTTTTAAGTTTAATGTATTTGTTGGGCTAGAGACAAATATCTATCGGAAGTATAGCCAAAAAAATGGGAAATGATATTCTATCACTATGTTTGGTACAAGTTTTTAATCTTCGGAATAGCCATTCGTGGAGGTTTTCATAACCACCCAAATAGATGGGGTTTTCTCTCTCTTACTTTTTATCTTCATTTTATTTTTCTTCTTCTTTGTTGATATTGGTTAATTTATTTAATTTTTATAAATATGTTTAATTTAAGTATATAATTGACATATATAATTAATTTTATTGATAATAATGATAATATAACAATTTATTCTATTATTATGAATTAATATGAAAACCATAATCTTTTTAAAAAATATGAATAACCATAATTGTATTTGCTTAAATTCTTTTTTATTGGTAAAATATATTAACATCATAAATTATTTATTAAAATTACCAATCAATCTTTAAAAAATATTAATTAATTAACTAATAATAAAGTAAGTTATTTTTTTCAATTAAACAATCTTGTACACTTGTACTTCTAAAAAAAATTAATCTATAATCTTAGGTAATTTTTTAAAATTAAAAATATTGTTTGAAGACTTTAAATCAATTAGTTTATATCGACTTCTTTTTTTATGTATATATAAGGTTTATAATTGACATTACACAATTAGTTAATTAACTCTTCAATTAACAAAATTAAAAAAAAAAAATAACTACCAATATGTTTTTTAATAAAAATTGATAATATAAACGTGCAATAAAAAATTTTAATTGATAATAAATATATTAAAGGGTAAATTTAGTTGAATTTTAATGACTTAAAATTGATTTAATAACTTAATGTAATAAAATAAATTAACAAATAAAAATTAATTATTATTAATTTTATACATTATAATTGTATAAAAAAGTATAATATATTCTCATACATCTTATTCTTATTCTCATATATAGCCAAACAGAGTCCTCTTTGATTGACAGACATCTTATTCCTAGATATCCTATCCCAACATCTACAAAACCTCAATCCAACAGGCCTCTTTATGACTACAAAACCATCATATGAATTATAATGCAACTATTTTTTTTCCTTTCTACGTTTCTTTTATTATATATCTTTATTTTCTCCTAAAATATCTCCCTTGTTTTAAATCATAAAATCATATAGTTTTTTTTTTTTTCAAATATCAAAACTAAACCATTTTTTTTCAAATATCGTTTTACTTATTTGTTTTGATTTTTTTTAATCTTTTTTAACTTATTATATGTTTTTGCATTTTGATTTTTTAATTAGTTCGAAAATTTTACACAATCAAACATCTGATTTAAATAAATAAATAAATAAATAAATAAATATATATATATATATATATATAAATAAATAAATAAATATATATATATATTTAAAGGCTTCTTTAAAGTGTTTGTTGCACACCCTCCCTATCTTCTTATTTAGGCTGAAGGCTTCTTTAAAGTAGTAGAGTGAAAAGTGAAGATAGACCAATCACATTTGAAGTAGTTGAGTGGAGAAAATCATGGCTGCGAGTGATTCTATTCATGACTGCACCATTGTTAGGGGTTGAGGTCGGCAACGGAGCCTGTGTCGAAGGAGTCAAGATAGAAAAAGATGGAATTAGAGTGATAATTGGTGGCTCTGAAGGAGCAATAAATGAAGTCAGTGAACAAAGAGCCGAAGTCGAAACTGTTGTTGAAGTTTTGGTGGAAGAAGAGGGAGCCACGTCCGATGGAGTAAGGGATGAAGACAGAATTGAAGTCGGAGGTGTCGCGTTGGTGGAGAAGTAGAGCTCAAAAAGGAAAATGGCAGCAACTTGTTGGAGAAGAGGTCTGCACGTGTTCTGGCCAAGAGATATACCGATAGTCTCTAAATGTTTGTTTTAATTATAGTTTAATTACGAATAATTTTAATGGGTAATTTAGATTTTTTAAAATTCGTTTATTTTTAATTTTTAATTCGCTTTACCATTTTTACGAACCAAATATTGATTTGCTATTTCGAAGAGTTAAAATATGCTATTTCTGTTGTTAGTCAAAAATCTAAAAAAAACTATACAATTGAAACCACCTTATAATTATCGGAAAGTGTGTTGGATAATTTAACCCTTAAATATTGTTCATTAAAAATACAACTATTTATGCTTTCTTTTTTTCCCTTTTAAATAACGATAAATAAATATAAAACTTTTGATATAGGAAAATTGCATCTGTTTTGATTACATTTAGGTTAGTGAAAACCTAATAACCCATATCCAAATTTGTAATAAAAAAATACAAATAGATTGACGAACGGAGGGTGATAAATCCAATTACGTCGTATTGTTACCTCGTTACAATTACTATTAAGTTTACTATTTATTGTTACTGTTCCAAAGATTTTTTTTTTTGACAATTTTACTCTTGTCATTATCATTTCACTTTTAGAGGTGAAGGTAACACTAACTATAATAGTAAATTTGACAAAACTCATAAATATAAATAAATGTAATAAAAAAATAACTAAATTATATTTGTGGTTGTGGCCCATTACGATTGATCTATACCTTGTATACACAAAACGTGATTGAAATTGAGAAAATTTACGGAATAAATCATTCTTAGAAGCTTGCGAACTAGTCCTAGTAAGTAAACAACAAAAATCATTTTCCCAACCAAATATGATTCCTACTCATATTTTCCCTGGAGTAATAAATACTGTATTTTACCCATTGCTTTATTTATGAATGTTGTCGATAAAAATATTTGTATATGCATTTAATAAATACAAAATATACAATCTAGTATAAAATCTAAACAAATTGACATTAGAATTTGGATTTTTGTTTAAATCATTCAGTTAGAAAGTTCTATTATATATTCTACTCTTTTTTTTCTTTTTAAAACTGAATATAGAACAGAATTTATAACGTGTATTTAAATTAGGGTCGAATTTCATGAAACGAAAAGTTTGTTGAAATAAGTTTGATATAATTTACTAAATCTAAAGGTAAATGTTGGTTTTTTCTCCAAAATACTATAATTATTTTATTCTACGTGTATATAAATAAAGAGTCAACTAAATTAAGAATAGTTCGTCCTATACATTGACAATTGATGTTTATTTTTAGATGAAATAATAATAATAATAATAATTGTTTTTGATTTAAAATAATATTCAAGTTTTTTTTAATAAGATGAAACTCCAATTTATTATGCTAAAACTAAAACTTACTTTGAAAAAACTAAAAAACTATTGAAAGTTGACTTGGCTAATTTGATATTTAACATTACATGTATAAAAATGCCCTAAAATGATGAAGATTTGTGTTTGAAATTATGAAATGAAATTTCAAAATGGGGAGAGAAGATTAGAAGTAGAATTATGAGATTTATTGATTAAATAAATATAATGTTTAGTTGGGGCCAGAATTGTATAATATAAATTATTATGTAACAGAATAAAAGTTTTTTTTGCTTATTGTTGAAGACAGGTTGCCAGGCTGGCATCCGCAAATTTATTTTTGGGCATTTGCATCTTACAGCTTATATATTATAACTGTCCTTGTCATATGAACTTCTTCAAGTCCTCATACGCGTTTTTTCACATAATTTTCCTCTCCCAAAATATAAATATCCCCTAAAATAACTTTTTTTTAAAAAAAAATTAAACGGTTACCAAATAAATCTTTTAAATCATCTTTTCATTGAAACACTATCTATGGTTAATTGACATCATTTTATCATATTCATTCGTCGTGTCACATTACTATTATTATTTCCAAATAATAAAACAAAGAAAACTGGTTTTCAATCCATATTACAGAAAAGTTGAGTGTTTCATCTTCACTCATCTCATGACATTTTTATTATTAAGATTTTGAGTAAATTGGGTAAAAAAAGAAAAAAAAAAAAACTAAGGGAAAAAGATATTCTCTTAAAATAGGCTCGTGTACCTATCGCGGGTAATATTCGATCCAAATTTTATAAAAGCCGAGTCTTCACTTGTCACGTCATCTTTTGCTCCCTTTTTTTTTCACTGTCACGTTAACTTAATCAAAATGAATCGTTTGTTTTTTTAATATGGATATGACTGTTATAAGACATAAATACTTTTAACATGAATTTTTAAAGAGAGATTGCTAACGTCCTTAACCCGTTAAATTAAATATAACATAATCTAAAGTTTAATGTAATAATTATTTTTCTAGTTATATATGACATAGATAAATAGAACTATGAGAGTAGAATCTTTTAGGTTCCTTTTGTAACTTTATATTTTTAGTAAATTCACATTTGTCCCTTTCTAATGAAACAAAACTCTTCAAATCCTTGTACAATGTACTGAGAAAATTTGAAAGGAGGAATGTATGCTCATAGGAGGCCATCTATCTGGTGGAGGCGGTTATACATGAAATGGTGCAATTCATTTTAGATGTCGGTTAAAACAAATCAAATTGGTGCAATTTATGCCCACAAGATGAGATTGTTGAGTGGAGATTTCTACACTTGAATTATTGCATTCATTCTAGTTGTATTAGTTGTATGTTGAGAAAAGTTGAATACATGCAATTTACGTCTAGGGAACATGTTTTTTTTATTGAAGATGGTTGCACATGAATTGATGCACTAATTCTTTGTGTTCGTAGAAAAAAGTCAAATATGTATAATTTATGCCAATGGGACAAACTTTTCGAGTGAATGCGGTTGCACGTGAATTCACATCCATTCCAAGTCTCTACTTAGAAAATACCAATATGTGCAATTAGTATACTAATTGATCATGATTGTCCATATAGAGATGGTTTTACACATGAATTGGTGCATCCATTTTAGGTGTCCCCAGAGTAAAGTCAAATATGTTCGACTTATACTAACAGTAAATCGGTGGCTGAGGTGGTGACGAATGAAAAGATTCATCTATTATAAATGTCGTTGAGAAAAGTTAAATAAGTACAGTGTATGGCCCCACGATGCAAAAGTTAGAGTAAAAATGATTATACATAAAATTCTTGCATTCATGTTGAGTATCTACTAAGAAGTGTTATTATTATTTTTTTTAACTAAATCAAATTTTAAACTTTACCATACATGAGTATTGCATGTGGTCAAAAAAATATCTTTGACATTTCTCATGTTAGTCAAAATTTCAAGTGTTAAATAAAAAAAAAAAAAAACATTTTGAGAATCCCACATTGCTTAGTTTAGAAAGTGAAATCCTCTTCTTATACTCTCACATCGAGTTATGGATTTAGTTCCTAAGGGTAATCATATTTTAAAGGGAGTGAAGAGATAACAAATGTAGGTGTGGTGGACATCTCAAATGCATTTCCATTATTTGGGCAAGGTGTGTATGATTATTTTTCATTAAAAAAATATATTAATAATTATTATCTTACTTTATTATTTTTTAAATCATTCATTCAACCGCTCCAACACGTGTCGCGAGCAGGTGGTGTCGGTCATGTCTTCCGCGCGCTTTACGCAGTTGCACGTTCATGGCTGTACGGTTTTTGTTTTGTTTTCCGTCGGCCCTTTACGCCTATAAAAGGCACAAGCCTTTTCATTTCAATACAACTTATTCTTCCATTTCCTCCCTCAAACTCTTCCTCATTTAGTTTCTGAGCAAGTCAGTCTGAAGGGTGTAAGTTTTTTATCGGTCACAGTACAATTTCAATCACGACTTAGCTTAAAGAGAATGAGATTCGCAAAACGTCTTAAAGAGAGTGAGATTCGCGACTTAGCTTGTAACAAGTTTTTGTTTTGCAAATTCCATTTTTTGACTATTACCATTCGTGACCATTTATTGCTGTCATTTCTATCCATCGGAGAATAGCAAACTCAACATCTCTTATTTTGTATTAGTTGACAAATAACTTTGTTTTTGACATGGTTAAAAACTATACTCTACATACTTGCGCCGTTGACACTCAGTTTTTAAAAATAAATAAATAAACTGAGAAAATATTATTCAACTCTTCTGATTGGATTTGTTAAGTTAGTAAATCAGATCTACATTGAGCACAATTTTATATGACACATTGTTGCAATTGAACTCTGAATTAGATGGAGAAAGACAAATTAAACACAAACAAATAAATATTTATGCACTGTTAAAGAAAAAAAAAACAAATACTAAATAAATATTTTTGCGCATTTGATCTTCAAAACGTACAACGAATTGCTTAAATATATATTTTTTTTAATTTATCTACTAAAGAAATTAATAATATAATTTTTGTCACCATGTTTGTTAGAAAAATTATGGGCATACATTATGTTTATCGAGAAATTATGCATTATTAAAAAAAAAGCATTATAATATGTATTTTCTTATTTTTTTTCTCAATTATAACAAACCATATGTGGGCGAGTAATGCAAATCTTTGACTTCAAAGTAGATAATACAAACACACAATCATTTTGACTATTACAGATTTTTCCTTACCATGTCAAAGACTACTTAAACTAGTTTTATATCTCAAAAATATTGAATTGCAATAAAGAGAAGAGATCTCTAAGCCTGAAGTCAAGATAAATACAAAACACAACTAAAAGAGTTATTAAAAGCAAATCAAAACAAAGAAACAATGAAACACGCAAATAAATGCACAGACACACATAACTTAAGTAAAAGGGTCCCAAGGAGAAGAGTCTACTTCAATCCTTTCAATAAGTGCTCCAATCCACTTAGAACAATAGAGGAAAACTCCAACTCTCACAACCTAATTGGGAGGACATAAGGTAGATGCATAGCCACAATGGTTACACTTTCTCCAAATATTATAAATAATAGTACACAAAGCAATTCTTCTAATCTTATATAGTAATCTAGATTAAAATGACATTATTTAGTCAAGCTTAGTGTTCCAATGAGAAATCCTATGGGACCCACCCTCCTAAGAGCTTATTCTCCCATATAGGATGTTTAAAATCGTAATCAAAGAATAAATGGTCTCAAAACTCAACTCCATTAATAGAAAGACAAACACATACTTGAGGTATGTTAGAACACCATCAACTAATACGATTACACATTTGTAAATAATTCCAGACAACGAGCTAGGAAATAAAAAGTGCATGGGAATATTACCTTCAAATCATAAGAGGCTAGTCCAAGGCACCTAAGGTGTCTATGTCGTGAGGACTCCCAAATACTCGTGACTGAAAACACGCCAAAAAGGACAAGGTGGCTAGGCAACATAATCCTCCCTTCTAACTTCAACTACAATCGACTGAACTTGCTTCAAGAGATCAACCGTCTCTCCCGATCTAGAAGGCCAAGCCCAAGTCCCAGAAGGGTGAAAAAACACTAGCCTTAGCATGAAGAGAACTATATGCATCTAAAATAACCATCGTACAAGAGAAACAAACAACCTATATAACCTTAACACACAAAATATAGATCTATATCCAGGCAACCCACATAGATCGATAACAAATTAGGACAACCCAAAACAACTTCATGACACTAATGACATTCAGAGGAGGAAAATGATGGATACCTAGACCACACTTGCAATATAGCAGACAAACCTTCGACCAAGCAACATTGGCCCCACTAACATTATCTGACGTCCCCTCTAAAGATATGATTAAAGTAAACGGGATCTGAGTCATGCACGACTTTCGCGGGATAACAAATACACTGACCCAATAAACTTTAAAAATTCTTCAGAGCAGACCGAATAAATTGTAGTCGACCAACATAAAAGAAATCCCTATTTAACAAGATGATGATATATACAATTCACTTCCTTGTATTATAACTCTACAAGATTTGAATGTATTTGTATTTATATGTTATCAACTAAGCATTGTTCAATTAATTAAAATATATTTCATAAATCAAAAGGTTAAAGTTTGAATTCTTTCCTTTCCATTATTGTATTAAACTTAAAAAGTTATTACTTCTTTGAATATATCATCCACCAAAAAGTAAAACATTTGAATCATTCGCTTTATATATGGTTGAACTATAATTAATAACATTCAAATTAAAAGTTAGCTTGAAATGGTCTAAAAACATGTCAAGGGATAAATATTAATCATAACCACGACCTTATCATACCAAAGTTTCAAAAGAAAACCATCTATGGAATTCAAGAGGTTTCCACAATTTCTATTTTAAATAAATAAAAAAAAACGTCTAAATTTTAAATTACTTGAAAATGTTTGAAACATAATAAAAATCCCATTAATACTTAAAGAACACCAACTCAATTTTGAAAAATATATTTATTTTTTGAGGAAAAAGAATTAAAAAAAAAAACATACTTTCAAAGCTATTATCCAATCCTTATTCCTTATACGCAACTATTCATATTATGATATTCACATGAAAAAAAGTGATTAATTGACAGCAATAAATATAATAATAATAATTATAAAAAAAAAAAAAAAAACAATTTCCATATCTTTCGCTTGTTTCTTCGGGAAAAAATAATCAAATTATGAAGAAAACCGCATGATTGAGTAAGCTAAGAACTGAAAAAAAAAAAAAAAAATTAAATTAGCGGAAGAATTTGCAGAAGTGCTTATTGATGTGGATGGATGAGATGAGTGGAAAATTTTGATTTCTGTGGTGTCGAAGATCGGTGAAATGATGTGTTGATTCGTTTTTGGAATCTGCGAGAAATCTCTCTCTCTCTTTACGCTTCTTCATCTTGACTCTCTTCACCAACAACCCTTTCTTTCACACTGTCTGAACCTTTTTTTGGTAGTGAATCACGGTTTCTTTCTCCTCAAACCCCAACTTTGAGTTGTGCTGGCCTCTTCCTTTCCGCTCAGGTGGATTTGGCGGTGGTCAAATTCAGTTCAAGTTGAAGCCAATCGGAATTCGACACCTTATTTATTTTGTTTTACTTTCCACTGTTTGATGTTGAAAACTTGGAGAGAACGAAGATATTCTGTTGAATATACAGTAGTGTTTTGATTTTTGTTTTCTGCAGAGAGGAGTTGAAGGGGGAGCTGGAAGTAATTGAATTTGGTCGGTTCCGAGGAGCTTGATTGAACTTATTGAAGGTAGCTGAGAAGATTCTTGATCTTGCTTTGCTGCTGTTCTTATTCGATTTAATTAGTTCATGCTTTTTCATTACTTTCGAGTTAATTTATGTCTGAGATTGGGGTCTGGTTCTTTAATGGAGAAACTACTTTATTTTTTGTGGTTGGAAGATTAATGTCGATGTCAAATATTGAAGTAGGTATAATAGGTGAATTCTGGAATGGATTTCGCTTCTCCAACAGCGAAGTTCCATTTTCGCTGTTTTTTCTTTCGGTTGTTCTTCCTTTGCGTTAAGGTGGAACCAGTTCGGTCGAGGTTCAGTTGACTTTTTTTGTTTTCAGGTTGAATTTGTTGAGTCTCCTTTCAAATGAGCAAATCATAATGAACGGAATCGTGGGTTTGTTGGTCAATGGATTCTCCAGACAAGACATTGACTGATATACTTGGTAATTGGAAGTCGTGGATCCCTTGGCGATCTGAATCAGCTAATGTATCGAGGGCTTTTTGGATGCCTGATCAGAGCTGCCGGGTATGCTACGATTGTGACTCACAATTTACCCTTATCAACCGTAGACACCATTGCCGTCTTTGTGGAAGAGTGTTCTGTGCCAAGTGTACAGCAAACTCGATACTTGCTCCATCAGGTGACCCAAGAATCCCTCGTGAAGAGAGGGAGAGAATTCGTGTTTGTAACTATTGCTTCAAGCAATGGAATCAGGGAATAGCTGCTCCAGATCATGAGATCAGGGTGCTTAACCAGGATATCTCCAGTTCACCATCAGCAGCAAGTTTGTCCAGTCCTAGATCAAGTGGCACTGCTGACAGCAGCATTACTTTTGCTTCTGTGCCTTACTCCCTTGAGGCCAACCAACAAGCTCAAGAGCATTCTGGTCTCAGCCCACAACATTCGTCTGTTATCTTAACAGGCAGAGATCAGCAGGGTGAATCGGCATCGGGAAGGAGCATTGACATTCTTTCTAGCATAGGAGATATACCACAAAATTATTCCATGAACAGGTTTTACCTCGCTCTAATGTTCGCATTTAATTTTTGGTTGTTGCTTGGCCTGTACAATCCCTTTAATATTTTGATCATTCTAACCACCTCTATTATAGGGTTTCTGCTCTTTGTTACAAATCGATATTTTGATTTAATCTCAAGTGTTTAACTTAATGGTAGAAGACCCTTGGTGTTGATCAACCGGCCATAAATTTGAGAAAATAAGAGCCACACATATCCAAATCGTATAGGATTGGAGAGTAGTTTAATGTTTGGGATTTCATTTTGAAATTCCAATATCATTTTACTTATGTAGTCATTTTAATAGTTGGTGTTTCCTGGCAAGAAGGCATAGAATGAAACATCTTTTGTTGTATTTTACTCATGTGCCTTGTGGTTTCTTTGTTATCAGGAGTGCTGGCAAGGATGATTATGATGGTGTATACAAGTCAGATACTGAAGCAAGCCATTCACCTCCAGCCATAAGTTACTTTGGTCAAGCTGAATCTGAAGAGATTGGCAATGAGCATGGTCCACATAGTGAGCAGCTCGATGGGGAAAACAATGACGCCAGAAGTTTAAGTAGCTCTCCCTTGCAGGAAAGTTTTTATTCACATGGTCTGGAAGGAATTCCAGATCTTGACCAGAAGGAAGAAACAAATTTTATTTATGGAGAAGATCAAGGGCATGCCTCCTTAGACTTTACGGATGATGCCCAGTCTGAACCTGTTGATTTTGAGAACAATGAGCTTCTCTGGATCCCACCTGAACCTGAAGACGAAGAAGATGAGAGGGAAACTTTTTACGATGATGATGATGAGGGACATGATGCTGGTGAATGGGGGTATTTGCGAGCATCTAGCAGTTTTGGGAGTGGGGAATATCGTAGTAAGGATAGGTCTAGTGAGGAGCACAAGAATGTCATGAAGAATGTTGTCGATGGACATTTTAGGGCTTTAGTTGCTCAATTATTGCAGGTTGAGAACCTTCCTTTGGGCGAGATCAGTGATAAAGAGAGTTGGCTGGAGATAATTACTTCCCTCTCTTGGGAGGCGGCCACACTACTAAAGCCAGATATGAGTAGATGTGGTGAGATGGACCCTGGTGGATATGTGAAAGTCAAATGTATTGCTTCAGGACATCGCCGCAGTAGGTAACTGTTTTGGTGTGTATAAAGCTTTTCATCTGTCATTAAACTGTCTCAAGTCACTTATGACACCTAACTGTGTCTACGGGTTTCTGTAACAAAACTATTGTCCTATTTTACGTTTTGATGATGTGATGCTTAATTACACAATTCTTTCCATCTTGGCCACTTTTTTTTGACTGATGAATCTCTATATATATTTTCTCTGATATGGTCCATACCTATGTTGAATGCTAACGTCCCTAATCACAACAACTGATTCTTCTTTATTCTATAGTTGCATGTGCTTTTGGTTTTAAAATAAGTTAATACTTCTAGCTCTAACCTTCTGACAATGGTTCAACAACTTTCTTTTAGTACGGTGGTAAAGGGGGTGGTTTGTAAGAAAAATGTGGCCCATCGGAGAATGATCTCAAAGATAGAGAAGTCTCGCTTGCTGATTCTTGGAGGTGCACTTGAATACCAACGGGTTTCCAATCACTTATCAAGTTTCGATACACTGTTGCAGCAGGTTGTAACTTTTTATTCTCTGTCTGTTAGTTATAAATGATTAATTGCCAGTGCTTGTATATATTCTGTACACCACCACATGCATTCATTTGTTTCTTTTTTCCTTTTCTCCCTTGTCTTGTGCTAATTTGATTTAAACCTTTTTAGGAGATTGACCATTTGAAGATGGCAGTTGCAAAAATAGATGCACACCGCCCTGATGTTCTTTTAGTTGAAAAATCGGTGTCAAGATTTGCACAAGAGTACCTACTTGCAAAAGATATATCGCTCGTTCTCAATATCAAGAGACCTCTTTTGGAGCGTATAGCCCGCTGCACGGGTGCACAGATAGTTCCTTCGATCGATCAACTTTCATCACCAAAGTTGGGATATTGTGAGTTATTTCATGTAGAAAGGTTCACGGAAGATCTGACCTCTTCTGGACAGAGAGGGAAAAAATCGGTGAAGACATTGATGTTTTTTGAAGGCTGCCCAAAGCCATTGGGTTGTACTGTAAGTTCTTGATATATCTATTGCCAAATTTGTGTGTATATGTTTACTGAGAATAATGTGTAAAATCACGCTTGTCATTGTGGCCATGAAAAGTAATGTACCAAGAATTTCTAGAATTACTAGGGTGGAAGAAAAGCTTGGGCATGGCAGAACTTCGTTTCTGCATGAATATTGCTCACTTGTTGATTTTCATCCTTAGGACTATCTGCTGGAAGAATGGATTGGTGGTTTCGGAGTTAGTTTCCATGCACACTTCTTTTTGGGGGGTAGGACTGAGGAAATGATGACTTGGCAGTATTCAGATCTATAACTGTTTCATTTTTTCAGTGGTCCAGTGGATGTATTACTTAATTTGATCGTTGGTTGTTGTGCCATACTTACAGAATAGATGTGTGATTACAGACCATTGGTTTAAGTAGTTATAACTTTTACTTGTCTATTCCTTTTAGATTTTACTTAGAGGTGCTGACATGGATGAGTTGAAGAAGGCAAAGCGAGTTGTTCAGTATGGAGTTTTTGCTGCTTATCATTTGGCCTTGGAAACATCTTTTCTTGCTGATGAAAGAGCCTCTCTACCAGAGCTTCCCTTGAACTCCCCAATTACTGTTGCAATTCCTGTGAAATCGTCCGTCGTTGAGAGATCCATATCAATGGTCCCTGATTTCAGTCTTCCTACCTATCAGGGACAGCAACCTAGCTTACCTATTGATGAGCCACAAAGGTCCAAAAGTTTACCTTCCTCAGATCTAATCTTATCTAGCAACAGCACTGTACCCTTTGTAGAAAATGGCCCTAGTTCTCAACTCTCACAACCAAGTTCATCCGCTGCAAATTCAGCAGCAATTTTCTCTTCTCATCCCGTGTCTTGGACTATTGGTTCTGAGTCTTATGGCAATGAGCCCTCTCCATATGGTACAATTAAGGAGAGAAATGCATTGGGTCCCCGTGGTGAAATGGAAGAATCTTCTGCTAATGGTTATCAACACCATCAAGAACTAGAATCTGGCAAGTTTCCTATTGATTCTGAAGTCGTTCATAACTCAGTGGTATCTAGCCAGCCAATTGACTCGGAGCCATTAAACGCGCAACAGAATATTCAAAATCATCAAGAGTTTGGAACTTCTAAAGAGGAGCTGGGAACAGGGAAAGATGATTTCACTACAGCCTCTTCTGCCCATCAAAGTATTTTGGTCTCGTTATCATCAAGGTGCATATTGAAAGGAAGTGTCTGTGAAAGGTCGCATCTCTTTAGAATCAAATACTATGGGACTTTCGATAAACCTTTAGGCCGATTCTTAAGGGACAAACTATTTAATCAGGTGAGCTGTCTTATTTTAATGTACATCAGATTTCTTTCTATTAAAAACTTGGAAATACTGATGAAAATGATGAGTCATTATACCATTTCAGGCTTATCGATGCGATTCTTGTGAAATGCCAGCAGAAGCACATGTTCATTGTTATACTCATAGACAGGGCACCCTCACAATATCTGTTAAGAAGTTACCAGAAATTCTCTTGCCAGGTGAAAGGGAAGGGAAGATTTGGATGTGGCATAGATGCCTGCGATGCCCACGAAACAATGGTTTTCCCCCAGCTACTCGAAGAGTAGTGATGTCAGATGCTGCATGGGGACTCTCCTTTGGGAAGTTCTTAGAGCTCAGTTTTTCAAACCACATTGCTGCTAGCAGAGTGGCAAGCTGTGGCCACTCCCTACATAGAGACTGCCTTCGTTTTTATGGGTAATTAATTGGCTTACCAAAAAAATATTTGAATTCTTAAAAATTATAAAATCAGCCAGTATTTATATATAATAGACACCTGGCAATACATAAGTGTAGTAAGATGTCTTTCAATTTCATGCACCACTCCATGAAAAGAGAGAAACCATAGTCTTCATGGACATATCGGAGCATAGTACTTTCTGAAGTAATACTGATCGTCCTCATATTTAATTACAGTCAATTTGTTATATCTGTAATTAAATTCTTAAATAGTCTTATGTAGTCCATTTTTTATAATTGATGTAAATTTATATATTGGTACTCGGTTTGTTATGCTGATTAACATTTTACCATGCAATTTGAGTGCCAAAGTTGGTTCCTTTATTCCTCTTGATGAATGTTGTGTGCTTATTTTTGTACTTGATTCAGAACATTATTATATATACATTATAGGGCCCACATATCACTGGAAGTTATGTAAGTTCTAGAGTTTTAGATATAATATTAAATTCACTCTAACCCATCGACTTAAGTTTTGGGTTTAGTGATATCAAAGCAGGACGTTCTGAGTTCAAACCTATGTAAAGTCATTTCCTCCCCAACCCAATTTATATTGAATTCTACTTGTTGGGCCTTTAACAAATTTTTGAGTTCACAAGTAAGGGGATAGTATTAGAGTGTTGATATAATATTGAACTTATGTAACCCATAATTAAGCTTTTGGGTTCCCGTGAAAAGATATCTCTTTTCTTTTCTTTTCTTTTTTCTCAACCTGTGGGGGATATCAAACTTGCCATAGTGGAAAACATACAGTCTCTCATTTCACTTGTGCATCTTCTTTTTCAACCTATGGGGATATCAGAGTAGCCAAAATTGAAAATAACTTCTTTCATTGCTTTACTTGTACAGATATGGGAGAATGATTGCTTGTTTCCGCTATACTTCAACCGATGTGCATTCTGTATACCTTCCACCATCAAAACTGGATTTCAACTATGAGGATCAGGAGTGGATACGAAAAGAAAAGGATGAGGTACAATAACTTTTAGATTTGAGATGTTTATGATATAATTTTCACTGCACATGGATGATTTAATTATCTGATTCTAGCAGGTGGTGAACCAGGCTGAGCTTTTGTTCTCCGAAGTGTTGAATACTCTTCGTCAAATTGCAGAAAAAATATCTGGTGCAGGGACCCTCAATAGCATGAGAAAAATGGAACTAAGACGCCAGATTGCTGGGTTGGAAGCAATGTTACAGAAAGAGAAGGCCAAATTTGAGGTAAGCCTCCAAGAATGGTGAATGTTAAAGTTAGAATGTGTTAGGATACCAGCTAACAAGAATACTCAAGAACATAAAGAACAAGCAAAGAGCACTAAAAGATAGATTTATATTGCAATATCATTAAAGAAACTACAGTATACCATAGCCTTTCGAGAGGCCTACTCTCTCCCATTCCCCATAGGAAATCACTACAAAATTCCTCAGTTTTCCTCTCAACCCACTCCTATTTATTACCAAAGCCCTAACCAACTTACTAGCTATTTACTAATTTGCCCCTACTCATAACCATACTAATATTTACTAATAATCTTACTATGTCCATAACTAGGGGTCTTATAGAATGCTCTTTGGCATCTAACCATCCTTCCTGACTTTGTATGGAAATGCAATTTGGTTAGACTGTAATTTTCAGTTGAATCCCTTGAGTTGATGGGTTTGTCTTCTCATACTTGATCAACAAATTTTTTCTTTCTACTCCTCAATCTGTTTACTAATTGGGAATAAGGATGAATCATAGTGGTTGACCTCGTCTTACACTGTTTTATTGTATGGTGCATATGCCTTTTTGACCATTTCGATGGCTCATTTGTGATATCTGCATGTATCTTTTAAGAACTGGGATGGATCAAAGTTGTTGAACGCCTGCCGTTTTACTGTGTGGTGCATATGCCTTGAAAGATTTGATGTATGCCCTGATTACATTTTGTCAAATAGAAATTAAAACAAACCTGAGAAGTAAATATGTCCTCAGTGATTTTTTTCCCTTTTTGAAATTTAATGTATACATCTATTATTCTCAGTGATACTAACTGACGTGTTCATGAAGATCTTTTCTTGTATCTCAAAAACCACAATTGTTTCTTATATTTGAAAATATAAAAATCATTACATTTAAAGTTCATGTGGACAATATCTAATTTCTTGCTAATTTAGTTGGTTCTGATGCTTGTGGTCAAGGAATCACTCCATAAAACTATGAATGGGGAAGGAAAACAGGGCCAGGGTGCTGTGGACATTCTTGAGATCAACTACCTGCGTAGGAAGTTACTAATTCAAGCTTATGTATGGGACCAGCAATTGATCCAAGCAGCCAGTTTAGATAACGGGAACTCTGCTGGCAGCTTTAATGCAGAATCTGAAGAGAGACTTGTGGTTGATAGCGAGAAGCTCTCTGAAATTAGCACCAACAGCAAATTGGTTGAAGACCTTAAATCCTCTGACTCTCGTCTTGTCTATCAACAGTGTAATGAAGGCCCAAGTAATGGTAAGGAATTTGTTACCAGCTCGGTTCAACCTGACATTCAAGTTGAAGAAGTTGGAGATTCAGATCCAGATAAAGAACATTTATGCAGCACGAGCATTAGTCCTCCATCTGAACCCCTAGAATCAAAGACATATTTTCATTCAGCTCAGGCTGATGGGCAGTTTTCTAGGATGGTGAGTTTATCAGATACACTCGAGGCTGCATGGACAGGTGAAAATGGTTCAGTAGTTGGAATAACAAAAGATAATTCCCATATTTTGTCCAATTCATCAGGCACCGATATTACCATATGGAATGATCGTTCTGAAGATCAGAATGGGGACAGGGTTACCCATGCTGTTTCTCAGTCGCTTCCTTCAAAGGCACTTGAGGATACAGAAGACTTTGAAGGCCACTTAGAGACGGCTTTCTCAAACTTTTATTATTTATTTAATGAAAATTTTCTAGCTAGTGGTCAGAAACTTGAAGCACTAGCTAAACACAATCCTGTCTTTCTGTCTTCATTCTGGGAGCTAGAGTTTCAAGGTGGAGCTAGACTGTTCTTGCCTCTTGGCGTAAATGAAACTGTTGTTCCGGTCTATGATGATGAACCCTCAAGTATTATAGCTTACTCTCTAATGTCACCAGAATATCATTCCCAGTTGATTGATGAGGCAGAAAAACTGAGAGATTGTGGTGATTCGTTGCCTGCCTTATCTTACACAGACTCATTTTTCCAGTCCTCTGATGATTTCTCCTTTGATACGTCTAAAAGTATGGGACCTTCAGATGACACTGTTTCATCCATCTCTGGATCTCGTACCTCTATTAGTTTGGATCCACTCTTATACCCAAAGTCCCTTAATCCCAGAATTTTTTTTGAAGAATATGGCCCACATGGTGGAGTAAAATATTCTGTTACCTGTTACTATGCAAAACGATTTGAAGCTTTGAGGAGGATTTGTTGTTCAGAACTTGATTTTGTAAAGTCTCTTAGTCGTTGTAAGAAGTGGGGAGCCCAAGGTGGTAAGAGTAATGTGTTCTTTGCCAAAACATTGGACGATCGTTTTATTATTAAGCAAGTCACCAAGACTGAACTGGAGTCATTCATTAAATTTGCACCTGAATATTTCAAGTATTTGTCTGAATCAATTGGTACGAGAAGTCCTACATGCCTAGCAAAAATTCTTGGAATCTATCAGGTACCTCTAATCCTTTAGCTTTATTACATAATCAGGTTGTGAAATTGTAACAATGTTTAGAGAGTTTTCCAGGACTCGAGAAAAGTTAACTCTTCAAGATAGATTGATAATAGTCTGTTATAAATGGTCAATTCATCTTTTGACGGCTAAATGGAAGAGATGATGAAATGAAAATGAAAATTTTTTTTTCCTACTTTTGGAACACAATTTGATCCTAAAATGGACTACAGGTACTAATTATCTTTAAGAAGAAAAATCTAGAAACGAAGCATAAGAATAAACGAAGCATAAGAATTTTATACGGATGTTTGAAGCCATTTCAATTAGCCTACAATGGTTAAACTTTTGATAATTGAGAGGTTTTCTTCTCTGAAATTTACTGTTTGTTGTTGGTTCCATGGTGGAAGGTTACGGCAAAACATCTTAAGGGAGGTAAAGAATCAAAGATGGACGTTCTGGTTATGGAGAATCTTCTGTTTAGAAGGAATGTTTCGCGACTTTATGATCTCAAAGGATCCTCAAGATCACGCTATAATGCTGATTCAACTGGGAATAACAAAGTTCTGTTGGACCAAAACTTGATTGAAGCAATGCGAACTTCTCCAATTTTCGTTGGAAACAAAGCAAAACGATTGTTGGAGAGAGCTGTCTGGAATGATACTTCATTTCTTGCCGTAAGTTTATCAGTATGTGTATTTGCTTGATGTTCGTAAACGATCTTCCAACACATTCTCACGCACTGTTTAACCTGTGGTAATGTAGTCAATCGGCGTGATGGACTACTCGTTGCTGGTTGGGGTGGACGAGGAGAAACATGAACTAGTAATCGGGATCATCGATTTCGTGAGACAGTACACGTGGGACAAGCACCTCGAGACTTGGGTAAAGGCTACCGGCATTCTTGGTGGGGCAAAGAACTCGTCTCCAACAGTGATCTCCCCCAAGGAATACAAGAAGAGGTTCAGAAAAGCAATGACAACCTACTTCCTGATGGTCCCAGACCAATGGTTTCCGCAGTCTATCGTTCCGAGCCAGTCTCAGTCTGATTTTGGTGACGAGAACATGGCGGATGGAAAATCTGATGCTGTTTCTGTTACGTTGTAGATAGATGTGAGTGAATCTCAGAGTACAACCTCTCACTTTTTGTTCATTGAGTAAATTGATTCTTTTAGGTAGATTCTTTTCCCCCTTTTTTCTTTTGGTCTGAATTTCATTGTTGAAGAGCAAGAGGAGGTGATGATAATTCTTAGGAGGTGTGAAAGAAGGCTGTTAAAGCCATTAAGAAAAAGGAGGTACAATATTAGTTAACCTCTTGATTAAGATCTCTGTATAAAATAGGTAGTGTTGTAGTTAGATATACAGTGTATAGCTTCTGTTCCCCTTATCAATGTCTTATGCTTCCAAAAAAACACATTACCTCCATATGTTGTACTTTACAAGATAAGTTACTTCAGTTCCAACATCATTGAAACTAAATTTTCAATCTTATCACACATCAGCCATCATCATCTCAAACTTCAGTAGTTTAAGAATTGGATTAATTCAGGAAAAAAAAAATGCAATTTTAGGGCAGTGCATTTGATTAAGTGGTTCAGATCCAGAAGTAAGTAGATCTACTAAAAATTACTCAAATTAAAACAAGGTCTGTTTACACCTTACTTAAACAGGATATAGAACTATATTATTAAAAAACAATGCCTGTTTACATTGGACATAACAAGTACATACATTCAACTTTATATTTGAGTATGATCCAAAAGAGTGGACCATATTTAGATTAGCATAAGGAGTTGAAGCCATTAGCATTAAAGTCTTTTTTAACAGCTACACCTTTTTCAGCATGGCTTAGCTCTCCCCCACCAGCTTTTCCTAGATGAATCCAACTTTGTTTTAGTAGATCAATAATCTCTGTCTCTCTAATTGTGGCCAAAAAACACAGATCAATAAACAAGAACACATCAATCTTACAGCTTCCAGAAAATCTCTCTCTCTCCCCCTTTTTTTTTTTTATAATCAGAACTTTGGGGTAGGTTTAGAATATTGATTCATTTACCTTTGATGGTTCCCTTTTTCGGGAAGGCTTTGGTGAATCCGAGGGCCCTCATCATATCCTTCGCAGATGATCTCCCCGTTCTCATCTGCATAACAAATCACTCCCTCCGATTGATCCTCGAAAACCTGTTAGTTTTTCGTTGAACTTGGCAATTAGGTACTGATCAATATTTCTAGGATTTAATGATTCATAAAAGTAGAACGACGCATCGTATTAACTATTCACGTTATTTGTTAGTAGTAAAGATATTAGCTTGGATCGTGTATCAATCGTCAATCTTCAGTAGAGGTAGAGGATAAGGTTCCATCAAAACAATTACTTACATTAAAAAAGATATGAAAGAAGAATGTGAGAAAGAGAGAGAGAAGATGATATGATGAAGAACATGAACAGAAAATGAAAGGAGAAGAGGTTGACCTTGTTCTTAATGGAAGATCTGATCTGCAGTGGAAGTGAGTTCTTGAGAGGAAATCTTGTAGGTTGAAGCATCCAAATTCTGCTAATAGGCTTAACTGAAACTGAAAGACCAGATTTCAAAAGAGAGACATTGAAAGAAGAAGAAGAACAACAACAAGAAGTTATTGCCATAAGTCTGAGACTACAATAAACAAGAAGAAGATGGAATAATGAACAAAAACTTAAAGCTGTTCCTTGGTGGGGGCTCTTTCTAATTTGTTTTATGCTATTTCCCCTTTAAGCTTCATATATTTAATGCTTTTTTTTTTTTTTTTCTTTTTAAATTTGAACTAGTGTTATTTCCAAATTTTTTGTTTACAAATAAAAAAATTTCCAATTATTGAAGATCGGTAATGTAAGTGTCATCATAGTGCATTATAATAAATGAAATATATAAATCTAATCTAATATAGTAATGTGAGGGCCCATGTGGTTTATCTTCCACCTGTAACCTGCTACTGCCGGTGAATCCAATCTCATCTCACCCATTGAAATAGGTTAAAATAACATTTTATTTTCATCGTTTGTTCAAATTTTAATTTATGTAATTTCACTTGTCCAATTTTAATATATGCTTTTTCAATAAATCTTAAACTTAATCTATAAAAGTTAATATTTACCAAAATTGGTTAAATAATAATAACAATTTAAGTTGTTTTTAAATATAATAAAATGAATCAAAATATTTACAAATATAGCAAAATGTCCTTATCTATCATCATTGTTAGATACATATAGACACTTATGGATTTCAATCAATGTCTATCACCAATAAACCATGATATTTTGCTATATTTGTAAATATTTTTAATAGTTTTGTCATTTTAAACAATTTTCCTAATAATTTCCATATATGGAATACGACATGTAGATATATTTTCGAAATTTTTAGTAAAATTACTAATATATAACAAAAAAAAATCTAAAAGTATCAACAATAAATTATGATTGTAGATTAAATTTAAGACTAAATTGAATTAATGAGAGTAAAATTGCACAATTAAAAATATACGAAGTAAAATGATATTTAACAAATTTTTTATACCATTCGAATTCTCTTTCTCTGTTTCTGGTAATTGGCTACTACATCTTTTCAAAGTTGGGTGGAAACGCAATGTAATTTTGTTTATTTATTTATTCCGTTGGGCCCCTTTTAAATATGTTTAAATATTGGATTAGTTTATCTTAACGGCAAATTTGGTATTGAAAAGGAAATTTTGTATTGCATTAAACTGTCAGGCGCTAATGAATGCGATTGAAATGATTATATTTAATAAACAAGATTATCAAAGCTTCATACTCCAATTAACTCTTCATTAGGATAACAGTAATAATAAAAGCGACAAAATATAATTACCAAAATTACAAAAATAACCTTGTTTCTGCATTAAGGAAAATTTCTCTATACTACCACAGTCTATTGTTTGTTATAAAACGAGTATTGAATAATTGTGAGGAATTCATGTAATTAAAAAAAAAAATTTATTTAATGGCGTGATCTTTATTAAATAGAAAGAGTATAAAATCTATAGAATCTTTAAGAATGAGTTGTTTTCAAATATAGAAAAATGAACCAATTTATTTATAAATATAGTAAAATGTCATTGTCTATAGTGATAAACAGGAATAGACACATATAACATCTATCAATGTCTATCACTAATCAGTGACATTTTTGTTAGGAATGTCTTAAACTCGCAATTCGTAAATATTGTTAACATATTCTATTTATCAATAAAAATATTGTTGAGAATATTGCATTCTTTTATGAAAATCCAATAAATAAATCCAAGGCTATAACATAAATACGTTAAACTTTAAGTGGCGTCATAAAAGAGGATCAAGTTTTAGTATGTAGCTGAAAATGGTCTATAAGTATATGGATGAGATTGACTACCTCATCCTGGTGACACTATCGGATGCGACTCATTTTGTATACCGATACAAATGATGTGATCAAAAAATGATTCATGTAGAGACATGTGAGTTGGGACATCTTGTGCAATGAGTTTGCATAAGACCGGATCTCGAAATAATCACTTTTCTTTATAACAACCATTTACCGTTAAAATTGACTATTTCAAACTCAATGACCTAGGATAACTCAATCTTAATATTGAGCTAACTATGAACTCCTGTTTATTCGGGATTATCCTTTGATCTACATAGGTGAGAGTAGGGGTGTTCAAAAAACCCGATGACCCGAAAAAATCGATCAACCCAACCCAACCGTGGGTTGAGTTATAAATTCTTTTGGGTTGAGTTAGGTTCAAATAAATGAAAATTTTATGGGTTAGGTTGATTCATGGGTCACCTAAAATAACTCAAATCAACTCGAACTTATTATTAACTTTAAAATGTAATTTTTTTTTTTTTTTTGCTTATGTACAATTAGATATACATATATTTTTTTTAATTTTTTTTAATTTTATCAGTTTTTTGGATAATTTATTTTTCAACAACTCTTAAAAATATGTTTTTTTTTTTTTTTTTTTTTTTTTTTGTACTTTGAAAAAAGATTATACATTGTATAAATTGAAATTGAGTTGTTAATCTTAATTCATATATGAAAATAGTTATATCGAATTTTTACATATTAACATTTTACTTACTTTTATAAAAAAAAAATTAATAAATGACCTGAGTAACCCGAACTAACCCAACCCAAATATTTCATGGTTGGGTTGGGTTGGATTCATTTTTAAGGAGGATTATTTGGGTTGAAAAAATTTAAAACCCGAACAATTGTGTTGGGTCTAAAAAAGTCATTCAACCCAACCCAACCAAACACACGAACACTCCTAGGTGAGAAGTCCAATAACACTGCTCAATAAGCCTCCCATTTTGGAGATAAGACCAGTTGAGGACATAGCTTTGCAATATGAAATTCACTCCTACCTAACTTAGAGTTAGCAGATAGGTTGTTTTCTTAAGTAATGCTTAGTCTTGCACAACGGGACCCCACCCTCTCATGAAAGAGAGGGTTATGGTTTATAAGTTTGACTATAAATCAATTGTTCAATGGAGGATCAGTGGGAGCTTAAGGAGCAAGATGTATTTATAGGGGTAAAAAGGTAATCTTTGACCAAACTGTAAATACAAACAACCTGTGAAGGATTGACTTACTGACTATGGTTAAATGGACAGAAATATATCTACAGTGAGAAAAGTTCAACTATCGAGTTATACTGGAATGTCTTGGTAGTTAACGAATAGTGATTATTCGGTTTAAAGAGTTTAATCAATTAATTGCAAATCGTTGGAGCTCATGATTTGTAGGTCCATAAGGTCCCTCTACTAGCTTGTAATTTGGATTAGTAAATTGAGTAATCTCGACGAGATTTGAAATTAGGGTTTAGAATTTGAAATGTTCAAATTCAATTAGGGTTTTTATTACTTGTATTCAATACAATTGAATTGTTTAATTTTATCAAACTTAAACAAAATTGAGAATCGATTAATGTTTAAATTATGATTTAAATATTAATTATATGAAATTAAATTCGTTCTATTGAAATTGGTGTTTTATTAATTTAATATTAGATATTAAATTAACAAAATTAATTAGAAGGTTTAATTAATTAGTTTTATCTAAAATTAATTAATTGAATTAATTTTTATAAAACTAATAAACAAATAAATTACATTTTGAAAAAGAAAAAGGAAATTTCCAAAAGTTGGAAATCTCCACTAAAGGTGCAAACACCTTATTCATCCAATTCCACCCAATCTCTATTAAATTCATGAAGAAGAAGCTGGCCTTCATGCAAGCTTTGAGATTGCATGTTGAAAGTTAATTGCAGTGTTAGGCTGAATGATTAGCCATGCATTTAGAATTTCTACAAAAATTATGCAGAATTTGAAACCCTCGACAAACCGTTCTATCAAAACCAGCTCAATTTAGTGTTTCCACCACACAATCCTTGCAAGAGAATAGTAGAGAAGACCTTTGTGGTGATCTACTTGAAGATTGAAGCTTCTTATCATGGAACTCAACTGGTTTTGAAGAAGATTCATCAAAGGTATTGTGTTCAGCAAACCCTCTTGTGAAATAGTTTTTGAACTCAAATGAAGTGAAATTAGAGTGTTTATTAATTCTGATTTTCTCTGCTGCATGTTAATTTACTCCATCAATTTTATTAATTTTTAAAATATTTTCAACAGTTTTACAATTTAAAATAATTACAATTTTGCAACTTTTCAAAAAGTGGGATTTTTTGTTTTTGATATATGGAATTTGAGAACATTTCTCATTCCATTTGTCAATTGGGTGAGCTCGGAAGATGGCAGGTACCTTTTGATTAATATTATATATAGAATAAACGCCCCATTGGATAATTGAGAATTCTTTTTCCCTTTTTTTTTGGGGATAATTGATGCTTGAGAAGTTGATTAAATATGAATTAGCCCTTTTTTTTTTCCTTTACATAATGTCAAATGGGATTGAGTAATTAAAAGATAGTGTTTTGTTTGCGAATTTCTCGAATATACGGAGTTTCGACATCAATGATAACAATCAATCCATGTTTGTAATGTCTTGGATAAATATCAATTAAATTTAAAGAAGGTTATCAATTAAAAATGAATATAAATTTAAACACGATTGAAAATAACTCAATTATTAATTTAAATAGTTTTTTATAATTATTTTTTAGAAAAACATCAATCAAACTAAAATTGAAATATCAAATATTGATATCAACTTAAAAAACAAAATTGCACAATTCAACTTTCTTCGTCGATCTTATCCCTACTTCCCGATTCAACAGTTTCTTGATCATTCTTTGAAATGACACCACCATTTGATATTAGATTTGACTTCTTCTAGATGCTTCAAATCTAAACTCAAGTGGAAACAGGAAAATAATGAAAAGAAAAAAAAATAATAAAAAAACATAACATGTGAATTAATGAATTATTTTTTTAAAAAGTAAGGGTATCATTTTAACTCCATGATTGCAAGTCCTACATGTAATCAAGTGATCGAGTTTTAAAGTGTGGAGCATACTGCCCATTGATGATGAATTGATGATGCTTCTGGAATATTCTAATATTCTGTCTCCTCAAAAACAAACAATTCACATTTCAGATTGAAGAAAATGGCACATCTTGGAATAGTTTTGGATATTAAGGAGCCCACATAACTTCTAATATGTGTTTTTATCCATCAATTGGATTGGACCAAGTTCTGTTCAATGTCAGAAAATGGCCCAGTGAGTTCAATTTAACTGAGAAAATATCTTATATCACGATGGTATAAAAAATTCTTCGTACTACCTTCATTTATTGTGTGCCACTTCAATCACACTTTTAAAAATATGGTGAGATCCATTGACATCAATGCAGGATCTATAAATACTTATTAAGGTAGATTTATAGCGTGAACACAGAGAATACGATGCTACGAAAATATTAGAAATTTTCTCAATTTAACTATTGCCCTCTCTTTTAGGGCAATCTCCTTGAATTTCTCATGTTGTTTCTAAATTAAAGTACCCAACACTTAACTTTATGCATCCCACCGAATTGTCCAATAACAATTTGTCATGTGGTAAATTCTTCTTACTTCTTTTTTGAAATATTTTAACTATTTTTCTACGTGTGTGATGAGAGTAAGATACATAAAGATAGATGATGTTCGGGATGTACCTAGATATAGTCATTTCTAAATTTTCCAACCTACCAAAGAAATCCCAAAAGGTTACAACTCAATTTCTTTCCACGAAGTCCAAAGTTCAAAACTCCACCCAAAAATAATAAAAAGAAAAAAAATCTGGTTTCAAGATTTTCTTCATGTGTTGCCTTACAATTAGCCTTGTATGCTTGTAACTGCTTTGTTGTTTTTATTTTCTATTTAAAGATAAGATGCTTTGCTGAACAATCAAAATTTGGGGCACAGAGAGATTCTGTGCCATGGTAAATTGTTTAGGTAACCACCACCACCAACCCCACATTATTCCTTAACTGAAAAAAAAGCATAACACACAGTCATCTTAGTTGCCATCAAGAAGTAAGGGGAATTTGACTACACCTTGATACACAGGAGTCCCAAGAGCTTTAGTCGCGATATTCGTTCATGAATGCTTTATGGAAGTCAGTCAGGCGAGAGACGACAGCTGGGATCTTGTCCTCTTGGGGTAGTATTGTACACCTGAAGTGCCATGTACCGGGCACCTGTGTCAAGAAGATAAATGGTTGATAATTCAAATACAGCAAATGATGATTTGGAATTAGATTGAGCGCTTAAGCCAATGACACAAACCTGTCCAAAGCCAGAACCAGGGACGACCACTATTCCAGTGGCATTGAGAAGTTGGCGGCAATAGAATGTATCGGGAGCCGTTTTTGCTGCTTCTGCTGCTTTGATTGCCTTTTCAGGCAGCTTAATACAAGGGAATAGGTACATTGCGCCTTCTGCTTTATTGCACGTTACATTTTCTAAACTGTTCAGTGCAGCTTCTAATGTCTGCAATACAATCAATTTGTATTTATTATTATTTTTAAAGAAATCAAGTTTTTGTTGGGAAGAATGAAAGAATATACAAAGGCATACAAAAAAAAATCCAAAATAAGAAATCCACCACTAACTACAAATAAAGATACCGATCCAAAATGACTATTGGACATGAAAGAGCTTCTTTTTTGTGGTAAGAGCTTTGATATTAAAGCAATTCATGTCTATCCAATCCTTATAATTAGAAATCAAATTGATTTGAGCGTTTTAGTGTTTGAGAATTAGGGCTTCAAATATTCAAGGATCCTTAATTCCAATTCGTATCACAGAAGAATCCAATCGAGTTTTAAATTTACAAAAAGAGAGTGTTCTCATTTCACAAACCTTTGCACGCTTTGCCAGAGATGAAAGGATTCCATCTCTCTCTGCACGATACGATTCATAGATGAGATCCCCATCCTGTACAAATCATCAACAGTCTTCAACAAACGAGGAACAACAAATTGATACAAAACAAAGCACTGCACTTAAACCCCTTTCTTGCGGACATTTTTGCATTATAAAGAGCCAGATGAATTTACTATTTAGTTGTCCTTAGAAATCAGAAAGTCTAACCTTTGGTGGATTCATTACAAGGCTAGCCAGAATCTGGCCGGTAATATTAGAACAAAGATTAACAGATGCCACTTTGTATATTTGTTCCCTCACATCAGCACTAAACCCGGTGATCTCCATATAACCTCCCCGTTTTCCACACTCACCATAGTATCCTAATACAAGAAAAAGAAAAATTACCGCACGAAATCAAACCAGTTGTCTGCATAACATTCTCCACACGACGCCTAAAATAAATATGGACAACGGCAACAAACCTTTAGAGACAGACTGGAACGATACTAAGGAGATGTCCTTTTCACCATAACCCATGGTGCGTGAAATCTTCTTAAAAGAGTGGAACTTCTTGTCTGGAACATAAATATTTTCTTGATATACCTGCACCATTCATCAGGTCTTAAATGAACCCATAGTGATTGCTACTGTAACATTAGTTAACCAACTTATATCTATAATTAATACATCCAGAAAAGTTATATTGCAGGCTTCCTCTTCTAGATGTACCTCATCTGCCAAAAGAACGAGGCCCTCTTGCTTGCAGAACTTCACTATTTGCTCTTGGTTTTCCTCAGTGAGAACCTAAAGAGTCATACAGATACTACGATAAAGTAAACATATCTAAGGAAGTAGGAAAGTATGCAAAGCAGAAAGAAATCCATTGAGTGAGATGAGAGTAACAGTTATTGCAAACTAACAGTCTGAAATAATTTATCCCAAGATATTCAAAACCCGTCTAATTACATACCTGCCCAGTAGGATTGCCGGGATTTATAACCACCAATGCCCTAACTGAAATACCCTTAGACTTGGCAGATTCCAATTGCTTATTCAGCTCAGAAATTTCCAATCCCCATCCCGATGCTTCATCAAGATAGTATGGAACCTGCAAACCACCAATAAATTTCAACTGCTTCATGTCTACACAACAAACGAATTGGCAGCACACAAAAAGTTATAAATCCCAATTCAGAACAAACCCAGGTCTTCACACGTTAACTCAAAGTAATCAAATCAAACGGTAAAGATTTTCTGAAATAATATAAAACGTACAAGAGTACCGCCATGAAGAGCTATAGAAGCAGAGTATAGAGGGTACTGAGGAATGGGGCAGAGTATTCCATCTTTCTCTGAACTTATCAGCAATTGCATCATCATATGGACCTAATAAAAAACAGATAAAAGAGCCTCTTTGACATGATATTACTCCGAGGTTAATATTTTGTGTCCACACTTCTAAATATAAAAACTCGGTCTCGTGTATTAAAACTTACTGCTGGGCTTGCACCATCTGTTAAAAATATGTCATTGGGATCTGCAGGAAAACCATCACGAGCATTAATTCCTTCAGCAATCGCATCACGTAGCCCCTTGATTCCCTGATGTGACAAAGAGAGCAATTGTCAGATGACCTGAGTTCTATGAAATCCTAGAACTCTGGTTTTGTCTGATAACAACCTGACTATGGCTGTAAGCACCAGTTGCTTTCCCAGGAATTTGTTTCAGAATTTTTGAAGCTCGCCTAATAGCATCTTCACTGCAACAAGTAAAACAAAGAAATTCATGAAGGAAACAGCACAAACATTTTTACTAAGAATGTGAGTACTAAGAGCAAACAAACATGTCTAATTTGAGCAAAATCACATTTGATCTAAAGTTGATGTTATATGCGGTACTCTGATAGAAAAAACTTCAAATAATTATATCCCCGAAGCTTGAATAGCATGTCTTGAAAACAACATGATTATACAAAAAATTATTTTCATTATTTTACCAGTTTCCAAGTCAGGCACGGTTTCTTAAGAGAAACGTGTAGTGGAGTAACTTAGTAGCTTTCCTCATCAGAAATGAGTTAATAAAATTGCAGTACCTGAACAAACCCTCTACTTCCTTTCTTTCCAGAATGGATGGATGGTCACACAATGCAAGAACCTGAATAAACAAAGATAATCAATCGGGAATTTATTCTTGCAAGGCATAATGAAAAGTGCAAACAGACATCACTGACAAACCTCACGGAAAAATGTTATTGGCTGCTGACCAAGTGACTGAGGATTTCCTATGTTGCAGTATAGTATCTGCATCATAAAGTGAGAATAATGGCAACTGGGTCATACCAAAACCTTATAGCACCAACAAGATTTGTGTTGTTAAGCACGTATCATGAGATAAGTCTAACACTACCATTCAAAAAGAACGTGTTTTGGCTACATGTAATTTTGTATAAGCCAAAAGTTGACAGTTACATTCCCAGCCTCGCCTTAAATGTATAGATGAATATGCTACGATGCTTATATGAAATAAATGGAGAAAAGTAATCATACCTCTTTAAAAGTACGTGAGCCTGGATTAGTCAGTAGCTCTTCTTGCAATCTCTGTTAAGAGGATAAAAGATAGTAAGCAAAAGGATGGTACTATCACAAATTAAGCAATACATATTTGGAGCTGATTAAACAAGCCCAAACGAGCTATAATATCTCAATTTTATTGGTAATAACGTAGTACTTTAAATCCTTCAACCTAATGCCATGATTTTGCCAAGGTTCCTGCTTAACCTTGCGGATTGTTCGTTACTAATTTTGACCCTTCTAATTAGCATGCAAAGAATAAAATCAGTAACGGCACTTGCGTGCAAAGTTACCTGAGCAAGGGCGACAATCTCACCACGGACAGCATACTCACATTTCAGAACCTATAAAATAAAACAAAAATTAGGTGTTTGGAACCGTGGAAAAACAACAAGGTAAAACAGACAATCGTGAAAGCAAGAATGAAACATAGTTCAACGGATTATAAACCAAAAAATGCCCGACTGGCGTCTTAAAACATCCAGGGGAGTTGTCATTTTCCATCAAATCCTAAACCCATCGCCAATGATCAACCAAACGAATTAAGATAGCAACAGCACGACCATAAGATAAATACTTTGGATTATGGATACCGTACAGAACTACCATCTAAACTCCCATGTAATAAAACGGATCCACCATCATAAAAAAATAACACGAAACATATAGATTCACCAAAAAGGAGGGGAAATGACAAAAATCCCTGAACGTGGTCCAGATTCCAGCACAGGAAGCGCAAACACAAAATGAGTACGAAACATGATAGATCGTGATGATCGACAATAACAAAGAACGGGATCATGATTTAGCTGTAAAGAGAACAGAACGAAATGAATATGCGAACTATACCTTGGGATTGATGTTTTGAATGGAGATGGGAAGGGAATCGTTGGAAGTAGATGCCATAAGCAAGGACGAAGAAGCGTATGAAGAGGAGAGAGACAGAAAGGATGAAGAGCTGCTGCTGTAGGTGATGGTTTGGTTGAAGAGAAGAGACAAAAATGGTTGGAAGTTGCAGAGCTCGAACTTCCGCGTCGAAATTTATTGGGGCGCAAGAAAAGGAAGGTTCCTCCATGGCTGCACGCGTATGCTTTTGTCACTGTCGAAGCTGACGAAGTCGTCTCGGAGACGCACATGGATTGCAACATCAATATGCAGTTTGAATCTAATTCCGAGACGGAAAAGCAACGCTTCTTCTTCTCATCGTTCCTTCTTCCATTCCGCCATTAATGCCCATTCCAGTTTCTTCCATACCAAACCATGCCACTGATTTTAGAATCTCAATTTTTTTGTTATGGTAGTTCCCCTTTTCTTCAACACCAACTGAGGCGCGAACGGCGGGTTTTCCCCACTTTTTTCTTTTCTTTTTTTACTCTTAGAGAAGATTTCTTTCTTTTTAAAAAATAGGATAAATTATAAAAAATCTTCCTGAAAAAGTTTCAAAAATATTCTTCAACTTTAAAGAAGAGCTCAAATAATACTCGTGTTATTAGTTTAAGATGTAAACCATTAAAATTTTGTTTAAAAAATATCTCTAAACTTTCAAAATGTTTCAAAAATACTCTCAACTTAATAAAAATTCAAAAATACCTTCACCTTCAGTATTGAACAAAAATCGTTAATTCTTGGGACAAAAATGACTTTAAAAATTAAAAAAATGCTCATAATCAATTTGTTTCACGCTTTCTTAAGTTCGAAAAAACCAATTTTTAAATAAATTATATAAATATCCTCATTTTTTTGATATATGTAATATCATATTTCTCTTAATTTTTCAATTCTTAACTTACACCAATATTTTTAACAACCAAAACAAAAAAATAAAAATTATAAGTTAAAACATAAAATACCAAATTCACACAATTCCAAAATCAAAATCTACTCTTGAAACATACCAAAACGATTTTATTTGACTATTTATTGTACATATATATACTCTTATATTTCTCTTAATTTTTCAATTTTTAGCTTACACCAATTTTCTCGGCAACGAGAACATACCAAAAAGCTATGATGTTGAATGCCCTCTCACGAAGCGACTTAGAGAGCAAATTGGAAAGAGTGTCTCTTCATGCACGCATATCAAATGAAGAGCGATGCGGCGCTGCAGGGCAGGATTGCAACGCTTGCTAGCAGACTGTCTCTACGAATGGTGGGGCACAAGTGTCGTAGCACTTGCACAATGTCATGTCTCCCCTTACTCAATTTCATCGTTTTGCCTCCCTGTTGCTTGCTAATTGCTTCATTTAAGCCCGAATTGCATCTGAAACGTCCCGACAGCTTCTTTTGGTCGATAACCTATCTAAGAACTAAAGTAGATATTAAATTCCTAAGAACCAACTTGATTTAGGTTGATACTTTTTTATTTGACTATTTATTGTTTTGGTATGTTTCAAGAAGAGATTTTGTTTTTTTTGAAATTTTGTGAAATTTTATGTTTTGACTTAAAATTTTGGTTATTAAGAAAAATGGTATAAATTAAGAATTGAAAAATCAAGAGAGATATGAGAGTAGTTATATGGAAAGAAAAGAAATATATAATTTATTTTAAAATTGGTTCTTTTCGAATTTAAAAAAACTTCAAACAAATTGATCAGTAGGAGCATTTTTTAATATATATATATATTTAAAATTTTTAAAGTCATTTTTGTCACGAAAAATTAACGATTTTTGTTCCAATACTAACAGTTGAGGTATTTTTGAACTTTTATTAAGTCAAGGGTATTTTTGAAACATTCTGAAAGTTCAGGAGTATTTTTGAAACAAAACTTTAATGGTTTCCATCCAAAACTAACGACAAAGGTATTTTTTTTAAGTTTAAGAGTATTTTTGAAACATTTGAAACTTCAAGGGCATTTTTGACACAAAGTGTAAAGTTCAGGGGCATTATAATGCAACCTAAAATATATTTTCGTCCTAAACTTTTGTAAAAATAACAATTTAGTCCCTAAATTTTGGTTGGTAATGATTTAGCCCCTGTACTTTCAGTTTTGTAACAATTTATTCCCTAAACTTTAGTGCAAACAATTTAGTCCTTGTTCGTTCAAATTTCTAACAATTTAGTCCCTAACGTAAAAAAATATTATCAAATTTTTTGATTTTAAATATTATTATTTTATGATGTAGACTTTGTAGTTTATAAAAATATTGAGTCTCAAATTAGTTTATTGATTTATTTACGCAAGAAATCTCATTAAATCTCAACATTAATTTTTACAATAGGGACTAAATTGTTACAAATTTGAAAATATAATGACTAAATTGTTACATAGTAAAGTTAATTATGAGTGCAACAAAAAACCGAAAAACCGAAAACTAAACCAATCCAAACCGATCCAATAGTTTGGTTTAGTTTTTTTTTAAGTATAAAATTGGACATCTTGGTTTGTATTTGGAAAAAACCAAAAAGTATTGATTGGGATCGATTTTTCATTAGAAAAACCAATCAAAACCAAACTGATCTAATGGTATATATATACTCTTAAAAGTAAACTATCTTCGAGTATTTTTATTATTATGGTGCATATATATTTGTTATTTAGAAAAAAATACCAATTATTATAGACCATGTATGTTTTTTATTTAAAAAAGTGCCAAGAGAAAAAAAATAAAGATGTCAAATTTCAATTTTATAAAAAAAATGAATAGACCAAATTTTAAATGTAAATCAACAAAAAGGACCAATTCAAAACAAAAGTGGTAATAAAAATAAAAATTAGAGAAAAAGAAAGAAAATGTTAAAAACCGTGAATCAAATTGATAATAAACCGATCCAAATAAAACCAATCTAATGGTTTTGTTCTTTATTTAATATTGGTTTAAATTTCTTCTCTTAAAAAGAATTGGTTTAGATTGGTTCTTGGTTGGCCTCAAAACCAAACCGATTATCACCCCTAAAGTTCATGGAACAACTTGTTACAAAATTGAGACTTTAGGAACTAAACCGTTACAAAACAAAGTTCGGGGATTAAATTGTTATTTTTACAAATGTTTAGGGACTAAAACTGATTTTTAACAAAAAAAAAAAAAAAAAAATCAATTGAAATTCGAAACTTTGTTCAAAAAACAAAACAAAACTTTACTTGTATTATTAAGAGTGTTATTTTAAATGACAAAATTGGTAGAAATATTTTTAATATAACAAAATGCCATTATCTTTCAGTGATAAATATTAATAGATGTCTATCAGATCTATCAGTTATGAACGATGACATTTTGCTATATTTGTAAATAAGTTGACTCATTTTCTTATATAAAAACGTCTTTTTATTAATATTTTAATTCTTTGTTTTTTTTAATACTAAGCTTTTTATAGGTGGATTAATTTTTGTTGATGGTTAGGTATGCAATGAAGGAGGCTGCATTTTTTTTTAGTTATCAATGCCTTCGTGTGAGGAAGACTTTAAAATCATAGAAAAACCTTTTGTATTTGTGACCGAATATATAATTTTTATTTATTTATTTATATATATATATAGTGATGGAAAATTAAGAGTTACAAAATTTTTATTTCAATTTTTTGAAAATGTCATGAAGTATCATTAATCTTTTAAAGAAAAAATAACGTAGCACCTACTTTGGCTAATCCTTTCTTGTTGTTTCATTTTTCTCAAAAATGTTTATACAATTTTCGTATCTATTTTTTTTTTTTTTGGTTGAAAATGGAACCTAACATATTTGATAATTACCTTTTTATTATCATTTCATCCTCATTGTTCTCATAAATTTAGGAGTGTTTGTTTCAATAGTTGAGATTTGATAGGTTAGACATCTAAAACTCGACCTTATTTGGGACATGAAAATTCTTTTTTCATGGGTTTGATTAGTAAACATTATTCAAACCCACGAGTTATTAAAATTAATCTAGGAAGTATGTCGGCCAACCTCTAGATACCACATCTGGAGATTGCCATCGGCCAACTCCGACCGCCACCCTCCGATGACAGTTGGCTGCCACCTCCGACGATTGCCACCTCAGTGACCATTATAGGCCAACCTCCAGTGGCCATCGACCAACTCTGACCACCATTGACCAACCTTTGGCAACCCCTTCCCCCACACTGATGAAATTCCGACCACCAACTACGTCGGCCAACCTCCAACAACCGTCACTAGCCAACCTTGAAAAACATTAATAAAAATACTATTAGTATATAAAAAATTAGACAAATTTGTATAAAAAATACTTTTAAGAAAGAATTGCAACACCTGTGTGTTTTTTATTTTAATGAGTTTCTATTAAAAGTGTTTCAATAAAAATGAATTTTTGAAAGATATATTTTTTTTTTCTAAACACGCCATTAGATTGCAATTGTATAGATATATTTATTTAGGTTATATGTGTAGAAAACTCTAATTTAATTTAATCATTTTATTTTTTCGTCGGTCAATTTAACTAGCTTGGAGACTTGGAATCATTTTCTAGTTTAAAATGTTTAAAACAACCAAATAAAAACTAAAACCCAAAATTTATGATTTTACTCCTCAAATGTAAGTTGATTAAAAAAAATATAACTACTTAATAATTGAATTTAATATTAAAATACTAGTTTAGTTCAATTTTAAGTTAAAATTGGTTTATTTTAAACTTAATCATATTAAAATAATTAAGATGACAAATTTAAACTAATTTAAAATCTAACAAATGATTAAATACAAAAAAATATTTCACCATTAAAGATTTATAAATCTGGAGTTCATTCTTAGACTACTTAAGTCTGCACTGCACTCCAACACAAGCTTCTTAAACTCAAACTTCCAAATTATACTCTCTAAACACGGTCTTCTTAAACCCAAGCTATTTAAACCTTCTAACTTAATCTTCAGACTTAATATTCCCAGAATTAATTTCAAACCTACACACCCAATGCTACTTAAAGTCAAGGTGGCTTATTTTCTAAAATGATTTATAACTAAAAGGGTGATATAAAAAATTGGAAAAAAAATTGCAATACGCATTTATATAGTTATGTTATATTTTATTGTTAGATATGTAATATGCATTTATGTATGATAATGATTAAAAAAACTGCATCATTTTATTTTGTCAACTGTTTTTTATTTTTATTTTTTTAAATAATATGAAGCCCCTAATTAAGCGATGCGCAATGCTGTATGTGCAAATTCCTTTTTTGTTTGACTGCAAAAATTATATATATATATATATACACATACATATTTGGTTTTTATTTTTTTGTTTGAAAAAAATAATATGTTGAAGTCATATATTTTGTAATTGAAGTCAAACAATCAGAGGGTCACCATTATTGCAACTGATTTGAATTTATGAAATTGAAGTCATATATTTTGTAAAGCATTAGCTGAGTTATATTTTGAATTTTTTATTTGAAAAAAAAAAAGAGAGAGAGAGAAAATAAAATAAACATGGGCAAAATTGACATTTGATAATGACCGTGTTGTGTAAAGTCCATGTCTTGGACAACAAGGCACATGGCACTCTCAAAATTCCATGCCAAATTATTGTGTTTGTTAGTGCCAAATTTAAATACGGCGCCTCAAACTTAAAAATCACATTACAATTAAACCCTCAATCTTTAAACTATAAAAATTAGGCTCCTAAATTTTTATAGATTTCAAATTAGATCCATAAATTTATAATAATTATAGAAATTATATCTCAAAATTAAACTCTTAAATTCATACAAATATTACCATTTATACAATTACGTAAGTTTGAAGGTCTAATTTGATCAAATTTTAATATTTATATAATTTTAAAAGTTCAATTTTCTAAATTAAAAGTTTAAGGATATAATTGCAACGATCACTATATTTTAAGAGTGATTTTTTGTCCTTTGTACTACTTTTAATTATCCTTACCAATTAAAAAGTTTTTTAATCCATACCATCTAATTAGGGCCACCTGTTTCCGAACGTCGCCTTTTCCATCCATTTTATGGTTGTGAAAGGATAATTTTATCTAATCATAAAAATTACAATAATATTTTAATAAAATAATTATGTAAATAATTGTTTCAATTTGTTATAGATATATTCAGAGGTTGTGTATTCAAATTCTTATGAACAAAATTGTATAATTTGTTAATCTCTTTTATCTTGTGCCAACTTTAGCATCATACTTTTAGATATTAAAAAGGTTGTGATTATTTTGGACCACAAGTTCTATAATGGACCTATCATGTCAATATTTAAAGAATGCAAAAAGTGGGCCAAAAGAAAGTACACTAAGAGGTGAAAGAGAAAATTAGGCCAAAAAGGTCCATAGGCTCACCTCGGTCTCAGAGACTGAGGTCGAACCTCCCCCTTAAAGAGGCTAACCTTTTATTGAAACTAACTTGAGCATTGGAATTCTGATGGCAGGAATCACGGACGCACGCTGTTTGCGCGCGCGTACACACAAATATATATTTGCAAGTTCTCTCTTCTCAAAATTACAAACTCATTGTTTTGTCACACGAAGATCAAATACATACATTTTCTTCCGTCAGTATGTTGGCATCAACAAAAAGTTAAAAGATTTATATGTTGTTTTAATCGTTGACAAAATATAACGATGATTTTTTTTATTTCAAAGACAATACGATAAATTCAAATAAATTAGTCCTTAAACTTTGAAGTTTATATATAGTACATGTCTAGTTTATAAATTTTTAATTTTGTGTCCCATACTTTTGATATTTGTAGATAGAAAATTAAATTTTATTGCCAAATTAAGCCGAGTTCAGTAGCAATTAGCTTGTACAATATGATATGATCTTGAAGTTTGAGATTCAGATCTCTCTATTCCCACCTAGTGTACTAAAACACGATAAATGGTATGCCAAATACGACCCTTCGATCTTGTCTATGGTACATATATTGTTGGTACTACCTCCCTCCACTTGCTGAGTGTTGTACTACAACAAATGAATTCTTTGTTATTTTATAAAGTTTAAGGGACAAATGTTTCACGATATAAAATTTGTAATTTAACCCAAATCCTCCTGGACTTGCTCTTCTCCATTCCTACCCAACATTTTCTCCCTACCTATCCCCACATTATTTAGTATCTTCTTCGTTGTTCTCAATTTTTAAAGAAAAAAATCGAATGATCTAGACACTAAATTAAACAAAAAGAGAAGTTCGATCTCTCATCTCACAATTATTGTAATTGAAAACAAAAATATTAAATTAATTATCTTCATTTTGTATGTTTTTAGATCTAAAAAAAATTCTAGATGAGTATCTACTAAGAAATGGAAACCTGACATAAGAGAGTGCATGAACCAGTGGAATGCAACTTATAAACTACATAGGAAGATTTAAACTCAAGTTTCAACACCAACCTGATAACCTTCCACAAATTGATTAATAGTTATGATAATTAAACAAAAAACTAATGCAAAGTTTCATCTCCTTTTCTTTCCTAATTAACCTTATTAAATCACACTTGAAGGTATAGAATTTGAATTACTAAACAGAATAAATGTAACATCAAACTTAAATATAATTATCACTCCAAAAATCATCGAGACCTCTCTATATATATTCGAGTTACTATTTATCAAACTCAAACATAAATATCACTTAAAAATTCAATGATCTCTATATATATGAACTACTTGTGGCCCAACGGAGCCTACATAAAAGCATGTCACTAATTGATTATTTTAGTCTAGTAAACTCAAATGCGAATTTCGGAATTATATCGGTAATTGTAATATACTCTTTTTTTAGTACAACCCATGGGCAGGGAGATTTAAACTTTATATTTCAAAAAATGCAGTATATGTCATTTACCCCGTTGAAATGATAGATTATAATAGACTTACCGTGTAGAAGTTTAATCGAACAAATTATACTAATAATATTTTTAGATTATTACGTTATAAATGGGTAGACCCAAAAAAAGAAATGGTAAACTACCTTTTCCCCTAGTAAGTTCAATAATTACACAAGTAAATGATGAAGGAAAAATTTTCACAAATAGAAAAAATGTCAAACTATTTACAGACATAGAAAAAAAAAAAAAAAAAACATTGATAGACTTCGATCAGTCTATCAGTGATAGACTTCTATCAGTTTTTATCATCGATAGACACCAATAGACTTCTACACTACGGGAAATCTAGGCTTTGGCGTTGGTTGCAAAAACTAAAAATAGATGTACAATGTTGGTTTCTAAATAAAAGTGGATCTTTAATGTCGGTTTTAATCCGACATTGTAGGCGTACCTATAATATCGGTTTTAAATCAACATTAAAGATCCATTTTTTAATTCACTAATTCACTCAACTTTTTATGGTTTGAAAGGAAGTAATGTGCCATTTTTTTTTTCTTCTCCCTTAAATTCTAGCCACCAACCTCATTTCCGTAGTCTCTCTCTCTTTAACTCTATTTCACACAGCCCACACAGATCTCTCTCTCTCTTGTTAAACCTCCCACTCAAATTGACACCATCCACCATTGTCGTCGATCGGTACTGTCTATCGATCCAGCCTTGGTTTAGATCCATCGTTCTCTGTGGTTAGATATGTGGGTCTCCTTCTCCATAGCCTTCTTGTCCTCTTTCTCTAACTTCGTTTCGCCATCTCTCGAACATCGATATGCTATAGCAAACCTAGATCTCGTTGAATCTGACTGCAACTTAGCTCGATATCGCCGGATCTTCAATTCAACTCGCCGGATCTGATTGAAACACATTCCATCTCGTCAAATCTGACCATAACACACTCGATCTCCCCGGATCTGACTGCAGCAACTTGATAACTTATAGAAATACAAGTTATTGTCCCTCAAAAGTTGGAACAATTAGGATTCTTAATGATAAAAACTCACTCGTCTTAAAGAAAAACACATGGAATTCCTCAAACACTACTAGCCTTTACAAAAACATTCTTTTTGATAAAACTTCGTCACTAACGCATCTTATCGCAATATTTCAATAAAATTTGCTAAGTGTCGCAGGCTCAGCTGACGTAAAGACATATGTCTGAAGGATTCCAACGCAGAGAAGATACATTGGTTCGTGCTATTCTTGTCAAATCATCACTTGCAAGTATGGGTATCTGAATGTCAGCGTTTGAAAAGCAACTGAAATGGCAAGCGGCTGACCAGTGCATGGAAATTAATGCTGTCATATCACAAGTTGCTGAGAGAAAACGCCTATAAATTGGAAAATTTGCAACCGGAGATAAATAGCATCAAATAGATAGAGCATTTTAGAGCTTAGATTATATTTTTTTTGCTGCAGCAAGAAGAACACAGGAGGAAAGGAATCATTGTAATTGTTGATCAAGGAGAATTGTAGAAGACCAAGCTCGAGAGAGAATTCTTCTTCATTTCTTTAACAAGTTGATTATACACACATTAATATCAAGCCAAAGAGGACAAGAGATTGAACTCTGTGGCTTGACTCTTTTCTTTTCACTTCATTTCCATTTATCATCTCACATGATTGTTGCCATTGTAAGAACACTTTCGTTCTTTATAAAATCGTGCATTTGATCCATCACTTTTGTCTTTGCTTACATTCCATTGTGTTAGACGTGTTTGTGACTATGTGCATGCTTAATTTATAAAGTTTTAATCATTTTGATCATTTGGTTGAAGTTATCTCAGCTAAAACCATTCGAGAGAATAGGATAGCTAGAAACGCATTGAGTCAGAATGCACAGTAGCTTTAGAGATAAAAATACTTGTGTTTCACTGTTTTCTGTAACCAACGCATGTACCCTAGAAATAGAAACATGTGTCATTCACATTGAGAAATGTTGAATAGTTAGATAAATAGAAACCTAATGCATCTACATACATTTGGATTGTAAACAAGCATCTATCATCTTCATCTTTACCCACACTCTTACACGTGTTCATCTTACTTGGATCAACGCATACCCATATCACTTAGCACCATTCTTTCATTAAACTTTATGTTTCACTTGAACTCTTGTGTTTTCTTGCATGCATGCAGTAAAATTAGTGTAGATAAACTCCTCCAACATTTATTTAGAACCTTTTCTGCATCTACTGCAATGCAAAGTCTGCATTAGTCTAGCATAAATCCCTGTGTTCGACCCTGGACTTACCAAGTGTTGGGAATGGTGTCCTAAATCTCCTTGTAATCTTGTAGTTTGTAAACTCTGTATAAACATATTGTTATTAATAAAATAAGTATTATTTTATAAGCATTTACTCAATCCAACAAACTAAGATCTGAGGTTATTTTATGTAAATTTAAACAAGTATGTAGAGACCATACAGGTGGATATTGTTTAAATAATAACTTAAATGGTCTATAGTATATGGATAAAGGAAGATACCTTATCCTGGTGACACTACGAATACGACTATCTTTGTAGATGTTACAAGTGTTGTAAAGTTCTACAAATGATCTGATCCTGATAATTCATGTAGAGACATGCGACCGGGGTATCCTATACAAAGAGTTTGTGTAAGACTGGACCACGAAATGATTAGTCTCTTTATATAACATCGTTGATAATAGAAACTTACATTTCACTAGGATGACCATAGGTGACATAACCTGAATCTTGAGTGAGTTGGGAACTTCTGCTCATGAAGGTGGTCATTTGATTTGTATGGGTGAGAGTGGCCAGATTGCTAACTCAATACGTCTACCATTTTGGGGATTTGTCTAATTGGAGATCTGGGAACTCAGCTACACAAGACGAAATTCACTCATTCCCTGATGTAAGGTAAGTAGATAAATTGTTCCCTTAAGAGTTAATTCCGGGTCTTGAACATAGTGGCCACGCCCTCTCTTGGGAAGAGAGGACTTAGTTATAGTGGGATTATGACTTATTGTTTATTAGAGGAATCAGTGGTACTTAAGGAGTTAAATGTAACTACAGGGGCAAAATGGTAAATTGGCCAAACTATACTTACGAGCGATTTGTGAAGGATCATCGCACTATTGATTGCTTATATCCAATGGACACAGAAATATATCTGTAGTGGGAAGAGTGTAATTGTCGGTCTTTAGTGGAGTGTCGGACAATTAATAGAAGGTGGATATCGTGATTAAAGAGTTTTGTCAATTATTCACGTACCGTTAGAGCTTTAAGCTATAGGTCCATAAGGTCCTCTTGGTAGCTTAATGGGTTCAAGTTGAGAATCAGATTTTGGGTTAGTTTGAAGTGTTCAAATTAACAAAGGGAAATTTGATTATATATGATATAATTGATATGATGTATTTGATACATTATTTGATTGGAGGAATTAATATAAATTTGATTTATATTAAATGCCATAAAATAGGAAAAGAACTATGATTTATATGTTGCATATGATGCAATATTAAAATTATAGGTTATAAATATAATATGATAAGTTAGTTATTGTATTTATTTATAATTTATTAATTATATGATAATTAATATTTCTTTTCTCAATAACCAACTTGAGTGATTGGTTATTCACAGTTTTATGATAACTGTGAGATAAAAAGAAAATTTATTTTTCAAATTCATTCAATCGGATACATCTCACAGAAAAGCTATCGAGTAAAAACTAGTTTTACTAAACGATAGCCTTAGAGGCTAAAAGATCAAGCGTCGAGTTACTATATGATAGTACTCGTTATTATGTGATCGAGTATCAAGTCTATACGATAGACTTCTTCTTCTACATGATCGTTTGATCGCATACTCGATCGTCTACTCATTCTTTACTTCCTCCATTCTTTTATCCAAAATCATACAGAGTTCACAACTCCTGGATTCTCACACCAAGAATACCAAGGTAACTTTGTGGTGGTGTCGAGTTCTGTTCGAGGATTGAGGATCGAGTTTCACTCGCTGGTGGTCGAGGATCTTCCAATTGATCATTGTGTTCGTGCTGTTTGGACGCATTCAAGTTTGATTGAGGGAAATACGTGAAGAAAGAGTTCTTCAAAGGTATTATACTCGATCCCTTTGTATTTACTTAAGAAGCATGCTGTAATTTATTCTTTATGCATAACTATGTCTATATGCCTATAAATGTATATGTTCTTTCTCAATGGAGTTTGGAACGATCTGCTTCTGCTCACTGGTTTTCTAGTTTTAGAGTTCCTTCATCAGGAACCTGAATTAGATTTATACTTGGATCTGACTTAGGAAAAGCTTGTATGATCATAGAGAGTGTAACGCATCTCACAGACGCATCATCCAATCTTCTCACTTAAAGAAGTAATTTACCATTCATCTTCATTCACATTAATCTTGTCTTTCATCTTCATTTATAATACACTCCTATCACCAGATCTGCTGTTCAACTCGTCCAATCTGACTGAAACACATTCCATCTCATCGGATCTGACCACAACGCACTCGATCTCCTCGAATCTAATTGCAGCAACTCGCTCTTGTTAGCTACGCACAAGCTTCGTGGATAATGTTGCTGAGAATATGAATGACGAGAAAGGTCACATTCTATTAGAGAGGTGTGATAAACTTTTTTACAGTCTATTAGGTAGGTAGTCTTTTCGGTATATGTGTTGTCATGTTTGAGTCTTTGCTTATTTATATTTGAAATTATTTGTATACTTTTAAGTTACTCTAACATTTTGTGTCAGTTGGAGGCTTTGGTTAGCAGTGAGGCTTGACAAGCTGAATTCTAGGTATATTGTTTTATTCATTTTCCTTGCTCTTATCTTTGTTTACCTACTTAATTCTTCGGCTTGATCACAACTCCTAATTTCTCTAGAGCTGGGAGGCCTAATATTCTTGAAGAACTGGCTCAGATTAAGTTTTTTTTGGTAAATTTGAGGCCTCCAATGTGATTGCAAGGGGGTTTAAGATGATGAGAAAGAGGGTGAAGAGAAGAAATTACAAATATTATCACTGGTGACCATAACACTTGGCTCTTATCTAATTAAAAACAATTTTCAATCCATCCATTAAGGACTATTTAGTGTATTTTAACATCGGATTGTATTTTATTAGAATTTTAGCTTGATTTCTTTTACACTAGTTTGATATTGGTCTTGTTTGCTTCTAAATTTGGTTAGAGAGATTTAATGGATGAGGTCAATGGCTATAAACATAATTGAGAAATTTGTCCATACCATGTAGAAAAATTCCCTATAAATTTCTCCCTAAAAAAAACATCAAGTAATGTGATTGAGTTGTTTTGATATATATACTAGGGTTTGTTTTAATTCACAAGAGTATAATTCCTCCAGTTAAGTTATGTTTAGGTTGACAGAGCTTAACCGATATTAAATTGACAAATGGTATATTTTTTTAAGTTTTAGATCTTGATAATTGACTATACTATGTGAATCTTTTTATTCCAAAAAAAAAAAAAAAAAATTGGTGTTGCATTGCATTAATCAATTCACATGTTACTTTAATGTCTATTGATATATATGTATGTGTATCATATACATTAATGTATAGATGTATATAGGTTGGATCAGCTTAGAATCTCTTTAAAGTGTACTACTAGCAAGATTCTAATTTACCGTTTCTATCTCACTTAGTTTTCATATTCTTAGTATTGGACAATGGTCACTAGGATTCAGAGTTCAGATTCATGTGAAGTCGGGTTCTAAAGTTTCAATATATTTTCCTTGATACTCAATAGAGAGAACTTCAAATAATCTCACAGTCTCGTTCTCCAGTTTTGATCAAAATTTAGTGATCGACATTAAATTTATGAGTCCTGAAAATAGAACAGTGATAACAAAGGATAACTTCTTACGGGTTAATCTTATTGGAGACCTTGTTCAACATACAAATATACCAACATTCGAGGACTTTTACCTTGTTATAATCAGACAGGTATATGCTTATTTCACCATAAAAGTATCTGATGAAACGTTTTGTAATCAAAGATTTTTAGACATTAATGTAGATTGGACAAACTATCTTGATAAAATTTTTCTTGAAGTTAGTTTGGTTGTTCTTTTCTTATGATGCTAACCTCAATTTTTCAATTGTGACAAAAGGGTGGTCCTGTTCAACCACCGAATTTGGGTAACAATGTTTCTATGTGGATGTTACTTGAAAGAGTGAGATTTACTTTATATGGTATTGAATGCAACAAAATTGGCGTTGGCTATGAGAATTTTAATAGCCAACCTGATTTCTGCACATCACCAATTATGGAATTTCAGGGAGCTAAGCCTTTACAATCAAGGAGTATTTTTAACATCGATGCCTTTTATCATCATTACCAACATCGATTACTTTCATGTGATTCGATACGTTTTCTCAATTTTGACAGGCTGATTTGAGTCGAATTGGTAGGAATCAGTTGCCATTGTATGGAGTGGAAGGATGGTTGGATAGGATCAATCAACATCCAATTAAGTTTTGGAGGATATAAAATTCTATCGGGATTGATGTCCTAAATCTAGTATATCTCGTGGTTTGTAGTTTTTGTTAACACAAATTATTTATCTAATAAAATTAGAGTTATGTTGCTTGACATTTAGAAAACCTTAATTCAATTCAATAAACTAAGATCCAAGGTTATATGATGTCACTTAAACAATATGTAGTTGACATACAGGTGGTTCATGTTCAAGTAACAACCTAAAAGATCTGCAGTAAATAGATGAAGATTGGGTGCCTTATCCTGGTAACGCTGCAGATACGACCCACTTTGTAATTGTTACATGAGATGTAAGTGTTACAGACAATATGAACCATATTGTTCATGTAAAGACATGTAAGTGAAGGTATCCTATATAAAAAAGTTTATCCATAGATCATACCACGAAATAATTAGTTTCTCCTTATAACATCGTTACTTGAAGAAACTCATATTTCACTAGGATGACCATAGGAGATTTGACCTTAATTCTGAGTGAGTTGTGAACTCCTGTTTATGATGGCAATCTTTTGATCTGTATGGATGAGAGTGACCGTGATAGTCAACTCAACAAGTCTATCGTTTTGGGGATTTGTCTGATTAGGGAGCTGGGAACACAGCTATACAAGATGGAATCCACTCATTCTCATTCCTTGGAAAAGCAGATAAATTTCTCCCTTAATAACTGTTTCCGGGTCTTGAACAATGAAGCCTTAACTTTCACTGGCCCGAGAGGTGTTAGTTTATAGTTGGACTATAAACTGTTTGTTCATTAGAGGAATCAGTGGTACTTAAGAAGTTAGATGTAACTGCAGGGGTCAAATGGTATTTTGACTCAATTGTAGTTATGAGAATTTGTAAATGATCATCACTCGGTTGATTGGTTATATCCATGGATACATAAATATTTCTATAGTGTGAAGAGTACAACTATCGGTCTTTAATGGAGTGATTGGTAGTTAATAAATATTGATTAATTGGATTAAAGGAGTTTAATCAATTAATCTCATATCATTAGAGCTTCTAATTTGTAGGTCCATAAGGTTCCCTTATTAGATCACAAAAGGATATCAACGAGGAATAATTTGAATTGTTCAAATCAAATGATGAAATTTTATATTAATGAGATTAGTATATAATAGTTAGTTATAGATATGGTTTATAATCCAAATTATGTAAGAGAGATATATTTGAATAAGATTCAAATATTAGATACATATGAATTAGATTCATAAAGAGATGTATATATATAAATATGTGATATTTATATATTAATTAACTCCATATTAAACATGATTTAATATAGTTAATTAATTAATTAATGGTTGATTAATTGATTAAAAAATAATGGAGATTGGAGTTTAGCATAAATATATGTTATTTATGATTATTAATTAAATATATATTAAATAGGATTTAATAATGGTTATTTAATTAATTAGCACTAAGAGCATAAAAAGGAAATTCTTGGAGAAGGGGTTAACCATTCTCCATATAAATACATCCTTATAGCCATTTTAGGAAAAAAATTTGACATCACACAAAAACCTAATTACCTCCACCTTCTCTAACCTTTCTCTAGAATTCTCTATCTTTTCCTCCTCAAAGTTATTGGAGACCATGCATCCAAGTTCTTTGAATCCTAGAGAATAACAAGGTAACCTCATTAGTGTTGCCCTTCTACATTGAGAAGTTCATTGAGAAGTTCGAGATTATTAATAATGGTGGAAGAAGAAAACTAAAGGAATCAACAAAAGTAAGTTGTGATTTTTCCTATTCTTCATTTTTCAAGCATGTCTATGTTGTCTTTGAATGTTTATCCTAAAATTACACGTTTTATTCCTAAACCCTCACTCTTCCAAGCGGACATCAATCCCGGAAAAAAAAAATCCTCGGCCCTGCTAGCCATTTGCTTGCTCGAACTGTACACCCGGGCAACCACCCCCCTATGTGCTGATCGCGCTCGACATGCAGTTAGCTCAAAACATGTTCATCATGTGGCCACCAAGGCGGGATGCTCAGTAAGCACAATGAATGAATGCATTGAATGACTTTCACACCAAAAGGAAAGAAAGACTATTTTTGTTTCTTTTAAAATGGAATTTCTAAATGCAAAGCGTTCACATGCTTCCGCTTAGGATACGATCCCTTCAATTGGTATCAGAGCCAAGGTTTTCTTGCATTTTGATTTTATGTTTTTTGAAACGAAATTCAGCTCATGAGGTGGACTATTTTCCTGCATTTTACTTGAAAATGTATGAGGTTTTGCTAAATAGATATTTTTGGTATTTAGCACATATTCTCGTTTTACTTGATTTGATCATGTGGGTCTGTTATTTTTTTTTTTTTGGCATTTTACTATAAATCGAGTCTATAAGTCCATGTTGTTGTGGCAAAAAGTTGTTATGAAAAGAACTCGAAGAAATAGAGGCGGAACAAGAAAAATCGGATAGAAACAGTGCAGTTCGATTTTCTAGGGATGACATTTAGTATTTGTCGATGACCGAAGTTTTAATCGTTGGATCGAGCTAAAATTTGGTTAGTATGTTCAGGGCACCTAGCATCTTGTTTTGAACAGTTGGATCGTTGTTTTGAGATTTGGTTGTTCTGCCGTCATCGCCAAATAGAAGCAGTTTTTTTTCTTCTATTTTCTCTTTAAATTGTCTAAAATATAAGGTTTTAGATTTTATTTAATTATATTAATTTAATTATTTTAATAGGGTGCCAAATAGCGGTCTACTAATGTATTTTATATAATTGAATGTGCATGAGATGAATGTTTAAATTATACGATTTATATGTTGCATATCGTATGCCATATAGATTTAAAATCTCACCTTAGGATAAACATGTTCATGCATCATATCTAAATATAAATGTTATATTTCTAGATGCATGATTAATATAAGCATGCCCATGCATTATAATATAATTGTTATATTATTTGAATGCATGTTTTGAGTAAACAAATTCATGCATCATAAATGTTATAATGTATGATGAATGTGCATGTTTTTTTTTCATGAATGATAATTGTAAGCGTTATAATCAGATGAAAAAATGAACTTTGCATTGAGCATGACACTACTTAGATTAATATAAACGTTATATTTAATCAAAGTCGTCTTAATGCAAACAAAAAAGGTTTTCGACAAATTCATTGTTTTATAAAGGTTATAAGTTTAATGAATTAGAATTAAATTTGATAATCAAGAGTTGCATGCAAACATAGGTCATAATTAATTTTAAATGGTTTAAAATTTATTCACCTAAACTTATGTTAAACATGTTTCTATGAGATTAGAAATAGGTTAATCTTTTAATTTGATTTAATAGGATTAAAATGAACTTGGTTAAAAGATTAAATTTATAAAATAATTACCCATAAGGGACTTTTGTGTAAGGAACGTCCTGTCTAGGCTGAGGTATTTAAGCTGACGGAAATGGAACACCTCTGCCTGAGAACAAACCTGGAAGGTGAATTGGGCAAATATTTTATAAGCATGCAATAAATGATCAATTTTGTTAAAGAGTTTAATGAATGAGATCACATATTGTTAAATATTCAATATAAGCATTCTATTAAGCAAATTTACAAAAAAAACTTAGCTAAAAATTGATTAGCTAGATTTTACTAAGTTAATAAATCCAAAAGGTAGAACACTTAGTGGGAGGAAAAAGATGTATATGATATATTGTTTTTCCACCCACGCTCTCCCTAAAAGTTCATAGGATGAGATTCATGCTCGCCCTCGTAATGTCCTGGGCGCACCCTCCCTTAGGAAGGTATTTGCATGGAACAACTATAAGGTGAATGGAGAAAGTGTTTATCGTAAGTGGGAGAAAAACGTGTGACAACATATCCTTCGGTCTCCTTCGTTTGTTTGTAATATTTCTTTCATGCTCGGCCTCGTGGTGCCCTAGGTGCATCCTCTCTTAGGAAGGTATTTGCATGGAGGAAGGATATTACAAACTCTAAAAATAGATAAGATCACTATAATCAATTGTCTCAATCATGTTCTTCCTTGAGGCAGACTAGTTGGGGCGAGGTTATAAGGTTTAAAATGAAGGGTTACACTTACGATAAAGCATTAAGGCAGTTAATGTTTTATCAACCAAATGAATGGTAATTAAATATTATGTGAATAAGGAGTTATTCTGGGATGGTATTTGATTGAGAGTGTCTCAATTCAATGATAGGAATAACTGTACACCCTGAGGTGGCATTTATTCCAAATCACTGAATGTATCATTGTAAAATAAATAATGTTGGGTTCATTATTAGTTGTTTTTGTTAAACGGATTGGATTAAAATGAAAAATGAATCTTTTGCACAAATGTCTAATATAAGTAATTTATGTTGTATCAGCATGTCTAGCTCAATCGTTACTTTGCTTGGTGCCGAAAAATTAATTGGAGAAAATTATACAACAGGAAAAAATACGATGAATACAATTTTGGTAGTGGATGACCTCAAATTCGTTCTCAGGGAGGAATGTCCTCCGGCTCCTGGGCCCAACGCATCATGAATTGTTCATGATGCTTATGAGAGATGGATCGAGGTCAATGACAAGGCAAAGGTCTATATTTTGGCAGGCTTATCTGAAGTTCTGGCCAAAAAGCATGAGACCATGATCACTGCTTGCCAGATCATGGACTTATTGTATGACATGTTTAGAAAACCTTCCTCACAAGCCAAGCATGATACTCTTACGTTCATCTTTATTGCACAGATGACTGAAGGATTGTCTGTTAAGGAACATGTCTTTAAAATGATGAACCATTTCAACATTGCTGAGATGAATGGAAGTATCATAAATGATTCAGTCAGGTGAGCTTTATCATACAATTGCTGCCAAACAGCTTTCTACAATTCCGTAGCAATTATGTTATGAACAAAATTGACTACAACCTTACCACCCTCCTTAATAAGCTACAGACTTTTGAGTCTTTGATTAAAGCCAAGAGAAATAATGGGGAGGCAAATGTTGCTTTCTCCAAAAAGAAAAATTTCAATAGAGGTTTGACCTAGGAAACTAAATCTGTGCCTCTATCTTCATCTAGTGTGAAGAAATGAAAAAAGAAGAAGGGTGGAAAGGGGAATAAAGCCACCATTGCTGTTACTGCCTGAAAGGGAAAGAAGGTCAAGGTTGCAAAAGGAACCTGTTTTCACTGCAACCAAGATGGGCATTGGAAAAGGAATTGCCCAAAATATTTGATCGAGAAAGAAAAGGAAAAAGAAGGTAAATATGATTTACTAGTTCTAGAAACGTGTTTAGTGAAAATTGATAACCATGCCTGGATACTTGATTCAAGAGCCACTAACCGCATTTGTACTTCTTTGCAGAAAACTAGTTCCTGAAGACAACTGGCAGCAGGAGAGATGTCTCTAAGGGTTGGAACATGAGAGGTTGTCTCAGCAATTGCAGTTGGGAGTTTGAAGTTGTTTTTTGAATCAAAGTTTATGATGCTAGACAATGTTTACTATGTTCCTAATTCCAAAAGGAACTTAATTTCAGTTTCATGTTTTTGGAACAATATTTTAATGTATCTTTTATTCGAGATAAAGCGTTTATTTCAAAAAATGGTATTGATATTTGTTTTGCAACAAATGAAAACAATTTATATGTACTAAGACCATTAGTATAAAAAATGCTCCACAATATTGAAATGTTCAAAACTGCGACCACTAAAACTAAGAAAAGAAAATTTTCTCCTAAAGAAAATGCTCATATTTGGCATCTAAGACTAGATCACATTAACCTCAATAGGATTGAGAGGGTGGTTAAGAACGGATTTCTAAACTAGTTAGAAGAAAATTCTTTACCTGTATGTTAATCTTGTCTAGAAGAAACAATGACAAAACAACCTTTTATTGGAAAAGATTATAGAGCCAAAGAACCCTTGGAGCTTATACACTCAGACCTTTTTAGTTTGATGAGTGTAAAAGCCAGAAGAACATTTGAATATTTTATCACTTTTACAAACGATTATTCAAGATATGGACATATTTACCTGATGCAACATAAGTCTGACACACTTGAAATGTTCAAGGAGTATAAGGCTGAAGTTGAAAATTTGTTAGGTAAAAAGATTAAAACGCTTCAATCAGATTGAGGTGGATAGTACATGGATATTGAATTCCAGAACTATTTGATAGAACATGGAATTGAAAGAACTCTATTGGGAGAGAACCTTGAGCGGAAGCAGATCAATCAAATTCCATTTTCCATTTAATATAAATTTCACAATAAAGAAAGAAACAAGATATGCATTTAATTCTAAATTACAACATACTTTAGAAAGAAGTAAATGGTTTCAAGAAACCTCACCTTTGAAGACATTTCTTCACGTTTTCCTCCTCGAACAGATCACAAACAACTTGAAGACTTTCTTCAAGATAAACCTCAAACAAGATTGAACACTACCACGAATGTCTTCTTAGTATTCTCAAGGTGAGAACCAAGGAATGGTGGGCTCTGGATATTTTGGATTTTGAGGGAAAACTTAATGTTTTAGAAGGAAGGATTGAGAACTTTCAGAAACTCAAAACCACATAACTCTTCTGTTGTTTTTTTTTTCTCTTTCTCAATCGTTCAACGTCACTTGCAAGAAGAAGAAGAAGAAACATTTTCTTTTATTCTCCTTGCCAAAAATAACCACCACCCACGTAGAAAATAAAGAGAAGGGAGTTGTAACTTCCTTCCTTATTATTAAAATAATAATAATAATATAAATATAAATATGATAACTAACTTATAAATAATAATAAGATAAATATAATATATATATATATATTAAATTATATGTTATATCAAATATAACATATAACCTATAGTTTTAATATTGTATCACATACAATATAAATTATAGTTTCTTTTCTCTATTATATGACATTTAATATAAATCTTATTTATATTAAATTTAATAACTATGAATCCAATTCATAGAAACTATATTTGAATCTCATTCAAATATTTATTTCCTCCCATTAAGCTATAATGTATCAAATACATTATGACAATTATATCACATATAATTGAAATAACTTAATTATATCATATATAATTAAATCCATCTATTAATTTGAACAATTAAAATTAATCCAAAAACTGATTCTCAATTAATCCTATTGAGCTACCAAGGGGATCTCATGGACCTGTAGCTTGAAGCTCCAACGGTATATAAATAATTAATTAAACTCTTTAGTTACATTATTCACTATCTGTTACTTGTCGAATACTCCACTAAAGACTAACAGCTACACTCTTCGCACTACAAATATTTTTCTGTGTCTATTGGATATAACCAATCAACAGTACGATGACCCTTCACAAATTGCTCATAAGTACAACTAGGCTAAATTACCGTTTTGCACCTGTAGCATCTAACTTCGTAAGTACCATTGATCCCTCTAATAAACAATAGATCATAGTCTAACTATGACTAAACCCCTCTCGGGCCAGGAGAGGGTGTGGTGCCACATTGTTCAAGACCCGGAATCAACCTTTAAGGAAGCAATTTATTTACTTAACCCTGCCTCGGGGAAGGAGTGAATTCTATCTTGTGTAGTTGTTATCCCAGCTTCCCAATCAGACGAATCCCCAAAATGGTAGGTTTGTTGAGTCGACGATCTGGCTACTCTCACCCATACAAATCAAAGGACCACTCTCATAGGTAGGAGTTCACAACTCACTCAGGATTCAGGTCATGTTACCTATGGTCATCCTGGTGAAATGTAAGTCTCTATTATGAACGGTGTTATAGAATAAGACTAAGCATTTCGTGGTCTGGTCTTATACAAACTCCTTTGTATAGAATATCCCCGCTCGCATGTCTATACATAAATGATCAGGATTGTATCATTTGTAGAACTTTACAACAATTGTAACACCTACAAAGCGGGTCATATACGTAGTGTCACCAGGATAAGGTACCCAACCTTATCCATCTACTACAGACCATTTAGGTTATCACTTAAACATGATCCACACGTATGTCTCTACATACATGTTTAAGTTACAAAGATAACATTGGATGTTAGTTTATTGGTTTATGGTTAATGTAACTAGAATGTCGTATATTTTATAGACAATGAATAAAATATCATATATTTTATTAAATACACAATGAGTTTGTTCAATGATGTTTACAAACTATAGAACCCTACGAGATTTAGGGCATCAACCCCAACAAGAATCACATCTCAACTCTCAGCACCTGGTACACCTCAACTGAACGATGTATCAGAAAGGAGAAATAGAATCCTGTTGGACATGGTTCTGGGGTTATGTAGTGGAGAGTATAGCTTACATCTTAAACCAGATTCTATCAAAGAGTATTACTGGAATATCTTTTGAATTATGGAGAGGTCGTAAAAGTAGTTTACGACATCTTAGGATTTGGGAATGTCTAGCACATGTGCTTGTGACAAATCTAAAGAAATTAGAACCACGTTCAAGATTATGCCTATTTGTAGATTATTCTAAAGAAACGATAGGTGGTTTGTTCTTCGATAAAAAATAAAGCAAAGTATTTGTATCAACAAATGTTACTTTCCTAGAAGAAAACCACATTAGAGAACATAAGCCAAGGAGAAAAATCATATTTAATGAAATTTCCAAAGAAATTATTGAAACTTCAACAAGAGTTGTTAAAGAGGTGAGCACTTCAACAAAAGTTGTGAGTTGTTAAAGAGGTGAGCACTTCAACAAAAGTTGTTGATGTTGCTTCATCTAGTCAAACACATCTTTCTCATGTGTTGAGAGAGCCTCGGCGTAGTGGGAGGATTGTAACCCAACCTACTTGCTATTTGGGTTTAACAGAAACTCAAATCGTAATGGATTATGTTGACAAAGATGAATGGATCAAAGCCATGGATCAAGAAATGGATTCTATGCACTCTAATTCTGTCTGAGAACTTGTAGATCAACTTGATGGAGTAAAATCCATAAGTTGTAAATGTATCTACACGAGGAAACTAGGTGTAGATGGAAAGGTACAAACCTTTAAGGCTAGACTAGTAGTAAAGGGTTATACCGAGGTTGAAGGAGTGGACTATGAAGAAATTTTCTCACCTATTGCTATGATTAAGTCTATCTGGATTCTCTTATCCATTGCCACATATGACTATCAGATATGGCAAATGTCAAGACTGCCTTTTTGAATGGTAATCTTAACCAAACTATTTACATGACCCAACCAGAGGGATTCATTGAACAAGGTCAAGAGTAAAATGTTTGCAAGCTTAATCGATTCATTTATGGTTGAAATAAGCATCACGATCTTGGAATAAAAGTTTTGATACTGCAGTCAAATCTTATATCTTTGATCAAAATGTCGATGAATCTTGTGTTTACAAGAAGATCATCAACAGTTCAATAGTTTTTCTTGTGTTGTATGTGGACGATATCCTACTCATTGGGAATGATGTAGGTTACCTGATTAACATTAAAGAATGGCTAGCTGCTTAATTCTAAATGAAAAATTTTTGTGAAGCACAATTTGTTCTAGGGATCGAAAGAACAAATCACTAGTCTTGTCTCAGTCATCCTATATTGACAAAGTGCTTGTTAGATATTCAATACAAAATTCCAAGAAGGGTTTGTTACTTTTCAGGCATGGAATTATCATGTCTAAGGAATAGTGTCCTAAGACACCTCAAGAGGTTAAGAAGGTGAGACGGATTCCCTATGAATCTATAGTGGGCAGCCTGATGTATGTCATGTTGTGTACTAGACTCGACATCTGCCATGCAGTGAGAGTAAACAGTAGATATTATTCCAATCCAGGATTTGATCATTGGACAACTGTTAAAGCTATTCTCAAGTATCTTAGAAGAATGAGTAACTATATGCTCGTGTATGAGCTAAGGATTTGATCCTTATAGGATACACTAACTCTGATTTTCAAACTGATAGGGATTCAAGGAAATTCACATCAGGATCAGTGTTCACTCTAAATGGAGGAGCTATAATATGGCGCAACATTAAGCAAGGATGTATTGCGGATTCCACCATGGAGGCTGAGTATGTAGCTACCTGCGAAGTTGCTAAAGATGTCATTTGACTCAGAAAATTTCTCACAGATTTGGAAGTTGTTCCAAATATATCATTGCCTATCACACTTTATTGTGATAACAATGGTGTTGGGACAAACTTCAAGGAGCCTCGTAGCCACAAACATGGAAAGCATATAGAACGCAAGTATCATCTTATTAGAGAGATTGTGCAACGGGAAGATGTAATCATCACAAAGATTGCCTCAAAGCATAATACTGCTGATCCATTTACAAAAGCCCTCACGATTAAAGTATTTGAGGGTCACCTGGAGGGTCTAGGTTTACGAGATATGAATGAACTTAAGCTAGGAAAAGTGAGAGATTTTATTGTGTATATCGTATGCCCTAGTTTATTGTATCATATATTGATACTTTACTTTCCCACTCATCTTTCATTGTATGTTGATACATTCCACTAGTTTTGAATAAGTGGGAGATTGTTGAGATTGATGTCCTAAATCTAATGTATCTCGTGGTTTGTAGTTTTTATTAACACAAATTATTTATCTAATAATATCATAGGTATTTTTTTTATATTTAGACAACATTAAATTCATTCCAGTAAACTAAGATCCAAGGTTATATGATATAATTTGAACAGTATGTAGTTGACATACATGTGGTTCATGTTCAAGTAATAACCTAAAAGGTTTGTAGTAAATGGATGAAGGTTGGACGCCTTATCCTGGTAACACTACAAATACGGCCTTTGTAATTGTTACATGAGATGTAAGTGTTACAAACAGTATGAACCATATTGTTCATGTAAAGACATGTAAGTGGAGGTATCTTATATAAAGAAGTTTATACATAGACTAAACCACAAAATAATTAGTTTCTCTTTATAATACTGTTACTTTAAGAAACTACTATTTCACTAGGATGATCAGAGGAGATTTGACCTTAATCCTGAGTGAGTTGTGACCTTCTATTTATCATAGCAATTCTTTGATCTGTATGGGTGAGAGTGACCATGATAGCCGACTCAACAAGTCTACCATTTTGGGGATTTGTCTGATTAGGGACCTGGGAACACATCTACACAAGATGGAATTCACTCATTCTCATTCCTTGGGAAAATAGATAAATTTCTCCCTTAATAGCTTGTTATGGGTCTTGAATAATGAGGCCTCAACCTCTCACTAGCCCGAGAGGTCTTAGTTTATAGTTGGACTATAAACTATTTGTTCATTAGAGGAACTAGTGATACTTAAGGAGTTAGATGTAGCTGTAGAGGTAAATCGGTATTTTGACCCAGTTGTAGTTATGAGCATTTGTGAAGGGTCATCGCTATGTTAATTGGTTATATCCATGGACACATAAATATATCTATAGTACGAAAAATGCAGCTATTGGTCTTTAGTGAAGTGATCGATAATTAATAAATATTGATTAATTGGATTAAAGGAGTTTAATCAATTAATTTCATATCATTGGAGATTTTAATCTGTAGGTCCATAAGATTCCCTTGTTAGCTCACAAAAGGATATTAACGAGGAATGATTTGAATTGTTCAAATCAAATGTGGGAATTTTATATTAATGAGATTAATATATAATAGTTAATTATAAATATGATCTATAATCCAAATTATGTAAGAGAGATATATTTGAATAAGGTTCAAACATTAAATACATGTGAATTAGATTCATAAAGAGATGTATACATATAAATATGTGATATTTATGTATTCATTAACTCCATATTAAATATGATTTAATATAGTTACTTAATTAATTCATTAATGGTTGATTAATTGATTAAGAAATAATGGAGATTGGAAGTTAGCATAAATATATGATATTTATGTTGACTAATGAAATGTATATTGAATAGGATTTAATATATGGTTATTTAATTAATGTTCCAAATAATTAAATAATAATTATTTAATTAATTAGTACTAAGGGCATAAAAGGAAATTCTTGGAGAAGGGGTCAATCCTTCTCCATATAAATACATCCTTATAGCCATTTTAAGAAAAGTTTTTGATATCACACAAAAACCTAGCCTCCAACTTCTCTCTAGAATTCTCTATCATTTTCTTCCTGAAAGTTCCTGGAGACCACATTTCCAAGTTCTTTGAATCCTAGAGAATAGCAAGGTAACCTAATTGGTGGTTTCTTTCTACGTTGGAGAAGTTTGAGATTATTGACAATGGTGGAAGAAGAAAACTAGAGGAATCAACAAAGAAAGTTGTGACTTCTCTTATTCTTCCTTTTTCAAGCATAATATGTTTTCTTTGAATGTTTATCCTAAAATTACATGTTCTATTTTACTTCTTTTGTTTCTTTAAAAATCGGATTTCTAAATGCAAGACATTCTTTAAAAATCGGATTTCTAAATGCAAGACATTCACACGCTTCCACTTAGGATTCGATCCCTTTAAATTCTTCATTCATGAGTATTTGTTGCGTTTGTTCTAATCGTATTATATAATGAGGATGAATGATGATGGAAAATATGTTTAGTCTATCTCTTGGTATGAAGATGATGCTATGCGTTGGACTAATGATAGGTTTGTATGTGTGCACACCTTGCTAGTGCATACAAGTTCTCTTAAGCTAGACCCCAGTATAAATCTAACTTAAGTGTCCTGCTAAACCCAGGGTCAAACGTAGGGACTCTAGAGTACACTAACATAGGTTTGATCTTTGGATCTATTGCAGAGGTTTCCTAATTGTTTGATATGCGTTGGTTGTGTACACTAAACTACTGACATACATGCAAGAGGGAAATAAAAGTTTAAGAAAAAAGGGAAAGATTTTGTGGATGGTTGGCTTAAGCATAGATGACAAGCATTGATTTCCTAGTAGGAACAACAAGCCTATGTAAGCACGATGATAGAAATGATATAGATGTCTGCTAAAGTATAAGTGTATGTGTGATGTGTTGGGGATCTTTTCTTTAATTCATGCTCAACCTCGATGTGGATGCCACACTTATTCTATCTCTAGGGTGCATGTGTCAGTTAAAATGAACAGACGTGTGACATGAATAAATTTTATCTCTACAATTACTTCACGCCCTAGCTTGATGCGTTCAACAATTAACTACTCTCTCGAGTGACTAATTGCTTTTTCACTTCAATCAAATGATCAGATGGATTCAAGCAACAAATTTTATGAAGTTATCAAGCCAAAAAATTCACATACACAAACAACTTAGAAAATTAACATATGGAGATGTGAAGAATGGTCGAAAATGAGATTGAATTAAAGATATAAGTTTTGATACAAATAATCTTAGTTCAATCAAGTGGAATGGTGAATGAGAATGTAAGGAAAAAGAAAGAAGTCAAGCCGCAGGGTTCAATCTCTTGTCCTCTTTGGCTTGTTTTTATGCTTGTTGTTGTCAACTTGGTGCAGGGGTTGAAGGAGATGTCTCTCTCGAACTTCTCTCTAACAGCACCTCGTTACCAACGGTGGAGAATGACTATCGTCCCTCATTTTTCTTGCTTGCAGATAGCAAATGTGAAACTGACTAACTCTCTAGCTAACTACTAGCTAACTTGCTAACTCCCTCATTTGCAGGCAGCTCCTTCTTATATAGGTAATCTGCTCAACTACTTGGTGATGTGATTGAAAGAACTTGTTTTAGGAGATCCTTGAGCAAAAGCGGGTCGTCCAAATTTCATTAATTATTAAAAACATAATTTACGGTAAACATACAAGATATATGCATTCAAAATAAATTACAGCATGCTTTGTACAAGATAAAAAGGTTTAAGAATTTCACCTTTGAAGAACCTTTATTCACGAAATCTCTCTCAAACAGTCACGAACCAACAACTTCTTAAAGACCTTCTTCAAGAAACCTCGAACAGTAACCTGGATACTACCACAAAGAGTCCTTGGTATTCTCGGGGTGAGAACCCATGAGTGGTGGGCTCTGACTATTTTGGTTAGGAGGGATAGCTTGGGTGAAGGAGGAAGAAGATTGAGAAAACTCTCACAAGAACTCACAAAATTTTTCTACAAAATTTCTCAATCGTATAGCAAAAGAAAATCGGTGAGGATGAAGAGAAAACCACTTTTCTTTTATTCCTCTTGCCATAAAATCAATAACCACCCACTAAAGTGGTTGGAGAGAAAAGATGGGGAAGTTATTATTCAAATAATAATAAAATAATATAAATAAATATGATAACTAACTTATCATATTATATTTATATTAGATTATATGTTATATCAAATATAACATATAACCTATAATTTTAATATTGTATCTCATACAATATAAACTATAGTTTATTTTCTCTATTTTATGACATTTAATATAAATCATATTTATATTAAATTTAACAACTATGAATCACATTCATAAAAAATATATGTGAATCTCATTCAAATATTTATTTCCTCCCTTTAAACTATAATGTATGAAATACATTATGAAAATTATATCATATATAATTGAAACAATTTAATTATATCATATTTAATTATATCATATATAATTAAATCCCTCTATTAATTTGAACAATTCAAATTAACCCAAAAACTGATTCTCAACTAAATCCTTTTGAGCGGGGACCTTATGGACCTGTAGCTTGAATCTCCAACGGTACATAAATAATTAATTAAATTCCTCAATTACATTATTCACCATTCGTTAACTGTCAGACACTCCACTAAAGATCAACAGCTGCACTCTTTGTAATACAGATATATTTCTGTGTCCATTGGATATAACCAATCAACAGTACAATGATCTTCCATAAATTGCTCGTAAGTATAGCTAGGCCGAATTATCGTTTTTCCCCTGTAGTTACATCTAACTCCTTAAGTACCATTGATCCCTCTAATGAACAATAGATCATAGTCCTACTATGACTAAACCCCTCTCGGGCCAGAAGAAGGTGTGGCGCCACATTGTTCAAGACCCGAAATCAGCTTTTAAGAAAACAATTTATCTATTTACCCCTGCTTCGTGGAAGGAGTGAATTCCATCTTGTGTAGCTGTGTTCCCAGCTCTCCATTAGACGAATCCCCAAAATGTTAGGCTTGTTGAGTCTGGCCAATCTGACCTATACAAATCAAAGGACCACCCTCATAGGCAAGAGTTCACAACTCACTCAGGATTCAGATTATGTTACCTATGATCATCCTGGCGAAATGTAAGTCTCTATTATGAACGGTGTTATATAATGAGACTACATTTCGTGTTACGATCTTATACAAACTCCTTTGTATAGAATATCCTCGCTCGCATGTCTAATACATGAATGATTAGGATTAGATCATTTATAGTTCTTTACAACAATTGTAACACCTACAAAACGGACCATGCTCGTAGTGTCACCAGGATAAGGTATCAAACCTTATTCATCTACTACAAACCATTTAGGTTATCACTTCAACATGATCCACCTGTATGCCTCCACATACATGTTTAAGTTACAAAGATAACCTTAGATGTTAGTTTATTGGTCTGTGGTTAAAGTTACAAAGATAATCACATATTTTATAGACAAAGTGAATAAAATATCATATATTTTATTAATCACATAAAGAGTTTGTTTATACAATGTTTATAAACTATAGAACCCTACAAGATTTAGGGCATCAATCCCAACAATCTCCCACTTGACCTAAAACTAGTGGGGTGTACAATATAAATAAAATATAAAGTACACAAACAATAAACTAGGGCATAACATGCCCAGTACAATATCTCCCACTTGCTCTAGTCCAGCCATGGTCTTTCCCATAGACCCATACTCTGCAGGTGACCCTCAAACATTGTAGTCGTAAGGGCCTTCGTAAACGAATCAACAAGTTTTGCTCCGAAGCTATCTTTATGACAATCACGTCCTCTCGATGCACAATCTCTTGGATGAGATGATACTTCCGCTTTATGTGCTTGTCACGCTTATGACTCCTAGGCTCTCAGGAATTAGCCACAACAACATGATTATCACAATAAAGTGTAATGGGCTTTGACATGTCTGGAGCAACTTCCAAATCAATCAAGAATTTCCTTAGCCAAACGGCTTCCTTAGAAAATTCACAAGCCGCTACATACTCAACCTCCATGGTGGAGTCCATGATGCACCCCTGCTTGGTGCTTCGCCATACTACTGCTCCTCCGTTATGAGTGAACACTTATCCTAATGTGGATTTTCTAGAATCCCTAACAGTCTGAAAATCGGAGTCCTTGTATCTCATAAGGATCAAATCCTTAGAACCATACACAAGCATGTAGTCCCTCGTTCTCCATAGATACTTGAGGATGTTCTTAACAACTGTCAAGTGAATAATCCTGGATTAGATTGATATCTACTGACTATCTCCACTGCATAGAAGATGTCAGGTTTAGTATATAATATCACATACATCAAATTGCCCACGGCAAATGCATAGGGGATCCGTCTTATATCCTTAATCTCTTGAGGTGTCTTAGGACACTATTCCTTAGACAAAGTAACACCGTGCCTGAATGGCAATAAGCCCCTCTTGGAGTTCTGCATCGAATACTTGACAAGCATCTTGTCAATATACGATCTTGAAAGATCTGAATACCCATAATAAACTGAGCCTCTCCTAAATCTTTCATCTGGAATTAGGTCGCTAGCCATTTCTTAACTGTAGTTAGTAAACCTACATCATTCTCAATGAGTAGGATTTCGTCTACATACAACACTAGAAAAACTATTGAACTGTTGATCATCTTCTTGTAGACACAAGGCTCATCAATGTTTTCATCAAAACCATAAGATTTGATCGCAGTATCAAACCTTATGTTCCAAGATCGAGATGCTTGTTTTAGTCCATAAATGGACCGATTAAGGTTGCAAACATTTTGCTCTTGACCTTGGATTATGAATCCCTCGGGCTGCACCAGATAAATGGTCTCCTCAAGATTTCCATTCAGAAAAGAAGTCTTGACATCCATTTGCCATATCTCATAATCATAATATGGGACAATGGATAGGAGGATCCAGATAGACTTCAGAATGACAACATGCGAGAAAGCCTCCTTATAGTCAACTCCCTCTACCTGGGCACTGCTCGTACCACATCTTCCAATTAGCTCAAAGTTGACTACTCCATGATGCGATGACACTCAACATCAGGGTTATCTTGGATGTCGATCATTTCATTGAAGATTCTGGAGGAGAATCAAACAATGTTGTCTTCAACCAACACCGCATTCCTTACTTCATCAAATTCACTACTGTAGAATGTGCGGACAAGGTGGGCCCAAATTCTTGATGGTTAACATAAAGTTAACGTCAGCCCATTGCATCAATGGTATCTGTGATGTACTCTGACAGGGGACTACGTTCGAGGAAGAATCCTTTCTCTACAAGTATATTGCTAAACTATCTCTTCCTCCCCCTTGCTTGCTCAGGTGATGCAAATGCCACCCTTTTTTCCTTTCTTTTCTTTCTTCTTATCCCTCTCGACCTCTCAGGCCAATGCTCCTGCCTTCTTCTCCAGGCTCTCTTTGGAGGGATCATTTTCTCTGATCATGTTTTATAGGTCAATACACTTCTAGCCTTCATTCCAGCTCACTTGAATCAGATGAGTTACCTTTCTTCATTGCACCCACATGTCCGGGTGCAACTTCATTCTCCTTCTTCTTCCACTATTAACCTTCTTTTTCTTTTTGAAGGTTATACTAAAAACCCTTCGTTTTCATCTTAAAATCGTGGTAGGGATGCATCTGGGTCGAATGCCGCATGAGTAAATCCTTGTAATCATTTTTCATCTTCTTCGGCTACCATTTCCTCTTTCAACATAATGGTATAGCGGTCAGCCCCATCCATCTCTTTCTCTACTAGGATTGACGCGCTTTTAATCCTTTCTCTTTCTGGCACATTTTCAGCCAACGCATCATCAGCTTCTTAACGCATGAGCTGATCCATTTCTAAAAATTTTCTCTGGTCGAGACTAGTCTAAAATAGGTTTAAATACCTCTTGCTCGTCTCTTCGAGCCAGCTCACTGAGATCTGGGTGCATTTCTTCAAGTTGATCAGCAGGTTCCAACGGAGGGTTGTTGGACTTTGGTGGATTAATTGGTGGTGGTGGTGGTGTAACAAGGGGGAGTCGGATGGTGTGTGAGACGAATCGAGAAAGGATGTGGGAGAAAAAAAGGCTACTTCAATGTTGAAGATGATGGTTAAAAGTTTGATGGCTAAGGGTACTGGCGAACGCATGACAAACGATGGTGGGGTTCTCAAATGTTTGGGAATAGGGTCATCGACACATTAGGTGTGAAGGTTAGGATGATTGGTGGAGGAGCTTGTTGGGATTGGTGTCCTAATTCTCTCGGAGTCTCGTTGTTTTGTAAAAATACACATTGTTCAATGAATAAAATAAGTGTTATTTAATTCTAGCATTTACCCACATCCAATAAACAAAGCTCCAATAAACAAAGCTCCTTGGTTATCTTATTTGAACTTAAGCATGTATATGTGATATACAAGTAGATCATGCCTTAAGTGATAACCTAAATCGGTCTGTAGTATAAGGATTAAGGTGGGATACCTAATCTTGGTGACACTACAGATACGACCCGCTTTGTAGAGGTTTGCAAGTGTTGTAAACTACTACAGATGGTAGATCCTAACCATTCATGTGGAGACGTGGAACGGGGGTGTCCTAGACTTTGTATATAACGTCGTTGATACTAGAGACTTGCATCTCACCTAAACGACCATAGGTGACACGATCTCAATCCTGAATGTTTTGGGAACTCTTACCTTTGAGGCGGTTCTTTGATTAGTATGGGTGAGAGTTTTCAGATTTCCAACTTAACATGCCTACCTTTTTAGGGACTTGTCTGATCTGGAAGCTGGGAACTCAATCCATAAGATGGAATTCACTTCTTTCCCGAAGCTGGGATAAGTAGAGAGATTTCTCCCTTAAGGGTTGATACCAAAGCTTGAACATAGTGGCCACAGCTTCTCTTTGGAAGAGAAGATTCAGTCATAGTAGGACTATGATTTATGTTCATTAGAGGGATCAGTGGTACTTAAGGAGACAAATGTAACTACAGGGGCATAACGGTTATTGGCCCAGCTATACTTACGAGCGATCTGTGAAGGGTTGTCACACTGTTGATTGGTTAAGATGGACACATAATATATCTGTAGTAAGAAGAATTTAGCTGTCGGTCCTTAGTGAAGTGTCTGGTAGTTAACAGATGGTGGATCCCGTGACTACAGAGTTTAGTCAGTTATTCACGTACCGTTGGAGCTTTGGAGCTACAGGCCCATGAGGTCCCCTTGGTAGCTTGGATTCTATTGAGGATCAATTCTTGGTGTTTATTTGAAATGTTCAAATTGACAAAAGGTATTTTGATTATATATGATATAATCGGTTTGATGTATGAGATACATCTAGTGGAGGATTGATGTAAATGAGATTTACATTAAGTACCATGGAATAGAAAAAAAACCTATGGTTTATATGTTTCATGAGATGAAATATTAAAACTATAGGTTATAAATATAGTATGATAAGTTGATTATCATTTAAGTTTATAATAATATTAATTATTGGATAATTAATTCTTTTTCTTTTAAATAACCAAAGTAGTGGGTGGTTATTGGATCATGGTATCCGTGAGTTTAAAAGGAACATTGGTTTTCCTATTTGAAAAAGAGTTTTGTACAAAACGATTGAAAAGGATTTTGAGTTTTCTCTCTACGCAAAGAAACTCACGTTAGTCGTCAAGTAAATTCGGATTTACTAAACGACGGCTGAGCGAGCTAAACGATCGTGCAGTATTTACTAAACAATCGCATAGCTTTGTTAGACGATTGCTGGCCCAAGGTATACGATCATGTAGTGTCTGTAGGTGACAGACCGAGCTAAATGATGGACTAAACGATCGCATAGCTTTTGCTAGATGATCGCATAACTTTATCTAAACGATTGGGCATTGACCTATACGATAGGTCTCCGCCATCTCCCACTTGCCCAATCGTGTACGTGATCATTGTTTCCTCCGTTCGTCTACCTCATACCAAGTCCGAACGGAGCCCACCCTCTGGATTCTCACATCGAGAATACCAAGGTAGCCTTGTTGGTGGTGTCAGACTCAACTCGACATCGTCGAGTTTTTCTGGAGGCCGTTCATGTAGTGGAGGAGATCGTTTAGGATGAGCACAAAGTGTTCGTGCGGTGTTCGTTGTTATGTTGCGATCGTGTAGATCGAGTGTTCGTGGTTGCTGTTGTTCGATCAGAGTCGCGCAATGGAGCGTGGAGACGCGTCTGCTTTTATTCGTACAGTTTGTCTCCCTTGTTCATTTGTTGTTCATGTTGTAATTTCTGCATTGTAATTGTATAACCGTTTGTATTCAAATTGATTGTAAATGATTTGTTCATTCATGATTATAATTTGGAATAGTCTTGTTTCGCTGCTCATGGAAATCTCGAGTTCTGATTTCCTTTAGGGCTAACTTTTTATAGGGTTTTGTGGCAGTTGTTTTGGCAAGGCCTTTCAACAGAGGTTGCCGGGTTCGTTTGGAGGGGGTTAAATAGTTGGGATTTTTGGGTTTTGGGGAGATGGAAGGTTTGGGTTCTAAAAGGGTATTGGAGACAGATGGTTGAATGGAAGGGTTTTTTAGGGTTTTGCCAACATTGTTTAGGTCGAGGGTCGCGCAAGTGGCTTGGGTTGAGTGGTTGTTTTCCAAAAGGAAGATAAAACAATCGGTTTCTTGGTTGAAATAGTGGACCTTGAAAATTGAGATGGAGATCACGGTGGGGAAAGTGAAATAGATAGGGATGAGAATGAATTCATGGGGTTGTCTCCGGCGAAGCTTATTGAGTCGTTTTAACTGTCCGAAGCGTCTGACATGATTTCCGGTGAGGGAGCTTGAAGGTTCTTTAGAGATGACGATTGGAGCGAGGAAATTGTTGGAGTTAATGCACTAAATTGAGTGTATCTTGTACTTTTTTAAGATAAATTGTATATCTAATAAAATAAGAGGTATTTTATTAATATTTAGACTGCATTAATTTAATCCAATAAACTAAGATCCAAGGTTATTTTATGAAACTTAAACATGTATATAGAGACATACAAGTGGATCATGTTTAAGTAATAACCTAAATGGTCTATAGTAGATGGATAAGGTTGTGTACCTTATCCTGGTGACACTACGAGTATGACCCTTTTGTAGGTGTTACAATTGTTATAAAATGCTACAAATGATCTGATCCTGATTAATCATGTGGAGATATGCGAACGAGGGTATTCTATACAAAGAGTTTGTTTAAGACCAGCCGTGAAATGAATAGTCTCTCTTTATAACACCTTTGCTAGAAGAGACTTACATTTCACTAGGATGACCATAGGTGACTTGACCTTAATCCTGAGTAAGTTTTGAACTCCTGTCTATGAGGGTAATCTTTTGATTTGTATGGGTGAGAATGACCTTGTTAGCCGACTTAACAAGCCTACCATTTTGGGGACTTATCCGAGTAGGGGAGCTGGAAACATAACTACGCAAGATGGAAATCACTTATTTCCCGACCTTAGGGAAAATAGATAAATTTCTCCCTTAATAGCTGATTTCGAGTCTTGAACATTGAGGCCTCAACCTCTCACTGGCCCGAGAGGTGGTACTTTATAGTTGGACTACAAATTATTGATTCATTAGAGAGATTAATGGTATTTAAGGAGTTAGATGTAATTACAGAGGTAAAACGGTATTTTGACCCAGCTATAGTTATGAGCAATTTGTGAAGGGTCGACTCAGTTGATTGGTTATATGTGGACACATAAATAAATCTACAATTCAAAGAGTGTAGTTATCGGTCTTTAGTAGAATGATCGATAGTTAATAAAAATTGATTAATTTAATTAAAGAGTTTAACTAAATAATCATATATCATTGGAGCTTCTAATCTGTAGGTCCATAAGGTCCCATTGTTAGCTCGCCAAAGGATATATAAAAAGAATGGTTTGAATTGTTCAAATCAATTGCATATGACTGAGATTAATATAATATGGTTAATTATAGATGTGATCTATAATTAAGAGAGAAAAATATTTGAAAAAAATTCAAATATTAAAGAGATGTATACATAGAAATATCTGATAATTATACGTTGATTAATTCTATATTAAATATGATTTAATATAGTCGTTTAATTGATTAATTAATGGTTAATTAATTTTTGAGAAGGAAAGATAAATAAACATGTGATGTAATATATATATATATATATTAATTTGAATTTAATATATATGATTATTTAATTGTTGGACTAATTAATTAAATAAAAGTTATTCAATTAAATTAGAATCAGAGTACGAATAGAAAATACTAAGAGAAGAGGGTCACCCCTCCTCTCTATAAATAGGTTTTCATGGCAAATGTTTGTGACATAATTGAAATGAGAATTATGAATCCTAGTCTCCTACTACTTCACTAAAGAACTCTCTTCTTTTCTCTACTACTTCTTCCTCTTTCAAGTCTTAGAAACCATACATCTAATACTTTGGATCCTAGAGAATAACAAGGTTTCACTTACGATTGTGTCCCGTGATCATTGAAGAGACGTTCCAGAGAAGACGCGGAGGGAATCGTGAAGAATTTGGGATTATATGAAGGTAATTTTAGCCCTTCCCTCTTTTTTTCTCTTAAATGCATGTTAATCTTGATTGTTCATCCATTATGTTATTATTTTTATACCATATTTTATTTGTGTAAAACCAAAAACAAAATTGCAAGGTGATCACACGCTCCCGCTTGGGATTCAATCCCTTCAATTAGTATCAAAGCCCAAGTTGTGCAATTTTGATTTTCGGATTTTTAGAAACAAAAGCATAATAGAATAATGGGTTGTTTTTAAAATATATACATGAAATGTATGTGATTTTAATTGTGGTTTGCGGGTTGACTGTTTAGGCTTTTGGCATTTAGATTTACAGTTTTAATTGATGAGATTAAGGTAAAATCCAGTATGTGGGTATTTTTTTTAACTGTAAATAGAATATGTAAGTCTGTGTATTTTGTGGCAAAAATTTGCTATGAAAAGAACCCAAGAAAACGAAGGTAAACCAAGAAAAAATGGAGAGAAACAATGCAGTGCAGTTCGGTTTTTCAAGGACAACTTTTACAAATTTTTCAATAACTAGAGTTCTGACCGTTGGATCGTGCTGAAATTTGGTCAGTATGGTCCAGACACCTAGGATCTTATTTTGAAGTTGGATCGTCATTTTGAGTTCTGGTTTATCCACCATCGCCGCTGAACAGAGCATTTTTTTTTTTTTTGTCTTTTTTCGTTTTCTTTTAGGATTTTCTAAAATCTTGGGTCTTGGATTTTATTTTATTTTCTAGGAATTTCAATAGTTGGTCAACTTTGTTTTTTTTTTTTAATTTAATTATGCATGAGTTGTATGATTTATATTATTTTTGAATGGTGCATAAAGTATGCCATTTAGATTCAAAATCCCACTTTAGGATAAACATATTCATGCATCATGTCAAAATGTAAGTGTTATATTTTTGGGATGCATGATTAAATTAACATGCTCATACAACTTAGTATAAGTATTACATTATTTTAGATGTATGGTACATTAAGCATGTTCATGCATCATACTAGGTTATAATTGTTATAATGTATGATGACATGATGGATATGTGTGCTTAATAATTGTTAGATTGTTTTATATTTTTCAATTAAAATAAATTTGGCATTGAGCATGACATTACTTAGATAAATATAAATGTTATATTTAATAAATATCTTTGAATGCAATTATAGATTTTATTTTTCATTATTTTATAATGGTTATAAGTATAATGAAATTGGAATTAAAATCTATAATAAAGAGTTGCATGCAAGCATAGGTCCAATCTAATTTTAAATGGTTTAAAATTAATTCACCTAGACTTATGTTAAACATGTTTCTAATGAGATTAGGTTAATCTTTTAACTATTTTTAATAGGATTAAAATGAATTTCAATAAGAGATTAAATTTATAAAATAATTACCCATAAGTGACTTTGTCTAAGGAAAGTTCTGTCTAGACTGGGGTATTTAAGCTTATGGAAATAGAACGCCTCTACTTGGGAATCGACCTGGAAGGTGAATTGGGCAAATATTTTATAACCATGCAAATGAAGTCATATATTGTTGAAATATTCAATATAAGCGTTATATTGAGCAAATTAACAAAGATTTAGCTAGAATTAATTAGGCGATTTTTACTAAGTTAATAAACCCATTTTTTGTAAAATACTCAGTGAGAGAAAAAAGATATATATGATATGTCAATTTTTTCCACTCACGTACTCCTAAAAGTTCACACCGTGAGACTCATGCTTGGCCTCGAGGCACCCTGAGAGCGTCCCCCTTCGAATGGTGTTTGCATGGGTCAATATCAAGGTGAATGGAGAGAATGTTTATAGTAAGTGGGAGAACGATATGTGTCAAGATGTCCTATGGTCTTCTTCATTAGTTTGCATCGTGAGACCTTCTTGCACGACCTCTAGGCACCTGGGAGCACCTCCTTCAGATGGTTTGTGCATTAGGTCAATATCAGGGGCAAACTTCAGAAATGGTTTCTAGATATGATCGCTTTAGTTGTTGTCCCAATTAGTTTTTCCCTTCGATTGGCTTATGGGGACGAAACTTTAGGGTGTAAGATGAAGGGTCATATTTACAAGAAATTGTTAAGCAAATTAGTGATTTCTTGACCAAATCAATGGTGAAATTTTGTTATAGGAATAAGAGTTATTCTGGTATATGATTGGTTGAGAAATGTCTCTATTCAGGGAATATATGATTAACCACCCTTCGTTGGATTTTGTCCTAAATCACTGAAGCATCATTGTAAAATGAAATAATGTTGGGTTCATTATTAGTTTTTCCTAAACTGATTGGATTAAAACGAATTTTTGCATAAGTGTCTAAAATTAGTAATTTGTTTTGTATCAGAAAAAATGGCTACGCTTCAATGAACCTTCTTAATGCTGAAATATTGACCGAATTCAATTACACAACTTGGAAAGAATCAATTAAAACTATGTTCATGGTTAATGACCTTAACTTCGTCTTGACTGAAGAATGTCCTCCAGTTCCAACCCTTGATGCAACACGAAATGTTCGTGATGCATACAAACAGTGGAACAAGGCCAATCTTAAGGCCCCGAGTTCACATTTTGGTGAGCATACTTGATGATAGATTTATGTGCATGCACACCTTGCTAGTGCATACAAGTTCTCTTAAGCTAGACCCAGATATAAATCTAACCTAAGTGACCTGGTAAGCCCAGGGTTGAATGTAGAGACTCTAAAGTACATTAACGCAAGTTTGGTCTTTGAATCTATTGCAGTTGCAGAGGTTTCCTAATTGTTTGATATGCGTTGGTTGTGTATACTAAACTATTGCCACACATGCAAGAGGGAAATAGGAGTTCAGAAAAAGGACGAAAAGGTTCATAGATGCTTGGCTTAAGTGTAGATGGTATACGTTGATTTCCTAGTGGGAACAACAAGCCTATGTTCCCACTAGCCTATGTAAGCATGATGATAATGAAATAGAAATGATACAGATGTCTGCTAAAGTCTAAGCGTATGTGTGATGGATTGGGGATTTGTTCTTTAATTCATGCTCAACATTTCTCAATGTGGATGTCACACTTATCCTATTGCTAGGGTGCATGCGTCAGTTAAAATGAATAGACAAGTGACATGAATAATTTGTTAGGATCTATTAGCATGCAATGGAAGCAAACATAATAAATAAGCACTTTAATTACATTTAATTTGAGTTCTAAAAGCATGCTTAAACAGAAACTTCAGAAGAGGGTTTTTAAACTACATACATTTGATGAATTCTTCCAATTCCAAGCTGCTCTTCACGTGATTCTAGCTTTAATTCGACAATGAACCACCAAGAGATCTTCTCTACTATTCTCAGCCTTGGATTTGAGTGGTGGAACTCAAATTAGAGTGAATTTGTGAAGGAAAAAATGGGTGAGTTTTCAGGCGAAGATGAAAGCTGCAACAGAAACCATTTCCGGAAACCTTAACCTCTCTTCAGCAAGAATGGAGAGATATTTAATTTTTTTCTACATGCAAGTACGTAGATCCAACTGAAAGCCACCTCAAATTTCATTCAAAAGAGTGCTAGGTATGTGTATTAGAATAAAATCACCTCATGCTTTCACAAAATGTGGATAAATTCACTATTGAGGTTTTTGAATTTCAATTCATTTATCTTTAATTAATTCTAAAGTTAATTAAAAACTAAATTTAATTAAATCTAAAATTTCAAAGTACAATTTCTCAAATTGAATTTAAATGGAAATTAATTTGATTTTTAATTAATTAAACATATTTAATTAATTAATTAATAATTTAATATCAAATATTAAATTAATCAACACCTAATTTAAAAACATAAATCATATTCATGTAATTAATATTTAAATGTTAAACTCTCCAATTTAGTTTAATTTCGATAAATTAAATGTTAAATAATTATATCGAATATAATTATACAAACCCTAATTTGAATTTAAACTATTCAAATTCAAACTCTAATTTCAATTTGAACCTTTTCAGATTTCAATTTGAACCTTTTCAAATTGATATCATTCAAAATTCATTCAATTGATTAATTCAAGGTGTTCATGTTGGACCTATAGGTCATGAGCTCCAACAATTTATTATTAATTGGCTAAAACTCTTTAAACCAAATGAATCAGTATTTGTTAACTATCAAGTCACACCACTATAGTTCGATAGTTGCACTTTCCTCACTGTAGATATTTTTGTGCTCACTTGATTTAACCATAGTCAGTAAGTTGACTCTTCACAGGTTGTTCGTAATAACAGTTGGGTTAATATGTTATTTTACCCCCGATATTACATCTTGCTCCTTAAGTTCCACTGATCCTCTAATGAACAATTGGTTTGTGATCCAATCACTAAACCGGATCCCTTTTGGGCCAATGAGAGGGTAGGACCCCTTGTTCAAAACCTGGATTCAGTACTTAAGAGAACAATTTTTCTCCTATCCCTAAATCAAGTAGGCGTGAATTTCTTATTGCACTCTATGTCTCCAACTATCTACCCGGTCTTACCCCTGAAATGGAAGACTTATTAAATCGGCGTTGTTGAGCCAACCCTCACCTATGCAAATCTAAGAAAAATCCCGAATAAACAGAAGTTCATAGTTAGCTCAAGATTAAGATCGAGTTACCTAGGTCATCTAAGTGAAATAGTCAATCTTGAACAGTAAACATCATTATAAAGTAAGAGTGACTTATTTCTTGATCTGATCTTACGCAAACTCATTGTATAGGACACCCCCACTCCTCATGTCAATACATGAACGAATCAGGATCACTTTGTTTGTAGCACCTTTACAACAAATTGTAACAACTACAGAGTGGGCCACATCCAATAGTGTTACCAGAATAAAACACCCAACCTTATTCATATACTATAGATCATTTTGATTATTTACTCGAACATGATCCACTTTATGTCTCCACATAAAGTTCAAGTATTCATATAATAGGCATAGATCTTAGTTTATTGGATTTAGACTTTATAAGTGCAATTTATAGATTCAATAACAACTTTATTGAAGTAATGTCGAATAACATTTTTACTGATAATAGAATATGTTTACTCTATAAACTGCGAGTTTTAGGACATACAGCCAAATATAATTTTATCTCTAGAATTACTTCATGCTTTAACTTGATGCGTTCTACAATTAACTACTCTCTCGAGTAACTAATTGCTTTTTCACTTCAATCAACTGATCATGTGGATTCAAGTAACAAAGTTTATGCACATATCAAGCCAGGAAATTCACATACACAAACAACTTAGAAAATTAATAGATGGAGATGTGAAGAATCGTCGAAAATGAGATCGAATTAAAGATATAAGTTTTGATACAAATAATCTTAGTTCAATCAAGTGGAATGGTGAATGAGAATGTAAGGTAAAAGAAAGAAGTTAAGTCACTGGTTCAATCTCTTGTCCCCTTTGGCTTGTTTTTATGCTAATTGTTGCCAACTCGTTGGAGGGATTGAAGAAGATGTCTCTCTCGAGCTTCTCTCCGGTAGCATCTCGTTACCAATGGTGGAGAATGGCTATTGTCCTTCCTACTTCTTTCTTGCAGACGGCAGAGGTGAAAAATGACTAACTCTCTAACTAACTACTGGCTAACTTGCTAACTCCCTCATTTGCAGGTAGCTCCCCATTATATAGGCAATTTGCTCAGCCACTTGGTGATGTGATTGCATTAAATTCCATACCCTGAGATAGTCGTCTGCCATTCTGCTTCAATCAGACAACGCCAGTCATATGCCCATGGCTGCAAGTTGTGATTTGACGTGGATTGTTGTATCTCTCATGAGTCCAGTAAGTTGGATGCATACCCCTTGCGTTGGCCTTATCTTTTACACTTAGTGAATTTTTCTGATTCCGGCATTAAAGTGCGTTAGTAATGCAGTTTTTCACTTAAGAAGATACTCGCATGAGTTTATCACATATATACAATTTCATGCATTTTTCTTTATCATGAGTGCGTCTACATCACTTATAATCCTAATTATTCCAACTCTGAGATAATAATAACTTGTATTTCTACAAGTTATCAATATTCATATTTTTCCTTTTTATTGAATGGAATGTTCACAAATATCTCTCTTTGAAAAGGCTTGATTTATAATAATTTGGTTGAAATCCTGGGTTTGGAATTGTACCATTTAATCATGTAATGCTTGTTTTTTCCTTTTTACTTGTTAATCATCTTACTATAATCTTCAAATTTTTGTGAGTTGATTTCAACGCCATATCCTTCTTTATAAGATTTAAATGAAGCTGCAAGTTTGTTTACAAATTTTGAAGTTTTGGATATATATTTTGAAGGTATTCTTTTCCAACTCTTGCAGATCATGATATTTATCATATTTTTCTCAATTGTGTTGTTGATTGTTATGTCATACCTAAAAAATTCTCAAGGTCCTAGTGGACGGTCGGGTTTTGGCAGTGGAGTTGGTAGCTTCAGCGGAGGAGCAGCAACTCAAACCTTATTTAGAAAGTACCGTCTTACAAGCAATTCAATTAATTTTTAATGGAATGAATTAGTAGCTTGATTGAAGAGATTGTTAGTTTTTTTTTTTTTTCCTTTTCTTTTAGCTTATGAGAATATTATAAATTCAAGTTTGTTAGAACTGCTTTGCAAGTTAAATTTTGTTATTCTCTTTGAGCGCTAACTATTATTCGTACCTTTTGGGCAAGAATGAGACTTAAATTTTCGTGTTTTTTGAGATTTTAATATATAAAAATAATTGAGATTTTATTTTGTATATGTATAGGTAAAAAAGAGAGAGAGATTATTGATTTGCACGTGCATAAGCAAAAAAAAGTGTATATGTATTTTTTCTTCAATAATAAAACCATGGAAGACATTTAGTAACAGACAATTATCAATAAAAAATACGTGAAAAAAACTAACATTAAAGATGATTTTCAATGTCGGTTGAAAATTGACATTGAAAATAGTATTCAATGTCGGTTGAAAACTAATACTAAAGATAAATGGCATTGAAATTTTGGTCATCTATAATGTCAGTTTTAAACCAACATTAAAGATAATCGACATTGAAGACCTTTTATAACACGAACTTCAATGTCGGTTGAACCGACATTGTATCCCTATAATGTTAATTTTGAACTGATATTAAAGCCTAATTTTGTAGTAGTGCTATTATCCTTTATTGGCCTCTATCAAAAAATATTAAAATTTTGATATTTTGTGTAAATTATTTCTCTTATTTTTATATTTTTGAAATTCTCGGATGAAATCATACCTTTTTTTAAACAATAGACGATATCTTATTCACGATAAATAGTCATAAAAATCAATAGCATCAAATTTTAAAAAGAGACGAAAAAAAATAACATAATTAGAATAAAAAGTAGTTAGGTTAGAGCGATATTACATTAATTAATATATGAGGCACCGACTATGTTGGGTCTAATTAGAAATAATAATGTAAACGGAAGAAGAAAACTACTTAATTATTAGAAATTATATGGCTTTTTGCTGACTTTAATCCATAAGGTTATTCAATGCATCAAGCATGTACATCTCTATTCCCTTTTCAATTTTTAGTAACAATAATTTGTTTTAATAACAATATTTTTGTTTAACTTTTATTGAATAATTTAGATAGAAATTATCATTCGTTGTTAATATCAAATTAGAATCGTTGTGTCGTAGAAACTATTGTTTTGAAAGTAAATTCGTAAATCGCTTATGTTGGTTGCTTTTGAAGGTTTACACAACACCCACTATGGATGTGTACTCATCGAAGGGAAGGGTTGGAATAGATGAGTGAAAAACGATGGCTCAAAATCAAAGGAGAAGAAGATGAAGAAGAAATCAATGTATGAAAAAAAAAATCGGGTCTGATTTTTTTAGAAGAAGATGAAAACATTCAGATCTGAAAATATTATATACGTTAAAATTCTAGATCCAAAATTTAATTCCATAACGGTTTAAAAAATAAAAATAAAAAGAAATAAAAGTGATTTTCCCCCTAACCTGACTCACCTATTTGACCAGACAGATGGCAACAACAGCGCGTGTAGGACGAAGAGTCTAAACTAGCACTCTATCCACATGGGACAAGGATGATTTCACTTAAGTGTGAACATATTTTGAGCATGGATCTAGATCATTCCCAACCGAAATAAAGTTTGTTTTTAATTTAAATCATACAAAATTTTAAAATAATTATCTTACCATAAATTTGGTATAAAATATCAAACCTATAATTAACATTACATATCTACTTTGGTCATTATAACTAAATCATAACATTCTCATGTTAATTTTCTCAAACACCTTAACATGTTTTTTTAGTTTAAAATTGAAATTTACCTAATATTATTTTTATTTTATATCATAATTGATGTTTTTTAAAGTATCTTGTCAATAATTATTTTAAATGTTACGAGTATCTCCCACTAGACTTTTGTCTTTTGTTTTCAGCTATTTTTTTTTGTACTTATTCGTGGTTGTTATTATTATTATTATTTATTATTTGAAAAGTTAATAATGCATTATTGAAGACATACAATTAAAATATATTTACTACGGCCCTCCTAATAGACCGACTAGGAGGCAAATTATTTGGTAGGTTGATAGTTTTAGTGCATATAATGTAGCAGCACACATTCAAATTGATGCCCCTTGTCTCAGTAATCGCTGTACCACTTGTTAAATAATTCTGAAATGTATCATCCTGTTTGAAATCTTATCATTTTTTTTTAGAGATTTCAATTTATAACCAACTTCAAATGAATTTTACTACTTGTTAGTAGAAAATAGAATGATTTTAAAATTTGAATTGATTTCACAACTCAATTTTACTTTAAAAAAAAAAAAACAAACAAACTTAAATGGCCAGAATGCTTAAATTTTGCAGAATTTTATATGATTTGAAAGTAAATTACTCAAACTTCGTTTGGTAACCATTTTGTTTTTGATTTTTTGTTTTTGGTTTTTTAAAATCGTGTCTATAGATACTACGCTTCCACTCTCAAATTTCTTCCTTTGTTATTTACTTTTTACCAAGGGTTTAAAAACCAACCTAAATTTTGAAAATGAAAAAACATAGTTTTTAAAACTTGTAATTATTTTTGGAATTTGGGTAAGAATTTGATCACTGTACTTAAAAAAATATGCAAATCATTGTAACTTGTGAGATATTGGGAAGAAATAGACTTAATTTTCAAAATTCAGAAGCAAAAGGTGAAATGGTTACTAAACAGGGTCTTGATTAACCTTGTCAAATTCTAATTTTTTTAATTAACACATCATAGTTAAAAGCATATATTAGTAAATTCTTGACTTTCTTTTCTTTTTGAGTTACAAAACACAAAATTTAAATATATTTATTTCAAATTTTTCTTGTTCTAAATAAAGTAATTAATTTAAAATCATTTCTTGTCTTTCAAATCTAATGACTTAAAATCATTTCTTAAAACTTTTTTGAATTCAAATGAAAGGATAGTGAATAATATTATATCAATGTCAAAATATTAGTGAGTTATACTATTATTTTGAGATTAAAAAGATACTTATTGGACTGAAAATTGAAATTTCACAAACTCAATAAGTCTTATAATTTAAAGTTTTGTTGCTAAGTTCATACTTTTTTTTAGAAAGAGTAAATATTTGGGTGCAACCTTTCAATCAAATAGAAAATAAAATTTAAAAATATCTCAAAATATTTTAAATTATTGAAGGAGTTACACAAAGATAATGTAACAAAATATGCACCCAAATTTTTTTCTTATGACAATTGCAAATATAGTAATCAAACTCAAAATATTAGTAGATATTGCACAATGCAAAAATATTTGTAAATATAGAAAAAAAAAAAAATAGATCTAGCTCTTATAGTTTATTAGTGATGAAGATCGCAATGCTAATAAGATTATATGACTAATAGAAGTTTATCGGCAATAAAGTCAATAACTAATAGATTTTGTTGTATTTGTAATTTTTTTACAATATTGCTACACTGGATTACTAGCCCTAAAAGTGTTACCCATTACATTTACCCATATTTTGTTAAGTTTAGATATTAGACACAAACATAAAGATATATAGAGTATCTGAATCCCGTTTGAATGGACGAAGTGGGTGATTATAGAGCGGTACATGTTTTATATTAGTTGTTATTCACAACTATAACCTTCAATGAACTATAGAGTAACTATTTCAAACCTATGTAACTAACTCAAGTTTCTAAACACCATTTTGTATGTTTTACTTAACGTCTCAAACAGAGTGATAAACAAAGTAATCTCAAAACTTATAAATTCAAACAATCACAACTTATTTTGTTTTTTGTTTTTTTATTTTGCATTACCCATATGAGCTTTATTTACTAATATAAAAGCTTATTATTTTCTTTAGAATGGAAATGTTAAACCATTGATTAGTTAATGTGAACACAGGCTCCTCATTGGTAATTATTATTGCTTTTACCAAACTTACACTCTCACCCAATCATTGTAATTCGACATTACACAATAATATTTAAAAAAAAAAAATTTACCACAATGAATAGCCGATCACAAAAATCAAGTTAAAAACCACATTATTATCATAATCCTAGAGAGAAAGGAAATCCAGTAGAACGCAACCAACTCCCACCGCCAATAAATTTACCCGCGGTAAAACCTTCAGCCTCCGTGGCACTCTGAATTACCCTAAATCCCTTCCACGTCACCCTCCCCCCGGTCGAAGCCCCCGGTCCAGTATTCTGATACTCACCGTAAAACAACGTGTTCAAACCAAAATTACCGCTCCACTCGTGCCATCCCTTCGGGTCAATGACGTCACTAATCGTTGACTGAATAATCACGGTTCTAGAATATTCCTTCCACGGCCTTCCCAGAAACGTGGGGAAGTTCTTCTGAACCGACCGCAGATCTGACGTGGCACCGATTCGGGATTTCTGGATAACGATACCCGTGTTTTGGTTCGGGTCGGACCGGCTTTGGGCCGTGACCATGTTTTTCTGACCGGAGTTTGGTCTACGCGCGTGAATGTCACAGTCTTGGAAAATGACGGCGGCGTTGCCGAAGATGAAATCGACGGTGCCGGAGATGAGACAGTTGATGTAGAATTGACGGTTGGAATGGACGTAGAGAGTGTCTTGATAAGCTAACATGTCGCATTGGTAGAAGGCGGAGAGATCTGCTCCGACACGGAGAGCCACCGCTTGGTGCTTTGAGGGACCGGCGGTGTTTTGGAACGTGATGTCACGCGCTAAAAATCCTTCTCCTACCGCAGCTGTCAATATCCATAAAATAATTAGATAACACTCTTTTATTTATTTAATTACGTTTATCATGATTCATGAATCAGAACATTGGTCCAGTTTGAACCACAATGTTTATTATTATTATTATTTAAATATTATTTTTTCCTGTCTTATACTATTAAAATATTCTCTCTTAATTTTGTTCTTTATACTTCAGTTTTTTCTAGTTTCTAAATTTTAAAGAAAGTAACCATTTTAATTCATCAAAAATGAAATAAAATGGAAAATGAAATAACCAAAAAGTGTAAGGATTGAAATAAATTTTTTGATAGTATACAACATCAAAATGAACTAAAATTAAAAAGTTTAGAGACCGAAATGATACTTTCAAAATATAAAAACCCAAATGAATCAAGATTCACGGAGACCAAAACAGTATTTAAACTTTTTTAAAAAAATTAAATTGGATTTCATTTTTCCCTTCTTTAGATATTATCATAATTCATAACATAAAAGAAAAAAAAAGTGAAGGAAAAGGTAAATTCAACAAATATATATAACATATATTTTCAATTACCAATTGAATTGAAACTTGAAAGTGAAAAGGGCTTTTTTTTTTCCTTTTTGATAATGTACTTTAACTCAAAATCTAGCTGTCTTCGATATATCTTAAAATTCAATTTTGTTGATAATTATTTTCACTAAAAAATGCACGATATAAATATATTTATTAAATTTAGATGAGAGTTTTAAAAAAAAAATGAATCATAAATCTATCATATAGTTTTAGTTTATTAAAATTATCGAGTTTTCTTCTAAAAAAAAAATATATCCTTTTGGAAATATAAAATTTCATACAATCACCAAAAAAGAATCTAAAGATTTACCGAATCAGAATTGGATTTTTTTAATATTTTGTCGTTTTTTAATCTTAATATAAAAATACTATCATTTTCAAATTATATATAAAAACGTTATTGTTTTAAATAGATATGCGTTACTTTTATGGTTACCAAAAGAAATTACTTGAGAAAAATATTCTTTTCTCCAACAAAATTAGCTTTCTCAAAAATCTACATTGAAGTGATTATAAACATCTGAAGAAAAAATGTCTACTTATTTCAAACAACAATATTTATATTTTATAAATAATTCAGAAACTACAATATGTTTATAATAAATTAAATATATAACTACAATATAGAATATATATAGCTGGAAAAAAAAACAATATTTTTATAATAATTAAAAAAATATATAGAATACTAGAAAAAAGGTAAAGGATAAAGAAAGAACAAGGGTTGTGTAACAAATTAACTTTAGGCCATGTGCGCTCCACCATGCAGTGGATGGGAGGTGTCTTTAAGAGATTCTTCTACGATCGGGACAACACCAAATAAAAAGAACAGAGTAATAATAAACTTACTCTACAAAATATAGAAAAGGTTAAATTATTAAAAAAAAAAATGCCCTCGGCCTTACATTGCGTTAAAAATTACCTTAAAGTTTCAAAAGTTTAAAAAATATTAATTTTTAAAACGAATTCAAAAAATACCTTAATCATTAGTTTTGAATGAAAACCGTTAAAGTTTTGTTTAAAAAATACTCCTGAACTTTAAAAACGTTTCAAAAATATCATTAACTTAATAAAAGTTCAAAAATACCTCACTATTAGTATTCGAACAAAAACCGTTAATTCCTCATGATAAAAATGACTTTAACAATTAAAAAAAATTAAATTACTCTACTGAACAATTTGTTTGAAGTTTTCTTAATTAAGTTCGGAAAGAATTAATTTTAAAATAAATTATATAGATATCATCACCTTCTTAATATAGATACTCTCATATGTATCTTAATTTTTCAATTCTTAACTTATACCAACTTTCTCAACAACCAAAATTTTAAGTTAAAATATAAAATACCACAAAATTTCACAAAATTCGAAAATTAAAATCTCCTCTTGAAATGTACCAAAACGATAAAAGGCCAAATAAAAAATGTATCAGCCTAAATCTATTGGTTCTTAGAAATTTAATATTTATTTTACTTCTTAGATAGATTATTGAGCAAAATACATCGTCGGGACGTTTCGGATGCAATTCGTGGAACAATTAACAAGCAACGGGAGACAAAACAATGAAATCAAGCAAAGGGAGGCACTGCATTGCGCAAGCACTACGACACTTGTGCTCGCGCCATTCACAGAGACAATCTACTAGGCGAGCGTTGCAATGCTGGCCTACGGCGCTGCAACGCTCTCCCTTTGATACACGCACATGAAGAGACACTCCTTCCAATTTGCTCTCCAAAGCGCTTCATGATGGGGCCTTTAGCGTCGCAGCGTTTTGGTATATTTTGGTTATTGAGAAAATTGGTGTAAATTAAACATTGAAAAATTAAGATAAATATGAGAGTACCTATATTAATAGTCAAATAAAAAACTTATTTGACTATTTATCGTTTTGGTATGTTTCAGGAGGAATTTAATTTTGGAATTTTGTGTGTGAAATTTTATGATATTTTATGTTTTAACTTAAAATTTTGGTTGTTGAGAAAATTAATGTAAACTAAAAATTGAAAAATTAAGAGAAATATGAGAATACCCGTATGAAAAAAAAAAAGAAAACAATGATATCCATATATAGCTTATTTGAAAGTTAGTTCTTTTGGAACTTCAAAACTTCAAACAAATTGATATGTGAGATCATTTATTAATTTTTTTTAATGTTTAAAGTCATTTTTGTCACTAGAAATTAGCCATTTTTGTTCAAATACTAATAATAAAGGTATTTTTGAACTCTTATTAAGTTAAGAGTTTTTTTTAAACAAAACTTTAAAGATTTCTATTCAAAACTAACAACAACAGATATTTTGAACTCATTTTGAAAGTTTAAGGATATTTTTGAAACTTCAATGGTATTTTTGACACAAAGTGTAAAGTTCAGGAACATTTTTTATAATTTAACTCATAAAAAATATAAAAATCAAAATAAAGTAAAGTTTAAAGTCGTTGCCAAATCGAGCGTAGCTCAATCAACATATGAATGTGCTAAAAACTATGAGGTGTGTAGTATGAATCCCATTGTACTAAAAAAAAATCATATTTAAATCAAATAATTATATAAGAAATAATTGATCTCAAAATATAAATAGAGAGAGGAAATAATGTTTCGGTGGGTTTTTTTAAAAAAAAATATGCCAAAAGAGTAAAAGGTCACAAACTATACCACGTGCGTGTGGCGGCCTATTAATATATTTTATCATAATTTGTCTTAATTAAAATATGCTAAAGAAAACAATTAATTAAAACGAGTAAATAAAAAGGAACTAACCGACAGTTGCAGACTTAAAAGTGGTGCTGCCGTCGACAACATTCCGGCTACCGGTAATTATAGTGTTACTTCTTCCATCTCCCATAAACATTATATTCGTCTTCTTCTTCGGCACTTCCACATTCTCTCTATAAACCCCTGCTTTAATTCTTATCACATATCTTTTGCTACTTTTCACCGGCGCCGCCGCCACGGCGGCCGCCACCGTCCGGAAGTTCCCGCTGCCGTCCGCCGCCACGACTACGTCAGGATTCACAGATGACGACTGCAGAAGTCGCCGGTCTCCGGCCGACAGCCACTCCGGCCACTGGATGCCGTCGTCGTCGTTGTTCTGTTCCTCCGCCATGAGTTTTCTGTTTTTAGTTGTTCCCATTTTAGCCTCGTAGTTGGCTATGTCTGTATCGGTCATGTTCTTGATCATGGCTAATGCGTTGCTGCACATGTGTTCCACTTCCACTTGTCCCTCTTTTAGCTTTTCCCGCAGGTTTTTGTCGGCCTCGTCGTGCGAAAACCCGTCCAGGCATGTCTCCTACGGATGTGTTTTTAATTTAAATTTTCAAGTGTTTACTTTTAAAAATAATCTATTCTTAAAAAAAAAAAAAAAAATTGACAATCGATAAAAATTGCTTTTGAAACTATATATTTTAAATGATTTTTATCAAAATAATTTAAATAAAAATGAATTTATTGAAAAACATTTGATTCTCTAATAAATTCAGATAAATTCTAAATTTATCTTAATTTATCTGTTTAAATCTTTAGATTAAGTGAATTAAACCTATGTTTTCTATTTCATAAATATGTACTTTTTCTTAATTTCTTATCCATTAAGAATTATTTTGAAGAAAACATTAAATATATGAGTGAAATGAATACGTTAAATATTTTAATTTGCATGAAGATAACTTTTGTTATGTCAACTCAATCATTATTTATTCCTTAGATATTGGATTATATGCTTAAAAAATAATCAGATTTAAATCTTACCTTAATCTTTGAACTTTTTATGTAATTTTTATTATAATACGTTATTTACTTATTTATTTATTGTTCCTTTCAAATACAATTTTCCAATGCTTGAGTTACTCTCAAATGGCTCGTTTGTCTCTGTTTTTCAATACTAAAAAAATCAGACCTAAATGCCCTTACGCTTTCAAGATAATTTAATTTTGACCCAAAACTATTCACTTTAGTTTTTTTTTTTTTTATTTAAATTATGGCTCTAACATTTAATTTCCATTTAATAAATAGATGACATCCTCTTAAAATTAAGTTAAACAGGCAACATAGCATAGCTATTTTTAAAACATTGAATTGAAGTACTAAAATAGGAAAGTTGCCAAAACAGAGGAGTAAATAATTGTAAGACACTGAATAATAATTCACATATACTCCTATTATATCACAGTTTTTAAATTTTATGTTTTAGTTTTTTTTTTTTTTTTTTTACCAATATTTTTAAAAATCAAGTCAAAATTTAAAAAGTAACAAAATATTTTTTAAAAAACTCATTTTTATTTTTTAAATTTAACTAAGAATTTAACTCTTGTACATATAAAATATGGTGAGAAATTTAAAGGAAATAAACTTAATTTTCAAAAATAAAAAATAAAACACGAATACCCATTTAGTAACCATTTATGTCCCATGTGATAACTATTTTGTTTTTAAAAATTAAGCCTCTACATTCAAAATTCTTCTTTTGTTAACTATTTTTACCAATTATTTAAAAAAAAAAAAAACTTAAAAAAATAGTTTTTAAAATGTTGTTTTTATTTTTGAAATATAACTAAGAATTCAACAATTATATTTCAAAAAAATATCAATCATTATAAAAAAAAAAAAAAATATAGATAAAATATGCCTAATTAAAAAAAAAAAAGGAAGAAAAAGGAAATGATTATGTGAGGAGTGAGAGGAGATACCTGATTTGTAATGGCAGAGCTAAGCAAGGTCTTGAGATCATCAGCATGTTGGTTAAGAGATTTTTTATTTGGGTATTCATGAAGATCCACAATAGCTTTATGAAGTTCATCAAGCGTTTCGTCAATGGTTTCGAGACAATCATGAAGAGCAATTTTTTCCCTATGGCTAATATTTTTCAATCCACACAATTTCTTCACTTTAAAATAATTTTCTTCCACAGCTTTCACCGTAATATTAATCGACAGCTCGATCACATCCTTTTGATTCCCAACTTTCTCCATTGCCCCTTCACTTTTCGAAATTGTAGAAAAGCACAGATCTGGGTAAAGCGTGCTGCTGCACGTGCTCTTCACAATGGCATGTGATTTCCCGGAATTTTTCGATTTCGTCGTCACTCCGGCGACGATGCCGACGGCGGCGCCGACGAGGAGGAGGGTGGAGGAGATGGCTAAGATTAGAAGCTTTCTTGATTTGTTTTTGGGGTTTTGAGGGTGGTTGCCGGAATTTGAAATTCCGGCGGCGATGGGTTTCTCCATGGTATCGGAGTGTTTCATTTGATTTGTGGGAGAAGGCGTGAGGTGGTGGAAAAGAGTAAAGGGTTAATATAGACAGCCTAAGGGATGGATGATACCACAGAATAATACAATTCTACAATTATTATTTGTCCTTATTTCCTTGAAATTTTAAATAATTGAAATTAATTTTTATGTTGGAGGAAATAATGCATAATTTCGTAATAATTTAGTTCTTTCATTTTCAAAAATTAAGATAATTAACCATCTATATTTGGTTATTTTATCCACTTTCTATTGGTGTGTTTTAAAAAGTGTGTGTAGTAGTAAATATATTAATTAGATCTAAAATATTTGTAAATATAGTACAATGTTAAAGAGTTTGCAAATATAACAAATTTTATATTTTACTTTCGAAGTCTATTAGTGATAGATCATGTCTGATAACGTTAGTAGGGGTCTATCGATGATATACCATATTGTTAATAGGGGTCTATTAGTGATATACTAGAGTCTATCAATGATTGTTATATTTGCAATTCTTTAATTTTGTTGTTTTACATTGTTCCTAAAAGTGTTGTTGAATGTATTTATCCAAGAAAAAAAACCATCGTTTAAAAGAAAACATAAGTTTCAAAAACTTATAGAGGTTGTTTGGGACCTGAATTGAGATATGATGTCTTGAGTTCATATGTCTGTATTTGTGGTATAGAGTTATTTGGTAAGAGTTCATATATCTGTGTTTGGAGTGCATAGTTTAGTTCATATGTTGTGTATCTGATGCAGTTTTTTGAACTATAAATAATAAGCTTTTATGATTATTATTTTTGTTTTGAAACTTTTTTATTCAATAATTCTACCAATCTTCGTTTGAATAAAATATGGATTGCCAACAAGAGCGTAGCTCAACTAGCACAGTGTTCATACTATTAACCACGTGGTTTAAGTTTCGATTCTCCTACCCCACACTTTAATTACAATACCTTTGCACAAAAATGAATATGGATTGCAATTTTTTTCTTTTAATTTTTAAAATATTTCTTTCTTTTTTTCTTTCTTTCTTTTTAGGCAATGAACAACAATTAACCCATTACATTTTGTGTAGAAATATGGTTACATAAAATGGCAAACTAAAACGAAATCAAACTTTTGATTCTAGCTAATTTTTCTCCATGAATTTCATTATTATCTTTTTTTTTTACAATGTCATGAATTTTTTAATTAAATCTCTCTCATTATCGAAACAACTAATGGAATGTCACCACATTTCTTCAACAGTTATACTTTTACTTCCTCTAAATTTGGAAGATCATCAGATAACAAATCTCTACTTTAACTATTTTTTGCTGGAAAATGTTCCAGAAAAAAATTTTCATTTTATGGTTTTTTTTTTTTTTTATATGTTACATACTTTTCAACTACATACCTACTTTTTGTCTAAATATTCTTAAAACTCATTTGATATGTGAATTCATTACGTATAAATATTACATTTAATGCAGACGGAATAATATTTTTTATATAATCAACGACCCTACAATGTACTTTAACAGTCATCAGTCTTATAGTAGTCGAAAGTGGTTGCGAAATTAATTATCAAAGATGATTTTTGTTGGAGTTTGTAGTTAGAGGTGATTATCGGAGCCTGAAGTTGGTCACATGAAGGTGTATTGGAGTTGGTTGTCAAAGTTTGTCATCAGAGGCGGTTTTTGAATCTTGGAGTTAGTCGGGTGAAAATGGTCATCGAAGAACTGGAGATCGTAGTCGGAGTCAAAGCCCAAAGATAGTCGCATGAAAGTGGTACTAGAGTTAGTTGTCGGAGTTTTGTCGTCGAAGGTGGTTGTCAAAGTCTCGAGGTAGTCGTCGGAGTTGCTCGCTCACAGGTGATCATCGAAAGTGGTTTTAATCGAAGTTTGTAGTCGGAGGTGGTTGTTGGAACTTAAAAAGGTGATTGTCGGAGTTGGTCATCGGAATTTTTTGTTAGAGCCAATTGGTCGTCAGAGTTGGTAGTGCGAAGGTGGTTGTCAGAGTCGGTGTCGGAGTTGGCATTAGAGGTAGTTGTCATAGTCTGGATTTCTACGTCGGAATTGTCATCAGAGATGGTTGTTGGAGGGCGAAGGTGGTTGTTGGAGTTTGAAGTTGATCGCTGGAGTTATTATCGGAAGTGGTTGTCGGAGCACGAAGTTAGTTCTTAGAGTGTGACAGTGGTCAATGGTGGAGCCACTGAAAACATGAGAAGAATGGGGAGTTGGGTGAGTTGGTGAAATATACCAACTTAACTCCACCAACTTTCAAACAATGAGTTAGTATATTATACCAATTCAATTCAACTCCACCAACTTTCAAACAATGAGTATCTCTATCACTGACACTGATAGATATGTCTATCACTGTCGGATGTATCTATCAGTATAGAAAGTGATATTTTGTTATATTTAAAAATATTTTCAATAATTTTATCAAAATAATTACACTTAAAACAAAACTCAAATTATAATAATCAAATTCAAACTTTTAAATTTCTGTGTTTCGAAAAAAAAGAGAGTATATAATTAATATCATTCAATGTTGGATACCAGTGCATGACATGCGGCGCTAAGCTAATATTTTAAAATTGGCTCATTGTTTCTTGTGACTTTCATCACTAGAAATTTCAATTTTTCACCGCTAAAAACTAAAAAGTTATAAAATTTCAAAATTCGAATGTTTTTTTTTTCTTTCCTTTTATCCATATGGCTCACGAGTAATTAGAAATTCGTTTTAAAACCAAAGTATAACTGATAAAAATATATATTAATGATTAAGAGATCTGTAGTTCAAATCTTTTTTTCTTTTTCAGAAGAGAAATTTGTTGAATATTTTTTTATAATTGTATTAGTCTAATACAACTTTATAATTTTTTCATCAAATAATTCATGAATTCGACATTGACATTAGATATGAACTGACTTTTATATTATATCATATAAAATTGATGAACTATTCAAAACATAGCAACAAAATCCAATCTAACGGGAATATGATATTATAACAACTATATTAGCTTGTTTAAAAAATGTAAAATGTTTATATACTAATTTATATATTTCTTGTTGAAAAAAATGGTTTTATTTTTTTAATCGATTTAAATTTTTTTTAATAATTATCCATCGACCTTGACATTTTCAAATAGTTGAGGTCTTGAAATTTTCATCAATATCAATATTGTTTAGTATGGTATATATGCTAACATCAATTTCTACATTAAACAATGGGTTGTTTTAAATATAGGAAAATGAGCCAACTTATTTTTAAATATAACAATATATTATTTATAGATATTGATAGACAATATTGATGATTGATATGTCTATCGATATTTATCATTGTCTATTAGTAATATTTTACTATATTTAAAAAGATTTTCAATAATTTTGTCAACTAAAACATTTCCCTAAAAAAAGGTTAAGGATTTTAAAAAACCAGGAACATTAGCTTTCAAAAAAAAAAAGTAAAGACATCATTAAAAATGAAAAATTAAACGATAAATTGTAGAAAAGTAGCTTTACAAAAAAAATTTATATTTAAATTTTTCGAGACTATCCTATTCGTGATGGTAGATAAATCATTATTCCTTTTTATAATTTTTTTCCTTTTTTTGAAAAAGTTAAGAACCCAACGTTGCAAGCGATGGCTCTTGACAGCCTGGAAAAGTATCATTATTTTATTGTAAAAAAAGTATATATTCCTATATTTAAAGGAGTATATTATATTTTATTATTCATAAAAAGAACTATATTAGCAATACTTGCTTTATATATTCCGGGCTCTTTAGGATACTGAGTTGAGATATGATGTTTAAAGTTTATATGTCTGTAAAATTTATATTTATGTGAAGTTCATATGTCTATATTTAGAGTGTAGAATTATTTGGTATGAGTTTATATATCTGCATTTGAGGTGTAGAGTTGAGTTCATATGTGTAGAGTATCTAGTGTAGTTTTTTTTTAACTTTAAATAATATACTTTTATCATAACTATTTTCGTTTTGTAACTTTTTTATTCAATAATTCTGTCTATTTTTTTATTGAATAAAATATGGATTGTAATTTTTTTCCTTTTAATTTTAAAAGTTTTTCATTCTATCTTTCTTTTTTATCAATGAATAACAATTAACCCACTATATTTTTTGTAAGAATATAGTAAATAAAATGGAAAACCACAACTTTTTATTCCTAATTTTTCTCCATGAACTTCATCATCATCTTTTTTCTTATTCTTCCTCTTCTTGCTCTGTATTTTTAATCTATTATTAATTTTTTTTAATTGAATCTCCCCTATCATCTTAGCAATCAATGGAATGCCACCAAATGTTTTCAATAATTTCACTTTCAATTTCTCCAAATTTAGAGAAACATTCAAGAACAAATTTCAAATTTTCACTATTTCTTACCTTATAATGTTCTAAGGAAAAAATCCATATTTTATGGTTCTCTTTGTTATGTATTACATACCTTTCAACGGCATACAAACTATTCCAAATATTACTAACACTAATTTGATATGTGAATTCAACTAAATAAAAATATATTTTACAAATTTCTACATTTAAGTATTACACTTAATGTAGATAAGATAATATTTTTTTATATAATCAATAACCCCACAACACACTTTAACAGTCATCAGTCTTATAGTAGTCGAAAGTATTGTCGAAGTTGATTATCGAAGATAATTTTGCAGGAGTTTATAGTAAAAGGTGGTTGTTAAAACCCGAAGTTGGTCACATGAAGGTGGTATTGGAGTCGGCTGCCGAAATTTGTCGCCAGAGGTGGTTTTCAAAGCCTAAAGTTGGTCGCACGAAGATGGTTGTCAAAACTGATCATAGAAGATTATTTTTGGAGTTTGTAGTAGAAAATGGTTGTTGGAGCTCGAAATTGATCGCATGAAGGTGGTATTGGAGTTAATTGTTGGAGTTGTTAACTCAAATGTGATTTTCGTCGGAGGTGATTGTCAGAAGTGGTTTTTGGAACCTAAATCGGTCATTGAAGTTGGTCGTGTGAACGTAGTCGTCAAAGTTGGGTTACCGGAGTTGTCAATGGATGTGGCTGTCAGAGGTTGGAATTAGTCATCAGAGTTTGTCATTGAAGGTGGTTGTCAGAGTTGCTCAATCGAAGATGGTCATCGAAGGTAATTTTTGTCGAAGTTTGTAGTTGGAGGCTGTTGTTGAAGCCTACGAAGGTAGCTATCGAAGTTGGTCATCGAAGTTTGTTGTCAGAGGTGATTGTCGAAACCCAAAATTGGTCGTGTGAAGGTGGTCGTCAGAATTGGATCACCAGAATTATCATCAGAGGTAGTTACCAGAGCCCAGAAGTGGTCATCGGAGTTAGTCATCAAAGTTGTCATCGGAGGTAGTTGTTAGAGCATGGAGTTGGTTCCCAGAGGGTAGCAGCGATAATTACCGACAGTGGCAACAAGGTGGAGCCATTGAAAACATCGGAAAAATGGAGAGTTGTGGTGAATTGGTAAAATATATTAACCCAACTCCACCAATATTTAAAATTGGTGGCCAAATATTTAGTTGGTATATTATACCAATCCAACTCATGTTGATGAGCCAACCCCCCTCCCCCTCCATTTTTTTTAAGTAGTTGTACAATAACCGAGAAAACATCGTAAACAAGCCATGATCCTATTGGGGTGTACACCCTAAAGCCTCATAGTTATATGTTAGTTGAATCAATGCTAATTAGTTTTATGAAACTTATCTGATAATCCTTTAAACTAAGATTCAAGGTTATCTGTTGTAACTTAAACATGTAGGTTGTTACATAAATGTAGATCATGTTTAAGTGATAACCGAAATGGTCTAGAGTAATATAGATAAGGTTGGGTGCCTTATCCTAGTAACACTACTGATACGATCCACGTTGTAGTTGTTACAATTATTGTAAAATACTACAAATGATTTGATCCCGATCATTATTATGGAGACATGTGAACAGGGGTATCTTATACAAAAAAGTTTGTATGAAGATCGAAATGTTGAGTCTTTCTTCATAACACCGTTATTAAAAGAGACTCACTTTTCACCAAGATAACCATAGGTGACTTGACCTTAATCCTGAGTGAGTTGTGAACTCCTGTCTATGAAGACAGTTCTTTGATTTGTATAGATGAGAGTGGTCAGATTTTTCCACTCAATAAACCTATCATTTTGAGGATTTATCTGATTGGGGAGCTGGGAACATAGCTGCACAAGAAGGAATTCACTCTTCCATGTAGTTAGGGTGAAAAGATAAATTGCTCCCTTAAGGGTTGATTCTAGGGTTTGAACAATGAGGCGTCTCACCCTCTCCTGACCCGATAGAGGTTCGGTCATAGTTGGACTATGACTGATTGTTCATTAAAAGAATCAGTGATACTTAAGAAGTTAGATGTAACTACAGGGGTAAAACGGTAATCTGACCCAACTGTACTTACAGACATTTTGTGAAGGGTCAATACACTGTTGATTGATTATATCTAATGGACAAATAAATATATCTATAGTGCAAAGAGTTCAACTGCCAGTTTTAAGTAAAGTGACCAACAGTTAGTGGATGTTGATTAATTTGATTAAAATATTTTAATCAATTAATCTCGTATAATTGGAGCTTCAGTCTATAGGTCCATAAGGTCCCCTCGTTAGCTCAATGAGAACTGATGGGAATCAAATTAATTTTAATTTAATTTGAATTGTTCAAATTAATTAAAGGGAATTCATTGTATAAGATACGATTAAATAATGTATATTGACACATTATATATAATGTATATCGATACATTATGTAATATAATGTATGTTGGTATATTATATAATTTTACGAGAGAAATAAATATTTGAATATGCTTCAAATATTAATTATATGAATATGATTCATATAAAATCTATATGTTAAAATTTAATGTGAATGTAATTCAAATTAAATTTTTATAGTTTATGAGAGAAATAAATATTTGAATATGATTCAAATATTAATGATATGAATATGATTTATATAGGAACTCTATGTTAAAATTAATATGAACATGTTTTATATTAAATTTATAAAGTTTGGTGAGAGGTGTTGTTATTTGAATGTGATTCAAATATTAAGTTATATGAGCGTGATTTGTATATGAACTATAGGTTATATGTTATATTTGATATAACATATATTTTAATGTTTATATATATTAAAATAGTTAATATATATTTATATATTATCGATTTTATTGAAATTCAAATTTTTAAATTTTGAATTTGAGATTAATAAGGGTGGAGTTGCAACTCCCTCAAATTTCTCTTAATGGCATGTTACGTGAATGGAGAAGGAAGAGAAAGTGGTTCTATCAAAGAAACTCGATATGTAGATTTCACCTAACTTCTATCACCAATATCACTCATATAGTGGTTATCAGTGATAGCTTCTTTCACTGATAACATCACCGATAAGATGTTATCAATGATCTTATTGATATCATACTATCAATGATCTCATTGATATCATGCTATCAATGGTAGCTTCTATCACCGATAGCGCGTTATTATTTGTAGCTTCTATCATCAATAACGTGTTATCAATGTTAGCTTCTATCATTGATAACATGCTATTAGTGGTAACTTCTATCAATGCTAGCTACTGACCACCTCATTATTCCTTTACTTGTCCTTTCCTAACATTCGTACGGTTTTTTTTTCTGATACCTCCTAAGGGCACTTTCATAAAAATAGCGGAAAGCCAAACAAAACCCTTCTTCTTTGTTTGATTTTGTAAACAACAATACACAAATACACCAATATTTCAATTTGTGCCCTTCGTTTTGGGTCATCTATGCCATTTTTTCAAGTCTATTTCCGATAGACATCATACTCTTAAAATTGTATAAAAAGAAAATAAACTATTGGTTTGTCTGATATCATTTGCATTTCTTTGAGAAATAAACGAGTTTAATGACTATTCTCTTTCCTTATTTCAAACTTTTAAGAAATATTTCTAGAAATGGTGCAAATTTGTGGACTAAAAAAAAATAGCTTCTTTCAAATCCATTTTCATTTACTATTTATATTTAATGTTTTGTTATAATAATCAAACTTGATAATTGGCTTATTGGTGTTAAGTCACTTATAAATTGGTTACGGAACTTAGTCTCATAATTCTTATGAAAAAAAAAGAGAAAAGCAAAAATCGGATAAAAAAAAAAAAAAAAAAAAAAAAAAGGACACAACAACAGAAGAAAGGAAAGTACATTAAAAAAAAGAGTCCAAAAACTGGAAGCAAAAATCGGAGAAATAAAATAAAATTTAAAATAAAAAAGAAAGAAAGTGAAGAAGCAAAAACTTGAGAAAGGAAATAAAAAAAAAATAAGCAAAGATCGAAGAAAAGAAAATAAAAAATAAAAAAGAAAGGAAAAAAGAAGGTAGGCAACAAGGCAAGATAAGAAAAGGCGTAATTTAAATTTTTTTAAAAAATAATCAAAAGTTGACTAGTCAATACTTTCATATTTGTAAATATTTTAAAGAGAGATTTCTCCTTTATTTTATTATCTATTATAAACATCCTTAAAAAATTAGAAAAGGTTAAAAAAAAGAAAAAAAAGAAAGAAAGAAAGAAAGAAAGAAAAGAATGTGAGTGTAGATTGGTTGGTCTTACGGACAAATTACTTAATAACTTTTTTCTCCCCTTTTTTAGCCCCTTCAAAAATTGAAAAATTATTTTAAATGACAAAACTGTTGAAAATAGTTACAATTAATAGTAAAATATCATAGTCTATCTGTGATAGACCGCAATAGACAACAACAGATTGCTATCATGTCTACATGTGCCATAATAGACACATATAGTAGTTTATCGTGGTCTATCATAGATAGACTGTGACATTTTGTTATTATTTATAAATATTTTTATTCATTTTCTATATTTGAAAACAATTCTAAAAAATTTGAATATCCAAATGCAATAAATAAATAAATAAACAATAAAAAATAGTTATGAACTTTGCTCTTTGTTCTTTGTTGAATAAATATTTTTATTATTCGAAAAGTTATAACATCACAATTGCATAAATATTTCAAAATTATACGTAAAGTAGAATGTGTTAGAATTTTAAATGGAAATTGACGGTTGAAAAATGGGCATAGACGTGGCATAAGATGATGCAGTGGTCTCATTGCTAAACCGTGTAAGTCTCAATTGACGTAACACTTTAGTTTAGGTGTAGTTTTAAAATGTAAAATAAAATTTTAAAAAAATGTTAAAATACATTTTGGTTCGCATTATTTTCAAAGTTTTTAAATTTTAATATTGTAATTTCAAAATAAATCTTAAATTCAGTTTTTTTTATTTTTAAAAAAAAACCTTAAATTTAATCCTTAAAAGTCAAATCTTTATCGAAATTAACTAAGTAAAATAAAATATGTGATAGGTTTATAGCATTTATGATGAAAATATTGATAGATAACAAAAAAATTAAAAAATTAACAATAAATACGCACCATAAATAAAGTTTAAGATTTTCTGAAAAAACATGAACTCGACTTAGACATTTAAAAGCATATAAACCAAGGTCACGTTTAGACCAGGTGAAAGATAATCCATCAATGGTGGAGCATATAACCAAGGTCTGGGTGGCCCCCTCCCCCTCGCTCACTTTTAGAGTAGTGCATTCTAAATAGAGAATGAAGAGTGTTCAATTTAATTATGGTTGAAAATTATGTGGGATTCACTATCTTTACCATTACCGTTATAGATATTATTACTATAACAGTATAAAAATTATGAATTTGCTATATTTTTCTATTACTTTTATCTTTACTGTTACCACTAGGTGGGGCAAACGATAATGACAATGCTGATAGTAAAGTATGTCAAATCCATAATTCTAGGTATAATCAAAAGTAATTTAATTATCTCTACAATTTAAGTCTATTACAATTCATCCATTAAATAAATTTTATTACGGATTGGTAAACGTGACCTAAAATAAAATTTAAAGTATAAAAATGTAAATGATATTTTATCATTTAAAAAAAGGGAAACAAAAAAAAAGTTTCAACGTGAAGGATAAAGAAAGGATAGAAGTAGAGTAGGTCAGCCGTCGGATATGGACAACGGTCAAAATAGGGTTCTACAGCAGAAGCGTGGAAAGACGTGATGTCTTTGCCAGAAATCTGTCATTTTCTTATTGCTTTCCACTGCATTTTTTTTATAAAAAAAACAATAACTAATTAAATTTAAATTATTATTATTTTAAATTAAAAAAAATTATCTTCTCTCTAAATTTTATTTTAAAAGATATATTTTTTAATTTCAAATATCATATAATAATTTAAAAAGTTTTAAAAATGTTTCAAATTTTTTTAAATCTATTCTTGAAAATTCATGAACAAAAATGTTATATTTTAATAATTTAGATACCAAACATACATATTTTAAAAATTTTGAAAATTAAAAAGATACATTTTAAAAATTTGGACTGAAAATGTAATTTCGTCGATTATTTAAGTACAACGTTCTACTGCAGAGTTTACAACGGTCCATTCTCATCCAACCAAATTATTAAATTTAATAATCTCCCACGACAGTAACATTAACAATATTTTTATTATTTTGTCGTCTTCCACACCTAACATGTTATATTATAGTATGATTTATGTCTCAATTTATGGTGTTTTAGTTTTTTTTTTTTTTTTTTTTTTTTAAAAATTTCTTTAATACAATACAACTTCTTTAATCCATTTCGGTCCAACAGACATCACATGAAAAATGAAAAAGAATGTTGTGCCATTCATTTTCTTTTTCTCATAAATTTTAGTCCATATGTATATGATTTATAATTAAATGTTAGTTTATATAATTTAATAAAATCTTCCGAAATATCATATCATATAGATTATGTATTAAGATTTAATTAAATTTACCATCAAACCATAAAGATTAAGGATTAAGTTGTAATTTTTAGTCAACATCTGTATAGATCAATTTACATAATACTTGTATTATCAACTTCAAAATTAGAACTCAATTCATTGACCTAATGTGATCTAGATTTGGATCTTTCCGCTTTGAAAAACATGTGGTCTTTTTGAGATTACCATGGGTTTAGGACTAAGATAACCCTAACAAAAAATAGTATAATAATAATTAACTATCAGAATCTAATTAAAAGTACTTTATTCTATCATGCTACGGTTGCCAAGTGAAAAAAAATGAACAATATCGATATTTTCGTAATAAAATTCCAAATTTTAATAAAAACGGGTATAAATTAAATTTAGTTGCAATAAAATATTCTGTATTTTTTTTAAATGGGTCGACAATCAAATCTCTAATTTTAAAATTGATAGTACGATTTTATATCAGGTAAGTCATACTCATTATGGTGTGAAAATTTGATTTTTGATCACCAATAAACAATAAATACGTGATTTATTATTTGAGGATTATGAAAATAAAGTAAATACTAAAAAATACATGTCAAAACGAACATAACTCAATTGACATGTATTATATGTTAGTAATCAAGAAGTGTATGGTTTGAACTTTTTATACTAAAACACATGATTGTATGTGTGTCTATATATATAATTGCAGATGTTAGCTACCAATACGAATATAGTTTAATGGATAAGATATTTATTACAATGTTAATGTCGATTGTTAGATCATTCATCTTGTAGTTGTTGAAGTCGAAAGAAAATATAGATGCAATCCTCAAAGTTTAAATTTTGAGTTTGATATTTCTGGTATATTTAATAATTTTTAAAATTAATGAATCATTTCATAGAACATTTAATTTTCAATATTTTGTTTGCTAAATATATTGTGATTAATTATATTCGAGATTTAAAATTCACATATCTATTGTACACAAGATTAGAAGTTTTATAGATTTATTAATTTTTTTAAGTTAAAAAACCTATTTAACATAAAATTGGAAATTAGAGACCTTTGTGATAAAAAAAAATAAAAGATGACTTGTAGATGTTTGGTGTCCCATCACATTTTATCTAATTATTCATTTTGACAACTAATATGATTTCGTGTAGTTAAAAAGAAATGAGGATATCGGTTAAAAAAACAAAAAAAGTTAATGCCATTAACATATATATGATTAAAAGTAATGATGTTATTTACCTAACCCATCACATTTGTTTTATTTAATTTGTGCAACAAATTGACTTTATCAAAGTTTCCTTGTATAGTATTTTTTTTTTTAAAAATTTTTTTTGTAAATGTATTCATTTGTTTTTCGCCATTTGTGCAATTGTGGTCTTTTCACTCGAATTTCTGGTCAAATTCAAAAAATTCTAACTAGTTTTTGAGGGGAAAATTAAAAAGATATTATACTTTTAAAAACTATTTAGGAAAATATTGTTGTTTTCAAACTATTTGTAAAAATATTGTTGTTTTAAATAGGTCGAATTTTGAACCCTCAACCTTTTTTTTTAAAGGAAAATATTGTTGTTTTCAAACGGATTCTGTCATCTCAGCAAGTCTGACTAAATAACGAGCTAATGAATCTCCTTCTTTTTGCCGCTAACGAGCTAATCAAATTCAAGAGCGAGATTATGAGAGACAGCGAGAGTTTGAGAGAGCGAGATTTTGATAGAGAGCGAGAATACCGTACAAATTTTCTTTTTTCTTTTTTTTTTTTTTAATTATTACACATTCCACCTTCTTCTTTCTAATCATTTCTTTTTTTTTTTTTTAATTTTCCATTTTATAAAAAAAATTAAAAAATTAATTATTTTATTTAAACTCTAAAAAGAATAAATTAAAAAAATAAGAATAACTCATAAAAATAAAAAAATTTAGATTAAATATCTCATTTATATAAAAATAATTATAAAAATCAATGTGTCCCACAAGGCGGACGTTATCGATTTCGAGCTGGTTGTCGTCATCGACTTCGAACTTGAGGTTGCTCGGGTTCTTCTTGATGTTGCTCTGGTACCTCTGCAGGCACTTCATAATATAAATATTCATTATGCTCTCCACGATCCCGACCATGTCCATGCACGTATGAAGACGAAGGACCAGCCTCTGAGTCATAATGTCCTGAACCAAATGCTGGCATCATCATCATCTGACTAACATAATCAGTTTGACTCTGCGTCTGCGTCATAAGGGGAAACTCTTCCACATTATGTGCAACCTCATCAAACTCATCCTCTTCCCGAATAGGTTCTCTACATCTAGGAGTTGGTGGAGGAACAATAGGTATATCGTACATATAATGAATTTCCTCTATATAGCTTTAGTTGTCACTACATATAGCAAGAATCTGGTTCGGATCATTTGCAACCTCACGGAGTCTACTGTTGTTCGATCTCTGTGAATTATAAAACAATTAGACAATATTTAAAATAAATTTAAATTAAAAAAATTAGATAATATTCATTCATTTACCAGATGACGCACAACTGCTCTCGGACGAGTGACGTAGCGCCTTGTGATATTATTATACCAATGAATATATTCTGGAGTGACATCTGTGTCGTATTGTTCAAGAGAAACCCCCACTGCAATAAACCTTGCACGATAGTGCCATCGCACTACCAAATGTGCAACTTTTTCGGACCAATCTCCAGTCCTTAGGTCAATATCATGCAGTACAGGTTCAATATTACAAGGCGATGAGATATCCTGCTGAAAACCGAATTGTCTCATCACCAATATGAAAACATATGAGAGGACTCGTCGTCCGCCATATGTTTTGACCATTCGTACAAAAATTAGGCAAAGTATGCACAATAATTTTGTACGACTCCCAAATAACCTGAAATACAAAATATTATATTAGAGAATATTAAAGACAATACAATAAAAATGTGAATAAAATAATCAATTAGGTTTAGTGTAATGTATCTATTCAGGTTGAAGCAGATCAAACATGTATCTATACTGGTTGACTACATATGTGGCTGTCCTAGACACATAAATTTTGTCTCTCCACCTAAATTTTTAAATTGATGATTTAGAATTTAAATTAACTAGATCAGTGATATAAAAATTAAATTGAAGTAAAAAAACATACTGAGGACCGTAGGCTTGTCCAACTAACTGAGCATCATTAACATGATGTAGCTGTGGAGCCATTGTTGGAAATCGCACCCAAGCCCATAGTTGCAAAAGTATGAGAGGCCCAACTATCTCTCGAACCTCAGGTCTTGTTGCTTTGCATAGTTGTCTATACAACCATGCCAAGCATGCTCCACCCCACGAATACCGCCCCGCATCATGGAGGTTAACTAACAGTGACAGGAACATCAAGTGAACAAAATGACTTGATTTATCTGAAAACAGACTTCCACCCATCATTTGTAGTATATATGCTCGCACATATCTTATGACGGTTTCCTTATCTGCATCATCTGTGAGCTCATGAAATTGTGTTCCTAACCATATTAAACTTAACCTCGATTCTTTAATCTTGTCGGCAGGTGGGGTTGCACCGAGGTACAGTTGACAAAATTCTAACTAGTCATCGTACATCACTCCGATGACTGGCTCACTGTCAACAGGTAACCCCAACAACACTTCTATATCTTGTAGAGTGATAGTGCACTCTCCAACAAACATATGGAATGTATGCGTCTCGGGCCTCCATCTCTCGACCAAGGCTGTGATCAGATGCCAGTCCAACTGAATAAATCCTGCCTCTCGACGTCTGCAAGATATTTCTCCAGTAGTACGATCTCGCCATACAACATATGATCGATGGACTGGTCGTACAAAACATCGGGATCAACAGATCCTGGGTTTATCTTGACGCTCAAATGCATCCCTTATTTCTGTTCTTCTTTTATCGAAATAGTTCACGCATTTGAAGAATGTTATCTGAGCAAGAGCATTTATAGGCAACATTCGAGCTCCTTTGAGACTCTATTTATGCACTATGATAGATTTGTCGTCATCCACTTGTATCTGAATCCTTCATCATGTGCAAGTTCATTGCTCTAAACTAATGTTATAAAAAAAACTTAGACAACACCGATTTATTCCTTTGATATCTTCAATTTCTTTGTTGAACTTTTGAATTTGAAACTGACACCCAACACGATAAACATAAACTGACACCCGAAAAGTTCATGTTATCACAACGAGATGGATTGGACAGAACCAGCTACTCGACAACGATGTGGATTTTGTAACCAGTTAGGACATAATCGAAGAAAGTGTCCTTCGTTACTAAGACGGGCTCCAGATAGTTAGGGATTGAATAATAAATAATTTATTATTATTATATATTCATTTTATTGTATATTCAATCTTTTTATTATAATTTATTGTATATTCATTTTTTTTTTATAATAATCTGCTGTATATTCAATTTTTTTTAATCAATAAAGTTTTACATTATAATAATCTAATATATTCAATTTATAGTATAATAATCTAATATATTCAATTTATTCAATTTATTGTCTAATGATTATTCAATTATAGTATAATAATTTAAAATATTCAATTTGTGTCTAATGATTATTCAATTATAGTATAATAATCTAATATATTCAATTTATTGTCTAATGATTATTCAATTATAGTATAATAATATAATATATTCAATTATAGTCTAATGATTATTCAACTATAGTATGATTATTAGCTCTTTTTTTTCCTCTTTTTTTATATATATTTCTATGGAAAGTTCAAATAAAGTGAAGACTCTCGCTCTCTCCTAAGATCTCGCTCTCTCAATCTTGCTCGATCTTGCTCTCTCACTTTCCCTCTCTCTTAAGATCTCGCTCTCTCGCTCTCGCTCTTTCACTCTCACTCTCGCTCTCTCTGTTATTGTTGTTATTTTTCCATTAATGATTACTAGCTTTCATTTCTTCTGGAACAATCACAAACACTTTTTTTATTATGGATCTACCTTTTTGTTCGTAGACAAAACTAATTCGGAATTGTTTTTCATTCCAAGGCATAACTTGTATCCATGCGCTTCATATTCGCCTGGAGTTTGCTCCCAGAAATACAGCCATCCCCACCCCTTCACGACAATCCCACAAGCCTCTGTCTAATTCGAAATGATAACAAAATGCATAGGTTGTTAGAAGCAGCTCGAGTACATAGATACATATAGTATACCATCTCATTACTTTATTTCCTCTATGAGGAAAAAAGAAAAGTAATAAACCTACAATCTCGAGGGTGGATGTGTGTCGAAACTTCAACCTTTGACAACCTAAGCGAGATTCGCGAGATTTCCCTTGTCGAGGGTTGAAGTTTTGACTTATGTATTGTTTCCAAGTTTTTCTTTGTTCGTCGAGTTCTCTACCTTCGACCTCCACATTAATCGAGTTCTCAACGTTCGACCTCTAGCCTCGAATTCCCAAAACAACAATATTTCTCTAATAAGTTTCAAAACAACAATATTTCTCTAATAAGTTTTGAAAACAACAATATTAATATTAAAGGTCATTTTGCATATCTCATTTGATACTCATTTGATTTTTTATTTTTTATTTTTAAAAATTAAGCCTATAAATACTCTTTCTGCATCCATGATTTTTCATCTAATTTTTATCAATATTTTAAAAATTAAAGTCAAAATTTGAAAACTAAATAAATTAGGCCTCGTTTGGTAACCATTTTGTTTTTGAAAATTAAGCTTATAGACATTGTTTCCACCTCCAAATTTCTTTCTTTGTTATGTACTTTTCATCAATGATTTAAAGAACGGCAAGCCAAATTTTGAGAACTAAGAAAATAGCTTTCAAAAGGTTGTTTTTGTTTATGGAATCTGGCTAAGAATTCAACCATTGTAGTTAAGAAAGATACAAATGATAATAAGAAATGTGGATGAAATAAACTTAATTTTCAAAAACAAAAACAAAAAATGAAATGGTTACCAAACATGACCTTGATTTTTCAAAAAAATTTGTGTTTTGTTTTTGAAATTTAACTAAGAATTAACCCTATGTATAAAAAGTATGCATGTAATTACAAAAAGTTGAAAAGAAATGAACTTACTTTTCAAAAACCAAGAAAAAAAAAAAGAAATTGGTGTCAAACATGGTCATAGTTTATGAAATTGTAAAATTTCGGCTATGATTTTGAAAATAACAGTAGAAATTGGATAACACAGAAAAAAATCACTTATATCATGTGAGAATATTGTTTATAAGCTTAAGTCCGTTTGATAACCATTTCATTTTTTTTAAAAAATAAGTCTATTTCCTCCTCATACCATGATTTCCTCCTCATTTCTTACCATGGTTTGAAAATTAAGTCTATTCAACCACTATATTTAAGAAAGATGCAAAACATTGCAGAGAAAATAAATTTAATTTTAAAAAACAAAATAGTTATCAAACGAGACTTATATTTTTTTTAGTTTAAAGAAATTTGCTTAATTTTTCAAACCATTGGCCAAAAAAAATAAATAAATAACAAATGAAGAAATTTAAAGGTAGAAATAATATCTATTGACTTAATTTTAAAAATAAAAAATAATTAAAGAAATAATTACGGAAGGGATTTAAATTTAAAAGTCGTTAAAAAGTAAAATAGATTTTTCTCATATTTGTTGTTTGAAAGTTTTACTTGGATTGTCCAGCAAATGAGGCAACACAAATCTCGCCTGATTGCTTGCTTTGTCCGCTCCAACAACCGACCATAAATTTTTTCAAACAATTATTCATAAATGTAACATTGTTGAGATCTTCTCAAATACATTTTATTTTATTTTATTTATTTATTTATTATTATTATTTTTTAAAATAAGTGTTTTCAATGCTTGGATGGGACGATTATGTGCTCATTAAAAAAATCTCGGTTTAATTTTGGGATGCTTTAAATTTAAAAAATTAGGTAAATTATTTATAATTATAGCAAAATATCGTCATCTATCAAAAAGAGACCGTGATAGAAATCTCTCCGTATATCGTCCAGTGATAGATATCGCTATTAGTACATTGAAAATATTTTCAACAGTTTACTATTTAAAACAATTATCCTTAATTTTTCAATAAATACAATTTTAATTGTACAAAACAAACTATAATTTTGAACTCTCTTGATCATCCAAACTAAAATATTTATCAAATTCAACATCAATATCAATTATGAAAAAAAAAAAACTTTCTTGATCTCTAAGTTTTGGGTCAAATTTTTATTTGGTCCTTGTGTTTCAAATGTTATACATCTAGTCGGTAAATTTTGAGTTTAATTTTAATTTAGTCATTCTATTTCAAAATGTTATGATTTTGACATTTGAATCTTATTTCAATTTGATCCCTAGATTTCAAGATTTACATTTCTTACATCAATTTTCAATCAATACTCAATTTTATATATGCCAATACATTTAAAATCATTAGATAAATTATAATTAATTAGTATTTTCTTCACTTTTAAAACTAAATTTTAAATTTTACTTTCTAATTATTTAAAATGAATTAATAGACATTTATGTCAATTATTCAAAGTAAGTATTTAATAAAAAAAATTGTTGTTAAAAATATAAAATTTTGAAAATTAAAGACTAAATTCAAACCAAATTCAAATATAAAATTATAATATTTTGAAATTTTAGGGATTAAATTGAAACTAAAATCAAAATTTAAAGATAAATATCCCAAATTAGACTCAACTTAGGATGAAAAAAAAGAAGGTATTTTTCTCATTAATTATTAATTCAGGCCCCCATCTAATAGCCGCTGTTTCGTTTAAATGAAAGTCACCACCATTTTCCAATAATTGTTGAATCATTAGACATGTTAAATACCTACCTACATTGATTTTTCTTTTTTCCTTTTTTTTTTTTTGAAAGAAAATATTCATTTGATACATTTATAGAACTCGCCGTATTTATTAATGTAAAGAAAATATCAATTTGATACATCTCATACTTTATTTGTAAATAAATGTTATTTGATACCGTTCAATCATTTTTATAGTTCAACTCAATCATGTATACTTTTTTTTTTTTTTTTTTTAATAAATAACTCAATAATGTTTTCTCATAATGAAAAAGAAAACGCAATAATGCATTTTTGTGAACAGAATACCCATCCTACAATTATGAAAGCATCTCATTTAGTTTTTTAACATCAAACATATCTCTTCTCAAATTTATTGTAATAATTACAATGGTTGAATTCTTAGTACAATTCTAAAAATAAAAACAAATCTTTAAAAATTATTTTTTTAGTTTTTAAAATTTGTCTTAGTTTAAGAGGGTGTATAAACTTCATTTTCAAAAACTAAAAATGAAATGGTTATGAAACTAGGTTTCAGAGTTTGTAAAAGAAAAAAAAAATTACCATTAAATTTTATAAGACGTGTTGTGAATTGAGGAGCACAATAGAAACACGAATACTAATAAAATATAATATTAAAATAAAATAAATAACAAAATATAAAATATAAAATATGAAAATTTCTCAAGATTCTCTACTTTATCCAAAATTCATGGATTTTGCTCAATCTATGTGTGTTTTTAAAATCCATAAATGACCACTTATTTATAGGGATTTTGGCAAGTAGGATGTGACACATTTGGACACCAAGCATAGGTTGTTGTAGGACATATAGCCAACACATGTGGTAATGGAAGGAGGACACTTGGATTTTTACACTAAGCTTGAGCATCTATCTAACACACATTATAATATTTATAATACTTTCCCTTAGATGCCATTATATGTATGAAACATGCCTCATTAAAACTTTACTAGGAAAAATCCAATGGAAAAAAATTTAGTGAAGAAAAAATAGTACATATTTCATATAATATATACTCCTAAAAGAATATAATATATACTCCCCTTCATGAAAACATCACTTAAGATCTCTGAGTCGCCGCATTCCAATGTCGTGCACCAATTTTTCAAAGGTTGCAGTTGGTAATGATTTTGTAAATAAGTCTGTCAGGTTATCTTTCGAACAAATTTGTTTTATAGTGATGTCACCATTCTCTTCAAGATCATGAGTGTAGAAAAGTTTTGGTAAAACATGTTTTGTTCTATCTCCTTTAATATATCCTCATTTGATTTGAAATACGATCACGCCCCCTCAATGCATAATCTCTCAGATGAAATGATAGGTGAGTTTGGGAGAGGGATGTTTAAGTCTGGCTATGCTTCTTCATCAGTAAATGCTATGCAACCGTTTAGGTAAGCTGCACATGTACAGTTGTGTTGTTTTCGTATAATATTGTCAGAAGATTTTTATTAGAAGATAAGCCATATGTTTCACGAATGTGTTGAGTCATTGATCTTAACAATACACATTCTCGGCAGCCTCACGAATTGCAAGAATTTTAGCATGATTTGAGGAAGTAGTCGTTATGGTCTGTTTCACTAATTGCCATAATACAACAGTTCCTTCAGATGTGAATAGATAACTTGTTTGAGATCTAGTTTTGTGTGGATCAGATAAAAATATCCAGAATCTACATAACCAACTAGATCAAAATTTGATTTATTTGAATTAAACAAACTTATATCAATCGTTCCTTGGAGATAATAGGGTATATGCTTAATTTCATTCCAATGACTTTTTATTGGAGAATAACTATATCTAGCTAATAAATTTACTGAAAAAACAATATTTGGTCTTATATTATTAGCAAGATACATAAGTGCACAAATTGCATTAAGATATGGTACTTGGATGAAAAAGTTTTTTATTATCGTCTCGAGGTCGAAATATTTCTTTCTTCACATATAGTGAATGAACTTCCATTGGAATGTTCAATGGATGTGTTTTGTCCATATAAAATCTTTCCAAAACTTTTCTTGTATAAGTTGACTGATGAATAGATACCCCATCTGCTAAATATTCAATTTGTAAACCAAGACAAAATTTTATTTTTCCGAGATCTTTCATCTCAAATTCTTTTTTAAGATATTCTATTGTCTTTGAAAGCCCTTCAAAAGTTCTAATTATATTTAACTCGTCGACATATATAGTTATAATTGTAAATCCTAACTGTGATTTCTTTATAAAAATATATAGACATATTGAATTATTTTGATATCCTTCTTTCAACAAATATCCACCCAGGAGATTGTATCACATTCGTCTTGATTGTTTCAATCCATATAATGATCTCTATAGCTTTATTGAATACAATTTCTGAGAATATGATTTATATGTTTGAGGTACTTTAAATCATTTTGGGATTCTCATATAAATATCATTATCAAGAGATCCATATAAATATGCTGCAACTACATCCATAAGATGTATGTCCAGACTTTCATATATAGCCAGGCTAATTAAATATCTTAGTGTAATTGCATTTACCACCAGAGAATACGTCTCTTCATAATCAATACTAGGTCTTTGTGAAAAATCTTGTGCAACTAGTCTTGCTTTATATCTTGTGACCTCATTATTTTCATTTCTTTTCCTCATAAATACCCATTTGTATCTTACAGGTCTGACATCTTTTGGTGTTCGAACTACTGGTCCAAAAACCTAACATTTTGAAAGTGAGTCTATTCTACCTTGATTGCTTCTTTCCGTTGAAGCCAATCATTTCTATGTCGATATTCTTCAACAGATTTTGGTTTAAGATCTTTATTTTCAGATATAACATCAAGAGCAACATTATACGCAAAAATGTTGTCAATAACTACGTTAGTTTGGCCATCTTTTTCCTGTCATAACATAGTTTATTAAAATCTCATTATTATCTTTAGATATTTCACATTCCTCACTAGTCATGTCAAAGATTTCTTCATGGGTATTTACATCCTCAACCAAGTCTTCTTGACTATTAATTATTTTTCTTTTTCAAGGATTTTTATTTTTGGAACCCATTGGTTTACCACACTTCTGGCATGTTCCAGACTCATTAGTGACAACTTACTGTGTTGGGATATCAAATTTCAGTGGAACATTTGCAGCTGAAATATGTGACTTAATTACTTTCTTTGCATCTATAAATTCATCTAGTAATTGATTTGCTATATCTTGCAAATGAATTATTTTTTATCTTCAAGTTCACATTGATCTGTACGAGGATCTAAATGAGACAATAACGATGCATTCCATGTAATTTATTTTTCCAATTTCTTAATTCCTTATCTTAATGTTGGAAAATTTGTCTCACTAAAATGACAATCAACAAATCGTGCAGTAAATACATCACACGTTAAGGGTTTAAGATGTTTAATAGTTGATGGAGAATCATATCCAACATATAACCTTCTTTGAGGATCCATCTTGGTGTGTTATGGTGGAGCAATTGAAACATATACTGCACATCCAAAAATTCTCAGAAGGAAAATATTTGGCTCATGACCATAAGCTAATTGTAATGATGTATACAAGTGACGTTACATGCAAAATAGCATATCCCGATACAGATGAAGGAAACTTAGCTCTCATAAGTAATGTCTTGCAATTAATTGCAAACGTTTTATAAATGATTTTACTAAATCATTTTGTTTATGAGCATGAGCTACAGGATGTTCAACACTTATCTTAATTGACATATACTAATTATAAAAAACTTGGGATGTAAATTCACCAACATTATCAAGACGAATGGTCTTAATTGTATAATAAGGAAATTGTGCTCTTAACTTAATTATTTGAGCAAGTAATCTTACAAATGCAAGATCTTGAATTGATAATAAGCACACGTGTGACCACCTGCTGGATGCGTATATTAATATCATAAAATACTTAAATGGTCCACTTGGTGGATTAATAGGTCCACATATATCACCACAAATTCTTTTTAAAAATGCAGGTGATTCGGTTCCCAATTTAGTTAGTGATGGTCTAATTATTAATTTTCCTTGAGAGCAAACATCACATGATAATTCATTAGATTGCAGAATCTTCTGGCTTTTCAATTGGTCTCCATTTGACCTCTCAATAATTCTTCTCGTCATTATAGACCCTGGATGACCTAATATGTCATGCCAAATTGTGAGTATGTTTGCATCCATGAATTTCAAGTTCATTGTTGCATATGTTTCAATTATTCGTATATGAGTATACTATAATCCAGAAGATAAAGCAGACAACTCTTCCAATATATGTTTTCCATATAAAATAGTAGATATGATATAAAGATACTCAATATTATTCTTTCTATCAGTTTCAATGTGATAATACTCATTGCGACGTATATCTTTAAAACTAAATAGATTTCTTTTTGATTGACTAGAAAACAATGCATTGTCAATTGTAATTTTTTTTTCCTTTTGGCAAAATAAACCCCTCAATTAGATTTGCAGAACCTAATATTATATTGACTTTTGCTTTCAACATTGTCAGTTTGAAAAATATTTTCTACTTGTAAGTATTGTATGTGTAGTTGCATTGTCTGCTAGACATAGATTTTTTTGCTCATTTTTTAATCACCCAACATATGAAAATGATCAGTGTTTCTTCATTAAAAGAAAATAATTACAATAAGAAAAACAACATTTGGAATATACAACAGTTAACATTTACTTAGAGAAAAAAAACATAAAGATGGATAAAAAAAACAATAATATTAAGTCTAGATATTTTTAAAGTCAAAAGAAACACTTGATGTTTCATCAACTATGCCAATCTCTTCTTCTCTTCAGGAGATTCAAATAAATCCGCCACATCCAAATTTGTCATATGGGGAGTCAAATATGTCATTATCCTGGTATGCAAAATTTTATTCCATAATTTTTTCTTTTTTCTTCAGGGAGGCTTGATAGAGATCAACTAAGTGTTTTGACGTATGACAGGTATGTGACCAATGCCCAATCATTCCGCATCGAAAGTATTTATTTTCAACACTTTTTAGATCCTTATCTTGTGGAGTTTTTCTGCGTAATCATCATTTTGTGTGGTTTTTTTGAAATTTGAATGATTAGAACGACCACCACGAAAATAATAATTATTTCTTCCTCTGCTATGGTCACGACCTCAACTATGATTATCAACATTCACAACATTTACTTCAGAGACTGATATTGTTCCAGTTAGTTGAGATTCATGATTTTTTTTTTATTATCAATAACTGGTTATTTTGTTCAGCAACGAGAAGACAAGAAATTAGTTCAGAATATTGTTTAAAACCATTCTCTCGATATTTCTGCTGTAGGAGCATATTCAAGACATGAAGGTAGAAAATGTCTTCTCTAACATATCGACATCAGTAATTTTCTCTCCATATAATAACAATTTCAAACTGATTTTAAATAATATGAAATTGTAATCACTTACTGATTTAAAATCTTGTAGCCTCAAATACATCGACACATAACAAGCTTTAGGAAGAATAACTATTTTTTTATGATCATACATCTCTTTCAATTTTTTTCACAAGATACGAGGATCTTTTATAGTAAGATACTCCATTTTCAATCCCTTGTGGAGATGAAGATGAAGGAAAATTATAGTTTTTGCTTTGTCTTGGTTGGATGTCGTATTTTCTTCTTTACTTGTTTCCCGAAGATTCAAAGCATCCAGGTGGATTTCGGCATCAAATACCCATGATAAATAATTATTGCTGTTTATGTCAAGGGCGACGAATTCTAATTTCGTAAGGTTTGTCATGACAAAACTATCACAAAATATTGTATTTATATTAGAAATTTAATAGATACTAAATATGCAGAATAACATTAAATTTATTAATTATGAGAAAAAACGACCTACCTTCAGAGGGAGTAACGACAGGAGCTCGTGCTAATAACGTGTTGTGAATTTGAGGAGCAAAACGGGAACACGGATACCGATAACATATAATATTAAAATAAATATAATATAATATATTAAATAAATAAATAACAAAATTTCTCAAGATTCTCCACTTTTTCTAAAATTCCTAGATTTTGCCTAATGTATGTGTATTTTTAAAATCCACAAATGGCACTTATTTATAAGTATTTTGACAATTAGGATGTGACACATCTTGACATCGAGTATAGATTGTTGTATGACAAATGGTCAATACATGTGGTAATGGAAGACAGATATTTGAATTTTAATACTAAGTTTGGGCATCCATCTAACACATATTATAATATTTATAATAGATCTTTGTTATGTATTAGTCCTTTTACCTTGTAATTTGTGAAATTACAAAAACGTATGAATTTTGACGGTACACAATATATAAATAAAATTAAATGTGAAAAAACAAGTAAGTTTAAATTCAAAGATGTATCTATCCGGTCATGGAGCAGCCAACCACCTGTAATAATTTGTGTTTCCATGTCAAATCTTTAAAATATTTGTATAGGTCCTTGATTTCCTAAATAGGAGACATATTTTTATTATCAAATTGAAGATCAAATCTTCAATTTTTAAGAAAGATCATGTCGGTTCATTATCAAAAGTCGAAATCATAATGATAAGGTAGAAGACTATGTCAATTCATTATCAAAAATTGGAATCACAGTGATGATTCTGGATGGATATAATCAGAGGTCGGAGTGTATATTCTAGAAACCGAAGTCATTTTAAACAATCAAAGGGGAATGGACAGGCTTTATTCCCTCATTGGTGGTGGAGTTTGACACGCTTGAGGTCATTAAGCTGCTTAATAGGTATGCTTATTCGTTTGCGGAGATTGATGTCCTTATTGAAGATATTTGATACATCGAAAACTATTTGAATTGTTATTGCTTTTATCATTGCTATAAAAAGGAGAACAAAGTGATTCATACTATTACGACTTCACATCATCTCTAGGGTGTTCTTTGATTTGAAAAGATATTTTTTCATATAGTATTCTCTCCTTCATTCTGTATGAAATTGTTAGGAAGTAACTTGTTAGAAAAAGGACCATACAAATCATTGTTAATCTCACTTTTGAGAAATAAAAAATAAATTTGACATAGAAAAGCACAACACTTTAATCTCCATGGTATTTGGTATTTTAGTACTAAAGTAGAAAATGCTTTAATCGTAAGAATTCTATTATATATAAAAAAAGACAAAAATACAAAATTTATCTGAGCAATTAAAGTCATAGGTTCCACCTTTACCTTTATAGTCTGTCAATGATATAAATAAATAAAGAATATAAAAGTTTATTCTTCATTGAGAAATTAAATATTAAAAATTGGGTGCTTGTGACTACAAACTGTAAAGAAGAAGCCGCTAATTTCGCTCTTTTAGTCCCTGCCCAGCACTATCTCGCTGGCTGCGCAGTCAGCAAATCATTTTTAGACAAAAATCATAGATTCATAACTTAACTTTTAAATAAATTAAAATTTAAAATATCATGTAGGGTTCTTATCTACTTTAGCATTATAAAAAAATTCAGTATCTATATTTTCAATCAATTTAAAAAATAGTTCTTTTAAAAATATATAATAATTACAATAAATTAATTAAAAACAGTCTATAATGTTTGTTTAGGGTTTATGTTTTCATTATTTTTATATATATATATCAAAAAAAACTTCTATCAGTGTTTTCTCCAATAATTTTTTTCAGACATTCATTCACATAGTGTATTTTCTTCATAAAAATTGTTGTTATTGAACCCATTGTAATAAAAATTGATTTTATAATACTAAATTTAAGATTTAATAAAAATACGACGACAAGAACTTGAATATTTGAAAGTATATCAAAACTAATATTGAATAAAACCTAGAGTACTACTAGGATGAAACTGGAATTTTAACTTTATAAATACAATTTTGGTTTTGTTGATGCCAAAAAATGGATCGATCGTGAATTTGTTTTATGGGAGAAATTCGTCAAAACGCATGCAAGACAAAAGCAAATGAACACTAGTGTAGTGTCTAGCTATGCACACGCCAACGCTCAAGTTGGTATTGTGTTTCTGAATAACTAGATAAAAGGTATTTAGGTATACCATCGACCAATGAATTTGGTCACTTATATAGTATGATAAAGCATAACAGTCACTCAAACTTATAATGCCAGTCTTAAACTCTTCGAACTGTCGAGTTAATTTGATGGGCGGTTACACAATTATTACTGCAACTGATGCACCACTCAAATTCTCAACATCTCCTTCATGGCTCGTCCATTATGAATATGGACGACTTCAACTTCAATCACTAAACCGAGCTGATCTCCTGGGCTCCTCAAGGCTTTACATACTCTCCTAAACTCCTTTAGGCTCTTCATGTTTAGATTTTCTTTAGATTATCCCATACTCATTGCACCTAGGCTCCTTAAGTTTTCATAGGTTGGTTGAGTTCTCCTAGGCTGCTCTAGGCAAAAGCTGAAGGAATTGAATTCCTCGCGGAAGTGTATGAACGTCATGCCAATGACAGTCAATTTTAAAATCTCAAAAAAAAAAAAAAAAAAAAAAAACTGAGAAACACGAACAGGTAATAGGAGAAACATATACAATTATAGTATGCTTTTAAGGAGAAAAAGATGTGAAGAATTTACCCTTGTAGAATTTTCTTCTTCATGTATTGCGTCTCCACGAAAAGATCTCTTCAACAGTCATGAATACCAAAGCCTCTCTCAAACGAAAAAAAACCTTTTTCACAAGCAAGAACAACCACGAATAGTGAACAAGACACAACCACTTAGAGTCCTCACTATTCTTAGAACAAGAGATTTAGGGAGTCTAGGGCTCCAAGTTTTGGTAGGGTGTTAGGTCTTGAAAAGAACTATGTTTTCTATGTTAATTCCCTCAAATCTACTTTAATTCTTTGCTTAAAATATATATTTTATAGGTAAAATCTGATCCCCACAACAATGGAGTCATTACAACGAATATGGAGCTAAATCAAGCCAAAATAAACCAAAAAGATCACTTAAGAAGAAGATCAAAGCAAAATTACCATTCTACCCCTCATCTAAAGCAAATCAGCATACTTCAGCACCATTCGAAGCGTCACAATGCTCCCTCCATAACACAACTCAACGCTAGCTCAACGCTGAAGGACATAATGCATCATTTTTTTGCAAAACAGGGCAGTGTCGCAACGCTCTACGCAGCGTTGCAACACTCCGAAGAATGACAGAAAAATAAAAATGCAGGCCTGTGCAAATGAGCGTTAGACCTATAAATCTGTAGGGTCGCAACGCTGCGACTCCCTTTAATACAAAAGGCTCAGTTTCAGACTTTACAATAGGTAAGAACTTCATTTTTTTTAGAGAGCCTTCGATTTCCACGAATACAAAAAGCTATTCTTTGTAAATTTTAGAGAGATTTTGTCAGAATTACTTCACTCTTTTTACCAATTATGCTATTCTCAATGGATATCTTGAAGAATTTACATCTCCACGAGTAGGTAAGTCTTTTTCTTAGAGAATTATGTAGGTTTGCATTTTCTCGAGATTTTTCTTTGAATTCTTTCATGTAATTACTTGTTCTTGAATGTTCTTGCTGAGATTTTGAATAAAATTGATTAAAAATGAATTGACAACTCAATTTTAATTGATTTTTATATGCAAAATTACATGGTTCTATGACAAAATTGTAATTAGGTTGCAAGAATTAGTAATCTTGATAGAAACTTGGACTTTTTTTTCTATTTTCTTGAAATAACATACTAATTTAGAACATTCATACAATCAATCTTGAATTTTCAGTCTTTTGATTTCAAAAATTGTCATAGTTAAAAAAATCTATGAGTTTAATGCAATTTAGGGACTAATTGTGGAATGTCTTTAGGAAGCAATTAAGAACTAAATTAGAGTTAATTGTTTAACTAGCTAATTAGGGTAGTAGGGTACTTCCTTAATGAACTATGGAACTATTTAATTGCATGAATTTTTGTTAAGTTCATGATAGAATTTGCTAAATCTACACAAAATTCCAAAGATTCATTTTCCCATTGAATTATACTATATAATCTCTCATTTCTCTCATTACTAAAATTTTTCCATGAATTCTTGCGCTTTACTTTGATTTTAGTTGGTTTCTTTACAAACAAACCCCCCAATTGTTATCTTTTCTAATTCAAAGTTCATTTAGGCCAATTTATAGAGGTTCCTTTAGGATCAACCTCTTACTCCACTATTGGTACGTGTTAGTTTTAGTTGTAGTTTGAGTATTATAAATTTAATTTGTTTTGGGTTAGATAGAATTAGTGATACCTATTTTTAGCAATGAACATAGGGGAAGAAGTTTGTGTGACAAAGATGAAGTGTTGAGGGAATTATTTTGCAGAGAAAAAAACACAATTTAACTTATTGTCTTTCTAGTGTGCAAAAACTAATTTTCTTCCTTTTTGTCAACAAGAGAATGGGTGGGTGGGAGTTGCCACTCTCTCTGCCACTACGCTGAATAACTCTCTGATTTTTTCTTTGGGAGTTATTCTGATTTTTTATATATATATATATATGTAAACGAACATATATATAAATTGAATTAATAATGTTAATTAACTAACATTTTGATTAATCAATTATCAAATATCACATATTTAATATATTTGAATCATATTCAAACTATATTATCTCATATAACCTATAGTTTTATATGAAACACATTCACATAAATAATATTTGAATCTTATTCAAATATTTATCTCTATCATATTATAAAGTATAGTTTTGAATCTCATTCAAAATTAACTTTATATTATCATGTATCTATATAAATTATATTAGTTATATCTTACACAATTAATTCCCTTATTTAATTTGAACAATTCAAATTAATCCAAACACAAATGATCCTTGTTTTACCCTTAATGAGTTAGCGAGAGGACCTTATACATCTACAGATTAGAAGCTCCAATTATACGAGATTAATTAATTAAACTCTTTAATTAAATTAATAAATTAACAACATTCATAAACTACGGATTACTCCACTAAAGACCTACAACTGCACTCTTCGCACTGTAGATATATTCTATGTCCATGGATATAACCAATCAATAATAAATTGATCCTTTACGAATTGCTTGTAACTACTGTTGAATCAAATTACTGTTTTATCTTTGTAGTTATATCTAACTCCTTAAGTACCACGGATTCTTCTAATGGACAAACAATTTATAGTCTTACTATAAAGTAATCCCTCTCGATCCGATGAGAGGGCAATGTCTCATTATTCAAGACCCCGAATCAGTTATTAAGGGAGAAATTCATCTATTTATCTTAAATACAGGTATGATTGAATTCCATCTTGTTTAGTTGTGTTCCCAGCTCCCTACTCGAACAAATCCCTAAAATGGTATGCTTATGGAGTCGGCGAACTTGACCACTCGCACCTATACAGATCAAAGAATTGCTCTCATAGACATACACTCACAACTCATTTAGGATTAAGGTCAAGTCACCTATGATCATCTTATTGAAATGTTAATCTCTTCAAGTAATGACGTTATAAAGAGAGACTAAACATTTCGCGGTCTGGTCTTATACAAACTTTTTGTATAGGATACCCCCACTCATATGTCTCCACATGAACGATTAGGATCACATTGTTTGTAACACTTTACAACTATTGTAACAATTATAAAGTGAGTCTATCTATAGTGTTACCAAGATAAGGTACCCAACCTTATCTATATACTACAAACTATTTAAATTATTACTTAAATACGATCCACTTGTATGTCAACCACATACATATTTAAGTTACATAAAATAACCTTAAATCTTTATTTATTGGATTGGGTAAATACCAAATAAAACAACTTTTTATTTTATTAAATAAATAATTCGTCTATAAAAATTTACATACTACGAGACCCAAGAGATTTAGGGCATCGACCTTAACAATCTTCCACTTTTCATTCAATAAAAAATTGCGATTGACTTTGATTCCCTCGTGTTCTAAAGCTAGTGATGTACAATACAAAGTACAAAACAAGTAAAGGATATAATACAATAAATTAGGGCCTAAACCCGTGAGATGTAGTCTCTCGTTCTTCGAAGATACTTGAGGATGGTCTCAATTGTTGTTCAGTAATCAAATCCTGGATTAGACTGATATCTACTAATAATTCATATTGCATAGCAAATGTCAAGTTGATGAGAGGAAAATGTAATCTCTTTTGATATATGTTGATGGTCATGCGTTAATATGAAGAATATACATTATGCGTTAATCGTGTATGTGATGACCATGCGTTCCTGTCACAAGTTTTCTTGCTCTCTCACCAAGTATAACGAGAACACAAGTTTCTCAGAATGATCTGAGGTCGAACACAGGGACTTGTAACTAAATGATATTTGTGAAGTAATGCATTTGAGGTGGTAAATAAAAATAAAAAGAAAGAAGTTAATTGACTGAAGGATATATCAAAATGCAGTGGAAACAACAAGGATCAATAAGCATTCTAATTCATTAATTTTGGCTGTAAATAAAGCATGCTCATACAATAATAAGAGGGTTTCAAATCATACATTTGTAGAATTTTTTTAATCTCGAATTCAACTACAAGTCTTCTCCAAATCTTCTTGTGAACCACCTCAAGTTATTTCCTACTATTCTCTTGGAACCTTAGATTGAGTTGTGGGACTCAAAATAAGCTTGAATGAAGGGAAGTTGGAGAAAAAGCTCACTGATGCAACTTGAAGAACACTTCTTCAACCTTACAAGTTTTTAACAAAACTTCAGCAAGTTTATCAGCTATTGCATGCTTCAATTTCACTTCTATCTTCTCTATTTATTGCAGGACATTCATGCAAAGAAGAAGGCTGCATGAGATGCAGCTCATGCTTGGAGTATTGAAGTTAGAGCCAAGTGGATGTTTTGTGAGCAACTTGAATGATAGTGGAGAAATCCAACATTTCCAAAGTTTATGTTTTTCATTTTTCTAATTTCAAATTGATTTTCAAAAATTGAAATTATTATTAATTTTACAAAATTAATTTCATAAATTAATTTTCTAATAAAATTAATAATAAATAATTAATTAAACAATTTAATTAATTCTAATTAATTTCATATCAAATATTAAATTAATTTTACACAAATTCCGCCTTTATGAATTTAGTATTTAAATCATATTTAAATATTAGTTAATTCTCTAATTCCATTTAACTCCAAAATTAAACGCGTAATTATATCTCATATAATTACTAATTCCCTTAATTCTAATTTGAACGTTTCAAATTAACTTATCAGCTACTCTAAGGCTAATCCATTTACGAGCTAGTAGAGAGACCTCGTGGACCTATAGATCATGGGCTCCAACGATCCAAGATTAATTGGCTAAACTCTTTACACCGAATTAATCCTCATTCGTTAACTAATGGGTCACTCCACTAAAGCCCATAGTTGCATTTCCATCACTGTAGATATATTATGTCCACATGATTTAACCATAATTTGTAAGTCGACCATTCACAGGTTGTTCGTAATAACGGCTGAGTCAAATGTTTGTTTTACCCCCGAGATTACGTCTTGTTTCTTAAGTTTCTATTGATTCTCTAATGAACAATTGTTTTGTGATTCCATCACTAAACCAGATCCCTCTCAGCCTAGTGAGAGGGTGGGACCCCTTGTTCAAGATCTGGATTCAGTACTTAAGAGAACAACCTTTCTCCTATCCCTAAATCGAGTAGGTGTGAATTCCGTCTTGAACCCTATGTCCTTAGTTATCTACCCGATTTTACCCTTGAAATGTGAGGCTTATTGAGCCGACGCTGTTGAGCCAACCATCACATAGGCAAATATAAGAATAATCCTGAATAAATAGGAGTTCATAGTTAGCTCAGAATTAAGATCGAGTTACCTAGGTCATCTAAGTGAAATAGTCAGTCTTATACAGTAAACAACATTATAAAGTAAGAGTGACTTATTTCTTGGTCCGATCTTATGCAAACTCATTGCATAGGACGCCCCCACTCTTTATTTCAATACATGAACGAATCTGGATCACTTCGTTTGTAGTATCTTTACAACAACTTGTAACAGCTATAGAGTAGACTGCATCCAATAGTGTAACCAGGTACCTAACCTTAATTATGTACTATAGATCGTTTTGGCTGTTTACTCGAACTTGATCCATCTCTATGTCTCTACATAAAGTTCAAGTATTCATATAATAGCCATGGATCTTGTTTATTGGATTTAGACATTTACGTATGCAGTTTATAGAATCAATATTGACTATAGAATATGTTTATCTTTTTACAAACTGCGAGTTTTAGGACATAAAACCAAACAATACTCCCACTTGGACTAAAACTTCAGTGGATCAATATATACAAATATATACAATGTTGAGTTACACTAAGAGAACAAAAAGTATAAATACAATAAACTAAGACATTAGATACCCATAAATTCTTCCACTTGCCCTAGTGATAAATATTTCGTAGACCTAGTCCTATTAGGTGACCCTCGAACACTTTAGCCGAGAGGGCCTTTGTAAATAGATCAGCTAAGCTGTCTTGTGAGGCTATCTGCGTGACAATCATGTCTCCTCTGTATACAATTTTCTCGATGGGATGGTACTTCCGTTCGATATACTTTTCTATTTTATGGCTTCAAGGTTCCTTTGAATTTGCAACTATTCCTATTGTCACAATAGAGGGTGATAGGCAGGTGCATATTAGGAACTACTTCCAAGTCAGTCAGGAACTTTCTGAGCCATATTGCTTCTTTTGATGCTTCACTTGCATCTACATATTCAACTTCCATTGTGGAGTCGGCAAAACAACTCTGCTTGATTCTTCTCCACACAACTGCTCCTCCATTCAGAGTGAATATTGACCTAGAAGTTGATTTCCTAGAATCAATATCGGTTTGGAAGTCAGAATCAGTGTATCCAGTAAAGATCAGATCCTTAGCACTATACACGAGCATATAATCTTTCGTTCTCTGAAGATACTTGAGAATGTTCTTAATGGTAATCCAATGATCATATCTAGGATGGACTAAAATCTGCTGACTATTTCAACGACATAGCATATATTGGGATGAGTACACAACATTGCATACATTAAACTCCCTACTGCTGATGCATATGGAATTCGTTTCATATCCTCAACCTCTTGAGGTATCTTAGGACTGTGTTTCTTAGACATGTGAATTCCATGTATGAAAGAAAACATTCCTTTCTTGGAATTTTACATTTTATACCTAGACAACTTCTTGTATATATAAGATGCTTGAAACATTGCTAATGTTCTGTTCTTGCGATTCCGAACTATTTGGATCCCAAGAACATACTGTGCTTCTCCCAAATCTTTCATTTGGAATTACATAGCCAACCATCTCTTAACGTCGGCTAGAAATTCTATTTCATTATCAATGAGTAGAATATCGTCAACATACAACACCAGAAAAGAAACAATTTTGTTAACGATTTCTTGTATACACAAGGTTTGTCAACGTTTTGTTTAAAGCCATAAGATTTGATGCCAGTGTCAAATCTCATATTTTAGGATCTAGATGCTTGTTTCAACCCATAAACAGATCGATTAAGTTTGCAAACATTTTGCTCTTGATCATGTTCAATAAACCCTTCTGGTTGAGACATATAGATACTCTCTTCAAGATAGTCATTCAGAAAGGCTCTCTTGACATCCATTTCCCATATTTCATAATCGTAAAATGTAGCTATGGACAAGAGTATTTTAATTGACTTTATCATGACAACCGGAGAAAAGGTTTCTTCATAATCTACTCTCTCTCTTTGGGTAAACCTTTTTACCTCTCAAGTCTTGCTTTGTAGATCTGTACCTTACCAGCCTGGTCTCGTTTTCTCTTATAGATCCATTTGCAACCGATGGGTTTTACCCTTTCAGGTTGATCTACAAGATCCTAGACAGAATTGAAATACATAGATTTCATTTCAAGGTTCATGACTTTAATCCATTAGTCTCTATCCACATCATCCATTGATTGTTTAAAAGACAATGGATCCTCTAAGCCATCATTTGGTATGATGACTTGAGTTTTAGTTAAACCCATGTACCGGTCTGGTTGTTGCACAACCCTCCCACTACGACGAGGCATTCTTAACTCTTGAAAATGATATGAAATACCAGTTTTTCATCAATAACTTTTATTGATGAACCTGCTCTATCAACAACTTTTATTGATGTGTTTTCCGTTTCTCTAGACCTTTCATTTATTACTAGCTTACTGTGAGGTTGATGATTCTTTATGTGGTCTTCCTCTAAGAAGTTTGCATTTGTCGATACAAATACCTTGGCTTCCTGAGGATTGTAAAAGAAACCATCTTTAGTTTCTTTTGGGTAGCCTACAAATAGACAAACTTTTGAACGATGTTCCAACTTTTTAGGATTTTGTACCAACACATGTGCTGGGAAACCCCAAATTTTGAAGTGACGTTGACGTCCTCTCCAGAGCTCGCAAGGTGTTTCAGAAATACTTTTCGAGGGAACCATGTTCAAAATATCAGCTGCAGTCTAAACTGCATAACCCCAAAAAGAACTTGGTAATTGAGCATAACTCATCATGGAACGGTCATGTCCAACAAGGTTTTGCTTCTCCTTTCTACCACACCGTTTTGCTGAGGTATGCCAAGGGTTGTGAGTTGAGACTGGATTCTATGTTCTATCAAATAGTTCTGTAATTCTAAGTTCATATACTCACCACCTCGATCTCATCGAAGTATTTTAATCTTTTTACCTAATTGATTTTCAACCTCAGCCTTATATTCTTTGAACTTTTCAAATGTTTTAGACTTTTGGTGTATCAGGTAAATATGCCCATATCTGGAATAGTCATCAATGAAGCTGATGAAATATTCATACCCTCCTCTAGCTCTAACATTCATAGGACTACAAAGGTCTGAATTTACCAGCTCCAAGGGTTCTTTGGTTCTAAGACCTTTTCCAGAAAAAGATCTTTTAGTCATTTTACCCTCAAGATAGGAATCACAAGGTGGTAATGAATTGTCTTCCAACTTATTTTTATGGTCATTCTTAACCAGTCTTTCAATCCAGTTGAGATTTAGTGACCGAGTCTCAATTGCCAAAGATAGACATTTGGAGAAACTTTCTTATAGTCATAATATGTGGGAATGGACAAGAGAATCTGGTTAGACTTTAGCATGGCAACAAATAAAAAAGTTTCTTCATAGTCCACTACCTCAACTTGGGTATAACCCTTTGCCACCAGTCTAATCTTAAAGGTTTGCATCTTACCATCTACACCACATTTTCTCTTGTAGATCCATTTGCAACCTATAGGTTTTACCCCAACAGGTTGATCAACAAGATTCTAGATAGAATTGAAGTACATAGATTTCATTTCCAGATCCATGATCTTAACCCATTCATTCATCCTTGTCTACAGAATTCATTGCTTGGTTATAGGACAATGGATCCTCAACGTTGTCATTTGATATGACCGCTAGGGTTTCTGTTAAACCCATATAGCGAGTAGGTTGGTTCATAAACCTCCCACTACGTTGAGGCATCCTCAGCTCTTAAGGAGGATTTTCTTGACTAAATGAACTAACATCGATGGCTCTTGTCGATGTACTAGTTTCTTCAACAACTCTTGTTGAAGTTTTAGTAGTTTCATTGGAAAGCTCAATTAACACAACTTTAGTGCGTAACTTATGCTCTTTGATGTGGCCTTCTTCCAAAAATATAGCATTTATCGATATAAATAGTTTATTTTTCTTTCAGATCAAAGAAGTAACAACCTCTCATTTCTTTGGGATAGCCTATAGATAGGCATAATTTTGAATATGGTTCCATTTTTTTTTTGGGTTAGCCTCAAACACATACACTGGAAAACCTCAAATCCTTAAGTGTTATAAACTACCTTTATGATCTCTCCATAATTCCAAAGGAGTTTCATAAACACTTTCGAACGAAACATTGTTCAAAGTATAAAATGCAGTCATTAGTGCATAATTCTAAACCGAATCAGGTAACTAGCATAACTAATCATAAACCGAACCATCTCCAATAGGGTTTTAATTCTCCTCTGTACACCATTTTGTTGAGGTGTACCAGGTGCTGAGCGTTGGGATGCGATTCCATGTTCTATCATATAATTTTGAAATCTTAGGTCTATATACTCTCCATCTCGATCTGATTGAAGTATTTTAATGGTTTTACCAAATAAATTCTCAGTTTTAGCCGCTTATACTCAATGAAATTTTCAAGAGATTCAGACTTGTATTGCATTAGGTAAAGATACCCATACCTTGAATAATCATCTATGAAATAAATGAAATATTCATGCCATTCTCTTACCTTAACATTCACAGGTGCACAAGTTCTAAGGGCTCTTTTTTCTCTATAATCTTTTCCTATAAAAAGTCATTTTGTCATTTTATCTTCGAGGCAAGATTCACATATTAGTAAAAAGTTTTCTTCTAACTCGCTTAAAAGTCTATTTTAACCAATCTCTCAATCCTATTGAGATTTATGTGACTTATTTTAGATGCCAAAAATGAATATTTTCTTTAGAAAAAATCTTTTGTCTTTTATTTTGAGTTTTCGCAGGTCCGAATATTTTAGTATTTAGAAGTTCTTTAGATGGCAAATATTTATGCCATTTTTATAAATAAAAACTTTATTTACATCAAAAGAAATAGTGTAATGTTATTCAAGCAAACATTTTATAGAAATTAAGTTCTTTTTCAAACCAAAAACTACATAAACATTGTTTAATAACAAGTAAGATTTTTGTAAAAGTAATTTGGATGCCTCCTACTGCTACCGTTGAGGCGCCTGCCCAGTTTTAACTTGCATGGTCATCTCGACAGTCTTTAGCTACTGCCAGGAAATAATTCTCTGAAAAGAAAAACAAACGTAATTAGTGGCCCTGAATCAATCATTTAGGTCGAATCATCATTCTCTGCTAAACAAGTTTCCAATACTAGTAAATCATGTTTACCTTGCTTGGCCTTTTTTACTCTGCGAAATACTTGGTGTAGTTCTATTTCCAGTTCACTTTTTGGTTACAATGGAAGCAGTTTTCTTTTGCAATCTTGGCTTTCTTGCCATTTTGGCTGCAACAGGGTTGGCTTTATTACATTTACCTCTCTCCTTCTTCTTTTTCTTCTTCTTCTTCTTCCTATTCTTCCATTTCTTGGTGCCAGAGAAAGAATACACAGAATTTTACCTAGAGGACGAACCTCTATAAATTTTTTTTAAAAGAAGTGGCTATAGGAATAAAAGCCGTAAGGCAACAGAGTTAAGCAAAACCTTTTTTCGAAATTAATTTAGAAAATAAAATACCATAACTTTTTTTCGAGAGCCATCAAGTCGAACTGGGACTACGAGATAGATAATCTTGGGCAAATGAGAGAATTCATGGGTCTATAGATGCCCTTGTATTTTCTCATACTCAACATTTTACATATTTGTATATATGTAAACCTACTGAAGTTTTAGTCCAAGTAGGAGTTTGTTGGGTTTTATGTCATAAAGCCTTGTACTTTTATGTTAGTTGAATCAATGGTTGGTTGATTTTATATTAGTTGTGCAATAATCCATTAACCTAAGATTCAAGATTATATGATATAACTTAAACATGTATGTGGAGACATACAGGTGGATCATGTTTAAGTGGTAACTTAAATAGTCTGTAGTAAATGGATAAGGTTGGGTGCCTTATCCTGGTAATATTACTAATACGAACCGCTTTGTAGTTGTTACAATTGTTGTAAAATGCTACAAATGATCTGATCCTAATCATTCTTGTGGAGACATGTGAACGGTGGTATCTTATACAAAAGAGTTTATATATATATCAGACTACGAAATGTTAACACTGTTGCTATAAGAGACCTACATTTTACCAGAATGACCGTAGGTGACTTGATCTTAATTCTGAGTTAGTTTTGAACTCCTGCCTATGAGGCGATCCTTTGATTTGTATGGGTGAGAGTGGCCAGATTCGTTGACTCAATAAGCCTACCATTTTGGGGATTTATTTGATTAAGGAGCTGGGAACACAACAACACAAGAAAGAATTCATTCCTTCCCTATAGTTAGGGTAAGAAGATAAATTGCTCTCTTAAGGAATGATTTTGGGGCTTGAACAATGAGGTATCTCACCCTCTCCTTGCTCGAGAGGGGTTCGGTCATAGTTGGACTATAACTAATTGTTCACTAGAGGGATTAGTGGTAGTTAAGAAGTTAGATGTAACTGCAGGGGTAAAACGGTAATTAGACTCAGCTGTACTTATGAGCAATTTGTGAAGGGTCAAAGCCTTATTGATTGGTTATATCCAATGGACACATAAATATATCTATGGTACGAAGAGTTCGGTTGTCGATTTTTAGTGGAGTGACTGATAGTTAATAAATATTGATTAATTTGATTAAAAGAGTTTAATCAATTAATCTCGTACCATTGGAGCTTCGATCTATTGGTCTATAAGGTCCCCTCGTTACCTCAATGAGGACTAATGAGAATCAAATTAATTTTGGTGTGATTTGAATTGTTCAAATAAATTAAAGGAAATTAATTGTATATGGTATAGTTAAATAATGTATATTGATACAATATATAATATAATATATGTTGATATATTTTTATGAGAGAAATAAATGTTTGAATATGATTCAAATATTAATTATATGAATATGATTCATATAAAAACTGTATGTTAAAATTTAGTGTGAATATGATTCATATTAAATTTATATAGTTTTATGAGAGAAACAAATGTTTGAATATGTTTCAAATATTAATTATATCAATATGATTCATATAAAAACCATATGTTAAAATTTAGTGTGAATATGATTCATATTAAATTTATTTAGTTTTATGAGAGAAATAAATGTTTGAATATGATTCAAATATTAATTATATGAATATGATTCATATAAAAAATTTATGTTAAAATTTAATGTGAATATGATTCATATTAAATTTATGAGAGAAATAAAATTTTGAATATGATTCAAATATTCATTATGTGAATATAATTCACATAGAAACTATATGTTAAAATTAATATGAATATGATTCATATTAAATTTATATCGTTTGATGAGAGGGATCGTTATTTGAATGTGATTCAAATATTAAATTATATGGATTTGATTTATATAAAAACTATAGGCTATATTATATGTGATATAATATAAACTCTAGGTTATATGTTATAACATATGTATTTATTAAAAAAAAAATTGAATTTGAATTTATTAAAAATAAAGGAGAGGGAGTTATAACTCCTTCACTCATTATTCTCTTCAAAAAAAAAAAAAAAAAAAGAAAAAGAAAAAAAAAACTCACTAACAAATTAGAAGGGAGAGAAAACTCTCTCTCTCCTCTAGTTCTTCTTCTCTCTGTGATTTTTACAGAGAAGATTTTTTTTCTCTAAAGAAAAACTTATTCTTCTTCTCTCACACCAAGATTGAGTGCAAGCCCACAACTCTGCATGATTCTCGTCCCTGAGAATAACGAGGAAGAACCCTTGGTGATGTCTCTTTCTATTCGTTGAGTTCGTGAAATCGGGAGAAGACAACTCGAATTGGAAAGGAACGTGAAAAATTGGTCTCCAAAGGTGAGTGATTTCTTAATCACTCTTCTCCATTTCCGCTGTAGTAGCATGCTTGAATTAATAATTTTTATCAATGGTTTCCGTTACTTATTTTGTATGTTCCGTAAAATAAATTTAGAGATCGTTGCATCCAATTGCTTCCGCTGTGGGGAATTCTAACCCCTTCATAAATTGCATTTGTATATAGCCTAAATCCAATAAACTAAACGAACCCTTGGCTATAACAAGAATACTTGAACTTAATGTAGAGACATAAAAATGGATTAAGATTAAGTATAGAGCCAAAACAATCTATAAGTATAAGGTTAGATAGGGTGTAGTATGGCGAAACATCAAGCAAGGATGCAACGCGGACTCTACTATGGAAGCTAAATACTTAGCGGCTTGTAAAGCAACTAAAGAGGCTATTTGGCTAAGGAAATTCCTTTCAGATTTGGAAGTTATTCCAAATATGGATTTTCCTATAACTCTTTATTATGATAACAGCGGAATGTGGCAAATTCGAAGGAACCTCGGAGTCATCGTCGGGGTAAGTACATCGAACAGAAATATCACCTGATCAGGGAGATTGTGCATCGCGGTGATGTGATAGTCACGAAGATCGCATCGGAGCACAACGTTGCTGATCCCTTTACAAAGGCCCTTACACCTAAAGTGTTCGAGGGTCACCTGGAGAGTCTGGGTCTGTGGGACATGCGACATCTTGTCTATGGCAAGTGGGAGATGATATTGAGGTATGCCCTAGTTTATTGTATATTGTACATTTTTATATTGTATTGCACATTAGTCTCCCGAGTCATTAGGACAAGTGTGAGATTATTGGGATTGGTGTCCTAATTCTCCCGGAGTCTCATTGTTTTGTAAAGGTACACATTGTTTGATGAATAAAACAAATGTTATTTAATTTTGGCATTTACTCATATCCAATAAAAAAAGCTCTTTGGTTATCCTATGTGAACTTAAGCATGTATATGTGATATACAAGTGGATCATGCCTTAAGTGATAACCTAAATAGGTCCGCAGTATAAGGATTAAGGTGGAATACTTGATCCTGATGACATTACGGATACGACCCGCTTTGTAGAGGTTTGCAAGTGTTGTAAACTACTACAGATGGTAGATCTTGACCATCCATGTGGAGACGTGCGAGCGGGGGTGTCCTATACAAAGAGTTTGTATAAGACTTGGACCACGAGATGATTAGACTCTGTATATAATGCCGTTGATAGTAGATACTTACATCTCACCTAAACGACCATCGGTAACACGACCTCAATCCTGAGTATTTTGGGAACTCCTGCCTTTGAGGGTGGTTCTTTGATTAATATGGGTGAGAGTGGCCAGATTGCCAACTTAACATGCCTACTTTTTTGGGGACTTGCCTGATCTAAGAGCTGAGAACTCAATCCACAAGATAGAATTCACTCCTTTCCCGAAACAGGGATAAATAGAGAGATTGCTCCCTTAAGGGTTAATTCTAGGGCTTGAACATAGTGGCCACAACTTTTCTTTGGAAGAGAAGACTCGGCCATAGTAGGACTATGACTTATGTACATTCGAGGGATCAATGATACTTAAGGAGTCAGATGTAACTACAGGGGCATAACGGTTATTGGCCCAGCTGTACTTACGAGCGATATGTGAAGGGTTGTCACACTTCTGATTGGTTAAGATGGACACATAATATATCTGTAGTAAGGAGAGTTCAGCTGTCGATCTTTAGTGGAGTGTCTGACAGTTAACGGATGGTGGATCCCGTGACTAAAGAGTTAGTTAGTTATTCATGTACCGTTTAAGCTTTGAGCTACAGGTCCATAAGGTCCCCTTGGTAGCTCAATGGATTCAGTTGAGGATCATTTTTTGTGTTGATTTGAAATGTTTAAATTGACAAGAGGTATTTTGATTATATATGATATAATCGGTATGATGTATGAGATACATCTAGTGGGGGATTGATGTAAATGAGACTTACATTAAGTACCATGAAATAGAAAAAGAACTATGGTTTATATGTTTCATGAGATGAAATATTAAAACTATAGGTTATAAATATAATATGATAAGTTGGTTATTAGTTATATTTATAATAATATTAATTATTGGATAATTAATTCTTTTTCTTTAATAACCAATTAAGTGGGAGGTTATTGGTGGTTCATGGTAATCGTGAGATAAAAATGTTTTTCTAATTTTAGTAAGTTTTTGAAAATGTTGAAAAATTGTTTTGAGATTCTCTCTCGGAAAAACATCTCACGAAAGCTTGTCAAGTAAATACTGATTTACTAAGTGACAGTTTGGGCTAGCTAAACGATCGTGCAGTATTTACCAAGCAACACTGTCCCAAAGTAAACGACCGTGTAGTGTTTATAGGCGACATACACTAAGCTATGCGATAAGCTAAACGATCGCTTAGCTTTTGCTAGACGATCGCTTAGATTTAGCTAAACGATTGGGTATCGACCTATGTGATAGGTTTCTGTTTTCTCCCACTTGCCCAATCGTGTACACGATTGTTCATTCCTCCTTCATCTGCCTCATACCAAGTCTGAACAGAGCCCACCTTTTGGATTCTCACACTGAGAATACCAAGGTAACCTTCATGGTGGTGTCATACTCAACTCGACACCGTCGAGGTTCTGTGGAGGCAGTTCGTGTTGCTGAAGTGTTCATGACCGAGGCAATCGCTGAGGACGAGCGTGAAGTTTCGTGCAGTGTTGCGGTCGTGTTGTTCAAGCATTCGAGGGTGCTGTATTCGAGAGTTCGTGAGCAAGAAGCGTGGAGACGAGTCTACAAATGTTTGTAGCTTTCGCCTTATTCATTTGTAGTTGTCATGCTGTAATTTCTGTAACAATTGCATAACTGTATGTTTTGTTTACGACTGTAATTGTAATGTTCATTCATGATTGTAATTCAGAATGATCTATATTCTGCTGCTCTGTTTAACTCTGGGAGCACTGGTATGTGATAGAGTAAAGTGTTTGTTTTATCGTGTAGACGATCGTGGGGTGCTTAGTACATGATGGTTGGAGATGCGATGCTTTGCTCAAGTGATTCAAGACCCAGTTCGCCTGTTTGAGTCGGAGACTCCTTGTCTTTGTAATAGTTAGCTTTAATTTTGTGTGTTTAAGGCAATTTCTCCCGGTTCGTCAACATTGGTTTATTATGCCTGTGATGTATGGTGTATATGCCAAAGTGTTTGACATATAGTTCAAAACCCACCTTAGGTTGTGTAATTATTCATGCATCATATATTATAATTGTTATAATCGAGCATGAAGAAATTACTTGAAAGCATGTGCATGCATCATGAAATATAAGAGTTATATTTTGCATGCAGTGAACATTATTGCTATGCTTCTTGGAATTGAGCCTAACAGCCACTATTTTTCGGTCCAGAATTGTTAACCTTTACCAATTCCGCGTAAGTGTGACCCTTCGCTTTCCGTGCCAGAGTCCCGCCCTAATGAGACCACCGCAAGGAAGAAGTAGATAAGGACAAGAGACTAAGTTACCTTATCCTCTTACAGGAGATCAAATAAAGAAACGTGCAAAACTGCCATCTTTTAAGGGGACACTCCTAGGGTGCCTCGAGGCGAAGCACAGTAACTTTATTTAACCCAACGAGGGAGACCGAGGGATATGCTGTCGCACTTCCTGCTCCCACTTAATATGAACATTCTCTCCATCCACTTTGATATTGACCTACCTAAACACCATCTGTTAGGGGGACACACCAAAGGTGCCTCGAGGCCGAGGGTAGATCTCATGGTGTGGACTATTTAGGAGAAACGTGAAAGGTTTAAGTGAAGCATCTTATGCCCTTAGTACCTCCCACTGAATGTTCTACCTAAGGGTTCATTAACCTAGAAAATCCGGCTAATGATTTTAGTCTAAGTCATCTTTTTAAACTTTGCTCATAAACAACGTTTGTCTATGAACTATGAACAAGTTCAAGTAATCACATTTAAACACTTTAATGGACTGTCGTTAACTTGCATGCATGCATCAAATCTATCTAAGTCACCTTTCCAAGTAAGTTCCTAGGTAGGGGTGTTACGTTTCTGTCAACTTAAATACCCTAACCTAGACAGAATTCGCCTTAGACAAAAGGTCCTTTATAGATAGATTTGCTACACTTTATCCTTTTATTAGTCAATTTAATCCTATTAAACTGATGAAAAAGATTAAAGCCTTAGGGTTGCTAATATATTAGAACCGTAATCTTAGATCTATGTGATCTAAGTTTTAAACATTTTAAAACATGAATTAAACCTAAGTGAGCATGCATGTCTTTCTTATTGCTTTTAGTTCTAATTTCTCTTTAACCTTTAAAAAGAAACAACTAAAAAACATTGCGCACAACTAGGTGTTTATAATACTTATGAAGTAACTTATGTGTCATGCTTTATGCAATGTCCGATCATTACTATACATAACTTTTATATACGCGTAATAACCAAGCAAACATGCTTTCCATTCACCCTTATACTATAACAATTATAATATAAAGATGATGCATGTCAATGCTTTTTATGCATGCATAAATATAACTCTTATATTATATGTTGCATGAGCATGCTTTTACATAATTAAATCATGCTTCTCTAAATTATAACAATTACAATAAAGAGATGATGCATGACCAATGCATAACCTAAGGTGGGATTTACTATATGTGCATACCATATGACATATAAAAACAGTACATCACATGTAATAAATTAAGGATTAATGGATCAGGATGAGCCTTTACAAAAACCGAAATGCAATAACCCTATCTATTATATTTTTCATTGAGCGAACTGGTTCACAGGCGAATCGGATCTTGAACCGCTAGGAAGACTCCATCGTGTAGTAAACGCCGAAGGTAGACGATCGCCCAACGCGCACTAGACTATAGACACAAAAACTAAACAATCGCATAGACGACAATGAGGTTGTGAAGCTTGATCGTCTAGGCGATCGCTTAACGTGACGATAGGTAAACGATCGTTTAGTCAGTTACTAAGCGATGAAGCTTGTGGAGCTAAACGATCGTCTAATGCATGCATGCGTATAAACGATACGTGAGCATCCCATCGTCTACACGATCCGATACTCCGCGATCACTTACCCATCGTCTACACGACACGATCAACCCTTGATCGTCTCCTTCCTTGAAGAACTGCAACCCTTGCTTCGATTTTCTTCACGAACAACCCAAGACTCAAACAGACTTTGAATTACAGACTCGATAATGATTATTAATGCCCAAAAATGCAGGGACCTTTACTAACAACCACAAATGTAAAAGAATTAAATCAAACCGTGGCTAACATCCACGAAAACATCCATTAATCCGCACATCCACAATAATTTAATGATTAAACAGAGCAGACATGCACCCACCAAGAATGTATATGTAATTCGTTGCAACAATGAAATTAGAATATCATAACTTGACTCTGATTCCAATTGAAGGAACTCTTGACGAAGAGCATCCGTGAGCGCGTTTGGATCTTTCCTATTTCATTGTGACCGAAATACATCACATACATTCTAACAGATAGTTATGCAATTTACACTAATTAACAACATGCTTCGAACAATAAAAATACAAAGGAAAGAGTTCTCATACCAGTTGAAGACCCTCTTCAAGCTTTGAAATTCAGACGCAATGGAAGACCTCTACGCGAACTCTATCGCCCAGCAAACAAGTTGACTGCAGCAGCACGATCGTCTACATGAACGATAGCAACACGATCAGTCATGAACAAATGAATAGCATCAGGGACGACACCACCAAAATGGAGCCTTTGATATTCTCAGAATGAGAATCCAAAGTGTGGTCTTTGGTGAATTTGGTAGAGGTTGGAGAAAGAACAAATCGTGTAGACGATAAGCAAGTGGAAGACAAAAAGAGCTATCGTATAACTATGTGCTTATCGGTTAGAAGAACTACACGATCGTGTATGTTTTACTAAGCAATCGTTTAGTAAATGGTAGACGATCATTTAGAAAACGCGGCACACTATTCAATCATTTAGGAAAGCTAAGCGATCATTTAGGGACGAGCGTGCGATTGTTTAGGTGCGAGGTGTGCGATCGTTTAGACGATGAGCGACTATCGTATAAGTTCTCAAACTTTACGATCGTAACATTTTCACATCGATTTCCAAGTTTTCAAACTTTTGCAAAATGAAACAAATTTTCATTTTATTCTTCGGTTACCATAATCGAATACGGTTGCTCCCACTAATGCACGACCGAGAGAAGTTTTAGGCCAATTATCATATAATTAACTAATTTAATAATTAATGAATATAATCATATTATGTTCTTACCCTATAGTTTGATATCATATATCTACTATAGTAATTTCTCCTCCACATGTTATAAATCATATTTATATCTAAATTCTACAAAATAATGTATCTCATACATTTAGTCAATTATATCATATATAATCAACCAGTTCAATCATATCATATATAATCGAACTCCCTTTTGTCAATTTGAACATTTCAAATTGACCTAAACACTGATTTTCAACTTTATCCAAGCTACCCAGGGGACCTAATGAACCTGTGGCTTGAAGCTCCAACGTCCGTGAATAGCTGACTAAACTCTTTAGCCATGAGATCTACCATCCGTTAACTGTCAGGAATTCCACTAAAGACCAACAGCTGAACTCTTCTTACCACAGATATATTTCCGTGTCCATCGGATATAACCAAGAGTACGATGACCCTTCACAGATGCTCGTAAGTACAACTGGACCAATTTCTCATTTTGCTTCTGTAGTTACATCTCACTCCTTAAGTACCACTGATTCCTCTAATGAACAATACAACATAGTCCAACTATATGTGAACACCTCTCGGGCCAAAGGAAGATGTGTGGCGCCACATCATTCAAGCCCTTGAATCAGCCCTTAAGGGAGTTATCTATTTGCTTACCCCTGCTTCGGGGAAGGAATGAATTCCATCTTGTGTAGCTGAGTTTCCAGCTCCCAAATCAGACGAATCATTAAAATGGTAGGTTTGGATCGGCGACCTAGCCACTTGTACCCATACAAATCAAAGGACCCCCCCTCAATGACAGGAGTTTCCAACTCACTCAGGATTGAGGTCATGTTACCTATTGTCATCCTTGTGAAGGGAAGTCTCTGTCGTGAACGATGTTATATAACGAGACTTTAATATTTCGTGGTTAGGTCTTATACAAACTCTTTGTATAGGACGCTCCCGCTCGTATGTCCCCTACACGAATGATCAGGATCAGACCATCTGTGACAAGTCACTATATTTGTGACCATTCCACAAAATGGGTCGCATCCATAGCATTACCAGGATAAGGTTTCCCTCCTATATTCATATACTAAAGACTATTTTGGTATCACTTAAAACATGATCCACTTGTATGTCACCACATACATACTTAAGGTACATACAGATAACCAAGGATTTTATGTTTATTGGTTTGTGATAAAGAAAATAAAACATGCAACTGAGCAAAAACAAGATGTGAAGTAAATATCATATATTATACAACACAAGCGTTCGTACAAACTACTTACAAACTACAAGACATGAGACTTTAGGGTATCAACCCCACAGATAGGTTGTTCCCTTAAGTACTGACTCCTAGTTTTGAACAAGGGGTCCTGTTCTCTCTATGTCTGAGAAGGACTCGGTTTATTGGTAGGACTATAAACTAATTGTTCATTAATGGATCGGTGGAGACTTAAGAAGCAAGATGTAATACAGGGGTAAAGTGGTAATTTTGACCCGATTGTAAATACGAACAACTTATGAAGGATCGACTTATCAATTATTGTTAAATCAAGTGGACATAAATATATCTACAGTGAAGAGAGTGTAGCTACTGGGCTTTAGTGAAGTGTCCCGGTAGTTAACGAATGTTGGTTGATTTGATTGAGAGAGTTTAACCAATTAATCTCGGATCGTTGGAGCTCATGACTTGTAGGTCCATTAGGTCCACCTGCTAGTTCATATCGGACTAAACCTTGGAATAGTTTGTTGAGAAAATTTGAAACTTTCAAATTCGAATTGGAGATTAGAATATCGTATACAAAATAATTAAGACGTTTAATTACCAAATTAAACTAATTGGAGAGTGGTAGATATTTAAATGTGATTTAAATATTACATACACGAATAGGGATTTGTGTTCGGGATGGGTATTTTATTAATTTAATATTTGATATTGGATTAATTTAGTTAATTAAATTGTTTAATTTATTATATTTAAAATTAATTATTAGAATTGATTTTATTTATAAAAAAAATTAATGTTTTTAATTTTATTTAAAGTTAATTAATTGAATTAATTTTATTTAAAATTAAAATTAAAAATTTGGATTTTTAGAAATCCAAATTTAAAAATTCAATTTCATATTTATTTGAAATTTAATTTCATATTAATTTGAATTTTGAGAAAATCCAATTTTGAAAAAGAAATTAAGGTTAGTGGTTTTATCCAAACTTCTCCACTAACCCAATGTCAAATTAATATAAAATTAAAGGTTAGTGGTTTTATCCAACTTTCTTCGCTAACCCTCACACCTTCAATTCCACTAAATTTTAACTTGTTTTGGTGTCAATTTTTAGTTACATGCATTTGCATGAAATTTATCTATAAATAGATTAATATTATTTCTTTTTGAGGTTCATGCAACTTGAATATTAAGTGATAATTGTTATTTCTTATTCTTAACTCCAAACATTTTCCAAATCTCAAAACTTCATTCAAATCTCATCAATTTTGGGTCCCAGAACCCATTTCAAGGCCAGAGGATAGCGGGAAAGATTCTTACGGTAGTCCTTATTGAGTTTGTGACTAGAATTAAAGGAGAATTTGGAGCAATCAAGGAGTTCTACAAAGGTTACCCTAAAACCCTAACTAGGTTTATTATGAATTTGCATGCTTATTTCATGAAATTATTATAATTAGAGTGTTCTTGATCTAATTGGCTTTTACTACCATATTCCTATGACTATCACCTTCGTAAATGAATCAACGATGTTGTGCTCCGAAGCGATATTTATGACGATCACATCTCTTCCTTGCACAATCTCCCTATTAAGTGATATTTCCTCTCAATATGTTTTCCTCGTCTGTGGCTGAGGCTCTTTAGAATTGGCCGCTCCACTGTTGTCACAATATAAGGTGATTGGAAAGTCCATGTTTGGAACTATTTCCAAATCACTTATGAACTTCGTGAGCCAAATAACTTCCTTTGCTGCTTCACAAGCAGCTACATATTCAGCTTTTATATGGAGTCTGCAGTGCATCCTTGCGTGATGCTACGCCATACTACAGCTTCCTCATTCAGGGAGAACACTAATCTTGACGTGGATTTTCTAGAATCCTTGTTAGTTTGGAAATCAGAGTCGGTATATCCCATAAGCATTAAATCCTTAGTTCCATGCATCAGCATGTAGTCCCTCGTTCTCCTAAGATACTTGAGGATGTTCTTAACCACAGTCAGTTGGTTTAACCCTAGATTAGGTTGGTACCTACTAAGTATTCCCACTTCATAATAAATGTCTGGCCTAATGCAGAGCATTGCATACATTAAGTTGCCCACAACTGAGGCATAGAGAATACGTCTCATATCCTCAATTTCGTGAGGTGTTTTAAGACACCGTTCCTTAGACAAGTGAACCTCGAGCCTGAAGGTAATAAACCATTCTTAGAGTCCTACATCGAATATCGAGTCAAATTTTTGTCGATATAATTTTCTTGAGACAGAGCCAACGTTCTGTTTTTTCAATTCCTAATAATTTGGATCCCAAGTATATACGCGCCTCTCTGAAATCATTCATTTGGAATTGGGCTATTAGCCGTTTGTTATTATCAGTAAGGTACCCTACATCATTCTCAATGAGTAGGATATCGTCTACATAAAGTACCAAGAAAGCTACTTTGTTGTCGATGATTTTCTTGTAGACACAACGTTCGTCAATGTTTTGATCAAAACCAAAAGATTTTATTGCAATATCAAATCTAATGTTTCAAGATCTGGATGCCTGCTTAAACCCATAAATGGATCAATTCAACTTGTAAACTTTTTGCTGATAGCCTTGGGCCATGAAACCCTCATGCTGAGACAAAAAAATGCTTTCTTCAAGATTTCTATTTAGAAAGTCGTCTTGACATCCATTTTTCATATCTCATAGTCATAATATGTGGCTATAAATAAGAGAATTCTTATAAACTAAAGCATGGCAATAGGGAAAAAAGTTACCTCCTAATCAACCCATTCTCGTTGGGTATAACTTTTTTATACAAGTCTTGCTTGGAAGGTTTGTACATTTCCAGCTACATCTCTCTTTCTTTTATAGATCCATTTACACCCTATGAGTTTAACCCCTTCAGGTAAATCTACAAGTTTCCATACTGAATTGAAATACGTAAACTCCATTTCTAGGTCATTGGCTTTGACCATTGATCCTTGTCTATATTATTCATTGTCTGCTTATAGGATAATAGATCCTCAATGCCATCATTTGGCATGACAACCTGAGTTTTAGTTAAACCCAAGTAACGGTCAGGTTGTGATATAACCTTCCCACTGTGTCGAGGCACTCTCAATGATTGAGAAGGACGAGACTGACTTAAAGTGCTGGCTTTTTCATTAACTCTTGATGAAGATCCAACTTCATCAACAACTCTTGTTGACTCTTCAGTAGCTTCATTCAATACTAATTTTCTTCATGGTTTATGATGTTTCATGTGGTCTTCCTCCAAGAATGTAGCGATTACCCATACAAACACTTTGTTTTCTTGAGGGACGACGAACAGACCACCTCTCGATTCCTTAGGGTAATCAACAAATTGGCATAACCTTGGACGACATTTCGATTTCTTAGGATTTGTCACTAGCATATGTGTAGAACAATCCCAGATTCTGAAGTAACGTGAATTAGGTTTACGCCCCCTTCATAACTCGAAAGATGTTTTAGAAACACTCATCAATTTCAAGATGTGAACTGCAGTCTCTATTGCATACCCCCAAAACAAGCTAGGTAGTTGATCATAGCTCATCATAAAATGAACCACGTCTAACGAGGTTCTATTTCTCGTTTTTGATACATCATTCTGTGGAGGTGTACTAGGTTCTGAATGTTGGGATTGGATTCCATGTTCAATCATGTAGTCTTGAAATGTTAAATCCATGTACTCTCCACCTCGATTAGATCAATGTGTTTTAATCGTTTTACCTAACTTGTTTTCAACTTCAGTCTTATACTCCTTGAAATTTTCAAGGGCTTCAAACTGATGTTCCATTAGGTATAAGTAACCATACCTTGAATAATTATCTATGAAAGAGATGAAGTATTTGTACACTCATCGAACTTTTACATTCATTGGACCATGAAGATCTGAATGTATGAGCTCTAAGGGCTCTTTAGCTCTATAATCTTTTCCACTAAAAGGTATTTTAGTCCTTTTTCCTTCAAGATAGGATTCCTAACTCGCTTGAAGTTCACTCTTTACCAATCTTTCGATCCTATCGAGATTCATGTCGCCTAATCTTAAATGCAAAAGATATGCATTATTGTTACTTGGAGAAATTCTTTGCATTTTTGTTTGAGTATTAGCAGTTTTAAATATCTCATGATTTAAAAGTGTTTTTGTTTTAGTTGGTCTTAACACTACAAGTTGTTTTTTAATTTAGCTGAACAAATAGTCACACCATTTTTCATAATGAATGCTTCATTAGATGAAAAAGAAACTAAATATAGTTTTTCAATTAAGCAAGAAATAGATACAGTGTTCCTTTTAATCTTAAGAACTATATACAAGTTTTCCAAAAACAAGTATCTATTTCCCAAAAACAACTTTGTAGCTCCCACTGCACGAGCTGAAATGACGTCTCCCACCTTGAGCATCATTTCACCCTCATCGAGCTGCTTGAAGAAACTAATTCCCTGTAAAGAAGAATAAACATGATTAGTGGCTCCCAAATTAAGTATCCAGGCATTATGGTCATTTTTCACAAAAAAGTTTCAAGAACGAGTGAATCATATTTAACTTTCTTTTCTTTCTTCTTCTCAGCAAGGTACTTAGGGAAATTGCATTTTCAGTGACATCCACATTGCAGTGGAAGTGACACACCCCCTCCCGAGCTTATTTCTTGCCACACCCCCTCCTAGATTACTCTCTTAATCCAGGAAAGAATGTGATGACAACAGTTATCAACCTTTTTATGCCACTCACTGCCCATATATATTTCCATAACCTGTTTAAATAACCCTTGATACAAGCTAACACCATATACAACTCTCAAACATCATTTCCATAATAAACTGAGTAACATGGTCCAACACATAATGTGTACAAACATATTTACATATACAAAACCTAGTAGGTCCTGACATTTCCTTACTAGTCCCTAAATATGTACACGACATCAGTACAGACATAGCCAAGATAAATACCTAGTTTTTCTTTTCCTTCTTTACTTTAACATGTACTTGAGTAGAAGAGCAGCATCGCAACTATCCTCTGAGAGTTGACTTTACCTGGGGAAAAAGGAAAACATTTGAAAAGATAAGCTATTAGCCCAGTGGTGACTATTGAATACATATATATTGAATACCAAGTAAACTTAAACTTAAAACTTTTAGAATTAAAACTACTGAAACTCATTAAAACAACATAATTCCTTAGTTGAGAAAGAACCCTTTTGCTCAATCTCTCAACACCAATCCTTAGTTGGTGTGGAGTAATCTAAACACAACCAACGTCAATTATACCTGCGTGCAGTGCACATGGTAATAATTGAGTACTATCATACCTTAGGTACTAGGGTCCGGATACCTTATCAAAGTCCTTTAGTATCGTGTTCAACATTAAAGCATCATAAAAACTTATTCTTACAAGAAAAGCATACTTTGAATGCATAAATAAGCTAAAATCATATGCTGAAAGATAGCATGCCATATCTAGAGCCAGTTTGTTAGGACGACGAAGAATCTGAGCCTAAAACCGTCAATTTCCAGGTGATGGAGTTAGATGTTGAAAAACCTCGCGCGTTCCACCCTTTGGAATATCATTTATTTTTTTTAGTTTTGTTCTTCTTTTTCTCAAGAGTCTATTGAGTCTTTTCTTTATTTCGACTCTTTTGGGCCGCTTGAGTCTTTTGATTCTTTCCTTTTACCTTTATTGAATAATATGAAAATACCAAATTTGACCTATCTGGTTCTTCAAAAGATGTAGAGCCTTATAGTCTTATCGGGCCATATTGACTCATCTAAGAAGGGGCTTGAGAAATACGAGAATTTCTTTGTGCCTTGACAGAGGACAAGTCACGTCGACTATGTTATGAGCTGAACTTAGCCACGGTTCTCCATTTTCTCTTAAGCTATGAAACCAACTTTTATTCTCATAGTATAGTTTGGATACTTAGCCACATTTTTTTTACTCCAAACTACTATGCTTCCAACACTTAGAAAATTTTCTTCCTCCAAGGCATAGTTTAAGTACTTAGCCAAACTTCTCCCTTCTAAGGCTTAAAATCTGAGTTCTTCTCTCCACCTAAGGAATTCTTTGAAGGCTCGGGTGTTATAGGAAGCATTTTTCTTTCCCGATCACCTTGCCCTTGCCCTTGCATTTCCTAACAGCGGGAGCCTTCCCATTCCCTTCTTGTTTCCTAACAGCGGGAGCCTTCCCGTTCCCTTCTTTCTTCTTCTGGATATTTTTAGAATCAGACAATGAAGGAACAAACTTACTTCTAGAGGATGAACCCTTATGGAACTTCTTGGAATGGGCAACATTTTCCTCTCCTTCTATCGGTCCCTTATTTTTCATAAGAGACTGATACATCTGTAAATCATTCAAGAGGGTAGTTATGGTGTACTCTATTTTATTCATAACAATATTGCTGTAGAATTGAAGGGAACTCTTTGAAAGAGATTTTAGAATAAAGGACACCTGACTTTGCTCGTCAATGATCACGTCGTTCATTTCAGCGACATTGAAGTGGACCATCAGGTCAAGAACATTTTCTTTCACTGATTGGCCTTCATTCATTCGCGCATTATAAATGTACTCGAAGACCTCATGCCGGATCTGAGAGGATGGTTGTCCAATCATCTCCTAGAGGGACTTTATGATTTGACGTGCAGTGATCATGGCCTTGTGTTTCTTGGTAAGAACGTCAAACAGAATTGCAAGACTCGGACCTTGTCATTGGCCTGTTTCCAGCGGTCATAAGCATCCCTAAATGCTTAGGATGCATTTCAAGCGAGGATTGGAGGAACTCCTCCATTAAGATGAACTACAGATTATCTATAACTAGAATCGTATTCAAGTTATATTTCCACGTCACATAGTTTTCATCGGTTAGTTTTTTGCTCTTAAGCAAGGATATAATTGTGAAAGACATGCTGAAACGAATAACAAACAATTGATCGTATCAGTTATATTTGCTTTAACTCAATACACAAAATACATGTATCCAATGAATTCAACAAAAACAATCAATCAAAGAACCATAATTTGACAATTGATTTAGTTTTTGCAATGATATTTCATAGGTTTAGAGCAACAACAACGAAGGGTGATCAACTATCCCCCCCCCCCCTCTCTAAATTGAGACAATCTTAGCTAATTACTAACCAGAATAACTCTTATTACTATAGTTTTTTGCCACCGTCTTTCAGCCGAGGATTCATTAACTAGCTTAATTCCTTTCATAAGTATAAGCTTACCATTTTCGGATCCCAAAGGTACGCTTCAATAGGCTACTGTAAGGAAAGGCAACTGTTGAAGATTAACCTAAGAAACCTTATCCATTAATGGAGTTTGCATTGTTCTGTATATTTTAAGAAGAAAGTTATTATTTCAAGAGACAAATTTGGTCCTTAAATTTTTAAGATTATCAATTATATTCAGATGTATTAATGATTAAATATTAAGTTATTGTATACATGATACATATATACACAAACAAATGTTCAACCTAATGGAGGAGATCGTAGGATACGTTGATATGCATCCTTCTCCCACATACTATAAACACTTTCCTTATTCACCTTGGTATTGACCCATATAAATACTTTCCAAAGGGAGGTTGTGTCTTGGGCGACATGAAGCCGAGCATGGATCTCATGGTATGAACTTATAGGGACGTGAGAGCTAAAAAATGATATATCCCATGTATCATTTTTCATCCACTAAAGTGTTTTATCGCTTTAGGTTTTTATTATACTTAGTTAAATTCCAGCTAATGAATCTATTTAAGTCTATGCCTATTATAACTCTTTTAATAAAATCTTTACTATGTTCTAGGTGAATTAATTAACTTAGTGACATTGCATGCTAACAGGACTAAAGTTAATTCAACTAAAGTTTTGGGTTAGTTTCCAGGTAGGAGGTGTTCCATAAACCATCATCTTAAGAACCCCCCCAACCTAGACAGAACTTCACCTGTAGAGTTCCCTTATAACTTAAAGTCTGGTTTGTCTTATTAGTCATATTTTAAATCTATTAGAAACAATAGGACTTAATTATAATCTTATTAGAATTAATGTGATCTAAGGTCTAAATTAATTTTAAACACTTTAAAATTAATTTCAATTCCTTAAGATCTTATGTTTGCATGCAACTTTGTACTATAGGTTGATGGTTATTAAATAGTAATTTTATAACTATTAAAAAGTTAATTATTAGCCATATAATCATACTTTCTATGGTTTAATTGAATAACAATCAAATTCTAATTAACAAAAAACCGTATTACATGCGTTTCATGACTTTAATGTAACAATTATATTAAACTATGAATGTGTCACGCTCAATACAAATTGATTTTACTTTATTAATATAACACTTATGTTAAAGAACTCATCAAAATCAACCATGCATACACAAAACATAAATAAATATAACTCTTTATATTTATCTAATTAATATCATGCATCATGCTTTTCCAATTTCATATATTTACATATCAAAATATATTAAATAACTCATGAAATTATATACATATCATGCATTAATGTCATACCTTATAACGCTTATAATATATTAAAAATGCATAAAAATGCTTATCCTATGGTGAGATTTATTTAAATGTCATCTACAAAGCATTTAAATAGCAAATGAATCGGTAATTTGGCCTTTAGGATAAAATAAAGCTATAAATTACAATAAATTGCAAATTTTATCCTAAAAAAATGCTTATGCCACTCTAAAACTGGATTAGATCAACTCGAACCAATCCAGATCGCTTTGAATCAGACCCCAAAACCACGAATCATGCCAACCTAGTATAAAATCGGACCAAACCACTTTGAACCAACCAAACCGGATTGAACCACCTTGGACCGGAGTTGGACCGTGCAAAACGCAACCCTAGAGTTGCACGTGTCGTAGCGTTGCAACGCCACGACACCATAATTCAATTATGGACAATTCATCGATTGTTCTTTCGTTTTTTGCCAAAATTGGTCTCGGTTTTCATTGTTTAGAGACCTAATTCTAGACATAGACTTACATAAGACTTAAATTACATGATTAAATGCCAAAAAATATAGGGACCTTTACAAATTGATTAATCAAAACATGAAATTCTATGGCCATAAATTACCGTAAACATTCATTCGTAAAACCACATTCATAATGCAATTCATCCCACAAAACCTAATGCATATTCCAAAATTCTAAATTAATCCTACTAGATGACGCTGAGTGGAATTAATATTTGCTATTGGAATAAAAGCCCAAGCGTAGTGGAATTAATCAGAACCTTTTCTCGACATTAATTTAGAAAACGAAATACTAGTACACTGGGAAATAAAGAATATCACAGAGATTTAATAAAATTAAACATACTTTAAAACCCTAGGTTAAACATGTTTAAAAATAAGTTTAATTCTAGAGAGAAAAGGAAACAAACTTACTTTTGTAGATCACTCGAATGAAATCGCCAATTCTCCTTTTGGATTAAAATCAACACGACCAATAGATTACCTTTCTATTCTCTAAGAATTCTTGGTATTGGTTTCTAGGAACCAAAATGAACGATGTGAAGAAAAAAGGAAGAGTATTGGAGAATCTATTTTTTTCTACAGAACGTTTCTGTAAAAACAAGAAGCTCAACACTAACCTCTGTCTTCTTCAATTCTTTTTGCAGATTTTTAATCAAAGGAGAGAGAGATGAAGGAAACGTGGGATATCCCACGTTTCAAATAACTCCCTAAATCAAATAAACTGATTTAATTAATCAATCAATTAATTAATTAAATTAATAAATACATTATATTATTTTCCTAAGTGAATTTGAATATTTCAAACTCTATTCAAGATATAGCTACCTCAATTTTCTTTACGAGCTAGGAAGGGGATTACATGAACCTACATATTAGAAGCTCCAACTATATGAGATTAATTGGCTAAACTCATTAACCACATTAACCAATCCTTGTTAACTGTGGATATACTTCACTAAAGACCCACAACTGCACTCTTCTCACTGCATATATATTTTTGTGTCCATAGATATAGACCGATAATAGCAAGTTAGTCCTTCACGAGTGTTTGTAACACCAGCTAGGTCAAATTACCATTTTACCCCTAGGTTACCTCTGTATCCTTAAGTACCAGTGCTCTTCTAATGAATAGCCTATTTATAGTCTAACCATTAAACATAAACACTTATCAGGCCAGTGAGAGGGTAGAACCCTTTTTTCAAGTCCCGTAGACACCACTTAAAGGAACACTCATCTACTTATCTTAAATTCGAGAATGAGTGAAATTCATCTTGTGTTATTATGTTCCCAGCTCCCTACTTAGTCTTGTCCCCAAAATGGTAGGTATATTGACTCGACGAGCTGGCCACTCTCACCCATATAAATCAAAGGGCAATCCCTCGTGAATAGGAGTTCATAATAGACTCAGGATTAAGACTAAGTTGCCTAGGTCATCCTATTGAAATAGAAATCTAACTAGTCAATGAAGTTACATCTAGTGGTTACTATTTCACGGTCCAGTCTTATGCAAACTCATTGCATAGGATACCTCCACTCGTATGTCACCTACATGAATACGTTGGATCATTGTGTTTGTATCAAATACAAAGTGGATTGTATCCATAATAACACCAAGATAAGGTACTCAGCTTTATCTCTAAAATATAGACCCTTTAGACTGTATCTTGAATATTGATTCTTGTATGTATCTACATACAGTTCAGGACTCATAAGACAACCTAGAATGTTAATTTATTGGATTTAGGATTATTAAGACAAAATGAATACAATATAATAAATAACACTTATTGGAATAACATTGATAACTCTTTATTGATACAGTCAATTATTTACATTTACTATCTACGAGTTTTAGAACATAAAACCCAATAGTGGCAACATTTACCACTCCTTCAGTAAGACAAATCTAAGGTCGTCGATGACAAGTACAACGTTTATCATGTTTTTCCATGTTGTATAGTTATCTCTTGTTAATTTATCAACACTGTCATTTTGAAGGTAGCGCTAGTCATTTTGAAGTTTGCTGAAACCAAGCAAATTATTTATATTAAAAACATGTATAACCCTTTAAAATCAATCAAGCTTAGCAAGATTTTAATGTATCCTATATGACATCTAATTTTGTAATGATGGTTTAGTGATTTAGGATAAAAGTGTTGAGGTTGATACCCTAAATTTTGTGGGTTTTGTAGTTTGTAAATTTTGTACACGGTTATTTAATAAAATAATTTGTAAGTTGTTATTTTATTCGAAATTTAGTTTGCATTAACCCGATCCACTAAACTAAGATCTAAGGTTATTTTATGTAATTTAAAAATGTATGTGGTTGATATACAAGTAAATCATGTTTAAGTAATAATCTAAATAGTCTATAGTATATGGATAAGGTTGAATACCTTATCTTGGTGATAATACGAATGTGACCCACTTTGTAATTATCACAATAGTTATAAAGTGTTACAAACGAAGTGATCCTAATCATTCATGTGGGAACATGCGAGTGAGAATATCTTATACAAAGATTTGTATAAGACCAGACCGCGAAATGATTAGTCTTTCTTTATAATGTCGTTACTTGAAGTGACTAATATTTCACTAGGATGACATTAGGTGACTCGACCTTAATCCTGTGTGAGTTGTGAACTTCTGTTGGTTAGGGAACTCCTTTGATCAGTTTGGGTGAGAGTGGTCAGTTTCACCGACTCAATAAGCCTACGATTTTGGGAATTTGTCTAAGTGGAGAGTTGGGAACACAACTATACAAGATGGAATTCATTCTTTCCCTTCTTGAGGGTAAGTAGATGAATTGCTCCCTTAATAATTGATTCCGAGTTTAAAACAATGAGGCCTCACCTTCTTTCTGATCCAAGAGGGATTAGTTTATAGTTGGACTATAAACTATTTGTTCATTAGAGGGAACAATTATTGGGGTCGATGCCATAAATCTCATGAGTTTCTTAGTTTGTAAATTATTTGTATACAAATTATTTATTTAATAAAATAAAGTATTATTTTATTTGACATTTAGTTTGCATTAATCCAATCTAATAAACTAAGATAAAATATTATTCAATATAACTTAGACATGTATGTAGTTGACATATAAATGGATCATGTTTAAGTAATAACCTGAACATTTTGTAGTATATAGATAAGACTGGGTATTTTATCTTAGCGATACTATGGATATGGTCTACTTTACAACTGTTACAATAGTTATAAAGTATTACAAAGGATGTGATCCTGATCATTCATGTAGAGACATGTGAATTTGGGTATCCTATATAAAGAGTTTGTATAAGACTGGACCGTGAAATAATTAGTATTTTCTTATAACGACATTACTTGAAAAGACTTACATTTCACTAGGATGATCATAGGTAACTTGACCTTAATCTTTGTGAGTTGTGAACTCCAGCCTATGAGACAATTCTTTGATCCGTATGGGTGAACGTTGCGTGTCTTGTTTGGTCTTTTGAAGTCTTTGGTGAAAAGAAATGTGTGGTTTGTATTACAAAATTACATTATTCTCCTTTCCAACCACTGACGTTTCTCCTTCATCTTTCTTTTTGTCTTTTTCAGCCATCTTTTTTTATTTTTAATTGCTTGGGTCATCCCTTCCTTAGATTAACATTTATTGATCCTTTCTAATGACTCAGATCTTGCTCTTCAGGCATTTTTGGCCCTTCATAGTTTTCACCTGACACCAAGAGTCTTACTTTAAAAATCTTTATCTCCAGGTACTACACTTTCAAGTCTCCCCTTTTGTAAATCTATTCATGTCCTTTGAGATTGTCCCCATCAATAAAAATCTACAAAAAGCTAACTGAGATTAAGTACACTACTTTATCTCAAATTTATGACTTTAACAAAATTTCTCTTTGTCAATTTCCTTTAATTGTTATCATCTAGTATGCTAGCTTTGACTTCCAATAAGTCCCAGCGAAGGTTGAGTGATCACATAACTCTCTCACTACTTAAAGGTCTATAAGTACTCATCTTGTCATCTTATATGACAATAAAGACTTAAAGTAAGCATTTGAACAGGTTGAATTATCTCATAACTCTCCTACTATGATGAAGACTTATCTGTATGACAGTTAGAAATTGACGTTCAAATGAAAATAAATAGTTAACGACACTTGTTAACTATTACGTGGTTTTACTTGAAACAAATTCATCAACATAACTTGATCATTTTATAGGTTTCTTTTCAAATGAATCAATATTTGTCACACAAATACATCAATTTTACTCTGGACTGTCCAAAAGGCCATTTATTAACTCCTCAAGGATTGCCTACATCTAGGCATACTTTTGAACATTTATTTCATCAAGGGATTGTCTTGACATAAGTATCTCAACTTACCCAAAACCTGAAAATGTCATAGATAAGTTTTACAACACTTTCATAATCCAACATTGTTTCACAAACATTTTGGAGGAAATAACGTTCAAAATTTGCAATCTCCATTGCATATCCTTAGTGGAGTGAGGCATCAGTGTAATTTTATACGATTAGCACTATGTTTAACAAAGTACTTAAAATGTATTAAGTTCAACAGGGCCACATTTCTCCTGTTGCAGCATAATTTCATCCAAATTGTACCTATGCTTGAAGTTGAGATCTCATCTCATCTCTATCAACTAGGCTTAGTACAACTAATATCTTGTACTTATCATTATGATATAATCATAATGTCAACAATACTCTTGCCTAAATGACTTAAACTTTCATTTCAAAGAAAATAAGACTTAAGTTGCATTAGAATAAGATACATTTATTCATAAATACGCATCAATCATGTTAATGACTTATTTATGAAGTCAGACTCATGCTTTCAATCATAAGACCACCTGGGTCAAAGAAAGTTCGACATTGGCCAAGTAACCTTATCTGATAAGGTGTTAATGACACACCTGCATGAGAAGGCTCTTAACAAGTAATGATAATTTAACTCTAATTCTTAGAGAATTACCTGTAACTTTTATTTAAAAGCCAAATACATGTATCTCTTTAAGGGAATAGAATTTTTCTTTCTTTTTGGATTCATTAATCCTTACACTCTCTCAGTTTAGTATGCAGATATGTTCTTTAACACATAAAAATGTATTTATTTAAAATTGAACATATTTTCAAAACGACTTTTGAAAACATGTATTCACTAGAACTATTCATACTCTATGAAATATTTAGTAATAAAGTTTGAAGAAATTGAATATCTCTTATGGTGATTAAAAACACCATATTCAGTATATAAATAATATTTTACTTTAACACACAAAAATGTATGGAGAAATTGAATTTCTCTTATGGTGATAAAAGCATCATATTCAACATAAATAAACAACATTTTAATGCCTCCCACTACTTTAACTGAGATGGGCTTCCTGTACCAACTAGTAGAACTTTTTTACCTAATTAAGTATTCAGCAAGATTTAAAATCTAATTATAATGAAGAAAAATTCTGACCATAAATCATTATTCAACCATCAAGTGTGAATTTGTATTGTCCACTAAGAACTTAGTAAATCAAAATTAATTATTCTTATTTTTCTTCCTTTTCAGGTATTTTTAAAATTCCTCATCACGTGACATTCCAAACTAATTTGGAAATATTTCATTCTTTAGCTCTAGTCATTATGATTTCCTTGGACTCAGATAATACTTAACTTTGGAGGTCATATAGTTTCCCATGACTCTAACATATAATATGTTTCATCATGACTCTATCTTATAGTCCAAACACATCATATGTTATCTGGACAATAAGAGTAGGCTATCACATGCAAAGATTATTTATGAACACTTCATGAATTGGCAACAATTCCTTTTGAGAACATTTCCCAAATAAAAGACAAAAGTACACTGTTATTATGTGTTGATGACGTTTTAAAGTAACATATTTATCAAACCTTTTGACTTATATTAGTAGTTAAAAAATTAAAATATTGAAAGAAGACATAACTTTGAATTATATAAACTATGTTAATTGACTATATGCAATCTATTATCCATTATTATTCAACATATTGTTGGGTTTTTAAGTCCTAAAACTCATGGTTTGTAAACAATAAACTCATTTTGTAATCGATAAAGTTGTTATTGAATATATGAATTGCTTATTTCGTTTTAGAAATAAATCCAATAAACTAAAAGATCCATGAATATTACATGAGTACTTGAACTTTTTGTGGAGACATAAAAGTGAATCAGATTTGAGTAAATCGTCAAAATGATCTATAATATACGAATAAGGTTGGATGCCTTATTTTGGCAACACTATCGATGTGGCCCACATTATAGTTGTTACAAAAAGTTGTAAAGTGCTACAAACGAAGTGATCCTGATTCGTTCATGTAGTGACATGAGGAGTGGGAACATCCATTGCAATGAGTTTGCATAAGAACGAATCAAGAAATAAGTCACTCTTACTTTAATGTTGTTTACTGTTTAAGATTGACTATTTCATAACAATGACCTAGGTAACTTAACCTTAATCTTGATCTAACTATGAACTCATGTTTATTCAGAATTATCCTTAGATTTGTATAGGTGAGTGTTGGCTCAACAGTGCCGGCTCAATGAGCCTCCCATTTCAAGGGTAAGACCGGGTAGATAGTTGGGGACATAAGGTGCAAAACGGAATTCACTTATACCCATTTTGCTAGTAGAAAGGTTAATCCCTTAAGTGTTGATTTCAAGTCTTGAACAAAGCGTTCCACCCTCTCATTGGCTTGAGAGGCACTTAGTTTGATGATCGGATTACAAACTAATTGTTGATTACAGAATCAGTGGGACTTAAGGAACAAGAAGTAATCTCAAGGGTAAAACAGTCTTTTGACCAAACCATTGTACAACCCATGAAGGGATAACTTACTAATTATGGTTATATCAAGTGGACATAATATATCTACAGTGAAGGGAGTGTAACTACTGGGCTTTAGTGGAGTGACCCGACAGTTAACGAATGGGGGTTAATTCGGTGTAAAGAGTTTAACCAATTAATCTCGGATCATTGAAGCCCATGTTCTGTAGGTCCATTAGTTCCCCTTACTAGCTCACAAACGAAGTAGCCTTAGAATAACGTGATAAGTTGATTTGAAACATTCAAATTCGAATTAAGTGAATTAGTAATTATATGTGATATAATTACACGTTTAATTTTGGAATTAAACATAATTGGAGAATCGGTTAATATATAAATATGATTTAAATATTAAATTCATGAATAGGGATTCATGGTAATGGAATTGGTGATAAATTAATTTAAAATTTGATATTCAATTAATAGAATTAATGAAATTGTTTAATTAATTATTAGTTATTAATTCTATTAGAAAAATTGATTATTGAATTAATTTTTGTAAAATTTATAAAATTTCAATTTTAATTAAAGAATTAAAATTGGAAGAAGTTTTGATTTTGAAAATAAACTTCAAAATTAAAAAAAAAAAATAGGAAATTGAAAAATTGGAAAATCCAAATGTGGGATTTTCCCACTTTCAAGCAAGAAGGTTAGTCACCTTCTTACACACAATTCCACCACCAAATTCAAGGAGTAGCTGGAATCACTTTAAGTGATCAGTTTGCATGAGAGTCATGTAATAAAACCACTCTTGATTGAGTGGAAAAGCTTATGCAATTATTGAATTGCTGAGTTTTTTATGGTTGAAGAAGTTGTTCTTCAACAAGCTAAAAAACCAAAAAAACATGTCCTTCAATTCCCTAAGTTCAAGCTTATTTTGAGTCTTACAACTCAATCTAAGGCTCCTAGAGAATAGTAAGAAAGCTCTACTAGTGGTCCACGACTTCAATTGGAGAAGATTGCAGCTTAAATTCGTGTTTAAAGATGATCTTCAAATGTATGTGTTGAAACCCTCTTATTTCTCTATGAAAATGCTTATTTTGATGTCAAAATTGAGGAATTAGAATGCTTAACGATCCTGTTTTCTTCTGCTGCATGTTTCTATATTCCAACAATTGGTATCAGAGCATTATTTAAGTATTCAATTCAAGTTAATTTTGGTTGATGGGTGTTTTTCATAAGTTGTATGAAAATGGTGAACTGATATGGTTTTTCTGAGTTTTGGTATTGAATTCTCTTCAATTATGTTGTAATTCTTGAAATTGGCTCTTGATTGATGGGTCTTTTAAGTGTCTATAATTCTATTGGAGTCATTAGAGTTGCAATTAGGTTGTAATTAAAGAAATAAGTGAAGAAGGTCGAGCAGCATAAACTGTTTTTTTAGCCACTGCCCCATACTCAATGCACGATGCCATACTCGATAACTCGATGGCATTTTCTTGATAGCATACTCGATGCTCGATGGCATATTCGATGACTCAATGGCATTTTCTCGATGGCACATTTGATGCTCAATATCATACTCGATGACTCGATGGAATTTGCTTGATGGCATACTTGATGCTTGTGCTCGATGGTTTCTTGCCCTGTTCAACTCAATTTTCGGCATTGGAGGTCCGGTTCAAAAGGTTCGAGTTCGATTCAAGGTGGTTCGAGCGGTCCAAAGTGTTTTGGAGCTAGGTTTGGTTATTATTGTAATAATTAGACCTTTGTTTGCTTGAGAATGCCAAAACTAAACTATATCAGTTTGTGTTTAATTATTTATGCATGTGATGTATATTAAAATTAAATAAATCTTGTATGTGCATATAGTATGCCATGTAAATTTAAAATCCCACCATAAGAAGCATGTTACAAGCATTGAAAGTATGTTATAAGGTGTTATAATATATATGCATGTTTAGGGTTTCAGATATTTTTATATAAGTGTCATATTAAATCATGTATCTGTGTATGTTATGGATGTACATCATGTCTAAAGTTTTATAAGTTGTTACAAAATTGGCTTAGACATTTAAAATCCATAACAAAGATAAGTTGCATACTCACGTAGGTTAACCACTTGTTTTAATAGTTAAAATAGGTGTTATCTTATAAAACTTGGGTTACAAACTCAACTGGTATATATTCCTGTCTAAGGCTGGAGGTATTTAAGTTGACAGTCTACATAACACCTCCTACCTGGGATTATGACCGAATAATTGAGCGTTGTTAATCAGTTTTATGAGCAAACGTGAGCGGTGTGAGGTTTTAAAACTGATTTATCACCTAGGCATAGCAGGTTAAATTCAAATATAAATGTTATACTTGGATAAACATATAGACTTAGGTTGTTTAATTAATCGGAACAAACCTAAGTAAAGATATACCCAAACAAATGTTAGGACACTTCAATGGGAGTTTAATAGCATATATGATATGCTATCAGAATATTTCAGTGGGAATTTAATAATGCTTCAATGAGAGATTAATAATATATATGATATGTTATTTTTAGTTCTCACGTTTCTAAGAGTTCACTTCGAGATTCATACTTCACTTCGTGTCGATTAGACCTCAGCTGCTCCATTCGAAAAGTATTTGCATTAAAGGAATGAACCCAATTAATATGAATCTCATTCATATTAATTCAAAATTTCAATTGCTATGATACTCCAGTGAATCAGAATAAAAACCACCGAAGGGTGATCAGTCATGCCTTCACTGGATTGAGACATTCTCAACCAATTGTTACACCAGAATAACTCTTATTCCTATAACAATTATTTACCATTTATTTGGTCAATAAATCATTAACTTGCTTAACAATTTCTTGTAAATGTGACTCTCCATTTTAGACTTTAGAGTTCTACCCCAATGAGTCAATCGCAGGGAAAAACCGATTGGGGTAAAAACTAAAGCAATCTTATCCATTTATGGAGCTCGACCTAATATTGACCTAATACACAAACCATCAAAATGGAATGCTCTCGGGGTGCCTCAAGGCCGTGTAAAAAGATCTCATGATGCAAACAAATGAAAGAGATCTAGGATATGTTGACACATATCCTTCTTCCACTTACTATAAATACTTTCTCCATTCACCTTGATATTGACCTATGCAAACACCATCCGAAGGGAGAAGCTTCCAGGGCGTCTCGAGGCCAATCATGAGCCTCACGGTGTGAATTTTTATGGAGAACGTGAGTGAAAAATGACATATCATATACATATTTTTCCTCCCACTAAGTATTTTACAAACGAGGGTTCATTATTTAGGTAAATTAGACTAATAAATTTACCAAAGTGAATTTTTAAATTGACCAAATATAATTCTTATATTGATTAGTTTAACAATATATGATTCTTGTTTATTAAACACTTTAATAAACCTAATCATTCATTGCATGCTTATAACATTATTGTCTAATTCACCTTTCAGGTCGGTTCCTAAGTAGAGGTGTTCCGTGTCCGTCAGCTTAAACACTTATATCAATTTAATTAATGAAAAATAAACAAATACATTTAGTTATTACAAATTAATAATTAATAAATCATAAAATTGCATTGAAGAACTGCTTGGAGCACTTGAAACCAAGACTTGGAACTGCCTCACGTTCAGAGCATCACGATGTTGGCATTTGATTTGCCGTAGCATAGCACTACGCTGCTCATAACATTACGATGCTCTGCATAGCATTGCAATGTTGTGACTAGAGCGTTGCAACGCTGAGCCCTCTGCCTTAAGGCAAACATTGTAACGCTCTAGCCTTTTACGCTCCAAGGCAAACTATCTGCTATGCTTCACCCGTTCATATGAATTTCTCTATTCTTGCTCCAAATTTCTCCAAATTGAAGGCAGAACACCATCACAAACGACACAAACTTATATACATACTCGACTGTAAGAAATTAATGCCCAAAAATACGATGGGCCCTTATAAACCGACTCCATTAAGCAGTAAATTGCTATGCCAATTTCAAAACCATCCAATATGCAAAAACCAGAACATTCAACATTCATAATGCAGAACATTTACTCATAATACTGTGAAGTAAAGTTCGAAAACAAAATTTAGAGATTCGAGATGGCTCTGATACCAATTGAAGAGATTGGAATTTCCTGCAACGGAAGCAATTGGTTGTCGTTGTCTCTAAATTTTGTTTAACATAACATACAGAATAATCCAGAGTAATAGAAACTAACGAATGTACATTAACTTAAGCATGTTGCTATTGAGAAAATACAAAGAGGAGAAGAGGGATAGGATATCACATACCATTGAAGAACACTGTCATTTTCCCTTCCTCTCACAAACACAATCACAGGTTGCTTCTCTCGATCTCTCGAACATTCAACCACGAACACAACGTACGGGATGAAGAGGACACTACCACAAAGTCTTCCTCGTTATTCTCAGGGACAAGAATCATGTAGAGTTTCATGGGCTTACACTCAATCTTGGTAAGAGGGGAAGAATGAGAGCTTGAGAGATCACAGCGAGACCTAGAGGAAGAAGATGACCTTCTCTCTCTTTTTTCCCCGTCTTTTTCACGCTCTTGAGAGGTTGAGGGGGGTCGAGCGAGTCAAAATAAACTCCCTCCTTTTTTTTTTCTTAAATTTCAAAATTCAAAATAATATGAATTTCAACATGATATATATATATACACACACACAAAAAAAAAAATTAAACTATATATTTTATCACATATAACATATAACCTATAGTTTATATTATATCACATACAATATAACCTAAGTTTTTATATAAATCACATTCATATAAATTAATATTTGAAACACATTCAAATAACAATCTCTCTCATCAAACTATATAGTTTCAATATGAATCATATTCACATTAATTTTAACATATAGTTTCTATATGAATCATATTCATATAACTAATATTTAAATCATATTCAGATATTTATTTCTCTCATAAAGCAATATAAATTTAATATTAATCATATTCATATTAATTTTAATATATAGTTTTTATATGAATCATATTCATATAAATAATATTTGAATCATATTCAAATATTTATTTCTCTTATAAAACTATAAATTTAATATGAATCATATTCACATTAATTTTAACATATATTTTCTATATGAATCATATTCATATAAATAATATTTGAATCATATTCAAATATTTATTTCTCTCATAAAACTATATAATGTATCAACATATATTATTTAATTATATCTTATACAATTAATTCCCTTTAATTGATTTGAACAATTCAAATTAAACCAAAATCAATTTGATTCTCATTAGATCTTATTGAACTAACAATGAGATCTTATGGACCTATAAATTTAAACTTCAATGATACTTGATAATTAATTAACCTCATTAATTGAATTAATAGACTTTCATTAATTGTCGATCGATCCACTAAAAACCGATAGTTGTAGTCTTCGCACTATAGATATATTTTTGTGTCCATTGAATATAACCAATCAACAGTGCATTGACCTTTCACAAATTGCTCGTAAGTACAGTTGGGTCAAATTACAATTTTACCCCTATAGTTACATCAAGCTTTTAAGTACCACTGATCCCTCTAATACACAATTAGTCATAGTCTAACTATAACTGAACCCCTTTCGGGCCAGAAGATGGTGAGGCGCCTCATTGTTCAAGCCCCGAAATCAGCCCTTAAGGGAGCAATTTATCTACTTACCTATAACAATAGGGAAGGAATGAATTCCTTCTTGTGATGCTGTGTTTTCAGCTCCTCAATCAAACAAATTCTCAAAATGGTAGGCTTATTGAGTCAGTGAATTTGGCCACTCTCACTCATATAAATCAAAGGACCGCCCTCATAGGCAAGAGTTTACAACCCACTCAAGATTCAGGTCAAGTTACCTATGGTTATTCTAGTGAAATGTAAGTCTCTCCTAGCAACAGTGTTATAAAGAGAGACTATGCATTTCGTGGTCCGATCTTATACAAACTCTTCGTATAGGATACCCTCGCTCACATGTCTTCACATGAATGATCAGGATTAGATCAATTGTAGCACTTTACAATAATTGTAACAACTACAAAGCGGGTTGTATCACGTAGTGTTACTAGGATAATGTATCCAACTTTAACCATATACTACAGACCATTTAGATTATCACGTAAACATGATCCACCTGTATATCTCCACATGCATGTTTAAGTTACATCAGATAATCTTTGATCTTTGTTTAATCGATTATTGCATATTAAATTAATCGACCATTGATTCAAATAACATATAACTACGAGGCTTCAGGGAAAACATCCTAACAATATAGAAAGAACAATCTCAATTAAAGGAGCATATCATTAACAGAAATTACAGGTTGAAAAACCTCATGTAAAGGAGAAAAAGTAATCTCAGGCTAAAAGACAGAAACTATAGGCTAAGAAACTTCATTAACACAGTCAGAAGACTGCACAGTCTGATAAAAGGAAGCATCAAGAGCAGGATATGGCAACAAAAAATCAATAAAGTCATCAAACAACGAATTTGTATCATTCAAACCTTGAAAATGAAATTTTGTCTCATGAAAAAACATCATCTTTGGAAATAATAATATTCTTGTTGACAATGTCGTAAAGACGATACCCTTTAATACCAGATGGATAGCCAAGGAAGACATGAGCAACCCACGTGGATCAAATTTCGAACAGTGCACTAATAATGTAGAAACATAACAGAGTTATCCAAACACTCTTAAGCAATCGTAATAAATTGGAGTCCCATATAGAACTGTAGAAAGATTCGAGAGCAAAGGCATTAGAGTTTGATTAATCAAATAAGTTACAGCTAATACATAATTTCCCTAAAACCTTGAAGGTACCCAAGACTAAAAAATAATACTATGACAACATCAAGAAAATGTTGATGCTTATGCTCAACAATAGAATTTTGCTGAGGCCTCTCGACACAAGAATATTGATGCACAACCCCTTTGGTAGCAAATAAATCATCAAACTTAAGTTCAGGGGTATTGTAAGATCTAAACACCTTTATAATTTTAGAATATTGGGTCTCATTCATTTTAAAAAAGGAAGGAATGAGATGAAGTGCATCAGATTTTTCTTTCATAAGAACAATCATCAACTAAAGTTAGAAAAATATCGTTGACCAGAATATGTAGGCAATTTGAAGGGTCCCCAAAGATCATAATAAATGAGATTAAAGAAAATATGAGGAGATGCATGATTATGTGAAGTAAAAGTCAACCTTTGTTGTTTAATAAGAGGACAAATGTCACAATCATTATGAAGAACATCAGTAAATGACAAAACATCTTTCAAAGTCAGCAAACATTTATTTGATAAATGTCCTAATCTATTGTACCAAGCAATAGAAGTAAAAACAGAGGTCACAATAGAAGAAGAAACATGTTGCATATTTGGTGTGCCACAAACCATAAGCAAGGCTAATTTTTCCTGTATCATACGATAAGTGTTATGATTGATGCCCTAAATTTCGTAGGGTCTTATAGTTTGTAAACATTTTATGAATAAGCTCTTATGTGATTAATAATATATGATATTTTTATTCACTTTGTCTATAAAATATGTGATATTTTAGTTGCATTAACCACAAACCAATAAACTAACATCCAAGGTTATCATTGTAACTTAAACACGTATGTGGTGACATATACATGGATCATGTTTAAGTGATAACCTAAATGGTCTGTAGTATATGGAAAAGGTTGGGTACCTTATCTTGGTGACACTACAAGTATGGCCCGCTTTGTATGTGTTACAATTGTTATAAAGTTCTACAAATTATATGATCCTGATCATTCATGTATTAGACATACGAGTGGGGATATTCTATACAAAAGAGTTTGTATAAGATCGACCACGAAATTTTTAGTCTCATTATATAATATCGTTCATAATAGAGACTTTCATTTCACTAATATGACCATAGGTAACATGACCTAAATCCTGAGTGGTTGTGAACTTCTGCCTGTAAAGGCGGTCTTTTGATTTGTATGGGTGAGAGTGGCCAGATCGCAGACTCAACAAGCCTACCATTTTGGAGATTCGTCTAATTGGGGAGCTGAGAACACAACTACACAATATGGAATTTATTTCTTGGCCAAAGCAGGGGTAAGTAGATAAATTGCTCCCTTGAGGGATGATTCCAGGTCTTGAACAATGTGACGCCACACCCTTTCCTGGCCAGAGAGAAGTCTAGTCATAGTAGAACTATGATTTATTGTTTATTAGAGAGATCAGTGGTACTTAAGGAGTTAAATGTAACTATAGAGGCAAAACGATAATTTGGCCCAACTGTACTTACGAGCAATTTGTGAAGGGTCGTCATACTGTTGATTTGTTATATCCAATGGACACATAAATATATCTATAGTGCAAAGAGTGCAACTGTCGGTCTTTAGTGAAGTGTCGGACAGTTAACGGATGGTGGGTAATGTAATTAAATACTTTAATTAATTATTCATGTACCATTGGAGCTTCAAGCTACAAGTCCATAAGATCCCCTTAGTAGCTCAAAAGGATTTAGTTGAGAATCAGTTTTTGGGATAATTTGAATTGTTCAAATTAATAAGAGAGAATTTAAGTATATATGATATAATTGTTATAATGTATTTGATATATTATAGTTTAATTCGATGAAATAAATATTTGAATGAGATTCAAATATATTTTCTATGAATGTGATTCATAGTTATTAAATTTAATATAAATATGATTTATATTAAATGTCATAAAATAGAGAAAATAAACTATATTTTATATTGTATATGATACAATATTAAAACTATAGGTTATGTGTTATATTTGATATAACATATAGTTTAATATAAATATGATATAATAAGTTAGTTATCATATTTATTTATATTGTTTTATTATTTTGAATAATAAATTTCTACTCTCTCTCTAATTACCTTAGTGGGTGGTTAATTGGTTTTGTGGCAAAAAGGAATAAAAAGAAAAATAAGTTTTCTTCTTCTTGCTAGACATATGAACTTATACACAATTGAAGTTTTTGCAATACGATTGAATCACATAAATGTTCTGTGTTTCTTCAATCTTCTTCCTCCTCCAAACTCAAACAAACCCTCCAAACCATAATAGTCAGAGCCCACCACTGCTAGGTTCTCACCCTAAGAATACCAAGGTTTCATTGTGGTAGTGTCTCCATTTGGTTCGTGAAGTTCTTGAAGAAGGTCTTCAAGTTTTTCTTGAGTTCGAGGATCATGACCATTCGAGGGATATACACGAAGAAAGGTTCTTCAAAGGTGATATCTCTTAAACCCTTTTTCTTTGTAAAAAAAAAACATGTTGTAATTTATTTATAAATGCATATCTTGTATGTTTACTGCAAATTTAGTTTTCAATAAAAATAAATTTAGACGATTCGTTTCTGCTTAAGGATCTCTGTAAAACGAGTTCCTTTAATAAACATAAAAAAAAGCCAAGGAATAAGGCCCATCTTGCAACAAACAACCGATAGAAATGAGGTTAAATTGAAATTTAGGAACAAACAGAACATCCTTTTATACTAACTGGTTAGAAATATGAATATCATTAATATAATCAACTTGAATCTTGAACTTGGTAGGAAGTACATAAATATTCCTAATTTGTCGCCAATTGCGAAACAACTCACGATAATAAGAGACATGTCGAGAAGCCCCAAAATTAAGTATCCAAACATTATAAGACAATGTAACAGGATTAGAAGATAGAGAACATATACCTGTTACATGAGCAGTAACTGAAGCAACAACAATAGATTTAGTCTTAGCAGCTTGGAGATGAGAAGAAAGCATATCCATGAGTTGATATATTGAGAAGCATTCAAGCTTGAGAAAAAAATTGGAGTTCTTGAAGTAATTCCAGTAGCAACAGGAACATAAGTACTCTTAGTAGTAGTAGGGGAATTCAAAGATTCATCACCAGCAAAAGAGTTCCAAGATCAAAACTTATAATCTGGAGGATAACCATGCAATTTGTAACAATGATGAATAGTATGTCCTTTAATACCATGATTCAAGCAAACAAGAAGAGAACGTTGATTATCTTTTTTGCAGTTACGATAAGAAGTGACCTTTAGAGAATCAAAATCAGTCATAAAAGCAGGAATATCCACAGAGGAAACAATATCAATCGATCTTTGATGTTCTCTTGAATAACAAGGGAAAAAACTTTAGAAATTACAGGTAGGGGTGTACACAAAGTCACTGTAAACCGATCCGGTTGGCTGAAACTGATCGTTTTGAAGGCTTCGGCCAGAATTTTAACATGGTAGGTCGGTTGTTGGTTTCTTGAAGTAATTTTAGCATGGTCGGTCAATTTTTTATTATTGGTTCCAGTTCCAATCTAGAGTTCGTGTTTCACTACTTCCGATCTGGCGTTCGTGCTTCCAGTTCAGGCGTTTGTGTTTCACTGCTTCGTACTTCCAGTTCTGGTCCGACGTTCATGCTTCACTGCTTCCAGTTTGGCGTTCGTGCTTCCAATTCCAGCATTCATGCTTCCGGAGTTGGAGAGTTCGTTCTTACTTGCTTCTGCCGTTCATTCTTCCACTGTCCACTGTTGAGTGTCCAACCTATTTCTAACAGTGTGCTTCCAGTGTTCCACGACCACCAACAGTGTTCGTTTGCAACTTTAAGTTGGATTCTTCCTAAGAGTACGTTTCATTTCATTCTCTCTAGTCTCTATTTTGGAGCTTACTGTTTTAGTTTTAATGTTGTATTTTTCTAAGAATAACTAAAAATGTTTGTTTTATAAGGTAGATATGGATACACCAGAAAATTTAGCAACAACTCAGGATCAGGATCTAACAGAGGTTCCAATTACAATCAAAGCAACAGCAAGTAGTCCAATAAAGAAGCGTAAGAATACTAAGACCTCTATTGTCTAGGACCATTTTGAGAAAATTAATGATTGTGATCCAGATGACCCTTACGCTAAATGTAAATATTGTGGATAAAGTATGCTTGTCATTCTAAACGAAATGGGACTGGAACCTTGAAAAACCATTTATCAAGTTGTAAGAAAATCCATATCAGAGGAGAGAACCAGTACAAGCACAATTGGTATTCAAACCCAAAGAAGCTATTGGTGAGCCTTTAGTTTGTAGAGTTGTTAGAGAGCCCTTGCTAAGATAGTGATTTTAAATGAATTACCTTTTAGGTTTGTGGAGGGCATTGGTTTTCAAAGATTCATAAACAAATTGATTGCAACTTCCATCCCGAATAACCATGGCTAGGGATTTGCTTAAGATTTATGTTACTCTCACTACTAATTGTTGGACTTCTGGACAAAACATGAATTATATGGTGTTAACTGACCATTTCATTGATTTACATAAGAGGATTCTTAGTTTTACTGCCATTGAAAATTATAGAGGTGAAACCATAGATAGGACCATTGAAAATAATTTAAAGAGTTGGGGTATTGATAAAGTTATGACTTTGATTGTTGTTAATGCAAGCTCAAATGATACCGTTGTGGCTTATCTTGTTAAGAGATTTAGTAGTGGGTTGTTATTGAAAGGTAAATTTTTGCATATTAGATTTTGTGCCCATATGCTGAATCTTATTGTTTATAATGCATTTAAGGAGCATTATGAGTGCATTAGTAGAATTCACAATGTCGTTAGATTTATGAGGTCTTCTCCTGCACGAGCTATAAAATTTAAATAGTGTATTGAAATTGAAAAGATTGCTTGTAAGAGTTTAGTGTGCCTTAACATTAGCACTAGATGAAACTTTACGTATATGATGCTTAATACGGCTACTAAGTTTGAAAAAGCATTTGATAGATTGGAGGACGAAGAACCCACTTTTGCAAGTGAGTGGCAACCTACCAAAGATGATTGGGAGAATGATCGGATGTTGGTTAGGTTTTTGGAAGTGTTTTACAATTTCACTTTAAAAAATTCAGGCTCTTTGTATAGTACTTCCAATGTGATTTTCCTCCAAATTAGCACCATTCATAATTGCATACAAGAAAATTCCATGGATAATGAAAATCCAATTCTTGTGAATGTGGCTAAGAGCATGGAGACTAAGTTTGATAAATTTTGGGAAAATAATGAGAAGACTAATTTGCTATTGTATGTTGTTGTTGTGTTAGATCCACGATATAAGTTAAGTTTTTTATCATATTATTTCAACAAGTTGTTAGAGCCAACTGAAGCTAAAAACATGACAAATAAAGTGGAGGATGTTTTGAGAAGACTCTTCAATGTATATAGTTCGTCTTGTTTTTGTGGGAATGGGAATAATAGTGTGTTTGCTAATATGGCTAGGGATGGGGTTCCAATTCAAACAATGGGTGTAGAGGAAAAATATAGATTTGCTTCAAGATTCTCAAGTGTTGACGCGACCCATTTTGATAAGGCGAATGAACTTGATGTGTATTTGTTTGAAGCTCTTGTTAAGAATGATCCAACCTTTGACATACTTAATTGGTGGAAGCATAATAGTCATCAGTTTGAAATTCTTAGTACACTAAGTAAAGATATATTGGCAATCCCAATATCGATAGTAGCATCTGAGTCCGTTTTTAGTACTGGAGGATGTAGTTGACTCATCATGTTTTTCATTGGCTCCTACAACGGTCGAGGCTCTTATATGTACTCAAAATTGGCTCAATTCTAAATCGATAGATATTGATCTTTACAAACTATTCGAGGAAGACTCAACGGTTGAAGAAGGTATTGTATTGGTTTTACTTTTTTTTTTTTACAATTATTAAGATAAGAATTGAGAAATCATAAATGATGTTGACTTATTATTATTATTTTTGTATATTTGCTAATTTTGTAGGATTCAGAATGATCATGGATGAGGAAAAAGACATTGAAGACTCTGAAGACTTTTTGACTTTGACTTCTTCGATTGAATTTTAATTTGGACTTGTTATGTATTTCCCTTTTCATTTGGACTTATGTTATGTGGTGCCATGGTGTGTATTTCTTATGTTATTTTGGACTTATGTTATATAATATCTAATATGTAGTATGTAATATGTATTTTCTATCTTGTTTGGTGGCTAGATGTTATGTCTGACTTTGACTTATGCAATATGTATGAGAAAAAGAAATTGAGAACATGACTTAATATGTATTTGTATGAGTCTATGACTTATTTTGTACTTATGTAATATGTAATATGTGTGATTCTTTTCTAATGTTTTTGTTTAAAACGCCGATTTTAAAATAACTTCCAATGGCACTTGGCAGCCCTAGATTAGATGTACAACCTTAGTTGTGGTCCACATCTAACAAAATAAGGAATATTGGGTCCAAATTTGAAATTCCTAATCAAATGACCAACACTAAGTATGCTTGCCAATTTTCAAAAAAATTTGAACAAAACGAAGTCATTATAATTTGGATAGGAAGGAGGAGGGAAAAAAGAAAGGAAGAAAAAAAGAAGAAGGAGACCCCCCCCCCCCCAAAAAAACCGACCGATCGTCGGTCAGTTTTTAAAGTAGAATTCCTACAATTTGGTTCCAGGAACATACAAATCGACTGGTTGGTTTTCGATGTCGATTTCCTCTAAAAATCGACACCGACTGACCGATGTATAACCCTAATTGCAGGAATTGGATCCATAAGCAATATTTGTGTCCTAACAATAGTATATTCATCATTGAGTCCCATTAGAAAAATCATGACGAACTCAACATTGAAGTGTTCGAGAAAGGACTTTAATCCACCATAAGTACAATCATTTGGGGGATGAAAATCAACTAATTCTTGCCAGATTGTTTTCGACTTTGTATAATAAACTTCAATCAACTGCATACTCTGACGTGTTGTAGCCAATTCCTTGTGTAACTGATAAATTAGAGGACCATCACCTTATTTGAAACAATTGCGAAGTTCATCCCAAATTTCCTTCATCGATCCATTATAGACAAGGCTCGCAATGATATCCTTAAAAACATAGTTCAAGATCCATGAGGCTATGATGTATTGTTACATTCCCAAGAAAAAAGTAAACTTCCTTCCGATTTTGGCTTCTGGATAGATCTGCAAATGAAACCTACTTTGTTTTTTCCAGAAAGCACCATTAACAAAGCACGACTCCAGGAAGCATGATTACTCACTCCAAGAAGAGATTGTGTGACTAAAACAGATGTAGGCATAAAAGAATGGTGAATTAGGTAAGTATTAGTTAAGAATGAAGAAGACCAAAGTTTGGCTGGGAATTTCTGAGTCCTTTGGACTTCCCTTTTCTCTTTTTCTTGTATGTATTATTACCTCAATAATCAAATGAATTCTACAGCATACTCTTTATACAAGTTTTGACCTAATTCTAGCCATGGTAATAATACAAGAAGAGATAGGAATATTACAAGTGGCACACTGTGATTGGAGAGTGGTAAACCAATTTCTAACTACCTTGGTGAGTCACCCTTCTTCCTCTTCCTTGGCCTTTGCTTTTTCATTTCTTATTTCTTTTCTAACATCCCCCCTCAAACTAGAGGGTACTTCAAGTACTCCTAGTTTGGCTCGTAATGTATAGAAGTGTGTGTTGTTGAGTGGCTTTGTGAGGCCGTCGGCAATTTGATTAGTCGATGGTACATAGTGAATATTGATATGGCCTTTGAGATCATGGTCTTGGATGAAGTGAAGATCAATTTCGATATGTTTAGTTCAAAAATGAAACACCGGATTTACTGCTAATGCACCTGCGCCTAAGTTGTCACACCATATAGTAGGTCTAATGTTGGACTTTAATCTCATTTCACCTTATAACGACCCAAGTTCAGGAGGGGTACATGAATGAACCAGTATCACATCCGAACGAGAAGGATCCTGAGGACATAAAAGTATGGTTAAGAAAGGCTTAAAAGAATTGAAAGTTACTACCTATACCAACAAGGTGTACCTTCTTTTTCGGTGGCTCAATCATAAAAACTCTAAAGTTAAGCGTGCTTAGCTTGGAGCAATCCTATGTTGGGTGACCTCCTAGGAATTTTCCTAAGATGTATGTGAGTGAGGACAAGGTGCACTTTACATAGCCTGGTGGTTGGCTCATATACATTTACTCAGTTAATCGACCATTTAGGAATGCATGATCGTTGATGATTTTACCATAGGGCTAAACGTTTCAAAGAAATCAACTCCATGATGTTGATGAAACCCCTTTGTTACCAATCGTGCCTTGTACCTCTATATTATTCCATCCATGTTTCTTTTGAGGCGAAATATCCACTTGTTTCCAACAACCATCTCAAACATCCAGTTTTAGCTCGAGTGATCATAGGATGAGTCGGAGCAGGTGGGGGATGGGTGGTGATGGTTGGTTGGGATGGACCTGTAGGGGCTGAGGTAGATTGAGGATGTAGTGTCTAATGTAGGACTGGGCTGAAATGTCGTCAGAGAGTGTTTGACGTGGGGTCTCAGATGGGGGTTGGTGTGATGCATACTATTGTGAGGGTGTCTGGTTTTTGGAGGGTAAGGTTCGAAGGATAGTCGGTGACTAAGGTAGAGCATTGAGGATGGGTTGAAGGCTCGGGACTAATGATTCATTGAGGTGTGTAGATATGGTTGGGGTTGTCGCATAGACGATCGTGTTAGACGATGGATGGTCCACGATCAATGGGCTTACTGCAATTGTCTTGTCTTTGTTCTGTACAATCAATCTACACGATAAGGACTGGGCGATCGTCTTGTCTTTGGCCTATGCGATCGTACTAAAAGATGAGGTCTGAACGATCGTGTTGTCTTTTGGCTGGACGATCGTTCTAGACGATGGACTCTAAACGATCGTATTGTCTTATGTCTAGGCGATCGTTCTATACAATGGGACCTGAACGATCATATCGTCTTACATCTAGACGATCGTTCTACATGACAAGGCCTGAACGATCGTGTTGTCTTTTGTCTAAGCGTTCGTACTAAATGATGGAGGCTGAATGATCGTATTGCTTGCCATCTGGGCGATCGTTCTCTGCGATCATGTTGTCGCAACGATTGTTCTCTGCGATCGTGTTGTCTCAACAATCATTGTGTCTTTTATAAAGCCTGTCATCTGGGCGATCGGACTCAACGATGGTTGTTTAACTATCGTTAACCCGGTCGTCTGGACGATCGTTGTGCACGATTGATTTGCAAATGGAAATTCTTGTTCATTAAACTTCACATGTCGGCTTATATAGATCCTACCGGATGGACTGAGGCATCTGTACCCTTTGTGAAGTGAGCTGGGACCAATGTACACACATTTCTCTTAGTATAATTGGAATTTTTTACTGTGATAAGGCCGTAGATGCGGGTAGCAGGCACACCCAAAGGTCCTGAGATTAAGAAAATCAAGGTTAGACCCAAATAATACAGCAGCGGGTGATTTACCTTGTAAGACGGAGGTAGGCATGCCATTAATGAGATAGGCAGCAGTGGAGAATGCCTCCCACCAAAAGCTTAAAGGCATGGACGCCTGTGCAAGCAGCGTGAGCCCTGTTTCTATAATGTGCCAATGCTTGCGCTCGGCCCTGCCATTTTTTGCTGAGGTATATGGACAGGACTTCCGAGTTAAAATCCCTTTGGTCTGACATAGGTGATGTATTTTGTCATATTCTTTCCCATCATCTGACTGTAATTTCTTTATGCCGATGTTGAATTGAGTTTGTATTAGTTGTAAAAAATGTTGAAAGGCTACCAGTGTTTCACTTTTCTGTTTCAGAGGATATAGCCACACATATCTGCTATAATCTTCTAAGAAGGAAATATAATATCGATATCCATCAGTGGATTCAAAAGAAGCAGACCCCCATATATCAGCATGTATTAATTCAAGTATTTGAGAAGCTTGAGACTGAGAATTTGGAAACGGTAAGGCAGATAACTTTCCCAATTGACAAGAATGAAAAAACTGATTTCCTTCATTTGATTTAACAGGGAGTTTACATTCTCTAATCACATATTCTAAAATTTTGACTGATGGATGTCCTAATCTCCTATGCCAAACAGCTCTTGACTCAACTACATTAATCTTCACTCTTGATAGAATTAAGGCAGTTGACTGATTATTTTTGTACTGACTGATCTTTGGTCCTCTGCAGCATCATGTTTCACTCCAGCCCTTGGTCAAGCTCCCATTTCAGCAATATTCTGCCCGTATCCTTCTCCTTAATGACACAACAACCAGTGTAAAATTCAACTACCACAGCATTATCATGTGCTAACTTTGATATACTAATGAGATTCTTGGCTATATTAGGCACACACAAGACATCATGCAAGATAAAGTCATTCCTTCCATCAGACAAGTAAGATTGACCAATGTGAATTATGTGTAGTTGTTCACCATTACCTACAGTTACCAATTCATTACCTCCATATTCAGTTGGATTATTGATATTGTTGTAGTCTGGAATGACTGGTTGGTAGCCCCACTGTCTATGTACCAATTTGGATCAATTACCGTTTCTGGTGTGGCCATGAAGGGGTTGGAGGGCTGAGCTGCCGTGAATAGGGCAGTTGTGTTGTTGTTGAGGCCGACTGACCCTTGGTTTCCTCTACCTTATCCAGTCGTCTGTGAGTATTCTTTTTCATATCTATGATAACACACCAAGGCTAAGTGACCATACTTTCCGCAAACTTGGCATGTTGGTTTGTTTGAATTATTGTGGTGACCTCTTCCTCTACTTCGACCACCTCCTTGTCCATTAAATGGGTTTTGATTGTTGTTACTGCCTTTGGAGCTATTTTCCTATTGTCGACCTCCATTAAATGAGGGATTGAAGTGTGGTTTGCCACCATTTGGATTCCTGTTAAATGCTACATTGACAAAAGGTTGTTGTGCAAAGGTACTATGTATTTTGATAGAGTTTTGATGCTTCAATCTTTTTTCATAAGACAATAACTCAAATTGCATATCTAGCCATGATATACCTGGTTTACCTTGGATGCCTACTAACCGGATTGGATTCTTCATCTAGCCCAAGAAGAACCTGTGAGATAAGAGCTCTTGTTGATATAGGGCTGCCAGCTTGTGGTAGATTGTCGGAATGAAGTTTCATGAGTTTGAGATACTCACTCATCTTTTGGCCTCCTTTCCTTATTTGTTGAAAGAGTTGTCTCAGGTAATCTTCTTCTACTCTTGATTGAACTCTAAACAGCTCCTAAATAGCCTGCCACAATTCCTTGGCAGTTTCATATCCCATGAGTTGAACAGCTACATCCGGTGTCATCGAATTGTACAGCCATCCCAGCAAGAGTTGGTCGACTGCAAGCCAGAATTCATATTGTGGGTTGAGTGATCGTTCCTCTAATGAGCTCACTCTGTCATCGCTGGTCAGTTGAGAGCTTGAACTTGCTTCAGAGGTGATCGGAATGAACATGGGTGGGCAGGGTATTTTATCGGAGAGGTGGCCTTCAAGTTTGTAACTCCTGAGGATCGGAAATGTGAGGGTCTTCCACAACATGAAGTTCCCTCGTTCAAGCTTTGTGGTGGTGAGTTGATTGAGCGGCAGTATAGTGAACTTAACAGCTCCTGCGGAGGTATTGTTTCCGATGAAGATGGCGTCGGACATTTTTGGCTTTGATACCAAGTTAAGAATAAAGAAGACTGAAAGTTTGGTTGGGAATTTCTGAGTCCTTTGGACTTCCCTTTTCTCTTTTTCTTGTATGTATTATTACCTCAATAATCAAATGAATTCTACAACATACTCTTTATACAAGTTTTGACCTAATTCTAGCCATGGTGATAATACAAGAAGAAATAGGAATATTACAAGTAGCATACTGTGATTGGAGAGTGGTAAACAAATTTCTAACTACCTTGATGAGTCACCCTTCTTCTTCTTTCTTGACCTTTCCTTTTTCATTTCTTATTTCTTCTCTAACCGTATTCAATTACGCGTCTATAGAATTGTTGAGCGAAGAATCAACAATGGAATCAGAAAATGGATTGGCTGCTACTTTGTCCGCCATTGATGTGCTTCGAAGAAGGGTAGGTAGCGTGGAAAAAATTGAATCAAAGAGAGAGAATGTTCTAATACCATTTTATAGAATGAGAGGAATAATACTTCTCTCTCTTAAATCTTTATTGATATTTGTCGGAATATAAATACATCTCGGAAACATAAGAAAATGATAGTTGTACAACAATACAACTAATAGTCTCTATCTTTTTATTTTCATTTTAGTCTCTATAATTTTAGAATAATATTCTTGACATTTTCTACCTACCCTCTTTAGTTTGAATATATTAATGAGAACAAGCATTTTGAAAATGTGTGAACTAAAATAAATTAAAGCTTGAAGCATAAAGATAAATATGGTATTTAAACATAAATTATCGGTTTAATTTCAAAATCTGTCTTTGAAATTAACTTAATGATATAAATGTATCTAATAGGCCGAATAGTTTTTAATTTATTACCTTATAAATTTATTAACTTTACAAATGTTCGTAAATTTCTAAATTTTTAAATCTTTGACACATTAGATATTTTAAAATTCACATACTTAATAAAACAGTATATTAGAAATTTGGCATTTCATTCAGCACACAATTGAATATTGTGTCTAAGAAGACGACCATAAAGTAGAACTTTTGACTTTACCCATATGTTTATTAATTATTCTAAATTAATTAATAGACATTGACACCAAATATTAAAAATGAATATTTAGTAAAAAATCAAAATTAGGAGTGCAAAATCTGAAATTTAGGATCAAATTGAAACAAAACTCAAATATGAAGAATAAAGTTATATCATTTTAAAACATAAATACTAAATTGAAATAAAAAAATATATTTTTTTCCCATTATTATTATTATTATTATTAGAAGTAAACCAATTACAAGATGTGAATCAAACCTTCGACATTTAAAAAAGGACGACCATATCAATTATCATTGAGATAAGTTTTATTTTGACTGTTTTTATTATTTATTATTATTATTATTATTATTATTATTTGATTTTATCTAATATAATCTTTTTTCTTTTTTTTTTAAGATACCTCTTCAAATATTTTAAAGGCAAAACTGGCCCCGGGGGGGGCGCGGCGTAGAGACCTTTGTCTATCTTAAAACCACTTGTAACTCTAAATTCATTCCCTTTTGCAAATACGACGCCGTTGCCTAATTTTTCAAATAGAGTTCCAAGGGTTTCTATTGGAAAGAGACATTTTTGGCCCTGGACCTGGAGTATTAATTTCTATAAATAATAATAATAATAAAAAAGAATAATAATAATAAAAAAAAAAGAATAATAATAATTAGGCAAAATACGGGAAGGAAAAAAGGATCAAACAAATAAAGATGAAACAGAAAGTTCTGGAAATTTTTGGAAAATTAAAAATAGAGCAGCCGCAGCCTATGAGATGAAGATTAGTCGGTGTAAACTTGGAAATTCAAACAAAGTACAAGGGTAAAATAGGAATTGTATTAAAAAGTAGGCTCGTAACGAATGGGGTTCAAAGTGGAGGCCCAACGGACGACACGTCCATAATAATTCCAAAACCCTAACTAAGCCTGTTCGATACTTATTATTATTATTATCATCATCATTTTCTCAATTTTATTATTATTATTATTCTGAATAAATATCAATTTATATTCCTAAGAATTTGTATTGATTTAAACCCTAAATTAATAATTATATCTATTTAAACCTCAAACTAATAATTGTATTAATTTAAATTCCAAACTTTCATAATTATATAAATTTAAAGTCTAAATTTTCATAAGTGTATAAATTTACACCTTTCTTCAGATCTAGTTTAAAGAATATCATGCAAAACTTTTAGGTCTCATTCGATAACCATTTCTTTGTTTAATTTTTGTTTTTTAAAATTAAGCCTACTTCCCCATTTGTTACAATGATTTTCATTTTTTTTTTAAGTATAGTAGTTGAATTTTTAGTCAAATTCCAAAAATAAAAACAAGTTTTTAAAAGCTATTGTTTTTTAGTTTTCAAAATTGGATTGGTTTTTTTAAACTATTGGTAAAAAGTAGATAACAAATGAATAAATTTGTGAAAGTAGTGTCTATAAGCCTAATTTTTAAAAAAACAAAAATAAAATAGTTATCAAACGAGATATTCTTTTTTTTGTTTTTGGTTTTTGAAAATCAAGCTCATGTTCTTTTATTTTCTTATCATGGTTTGCATTTTTTTTTCACACGAGAGTTGAATTCTTAACCAAAAAATATAAAAATAAAACAAGTTTTTAATTTTTTTTTTTTTTTAGTTTTCAATTTTTGGTTTGATTTTTAAAAACGTGGGTAGAAAATAGATCACAAAACAAGAAACCTAAAGGTGGAATGGGTGTTTGTAGGCTTAATTTTAAAAAACTAAAACAAAAACTCAAATAATTACCAAACGAGACCTTAGTTTTTTATTTTCAATTTTTAAAAATTAAGCCTATAAACACTTATCCCATCTCTAAATTCTTTGTTTTGACATCTATATTTTACCGATGTTTTCAAAAACCAAGTCAAAATTTGAAAACTAAGAAAAAATAGTTATTAAAGCCTTGTTTTTGTTTTTTTGAATTTTTGATAAGAATCAAAGTCTTCTATTCAAGATTGATACGAACTATGGTAAGAAAATTAGAGAAAATAAACGTAACTTTAAAAAACTAAAAATAAAAAATGAAATGATTACCAAATGAGACGTTGATTTTTCAATCAATCTTTTAAATTGTTATAAACGAATTAATTGAAAACCTTTATTATGATTATATTTGAAAATTGTCAATGCATAGATTCTTAAACGTGTTTAGATTTCTACAAATGTCAATTTAACAAAAATGACAATTATAATTTGAATTGACAAATTTCAAATAAATCTTAAGTGAAGTCTAAATTAATTTACTTATATAAGTTTAGAAATTTAATTGAAAAAGTTATAAGGCTCCGTTTGGAATTGTTGTACCTTTTAAAATAATTACTGGTAGTTGTGCTTTTAGAAAAATCAGTTGTGAAAAAAAAATGTAAAATAGTATTAAGTAAGTTCAGCTTAAACTTGAAAAGTAGTTAAAGCGGTTTTTGGTAAATAAATATAAAAACATCTTATTTTAAACGTAATAACTAAAATAGACCTATATTCAACTTCTTTTAAAAAAAAATTGTTTAATTTAAAATTTTAAATAATTGTTTAGTATGATAAATTTTGTTTGTTATAGATTAATTTTTAAATATTAAGAAAAATAGTTTTAATTAAAAAAAATGAATATGTGTTATGAAATTGAGGAGCACAACGAGAATACGGATATGAAAAATATTATAATAAATAAATAATAACTAAAAAAATAAAATAACCAAAATCATGAAAATTGAATAATATGAAAATTAGTGGAAGTGGAATTCTCACTGATGTAGGTGTAATTTTAAAATTCACCAAATGTCACTATTTATAAGCAAAGTGGCAAGTAAGATGCGGACTTACATAGACACAAAGCATAAATAACTACAAGGCACATGAAAATCATGAATGGTGACACATGGTATTTGAGACACTAAGCACATCTATTTTCTATTATAATATTCATAATACTTCCCCTTCGATGCCCATATATATATATGAAATATGTCTCGTTAAAACCTACTAGGAAAAACCCAATGGAAAAAAACCCTAGTAAAGGAAAAATAGTACACATTTTATATAATACATATTCCTAAAAAAATAATATATTTATCACCCTCATGAAAACATCACTTAAGATCTTTGAGTCGCCGCATTCTAATGTTGTGTACCAATTTTTCAAAAGTTGTGATTGGTAATGTCTTTGTAGTGCTGGGTTATCCTTCGACAAATTTATTGTACAATGATGTCCCCATTTTCTTCAAGATCATGAGTGTAGAAAAGTTTCGGTGAAATATGTTTTGTTCTATCTCCTTTAATATATCCTCATTTGATTTGGGCTATGCAAGTTTTGTTGTCTTCGTATAATATTGTTGGAAGGTTTTTATTAGAAGACAAGCCACACGTTTCATGAATGTGTTGAGTCATTAACCTTAGCCATACACATTAAAGACTAGTCTCATGAATTGCAAAAATTTAAGCATGATCTAAGGAAGTGACCGTTATAGTCTGTTTCGCCGATCGCCATGATATAGCAGTTCCTCCACACATGAACAGATAACCTGTTTGGGATCTAGATTTGTGTGAATCAGATAAATATCTAGAATCTACATACCTAACTAGATCAAAATTTGATTTATTTGAATAAAACAAACTCGTATTAGTTGTTCCTCGGAGATAACTGAGTATATGCTTAATTTTGTTCTAACGTCTTTTTGTAGGAGAAAAACTATATCTAGCTAATAAATTTACTAAAAATACAATATCGGGTCTTGTATTATTAGCAAGATACATAAGTGCATTAAGTACACTAAGACATGGTACTTCAGGACCAATAAGTTCTTCAAAATATATCTTTTTTTATATCCAAGGGACGGATTTTCATTAGAATATTTAATGGATGTGCTTTGTCCATATAACATCTTTTCAAAAAAATTTCTGTATAAGTTGACCAGTGAATAAATATTTCATCTGTCAAATGCTCAATTTGCAAATCAAGGAAAATTTTTGTTTTTTCGAGATCTTTCATCTCAAATTATTTCTTAAAATATTCTATTATCTTTGAAAGCTTTTCACGAGTTCCAGTTATATTCAAGTCATCAACATATACAGTTAATATTGATTGTGATTTCTTTATAAACACGCAGACATATTGGATTGATATCTTTCTTTCAATAAATATCTACTCAGGCAATTGTATCGCATCCATCCTGGTTATTTCAATCCATATAGTGATCTTTGTAACTTTATTGAATACCATTCTCAGGAATTTGATGTATATGTTTCAGGTATCTTGAATTCTTTTGGGATTCTCATATAAATATCATTATCAAGAGATCCATATAAATATGTTGTGACTACATCCATAAGATGCATATTCAGACTTTTATACATAATCAAGCCAATTAAATATCTTAATGTAATTGCATCCACTGCCGGAGAATACGTCTCCTCGAAACTAATACTAGGTCGTTGTGAAGAACCTTGTACAACTTTATATCTTATGATCTCATTATTTTCATTTATTTTCCTCACAAATACCCATTTGTATCTCATAGGTTTAACACCTTCTGGTGTTCGGACTATAGGTTAAAAAACTTATGTTTTGAAAGTGAGTTTAATTATGTCTCAGTTGCTTCTTTCCACCGAAACCAATATTTTTTATGTCAACATCCTTCAACAAATTTTGGTCCAGGATCCTCATTTTCAGATATAATATCAAAAGCAACATTATACACAAAAATATTGTTAATAATTACATTAGTTCGTATCCATCTTTTTCCTGTTGTGACATGGTTTATTGAAATCTCATTATTATCTTTAGACATTTCACCGTCTTTATTAATCATGTTGAGGACTTCTTTATGGGTATTTACATCATCAATCAAGCCTTTTTCACTATTAATTATTTTCCATTTTCGATGATTTTTATTTTTGGAACCCACTGGTCTACCATGCTTCTGGCGTTTTTCAGACTCATTAGTGAAAACTTGTTGTGCTGGGATATTAATTTTTGATGAAATATTTGCAGATGGTATATGTGACTTAATTACTTTATTTGCATCTATAATACATTTGGTAATTTATTTGCCATATTTTGCAAATGAATTATTTTTTGAACTTCCAAGTTCACATTCATGGAATCTAAATGAGACAATAACGATGCATTCCATGTAATTTCTTTTGCCAACTTTTTAATTCCTCCCCTTAATGTTGGAAAAATTGTCTCATTAAAATGAAAATCAGCAAATCGTGCAGTAAATAATCACCCGTTAGGGGCTCAAGATATTTAATAATTAACTGGAAATCATATCCAACATATATTCCTGATCTCCTTTGAGGACCTATCTTAGTGCGTTGTGGTGGAGCAATTGGAACATATAATGCACATCAAAAAATTCTCAGATGGGAAATATTTGGCTCATGACCATAAGCTAATTGTAATGGCGAGTATTTATGAGATAAGCTATTGGCTTAATGCGTACAAGTGACGTTGCATGCAAAATAGCATGTCCCTATATAGATGAAGGAAACTTAACTGTCATAAGTAATGGTCTTGCAATTAATTGCAAACATTTTATAAATGATTATGCTAAACCATTTTGTGTATGAATTTGAGTTACGAGATGTTCAACACTTATCCCAATTGACATACAATAATTATCAAAAGTTTGAGATGTAAATTCACTAACATTATCAAGACGAATTGTCTTAATTTTATAATCAGGAAATTATGCTCTTAACTTAATTATTTGAGTAAGTAATCTTGCAAATGCAAGATTTCAACTTGATAATATGCACACGTATGACCATCTGTTAGATGCATATATTAATACCATAAAATATCTAAATTATTCACTTGGCAGGTTAATAGGTCAATATATATCACTATGAATTCGTTCTAAAAATGCAGGTGATTCAGTCCTCACTTTAGCTGATGATGGTCAAACTATCAATTTTTATTGAGAGCAAGCATCACACGATAATTTTCCATGACAAATAATTATTGTCGTTAATATCAAGAGCAACAAACTCTAATTTTGTGAGATTTGTCATGGCAGCACCATAAAATATTGTACTTATGTTAGAATTTTAATAGATATTGAATATGCAAAATAACATTAAATTTATTAATTATAACGAAGAGGGAAAAACCGACATACCTTATCTTTAGCGAGGAAAAAGACAGAGCTGGTACTGATAATGTGTTATGAAATTGAGGAGCATAATGGGAATATGGATATGAAAAATATAATATAATAATATTTTTATATAATAATAAAAATAAATAAAAACTAAAATAAAATAAAATAACTAAAAAAATAAAATAACGAAAATCATGAAATTAGATAATATGAAAATTAGTGGAAGTGAAATTCTCACCAATGTATGTGTAATTTTAAGATCTACCAAATGTCACTATTTATAAGTAAGGTGACAATGGACTTACATGGACACAAAACATGAATAACTAAAATCATGAATGATAACACATGACCTTCGAGACACTAATGAATATTTATTTTCTATTACAATATTCATAATAATATGGTATTTTTTTATAAAAAAAAATAATATAATAGATAGATATATAATCCTAAGTATAAAACTGAAAACAAAATATTAATTAAAAATTTTACCCAATTTTAGGATAATCTAAAAGTTAAATGGATATTACTTTTAAATGACTTCTGGACACAACCAATGCAATGATGTTTATCTAAATAAAATACAAGGGAGGATATCAACTCCGAATTAAGCGGGTATAAATCGATATATATATTTTTTAGTATTTATTATTTTGTTTGTAGAAGAAAAGAAAAGACAAGTTTTAAACCCTGAATTGAGGTTTTCAGTTCTACGGCGAGAAATTTCAGGGACTCACTGCGCCAAGTCGCTCGCCATCTTCTCCTTCCTTCCGCTCCGCCATTTGGGTTTCTGAAAACAAGCTGTTTCGGTGTAAGTTTCTCCTTTTTCCATTAATATATTTCTTTCGCTTGCTGGGTATTTTACTCTTTTTGTATCTTTTCCAGATAGTTTAGTCGAAATTTGGTGTGCTACAATTATCCGAGGATGACAATTAATCTTCGTTAGTTAGCACTGTGGTTTTCGTCAGCTGATTTATTTGATTTTTCACTTTTTCATATATGTCGGATGGCCAAATTTTGTTTAGTTTATCGTCTCTGCTTAATTGATGAAGTATGCATTTGAAGGATTACGAATTAGAGAATGATTTGGTTCATAGTTTTTTGTTTCGAAAGTTATTCTTGTTTACTCATAATTTCTTTACTATCATTAGTTCTCACCTTTTTTTCTTTTTTCTTTTTTTAAAAAAGAAACATATGAATTCTCAAATTCCAAAAACTATAACATGATCTTAGAAACTACTTATTTTAGTTTTCATAACTTGCTTGAATTTTGACAAAATTGTTAGGAAAAGATTACTAAATAATGAAACTCATGTATGGAAGTAGTGTTTATTAGAAGCTTAATTCTCAAAAACCAACAAAATCGAAAGCCAATGGCTATCCCATTGGGGGTCTAAATTGTTTAGTTTTACATCTTATGCTCCGATTTTTGCTCCACCACCGATGATTTAAATTGATGTATGGTCAGAGCTCTTTTCTACGTGGTGGGCAGGGCCTAGGTGGTTATGGTTTCTGTTGGTTCGAGAGCTCTAACATCGAGGAGACATAGAACCTTTGTCTCAGCTGAAGACCACTTAATGGGTGAAGATAAATTAGCACGTAATAGTGGGAGAAAGAAAAACGCCATGAACAGGAAGGCTGAGCGTGGAGGTCATGGCTTTGATGGGAATAACACCCACAAGAACGCTTCTGGGAGGATGGATGGCGGAACCTTGAACTCCAACAAAAAGTTCTCCAATAACAAAAGTACGTCCACACCACAAAGTTCACTCATTAGGTAATGTATCTCTTGTACAAGTAAACTAGGTTTTCTTGGACGTTCCATTGGCTTTAGAGTGTACTTTTTCTTCAACTTTGTGCAGTTTTGAGCTACTTATTCTCTATACTCAAGGAAGTTATCTTATATAGGAAACAAGTTGATCCTGAAACAACAAAATACTTCACCGAGATTTCCAATTTATTTGAAAGTGAAAATGTTGACTTTGAAGAACGATCGGTAATTTGTGGTAATGCTCTAGAGGAAGCTGCGGGGAAAGAGTTTGAACTTGCTACTGATTATATCATAAGTCACACTATGCAAAGCCTTCTTGAAGGCTGTAACGTTAATGACCTTTGTAATTTCCTCCATGGTTGTGCCAATCAATTTCCATTTATTGCAATGGATAGATCTGGCTCACATGTTGCTGAAACAGCAATCAAGTCTTTAGCTATGCACCTACAAGATGAAGATGTATATCCTCTGGTCGAAGATGCTTTAACAGTGATATGTAAGGTGTGAAATTTTAGTCATACGTTTTTCCTTTCTAGATTTTGGACAATGAACGTTCACTTTGTATTTCTTTGGTTTTTATGTGACATTCTTCAAAGCATTTGATAATTTCTTGCTTTAGGCGTGAAGTTTCTTGGTTATCATAATAATTAACTTGAATAATCAATAATATGCACATTGCATGAGTGTGTGGGTATATGTAATATTATATGCATATACATAACACACTTTCTCACACATAATTTGTGCCTTAAGTGTATAATTCATTTTCAGGAAATTGTAGCAAACTCTCTAGATGTGATGTGTAACTGTCATGGTTCACATGTTCTTCGAAGTCTTCTTCATCTTTGTAAAGGAGTACCTCTAGAGTCTTCAGAATTTCATACCAGAAAGTCATCAACAACGCTAGCAGAGCGGCTGAATGTCAAGGCACCTCGTTTTAATGGAGATCATGGGTTTCATATTGAGGGAGGCTTCCCAGAATTACTGAAGCTGCTTATCTCTGGGATGCTGAAAGGTGTAAGAAAGGATGTCAGGATCCTGCAAGTAGATCAATACGGAAGTTTGGTTATTCAGGTTTTGTTTTACAAAAATAAATTAGTATTTTTGTGGTTTCATAAACTATTTTTGTTAACGCTTTTTCAGAATTTCAAGTTAATTGAGGATAATGGGTAACGGTCCATGATTTCATACATTAGGCCACTTGATGGTTGGCTTCTACGACAAACATTTAGGGGGTGTTTGGGCTACTAACATGAAGTTGGTGGGGTGGGCTATTATAACCTACAATTTGCTACAATATTACTAATTCAAATCCTTCTTTGTTATAGTGTTTACTATTTTCTATTCATCCTCTCTTTTCCCCTTTGTTACGATATTTAATGTTTCCTACCTAGACTAAAATAGTCTGCACCCCAAACATAGACTATTATAACCTACAGACTATTATAATCCAGAACTATAATAACTACAGATTATAATAACTAACTCGGAGTCCCAAACGCCCTCTTAAGGTGTATGGGTAATTCATATTTAGTTATAAGACTATAAGAGGATTGGCCTCTGTGTCAATATTGGGCCACTAGCTCCTAATTATTAAATCTGCCTGGAGAATGTGTATTAGACATGTGATCATGTCTTTCTTTTCCTCTCTTTCTATTGTGCTTCCCATTCATTTGGCAACTCGCTAAATTCATCTTTGTAGGCATGAAAATGCAGAAAAGTTAAGTTAGAAATTGACTTTAGGTTTTAAAAAAGTGCAGAAGAAATGATTGACATTGAGGTTTGGTTACTGTTAATAATGAAGGGCTGATGGAGCGATTATGATAATGTAAGCAAAGACTTAAGAGTCTCAAACTCAAATGTAAAAAAGAAAATGCTCGAGGTTTCCTTGGTAAATGCAAAAGAGGAATTTGTATTACCTTGCATTCAAAACCAAAACTCCTTTTCTGTACTCATTGTAGGACTAGAAGTTGAGGAGAAGTGTTTTAAGATTGTTATTTTTATCTACGAGAGCTTCTTTGCTCATTAATGGTAGAGGCAGGTTTCTTGATGATTTTCTAGCGTCTTGGTTGGAGAGAAATAGGAAAGTTATTTTAACAGCATTGTTCTTGTTTGGGAGGAGGTTCCAAGTGTTCTATAGTATATGCTTCGTCGGGTACTTTTAGGAGAGCTGGCTGTCTCCATCTTTATCTAATGGTTGGTAATTGAGATATTTTAACGTATATATGGGTTTGGGTCTTCTGCTTTTTGTATAGCCTTTTGACTTCTTTTTAGATGAATTTGTTTTGTATTTTGTTGTTGACCTTGAAGAAAGTTTTGTTTATTTTTAAAACATATATGAATAAACAAATTTGAATGGGGTTATGAGGTGAATGGTGGATTCTTTTAGCTAAAGTGTTGCCATCCATCTATCTTTCATAAATCTACAACTTTTATCACCTTTGAAACTTTCAGGTTTATCAATGGGTCGTTATAACTGGCATCCTACCTGGTTTGTTTTTCAGCTTGCTCATTAATTATGCTGAAGTGATATTTTTCCACTCTCTTACAGACTATTCTGAAGTTGTTGGTGGGGCAAGATGACGAGCTGAGGCATATAATTCCCACCCTCCTTGGTTGTAGTGAGAAAGATGTCGCGGAGGGAAGTTATGTACAAATATCAGCTGTTCCAGATGTTGTGGATTTGATGAAAGAGACTGCATTTAGCCATTTAATGGAGGTGAGATGGACCATCCTGGTGGGAATATTATTTGACCTTTCAAATTTTAGCAGTCAGGTGTTACATGTCTGCCAGAATAGATCTTTGTGTCTACCAATATTTTTGTGCAGACATCTTTGTGGTTCAAGTAGGAAATAAACAAACGAAAATATGGGAACAAATTACTATGTCCAATCTATATCCTGAAAATTTGATTATTTCTTTATGCAATTTTCTGTTATATCATTTTGTGGGTTTGGGGCGTTAAATACACTTGGGGCAATTGAAAAAACAAATAGAAATAAGATAGAGGCTTTAGAATGTGCAGAAGAAATGCTTAGTTATAGTGTCAAGCTCTATCTCTTGCACTTCAAATATTACCCCGTAAAATTAATTTGGATTTCTGGTGCATTCGTGAGATGGTTTTCATCAACAATATTTTGTCCATGAAAAGACATAACGCGTTCTTAGAATTAGATGTATTGATTCTGGTAGTGTGAATTTGCAGGTGATTTTGGAAGTGGCTCCAGAAAATCTGTTCGATGAACTTGTCACAAAAGTATTCCGGAATTCATTGTTTGAGTTGTCATCGCATCCCTGTGGAAATTTTGCTGTCCAAGCACTAATTTCTCACATAAAATATAAAGATCAAGTATGTATTAGCATTTTTTACTTATTGTTATAATTTGAAAATGGCGTTGATAATAAATATCTTATTTGATTTCTCTCCTCTCCCAGTCATTTTCACACATTAGACGCATGCTTATATGCTGACATACAACTGTAACAATTTTCTGCTGTTGCGCGTGTTGCATTACATAGATTAGTATGAACATGTTGTGTCAATACTGCTTAAGGAGTTGGCTTTTTTTGCTCATGTTTTTTTACATAGATGGAGTTGGTATGGTCCGAGATTGGAACAAAGGTCAGAGATCTTCTTGAAATGGGAAGATCAGGAGTCGTTGCTTCACTAATTGCTACTAGTCAGAGGCTTCAAACACATGAACAGAAGGTGTAAAATTTGGTTTTTGAGTATTTACTTACAGGTATTTGAATGTTGATGTGTACTGTTTTGATTTTTCGTCCATTTTTCTAATTATGAGTTTATGATATTTGACAGTGTTGCGAGGCTCTGGTTCGTGCTGTATGTTCAACTGATGAATCTCCAAAATGTATTGTTCCTCGAATATTGTTTATCGACAGATATTTCTTTTGTGAAGATAAAGCCAAATGGGGATTTCCTAGTGGAGTAAAAATGCATGTCATGGGTTCTCTAATTCTGCAGGCAGTTTTTCGATATCGAACAGTATGCTTCTTTTCCTTCCTGATCCTGATATTGCCATTTCTTTATTTCTTTGATTTTGGAAGGGCAAACAACATTCATTTTTTACCATTTCTGCAACAGAGCTGTCTATCCAGTACCACAGAACTGTCCATTCATTTTATGTGCGTAGATTTACGTGGTTTGTGTTACTGATGTTACTATTAGCGATTTTGTATTCTTTATTTCTTTGGGGTTCTGTTTTATGAATTCTTTTTCTCCACTCTTCCAAGGCATTGTCTCGATCAGATCTCTTTGAACAAGTATCTACAATTGTTTAAAGAGAATTTAGCCTCATAGGATCCTATGGCTTGTTCAAATAAATGTGGGCTTAAAATTCTCTATCAGTTATAGATTTTTGTTCTGTATCCAAATCTAGTGTTATGGGACAGTTTTCATGGAAGATCAGTTATTAAGGTATAGCAACCTAGTAAGCAATTATCTCAAATTTGGTTTAGTTGTATAGTTCGCATTCTATTCCATTAATTTCTCTATGTAGGAAATTTGTACCATTAACTTGTTAAGTCTATAGTTATCATATAATCTGCATCAACGGTCTTTGATTATAGGATGGAACCACTTGTATACTTTTGGGTGAATTGATCATAATCACAGAAAACATATTATTTACTGTGAAACAACATGAATTGCATCAGAGTTTGTGCGTAGATGTCAAGAACTTTCTAAACTTTTTTTTATTTGATTTATGAACTTTTTTTTTTGTGCATTACAAGTTTGATTTATTTACATGTCTCTTTGCATTTTTATGTTGCAGGCACTGATTCAACCTTACATTACAAGTATCACATCAATGGAAGACAATCATGTTCTTGAAGTAGCAAAAGACTCCAGTGGATCTCGTGTTATTGAAGCTTTTTTAAATTCTGACGCCCCTGCAAAACTGAAACGCAGATTAATTATGAAGTATGTCTGCTGAACTATTTTGATGGCTTTTATTGTAGTTTAAGTTTTCCTTTGCCGAGGTCCTTGATTTATCTTCTAAACATTATCACGTTTTCTGTAATTGTTGTCTCCCCTTTGAATAAAAAGCTTCAATCAGGCACATAGTTGTTCGATTGTTGATGTTTCATCTTCAAAGTTCAAATTACTTCGATTGCGTATGATAATCTTGTTGGTTGTAAATAACCGACGAAGTTTTTATTCAGTTTGTTGGATTTTTTTTTTGTTAGTTTTTGCACCCAGTCAATGACAGCTTTTTCTATCCTGAATCAATAGGCTACGAGGACATTTTGGAGAGCTTTCAATGCAGTCATCAAGTTCCTTTACAGTCGAAAAGTGCTATAATTCCAGTAACTTGTCTCTACGCGAGGCCATTGTATCTGAGTTGGTAGTTTTACGAAGCGATCTCTCCAAAACGAAGCAAGGACCTCATCTCTTGAGAAAGTTAGATGTTGAAGGGTACACAACCAAACCAATGCCTTTTATTTTATGAATATGACCTAGATCTGTTTCCATCATCATATGAGTCGGTGATGTGTGCCTTTTCATATGTTATAATCAAATGTTGTAGCATATCATCAGAACAATGTTTAATGTTTTTTTACTAATTCTTTTTGGACTCAGGTTTGCATCCCGACCGGACCAGTGGAGATCAAAACAAGCATCGAGGGAATCAGCTTACAAAGAATTTCATGATACATTTGGGTCTGGCAAGTCCAAATCACTGAGTATTGAGGGCTTCCGAGCTGAGAATTCGAAGCATAGGTCACATCCAAAGGACGTGAAGACAACGCGGCAAGAGATTGAGCACCAAACAATTTCTGGCAAACCCTTTCTATCAATGGCTGGCTTTAAGGGCAAGTCAGAAAAAGGTAAGCACGGTGGTAAATTACATTCAAGATCTTCCATGGATATTGATATCTCAGAAGGGAAAACGAAAACTTCCAAAAGGAAACGGAATAAGGATCAGTTTGAGAACACTGTGGCGGGAAAAAGGAAACGGAAAATGTAGCTTGGAACCGGAAATAGTCCTTGTACTTGTACCCTGTAGCAGTCAGCACAAAAGCATTGCCTGGCAAAAAAATCTTCAAAGCTAAGCTATAGAAATTGCAGTAAGTTGTAGCTTAAGAGTTTTCACCAGGATCATCTAATCTTAGCTACAATTTTTTTGGAGTTGTAGCATAAACTTTGATGGGAATATAGAGGAAATGCCTTTCTATTTTTAGTGGGGCGGGAGAAGATATTATGATGGAGCATATACCATGCAAGATCTTCAGAGTAATCAAAGAAATATGAGAGGTCAGTAATCAATTTTTTTTTTCCAAGAAAAGATTGATCTTCATGTCGGATGATACTTAAACTTTATTTGCTAAATTCACTGTCCAAGATTATGTTGTCGGAGGACTTGGATGTTTATGCCTTTTATTCACAAAAGACGAGGACGTCGTGCATTGTGTGGAAGAAGAGATGATCAAGTAACGTATCATCGTCCTCTGTTTAATTTTATTTTCAATTTCTCATTGTTTCGTCAATTATGCAACTTTTTTTCATCTTTACATTAATGTCTCCCAACCCAACTCCATTACAAAATCATCCTTTCACTGAGTATTTGCAAGTTTCTAGAGATTTTCTGATGTCTATTTGGCCTTCAAATGTATTAAAAAAAAAGTAGTATATATTTTCGATGATGACACTTAGTCTTTCTCAACTTCGGGTAGAAAAGGAAATTTACTATGAAGTCAAGGTTGGTTAATTCTGCATATGTCATGTCTGGCTTATATGAAATTGCTGATATTGGTGAGTCAACTCTATTTCATTTTATTTTTGTTTTGTTTACTTTTAGGATGGTAATTGGTGTGCCGTATCTATTAAGATATGCTCGGATTAGGTTAGTGAGATAATTCTAATGAAGTTAGGCCACAATATTGGTGTAATCTTAATGGGATTTCAATGATAGATCAATCGTAATGGATCATAATCGCAAATATAATTGGATTGTTTTTAATTACATTTACTTAGAATTATAAAGATGCTACATTTACTGTTACTGTTGCCATTATCGTTTATGTGATAAATTCAAAATTCTCATGTTGTAACAGTAACAATAACGATAGCAATATCGTCGTAATTTTCAAATACAATTGGGTTGAGCACTCTCGTTAATCATTTTGCATTTTTTTTATTACATATTTGAAAGTGGGCTTTATGTCAATATGGGTATAAAACACAAATATCAAATGTAATTAAATGGGGTCTACTTTCTAGATTATCATTGATTTATTACATATTCTCTCGATAAAATGGCTCTATTTTCATATTCTTCATGCATAATCATTATTTTTGATTTTTAGACCTACTTTTCTCTCTCTTCGATGTCGTCTCTGTCTCTCTGTGTACGTGTGTTATGTATAAGTATACAAGTACTTAGGACAAATCAATCTGGTCTAAAGCTTTCTAGAATTAAAAGCAAATCAAGTTTTAGAGTCAAGTCTTTTCAACATAGATATTAAATATTAGTGAATAGCAACATGAAGTTTTGGTTTTTGTTTTGTTTTTTTTTTTTTTTTAAAAAACATAAATATTAAATAAAATTAGTGAATGTTATCCATTCCAATTAGTCTGAGTTTGACATGAAAATGTTTGATATTCTCCTCTGTTGTCCTTTGTTATTTAAGCCTTGGAGACCAAGAATTCAATCCTGCCAACCAAGGGCTTTCCATAAGAAACCAAATTCAAACCCACAAAATTTGAAGGAAAAAAAAGAAAAAAATGGTTTTCGTTTTTGGTGATCAAACAAGGCGGCGGGATAAATCTTTCAATAGACTTGTAATACTGAACTGTTAAGGCCAAACTAGTTCTTTGATTTTTAGTTTTTTTTAAATACAGGAAAATAAATCTAAATATTTATAAATAATAATAAAATATCACAATGATAGATAGTAATAGATATGGTAATATTTTGATATTATTTGTAAATATTTTCAATAATTTTGTTATCTAAAATAATTTTCCTTTTCAAAAATTAATTTTTGAACCCTACTTTTATTTATAAAGTTATTTCTTTGTTATTCATTCTTTATCCATGTTTTAAAAAATAAAACCTAATTTTGAAAACTAAAAAAATTATAATTATAAGGTTTGTTTGATTTTTAGTTTTTAGTTTTTGATAATTAAACTTATAAATTCTGATTTTACCTCTAAATTTGTTGTCTTGTTATCTGTGTTTTACTAATATTTTCAAACATCAACTCAAAATCTTTTGAAATTTCATTTATTTTTATTTTTTTTTTGAAATTTGGTTAAAAATTCAACTTCTTTAAATGAAAATCAAAGAAACTTGATATTAGATACGTTTAATTTTCAAAAATAAAAAACTAAAGGTGTGTTTAGGAAAACTCCACATTTGTTATAGGATTTACTATTTGTTAACGTTTTTACTTTTTTACATTCATCATTTTTTTTTCTTCTTTGTTTACATCTTAAACATATACTTTTATAATCAAAACCAAAATAATGTATACTTCAAATACAAACTATTATAACCCAACTATAATAACATCGAACTATACTAACCAACTCCTTGTCCCAAATGTTCCCTGAATAGTTAAAACGAGATTTGAAAAAACTTGTTTTTTTTTATTTTTTTTAATTTTTGAAATATACAAAATTCAAATGTTAGTTTAAGAATTGTGAAGACCATAATACAAAAGTGGATAGAAAACAAACATATAAATTTGAAAATTTGAAAACTAAAATTGAAATCTTTATTAAAGGGAGCTTTAATAATTTGGTTGGTTTCGTTATACAGTTTTACACAGAACAGAGAAGAATGAACATTCATCGAAACCCAAGAACCGAAGAAGATGAACTCTTTCTCTCAATCTTTCAAATTTAAACATAAATTAAACCCATTTCTTGTTTTTCCCATTACAAGCAAATTTGTTTTTCATCCATATAATTGCAGGTTTTACAATAGCAACAACCGGACTATGAAGATCACAGTCTCTGGCTTGAAACTCAAACAAATTTGAAAAAAAAAGAAAAAAAAGAAAAAACCCGATTCTTCTACCTCTATATGTGCAAAAGATTTTTTCTAAATTTTCTCTAACTCTGCACTATCCCTACTTGTTCAAGATCTGAAGAAGTGAGATTGTTGCCAATTCTTCTCTCTCTGCTTAAAAGCCTTTTCAACGTTCTCAATCTGTTTGTCACAACCGATCCCGTTTCTTCATCGGCGAAACAGCCGCCGGCGCCGGATGTAGAGGGCTCGTTGGGAATGTCAATTACCACCATTCCATTTCCATCTGCCCTTGTATTTGCTGAAGAAGAAGAAATTTGAGATTCTTCCAAACAAATCCCTCTTGAACTGACCTGCATTTGATTCCCCCAAAACAGAACATTTGTAGGAAAAATTGGAGACTCCATTGAAGACCCAGATTCCAAATTATGTTCAGAATTGGATTCCGTGGGGATCACTGGGTTTCTACAAAGAGGGCAAGTGGAATTGGATTTGAACCACATATCAATACAGTCCACATGGAAGCCATGGTTGCAGATCGGAAGCAACCGAGCTTTCTCACCCTCACTTAACTCCGACAAACAAACAGCACATTCTAATCCCTCTTCGAAATCCGCCGGCGAGAACACCACGACCGGAATGGACTGCAGCAGGGCGGAATCAAGCCCTTTATGTAATGTAGAAGAAACAGGGGATTCGTGATTGGCGGCGGAATCCGGCGAGGATTGGTGAATGTGAGATAAGAACCAGCGGGAGTAAAGCTGGAGAATGAGAACGAAGGCAATGACTAAACAGAGGATTAAAATGGCGGCGAGCATGATTTTGCCGGTGAGTTCCATGGCAAATGAACCCCCAAATGGGCGGTTGATTGTGGATGCGTGCTCTTCCATGGGGGGAAATTGAAGAGAAATTGGGAAATGTGAAATGGGAAGAAGAAGAGGGAGAGATTTAAAGAAGGAGGGAGAGGGAAGACTCAGGGGTGGACTTTTTATATTGCTCTGTTTGTGCAGAGAAAGTGGACGACGAAGAAGAAGAAATGTTGGAGGAGAGATGGTTTGTTATGGTTTTAAGTAGGACGGTTGAACGAACCGAAGTGCTTAACATAAAGCCATCACGTCGTCGTCTTTCGTTTCCCCTTCTTCACGAAATTGCGGTCTTGACTTGGTCAGTCCCTTTTGCCTGCTTTTTAGACTCTAAACACCACTTTTATATTCTTCCCTCCATTGCTCTCTTCAAATCACTCTTCAACCCCAACCATTTTGATTATGCAACTCCAACTATAAGGCTATAGGCCTTAGATTGAGTTTGTTTTCTTTTTTTCTTGATTGAGTTTAATGTTAACTTTTTCTATTTTGGTTGGATTGGTTTGGATCTACATCATCGACTTGGAAAGAAAATTACCTTACATCTCATCTCTCCTACCAAGCTCCAAAATATCTATCATTCTCCAAACGAGAACCTCCACCCCTCATCAAGCAAAATTATCCCTTAATTAAACAAATTAAACATCAGAATGATACCATAGAATGAGGAAATTGAACGAAGTAGCAAAGAGAATTCTTCGTTTGGAGTGGCAAGAGAATACTTTGTTTAAAATGGCAAGGGGAAGAAGGAACAGACGCGTTTGGAACAACAATAGAGGAGAGGAATTTATAGGAAACCCTAATCAGATCTAGAGAAAAACATGCAACGAGAGTACCACCTTAAACATAGATTTATAGATCTGTGAAGGGTTAGACGAAATAAAGTTAGAGGCTTTAAGGATCTAGATCTGGTTTCGACGGAGATAAAGAGACGTGAAACAAGATCCGAGGTGGCATCGACGAAGATGAAAGAGACGAAAACCACATTTGAGGAGTGGAATCGATAAAGAAGATAGAGAGAAAAAGCATATATGAGGAGTAGAATCGACGAAAATGGAAGAGACGAGCCAAGATCTTAGCACTACATTCGACAGAGAAAAAGAGAGATGGAAGAGATGAGCTAAGAGACGAGTGAGACGAAACCGGGAGGTTGCAAATAGTGAACATTGTAGAAATCGTAGGTTAGGGAATAGTAAATACTATTGTTAATTTGGGTATAATAGTTGGAGCCCCAAACTTGGAGTGGGCTATTATAGCCCACTCCACCCCACTCTAATCTGAAGCCCAGACAACCCATAAGGGTAATTGTAAGTATAGTAATTATGCCTAAAGTATTAGTAGATATAACATAATGCAAAATAATTTGGAGTATAGCAAAAGTTAGATTTAGCTTTCAAAGTCTATCAGTGAGACTTTATCACTAATACAAGTCTATCAACAATTGAGTCCACCAATTTTTTTTCCTAAAAGTGTTACTCATTGCTTATATTAAGGGTTTGATTGGGCTTCCAACTTTAAGTTGGTAGGAAGGACTATTATAGCTTAGTCTATGTTTGAGTTTTAAATACAATAGTAGTGTTTACAACTATTTATATCTTACAATTAACTATAGTCATACTATTTACAATCATTTTCTATTATAGTGTTTACTATTTACTACTCATCTTCTCTATCACTGTTTGTTACAATGTTTACTATTTTTTCTACCCAAACTAAAATAGTTGCACCCTAAATACAAACTATTATGACCCATATGCTATAATAATCACTAACTATAATAACCAACTTAACTCTGTAGACGCACTTAAGCGTCTATTAAAGTTTATGAAAATTTTTAAAATCTTTATCTTGTTTTGGATCAAAATTTTGAACTTTTGGTGTTTGAGCCTAAACTAGTATTTTTAACCATTGAAACCTTCACTTTTGCTTAATTAGTTTAGACAAATACTCTCAATTAAAAGTTAGAAATTTGAATTTCCATGACCCCATATATAGTTGAATTTAAAAAAAAAAATCTTAATCTTTCATAAGTAAAGTGCATTAATTTAGATCATTTCATTTTAAATCGTTAATGCATAACTTTCACCTGTGAATCTAAGCTACTTTTAATTAATGAATGATTTTTTTTTTCCATTTTTGTACTCCTTTATTTTTATGGATGGACCTATTTAGGAAGAGTTAAGTAGCTAGTAAGGTAGGATTATGAGAGAAGATTAATTTTATTAGGTGATTTGAGTCGACTTAAAATGAAATCAAGAGAAAATAGTTATAATCACGATATGATTTAAATTGATTCACTTATAAAGCTCTAAAATTTAAATTGATAGAATTATTTTTAGAAGTTCTAATTAAAGAAAATTTACTTAAATTGAGTCTAATTCCTTTTAATTTTTATGTCTCAAGAAATTATAAATTTTATGTATGGAATATATATTATAACTACTCTAACTCTAACTATATATAATATAACTCTAAAATATTAATAGGATAAATGATATAGGATTTGTTTGTGATGACTTTCAAAGCACTTTGAATGTCCATTCTAAAGAGACCATTAGTTTATTTGTTAATAGGAACACATATTTATTCTTTATTATTGTTTGCTACATCTTTCTCTACTCTTTTATTTATTTATTTTTTCAAAGAATTGAATGTATGTTAGTTTTTTCTTTAACAAAGAAAGAGAATAGATAAATTATTGGCCAACCAACCTTAAGAAAGACAATAGTAGAATGATGTGGGAGTGTGGGGATTGGCCTACAAAATTGAACAAAACTAATTAATAATTTATGGTGTAGACTTTGTAAAATAAGACTAAAAACAGTGTTACAGTGTTTATTTGTGTGGCTATCATATCATCATATTGTGCCCCATTCACCCAGGCATGCTCACGTGGAACCAACCCCCTTCACCTACATTTCTTTTCTTTTTTTATTTTTAAAATAACTCTCAATTTTTTTTACTCTTTTTATTGGTCTTTATTTAGAGTTAAAAACTCGTCTAAAATTAACGTTTAAATGCTTTGAATTTGATATTTGGCTCATTCACCTAATATGCTTATATAGAATCAACTTTTTAAATTTATGTCGTAGTTATATTTGTCATATTTACTTTATTTATGATTTTATCACTAGGATTTAGAGAACTGTACTATATAAACTCTCTAACTTTAAAGTGATTTATAATCTATAATTTGAATTATTCTCTCTAATAATAAGTTATTCTCCCTGGTGCAATGGTTGATCCTTGGCCTTTGATATTCTTTTTCAATATTAATAATAATAAGTTGCTCTCTTTACCATGGATGTAACTAACATATTGTTAGTAAATCACGTAAATCTTTGTATTGATTCTCTATTATTTTACTATTGTCGATTTCTTAGCGATTAAGTCTCTTTTTTTTTTTAGTCTAGCTACCATTAGTTTTCGTTTTTACTGTAAGTAGGGCAGATTAAATTGAGTTTGAAAGTTAAAAGATCAAAATCTTTCTTTTTAATAAAATCACATATCTCTAAAGAGATCTTGTCTAGTTTGGTTATTATTAATAATGAGTAAGGAAATATGATTACATAGAGTTGCTTATTTTGATTTATATATTTAGCTTCATTTTATTTGAATTGTATTCCTATAGGTCATCTTCTGTTTACTCAACTGAAAGGATTTTTTTTTCTCCCTTTTTTTTGGTCAAATCAAATTATTTTCCCCAAAGTAGATAGGAATTAGGATTTGAATGATGAAAAACATTTTAATTCTCATATTCACTCAATTGATTAAACAAACATTTACCAAAATCTTTTTGGAATTTCTTAAATTAATATACCAAGTCTTATATATTATTATTATTATTAGCATTGGAATAGATGAAAGGTAGTGATTGTAGTTCAATATCCACAATTCATTTGTGATTTTTATTTTTAGTTTTGAAAAAAAAAAAAAAAAAAAGTTAATTGAGACTCAAGGTATTCTCTTTTTTGATCCACCCACACACCTCAATTATGACTCTCTATAACTACAATAGTAATTATAGCCATAGGTAAATGAAATGACTTTAAATATCATAAATTTTTTAAAATTTAATGGAAATTAAATATATTAACTATCTAAAAACGAAAGTTTGGGGTAATGAGTTAATTATTATACTCTAGGTTTTTATAATTGGGTTTTAATAGTTTGTATTTGAGGTGTAGATTATTTAGTTTGGATTATATAGTATGTGTTTAAGGTGTAAACTATTTTAGTTTGAGAATGAAATAGTAAACACTATAGCAAAATAAAAAAAAATTGAGGAAAGTAAAATAGTAAAAATGGTCACAAATAGTAAATACTGTAGCTGGGGGTTTTGAAATAGTATTTATTGTAGCAAGAGGTGATTATTATAATCTTATGATAATCTTTACCCAAACACCTCTTAAAGAGATGTGCGACAGAAAAAACATGAAAACAATTAAAGAGATGTGCAAAAAACAATAATTTGTTTTAAAACAGTGTTTTTTTTAAAAAAAATAAGGTGAGATTTTATTTTATTTTTTCAATACAATTGAGATAAGAGAATTCAAATCACATACCTCATAATTACTAACACGTTCATATGATAATCGCTGGGTTTGACATAAGTAAAGTGAGATTTGGAACAGAATGATTAAAGTCCAATGATTTTTTCGGTGTTTTATATAACAAAACCATTATGAATGTCATGCAAGTGCCATTGAGTGGCTCTGCCTCATTTTTTGGAAGCTGTTTGTCTCTTTACCAAACCACAAGTGGGCCGCCCAAGGCCCTTAATTGGATAAAAGGGTCGGGCCCAGTTGCCTGTCCAACAAGCCTGTCTCGTTTGGTAAGCCCATTTAATGCCCCCATGTCCCACGTGGAAGGCCCCATGGCCGTATATAGGCCCACTTTAGATTCTGAAAAGCCCTCTTAAAATGCTCATGTCCTTCATTTGGATAATTGAATTGGGCTCTCATGGGCTGGGCTGCTTCTCCGTCCATTTGGATTAAAAAAAAGCCCAACACTGTATATTCAATTTCAATATTTTGAGAAATTGCTAACGTTTTTAGGTTTATATCCCATTGTAGTCTTTTAGCTTTTAAGATCTCTGTTTTAGCCAATGAGATATGTGATTTGAATTCCTTTATTTATATTGTATTAAAAAAAAAAAAGGGATTTTTCTATTTTATTTCTCATCTTTGTTATACTTTTAACAAAAAAATAGATGTAACATAGCGTAAGTATGTACATTAACACAAGGATGTAACTTTGAAGTGGGTATTAAATAAAGCGTTTATAACAAGGACAATTATTTATGCTTTGTTTAGTGTCAGGATTTGGATAGAAATGATTTTAAATTCTAGGATTTTAAATGATGAAAATTATTTCAAATTCTTATTTGTGTACGAAATTAAATTGATTTGAAATCGTTGAAACTAAATTTTATTGTTTGGATATTCACGAGAAAGGAAATGAAAGTATAGCATTATTACTTATTTACACTTACACTTATACAAACATTATATCAGTAATTATGAAACTCTTTTATATATTAGGTTAAATTATATAAAATACCACAAAACTTCGTATTTTGTGTAAAAATATCCATAAACTTTCAAAAGTTTTACAAGTATCTTTAAACTTCCAAAATGAGTTAAAAAAAATATCCTTATTAGTTTTAGAAGGACACCGTTAGTGTTTTATATCAAAGATACCCTTAAACTTTTAAAAGTTTCAAAAACATAAAAAAAAAAAAAAAAGTTTTAAAATATCCTTACTATTTTATGAATATAAACCGTTAGTATCGTCTTACATATTTTTCCATCTTTTTTCCTCCCATCCCTTCTTCAATACCCTCTTACTTCTTTTTTAACCCTTTGACATTTGTTAATCTAAAATAAGCAAATAAATAAAATTGTACACTCCAATTAAGAAATATGGACTATAGTAAGAAGAAAGAGAATAAAGAAAACACCAAAGAATTTTAGGACTTAAATGTTTTAACATAGTTGTACAACTTAATAAAACTTCAAACACATTGATTACCATATTAACAGTAGGAGCATTTTCATTTTATTTTTATTTTAAAGTTATTTTTGCAACGAGATATTAACCGTTTTTGTTCATATACTAACAGTGAAAGTGAAGGTATTTTAAAACTTTTCTTTAAATTAAGGGTATTTTTGAAACATTTGAAAGTTGATGGGAATTTTTGAAACAAAACTTTAATGATTTCCATTAAAAAAAAAACCAAGAAACTCGTTTTAAAAGTTTATTTAAATGGTATTTTTAAAACTTTTAAAACGTGAGAAGTATTTTTGACACACAATACAAAATTTAGAGACAGTGTTTATAATGAAGGTATTAAAAAATTCAACCTATGAGCAAGTCTAAAATAAGAAACAAGTGTACAAAAACGAAAATTATAGCAATCAAGGATTCTCAGCATTTAACCCAAATATGTAGGCTATGTTTGAGAGTTTCAAAGAAAGGATGAATGGAGATCAACCGTGAATAAAGAAGGGGCAAACTCGGAAACTAATTTTCAAAGTTTAAACGGAAAATTGTATAGGTAAAAACAATATTTGAAATTGTTAGATGAGAAATTTCGGCCGATTAAATTTTGCCACGTCATCACAACAGAAGCTCAAGCCCAGTATGAAAATTATAAATAGATTGAGTCAAGTAATTAAAATTGCTCAGGTCTAACCGATGCCCATGTAAAGTCCTTGAAATTATAACATGCTTTTACATAGGAATTAAGGAAGAAATATATTTAATTTTCACATAATTTCCATTTAATTTTCACATAATTCATTAAAATTATATAGCATAAAAATATGCATTAAGAAACATAAAATTACAACGTGCATTTACATAGGAATCAAGAAAGAAATTGACACTTACCCTTGAAGAATATCTTCTTCGCATAAATCCCTTGATCCAGATCACAAACCCTTCGTTCTGGATCTCAATCACCAAAATATGGAATCCCAATTGGGCACCACCACTTGAGAACCCTTTATATTCTCTTGGGAATGAGAATGTGCATGAATAGTGGGCTCTGCACAAACTTTTTGGAAAGGGGATAAAAGGATGGGAGGGAGGAGAAGATTTTTCCAAAAAGCTCTTGTCTATGATCTAGAGGAAGAGGAGGAACTTTTGAATTGTTCAACTCACTGCACATTATTTTTAGCTGAGAGAAATTAGGAGGAGGGAGTTGTAACTCTCTTCCTTTAATTTAATTAAATATAAATATAATGTAATTTAATTAAAATAAATAATATATATATATATATATATATACTATACTATATGTTATATCAAATATAACACATATCCTATAGTTTTATATTGTATTAAATACAATATAACCTATAATTTTATTTTCTCTCAACAATGCATGACATTTAATCTAAATAATATTTATATTAAATTCAGTTATATGAATCTCATCCATACAATTAATATCCGAATCATATTCAAATATTTTAATTCCTCTCAACTATTTATGGTATTTAACATAAATCATATTTATATTAAATTTAATTATATGAATCTCATTCATATAATTAGTATTTGAATCATATTCAAATTCTTCTCAAAATACTTTATATTATAATTTATCAAATACATTATATTATTATATCACATATAATTAATTAGTTAAATTAACTATATCATATATAATTAATTCACTCGCTTAATTTGAACAATTCGAATTAATCTAAAATTAATTCTCAATTAAAACCCTATTGAGCTACAAAGGGGACCTTATGGACCTGTAGATTGAAGCTTCAATGGTACTTGGATAATTAATTAATCTCTTTAATTAAATTACCTAACATCTGTTAACTATCGACCAAATTACCTTTTTGCCCTTGTAGTTACATCTAACTTTTTAAGTACCACTGATTTCTCTAATGAATAATAAATGATAGTCCAACTATGACCAAGTCGCTCTCGGGCCAAAAGAGGGTGTAGCCACATTGTTTAAACCCCAGAATCAGCCCTTAAGAGAGCAATTTATCTACTTACCTCGACATTAGGGAATGAGCAAATTTCGTCTTGTGTAGTTGTGTTCCCAACTCCCCAATCAGACGAATCTCCAAAATGGTAGGCATGTTGAGTTGACAATTTGGCCATTCTCACCCATACAAATCAAAGGACCGCCTTCATAGGCAGGAGTTCACAACTCATTTATGACTCAAGTTATGTCACCAATGGTCATCCTTGTGAAATGTAAGTCTCTATTAGTAATGGTGTTATATAATAAGACTAATCATTTCGTGGTCCGGTCATATACAAACTGTTTGTATAGGATACCCCCGCTCACATGTCTATACATAAATAATTAGGATAAGATCATTTGTAGCACTTTACAATACTCGTAACATCTACAAAGCGGGTCGTATCCGTAGTGTCACCAGGATAAGGTACCCAACCTTATCCATCTACTATAGACCATTTAGGTTATTATTTAAACAAGATCCACCTGTATATCTCTACATACTTGTTTAAATTACATAAAATAACCTGGGATCTTAGTTTATTGGATTGAGTGTATGCTCATAAAATAACAATTATTTTATTAATAACAATTTGTTTATACAATATTTATAAACTATGAGAATTCAAGAGATTTATGACACCAATCCTGACAATATGTAAGATCCATAACGAAAGGTTCGTGATTCAGATCGAGGGATTTACGCGAATAAGGTATTCTTCAAGGGTAAGTGTCAATTTCTTCCTTAACTCCTATGTAAAAGCATGTTGTAATTTTATGTTCCTTAATGCATATTTTTCTATTATGTAATTTTAATGAATTATGTGAAAATTAAATGGGAACGTTCCCCGCTTCCGCTGTGAAACCTTCGTGTGTTTTCCTTCAATTAGTATCAGAGCGATCGTTTTAATTCCTATTTTTTATTTCCATAATTTAATTACAGAATCATGGTGGGTTGCAATCTGTAAATTTTCATGTTGATGAATGGTTTGCATTATGGATGTTTTGGGGTTGGATCTTAGTTATACTACTTTGATTTTAAAAATTTGATTCATAAGAGTCCGTTGTTTTAGGCGTTAAATGCTATCAAGTTTGTATTTTTTAATGTCTTGAGTCAATCGTGCTGTTCCCGGAGACTTTCGGGCAAAAACGGGGCTCAAACCAGACGAGATTCGAAGAAGATCGAATCTGTACAGTAGGCGACTATACAATAGCGTCGATGTGATGGACGAAGTTTTTCTCCGTAGTGTCGGATGCTAGGGCACGACGTCACGACACTTCGAGACAGAGAAGAAGTGCGTTTCAGCACCAGTTCACATGCGATTCAGTTTGATTTGGAGCTGGTTCGAGTCCGGTTCGCTTGGTTCGAGCGGTTCAAGGGTGGTTCGGTTGCTGGAGGTCCTATTCATGCTGTTTCAAGACCCAATTCACCTATTTAGAACCAGTTGGATCTTTTATTAATATAATAGGTAGTTTTGATTAATTAAATTAATATAACATTAATATAAATGTTATATTAATTTAATTAATGCTTTAGAAGTCCAATCCCGCTCCATAATTTCTATTTAAATTATGTATATGATGTATGGTTTAATTTTGTTATATATGTCATAATGTATGTTATATAGTAAAATCCCACCATAGGTTATGCATTACTCGTGCATCATTTATATTATAAATTTTATAATATATAGTTGTACGTTTTAATTTTATAGCGCTCATGCATCATATAATATAAGTGTTATACTATATGCTTGCATGTATTAATAACATAGTCATGCATCATTTATATTATAAGTGTTATAATATAGTTGTATGTATGGATGGATGGATGTTATTAATTGTTTCATTACCTTATTGTATAAGTATTATATATGGTTTGTAATGAAATGGGAATTGCATGATGCATGACATTACTTTAGATAATTTTATAAAATATGTCATTCGGTGCAATGTATGGTTTTAATTTGTTTTATTTTTTATAAGATTTATAACTAAATAAAATTAGAAATTAAAATCAATAATTCAAAATTGCATGTAAACTTAAGTAAAATTATTTTTGTAAATAGTTTTAAAATTTGATTCACATAGATCTAAGATCACAAATTTTTTATGAGATTATAAATTGATTAATATTTTTAATCATTTTAATAGGATTAAATTGGTTATAATAAAAGATTAAAATTGTAGCAAATATATCTATAAGGGACCTTTTGTCTAAGGTTAGTTCTGTCTAGGCTGGGGTATTTACGTTGATGGAAATGTAACACCCCTACCTGGGAACTGACCTGGAAAGATGAATTAGATAGATTTTCTATAAGCATGCAATTGTTGATTAACGTTTGTTAAAGTGAACAAACATTAATCAAAATTGTTTAACTATCCAAAGTAAGTGTTACTTTTGGGAAAACTTAAACAACCACTTAGTAAAAATAATTAACTATATTTTTTTAAGTAAATTAAACCCTAGGTTATTAAAATACTCAGTGGGAGGAAAAAGATGTATATAATACATCAAATTTCACTCACGTTTCTCCTTTTATATTCACATTGTGGGACTCATGCTTGGCCTCAAGGCGCCCTGGGAGCGTCCCCTTTCGGATGGTGTTTGCATGGTTCAATATCAAGGTGAATGGAGAGAGTATTTATGGTAAGTGGGAAAGGGATGTGTGTCAACATACCCTACAGCCTCCTTCATTGGTTTACACTGTGAGATCTTCTTACACGGCCTTGAGGCGTCCTGGGAGCGTCCCCCTTCGGATGGTTTATGCAGTAGGTCAATATCAAGGCGACCTCCAGAAATGGATAGGATCGCTTTAGTTTTAGCCCTAATCGATTTTCCCTTCAGTTTGCTCATTGGGGCAGAACTCTAGGGTCTAAAATGAAGGGTCACACACTTACGAGAAATTGTTAAGCTAGTTAATGATTTTTTGGCCAAATAAATGATGACTAATTGTTATAGGAATAAGAGTTACTTTGGTGTAATGATTGGTTGAGAATGTCTCAGTATAGTGAAAGGACAAATGACTACCCTTCGGTTGCTTCAGTCCTAAGTCACTGAAGCATCATCGCAAAATTAGATGTTAAATGGGGTTCATTTAGTTTCTGCTAAATTTGATTGGATATTTTAGAGTTGTGCTAAAATCTAATGTAGACTAATTTATTTCTTTTTTAGCAAATATGTCAAACTGTAATTTTCCATTAGTTGCCTCTAATTTGACTATTTTTAATTATTCAATGTGGAAAGATTCAATTAAAATCTTTTTTGTGGTTAGCAATCTCAACATTGTCATGACTGAGGATTTTCCTCAAGTCCCAACCTCTAATGCAACACGAAATGTTTGTGATGCATATGAGATATGGACAAAGGCTAATTCTAAGGCCAGAGTTCACATTTTGGCAAGCATACCTAATGTATTAGCCAAAAGATTTGAGAGCATGGTCACTGCACATCAGATCATGCAATCAATGCAAGAATTATTTGAGTGGAAGTTCTCACAATTCAAGCAAAATGGGGTTGTGAAACCAGTAATATCAGCTCTTTAGATAAACTCCAGTCTATATTGAATGTCAAAGAACAAATATGGAAAGCAATTGTTGCTAGATCTAATGAAGTTAATCAACGAGGATCGTCCTCTAAGATGAAACTTGGAGTTTATGATATGAGTTGTGAAGTTGATCCCACTACTCTCCAGAGAAGGAAAAACTCCGAAAAAATATGATTTATTTGTCTTGGAGACATGCTTAGTAAAGAATGATGATTCTACCTGGATAGTTGATCCAGGAGCTACTAATCACACATGTTCTTCTCATCAAGGATTTAATTGCTAGAGACAATTGGTAGCTGGAGAGATGACTCTTAAAGTTGGTACTGTTGAGGCCATTTCAGTTGTTGCCGTAGGTAGGCTTAAGTTATTTTTTTTGACAAGAAACGATATATGTTATTGGATGATGTATATGTAGTATCTCAAATCAAGAGGAACTTAATTTCTATTTCTTGTCTGATTGAACAAAAGTACTCCTTATCCTTCTCTGAAATAAAGTGTTTATTTTTAAGAATGAAATGAAATTAGGCTTTGGTTCAATGGAAAATAACTTATATGTACTAAGGTCATTAGTTACAAAAGTCGTGCTAAATACTGAAATGTTCAAAATTGCAACAATTGTTAAAAGACCAAGAGTTTCTCCTAAAGAAAATGCTCATCTTTGGTGATGTGAATTCAACCATTGAACCATTGCATGTACCTAAAGGACCAATTACAAGAAGCAAGACAAAGAAGATTCAAGAGACATTCACACTACATCTTCAAAAACTAGCAAATTCACAAGAACCGATAAATAATTTTGAGACCAAAGTTTTATATAATGTTAGTTCAATGATTCAAGAAGATAATGACATGAAGATGGTATGGAAAAAGTTCTATAGTTTGGAAGATGGCATGGTGGTAAAAAAAAGTGTGCAGATTTTGTGAAGAAAATGTTGTCAAGTGTGCACTGCATGGGAAAATGTGATGTCAAACCTTATCAAACGTGCATAACTACTTTGCCGCCTTCTAGAGGAGATATTTAAGGCAATTTTAAGACTGTCTACTTTCTTAGTTTTGCATTTTGACTTATGATTTAGTATGCAATTAAGTTTCAAGTTTCTAGGTGTTATTTTCTACAATTTGCAATTAATTGTATTTGAATGACTTTTGAGTTTCTTAGTTTATCCACGACCATTTGGCCTATAAAATGGCTTGTAATGTTCTTCAAAACTCAGATGATTGATAGTAAAAAGCTTGTGCTTATTCAACCCTTTGGTGTTGTCTTTTTTCTTTCAAATCTTGCTTTAGATTTGATATTTAAATCAATTCATTAGATTAATCTCGATCAAGCTAATTCTGGAGTGAGTTGTCTTAGGATCTAAGAGTGACTATCATAGATTCTAAGTTTGATCTAAGTAGCTTTCTTTGTGAGTGTTTGAAAGGATCCTAGAATGACCTCTAGCTTTGTATCCAACAAGCATCGCGGGCACTTATCATTTGGCATCCAAGGTTAGGTCACATCAATCTCAATAGGATTGAAAGGTTGGTAAAAAGTGGACTTCTAAATGGTTTATAAGAAAACTCTTTACCTATATGTGATTCAGCCTTGAAGGCAAAATGACGAAACAACCTTTTAATAGAAAAGGTTATAGAGCTGAAGAGACCTTGGAACTTATACATTCAGACCTCTGTGGTCCGATGAATGTAAGAGCACGATGAGGGTATGAATATTTCATATCTTTCATATATGATTATTCTAGATATGGGTATCTATCAACATAAGTCTGAAGCACTTGAAAATTTCATGGAGTACAAGACTGAGGTTGAAAACTTGTTAGGTAAAAAAATAAAAACACTATGATCTGATCATGGTGGAGAATATATAGACCTATGATTCCAAAACTATATGATAGAACATAGGATTACGTCCTAATTCTTAGCCCCTGATACACCTCAACAGAATGGTGTATCGGAAAGGAGAAACAGAACCCTGTTGGACATGGTTTGATCAATGATGAGCTATGCTTAACTTCCTGACTTGTTTTGGAGATTGCAGTAGATACTGCAGTTTATATTTTGAGCAGCGTTCCCTCGAAGAGTGTTTCTGAAACACCTTTTGAGTTATGGAGAGGTCGTAAAGGTAGTTAGGCCACTTCAAAATTTGGGGGTGTCCAGCCCATATGCTAATGGCAAACCCCAAAAAGTTGGAACCTCGTTCAAAAGTATGCCTTTGTAGGTTGGCCCAAGAAACGAGAGGTGGGTACTTCTTTGATCTAAGTGAGAATAAAGTGTTTGTGGCAACAAACGCTAACTTCTAAGAAGACCACATACAGGATCATAAACCACGAAGCAAAATTGTTTTAAGTGAATTTTCTAATGAATCTACTGAGACTTCAACAAAAGTTGTTGAAGAGGCAGATACATCAACAAAAGTTGTTGATGTGGGATCATGTAGTCATACACATCCATCTCAATAGTTGAGATTGCCTCGACGTAATGGGAGAGTTATGAACCCATCTATACATTACATGGGTTTAACAGAAGCCCAATACATCGTAGTTGATGATGGAGTTGAGGATCTATTGTCTTATAAACAAGCAATAGAAGATGTTGACAAGGATGAATGGATTAAAGCCATGAATAAAAAAACGGAGTCCATGTACTTCAATTCCGTCTAGGAGCTTGTAGATCAACCAGATGGGGTAAAACCTATAGGTTGTAAATGGATCTACAAGAGAAAAAGAGGTGTAGATATACCCAATTTGAGTGCGTGGACTATGAAGAAACTTTCTAATCTATTGTCATGTTAAAGTTTATCAGAATTCTCTTGTCTATAGCCACATATTATGACTATGAAATATGGAAAATGAACGTCAAAACTGCCTTTTTAAACGATAATCTTGAAGATACCATCTATATGAATCAACCAGAAGGATTCATTGAACAAGATCAAGAGCAAAAGGTTTGAAAGCTTAATCGATCCATTTATGGACTGAAACAAGCATCTTAATCTTGGAATATAAGGTTTGATGTCGTGATCAAATCTTATAGCTTTGATCAGAATGTTTTTTGGGGTTGATGCCCTAAATCTCGTAGGGTCTTGTAGTTTGTAAACACCTGTATGAACAAACATTTTGTGATGTATAATATGAGATATTTTATTCACTACTGTCTATGAAATAGGAGATATTTTAGTTGCATTAACCACAAACCAATAAACTAAGATCCCTGGTTATCGTTGTAACTTAAGCATATATGTGGAGACATACAAGTGGATCGTGCTTTAAGTGATAACCTAAATGGTCTTTAATATATGGATAAAGGAGGGAAACCTTATTTTCATGACGCTACGAGTGTGACCCACTTTGTAGATGTTACAAGTGTTGTAAAGTGCTACAAATGGTCTGATCCTGACCATTCATGTATTAGACATGCGAGCAGAGATGCTATATACAAAAGATTTTATATAAGATCAAACCATGAAATGTTTAGTCTCGTTATATAACGTCGTTCATGACAGAGACTTTCATTTCACTAGGATGACCACAGGTAACATGACCTTAATCCTAAGTGAGTTGGGAACTTCTGCTTATGAGGGCGGTCCTTTGATTTTATGGGTGCGAGTGGCCAAATCGCCGACTCAAACCTACCATTTTGGGGATTCATCTGATTGGGGAGCTGAGAAATCAGCTATATAAGACAAAATTCACTCCTTCCCCGATTCGGGGGTAAGTAGATAAATTGCTCACTTAAAGGCTGATTCCCAGGCTTAAACAATGTGGCGCCACACCTTCTCTTGGCTCGAGACAGGTTTACTCATAGTAGGACTATGAAGTATTGTTCATTAGAGGAATCAGTGATACTTAAGGAGTTAGATGTAATTACAGGGGAAAAATGGTATATTGGCTCGACTGTACTTACGAGCGATTTGTGAAGGTCATTGTACTGTTGATTGGTTGTCGGTCTTTAGTGGAGTGTCCGACAATTAACGGATGGTGGATATCGTGATTAAAGAGTTTAGTCAATTATTCACGTACCGTTGGAGCTTCAAGCCACAGGTCCATAAGGTTCCCTTGGTAGCTCAATGGATTCATGTTGAGAATAAGTTTTTGGGTTAGTTTGAAGTGTTCAAATTAACAAGAGCAAATTTGATTATATATGATATAATTAAATTGCTTCAATTATATATGATATAATTGATTTGATGTATTAGATACATTAATTGGAGGGATTATTATTAAATGCCATAAAGGAGAAAAAGAACTATGGTTTACATATTACATGTGATGAGATATTAAAACTATAAGTTATGAATATATTAATTAAATCAATTATAGGATAATTGGTTTTGGTTTTTTCTCCTAATAACCAACTTAGTATGAAGTTGTGATTAGTTATGGTAACTGATGGATAAAATGAAAATCGTTTTCATTTTTTCATAATGCAATCATTAAGCGATCGATAATTGAACGCACAAAAGAATATAGCTATAGATAGCTTGAGAGCATAAATGATCGTGCATCAAGTTTGCTATACGATAGACACTTATTTCCTAAATGATTGAGTACTCAGTCTATACGATAGACTCCAGATATCTCCCACTTACTCTATCATCTATACGATATGTCAATTCCTCCTTCCCTATACCAAATCCATATAGAGCCCACAACTTCTGGATTCTCATACCGAGAATAGCGAGGTAGCCTCGTGGTGGTGTCTGCTTACTATTCAAGGGTCGAGTGTTACTCGTTTCTGTTCGAGGAGATTGCTGAGGCGTGACATTCGTGTTGTTGAATGTTCATGTTGTTAGATCGAGGGGAACGAGAAGAAAATTTCTTCTAGGGTAAGTTCACTTGATCCTTAGTGTTATTTTTATGAAGCGTGCTGTAATTTAGAGTTTATGCATAACTATTGCTGTTTGCTTGTAAATGTGTATGTTCTGTCACAATGGGATTTGGAATTATCTTGCTTCCGCTCACTGGTTCTCTTTGTATAGAGTTCCTTCAATATTGATGATCCTTGTGTTTACAAGAAAATCATCAACAGCTCAGTAGCTTTCCTCATGTTGTATGTGGATGACATTCCTACTCATTGGAAAATGTAGGTTTTCTGACTGATGTAAAGAAATGGTTGGCCGCCCAATTCTAAATGAAATATTTGGGAAAGGCGCAATTTATTCTAGGGATCCAAATCATCAGGCATCGTAAGAACAAAAGTTTGGTCTTGTCTCAGGCATCGTATATTGATGAGATGCTTGTCAGATATTCGATGTGCAATTCCAAGAAGAGTTTGTTACTTTTCAAGCATAGAATTGTATTGTCTAAGGAACAGTGTTCTAAGACTCCTCAAGAGGTTGAAAAAATGAGACGAATTTCCTATGCATCGGTTATTGGTATCCTTATGTGTCCAATGTTATGTACCAGACCTGACATTTGCTTGGCAGTAGGAATTTTTCAGTCAATATCAATCCAATCTAGGATTAGATCACTGGACAACAGTCAAAACAATCCTCAAGTACCTTCAGAGAACAAGGGACTATATACTTGTGTATGGAGATAAAGATTTGATCCTTACAGAATACACAAACTCTAACTTTCAAACTGATTAGGATTCTCAGAAATCCACATCAGGGTTAGTGTTTACTCTAAATGGAGGAGCTATAGTTTGGCGAAGCATCAAGCAATGATACATCACATACTCCACTATGGAAGTAGAATACGTAGCTACTTGTGAAGCTGCTAAAGAGGCTGTTTGGCTTGAGAAGTTCCTTAGGGGGTGTTTGATAAATGGGTATGAGTTATTGAGTTGGGTGGGTATTTATTACCCATGTTTATTAAGCCCATAAAGAAAACCTATGGGTTATTAAAACCCCATTTTTTACCCACTCAAAACTCTCTTTTTTTATCCCCTCAAAACTAGGACCTTTTATATCAATATGGTTGTTTTCAAAACTTATTATATTAGAGAAATATTAGATAGTCGAGGGTTGAGGATTCGACTAATGTAGAGGTCGAACGTTGAGAACTCGACAAACAAAGAAAAACTTGGAAACAATATGTATATTAGGGTTGTCGTAGGTTGAAGTTTCGACATACATAACTCGACAAACAAAGAAAAACTTGGAAACAATATGTATAAAGGGTTGTACATAAGTCGAAACTTCAACCCTCGCCAAGTGAAATCTCGCTAATTTTGTGTTGAGGATCTCGCTCTAGAAGTAAATCTCGCTAATTTTGTGATGAGGATTTCGCTCTAGAAGGAAATCTCGCTAGAAATGTGGGTTGAATCTCGCTAATTTTGTGATGAGGATCTCGCTCTAGAAGAAAATCTCACTAGAAATGAGGATCTCGCTCATGAAGATCCTCATGAGCGAGATCCTCATTATTTTTTTATTTTTTTTTATGGAAATATGTTATTTCTATTTACTTGACTTTACTATTTGTATTTACTTGACTTTACTAGCAACGTGGCTGCTACTTACTTTCAACTAACATTCAAATTAATTTCACTCTTTAATTAATGAGGTTAAATTAATTTCACTCTTTAATAAATGCACCCAACTCTCTCCAACAACCACTTCTTTCTCCCTCTTCTATTTATAGATGACTTCCCACTCATACGTTTTATATTTCCACTGTCTTTCTCCACCAAAAAATGTATGCTTTTGTTGGTTACTCTTTAGTTCAATTTATATTTTTTTGTTGGTTACTCCTTAGTTCAATTTATTTTATTTTATTTCTAATCTAATAATCATTATTTTGTGTTTCTTGTGGGGTCCAAACTAATTGCACAAATCATTCCTAATTAGTTTGAGGAGGTTTGTTATTTTGAGGTTCAGAGTATTTTCCTTTTTTAGGACTTATTTTTTTATTTTTTTAATGGAAATATGTTATTTGTTAATTGTTTGTCACATTTTTCTGGGAATACTAGTTCACTGTTTTTTTTTTATTATGGTTGGCGACATTATATTTTTTAATTTGATACTTCTCAAATTTTTGATAAATTATGGGTGAAATAGTATTGTTATGTAATTTTTTTTTTATCTAATAGTACGTTCATTTCAATGGGTGAAAAACAATGAGGATCTTGCTCATGAGGATCTTGCTCATCATAAGCGAGATCCATGAGCGAGATCCTCCTCATGAGTGAGATCCTCATTTTTTTTCACCTCCTCTGATACTTTTCAAATTTTTGATGAATTATGGGTGAAATAGTACTGTTATATAATTTTTTTTTTATCTAATAATACGTTCATTTCAATGGGTGAAAAAAAATGAGGATAGCGAGATCCTCCTCATGAGTAAGATCCTCATCATGAGCGAGATCCTCATTTTTTTCACCTCTTCTGATACTTCTCAAATTTTTTATGAATTATGGGTGAAATAGTACTGTTATGTAACTTTTTTTTTTATCTAATAATACGTTCATTTCAATTCTTTTTTTTTTTCAGCTTCAATAAGAACATATTCTATACATTTTGGTGTGTTATTATCAAGCTAGATTCAGGATTAATTTTAGTATGTCTTACTACGTTTCACAATCAAAATTGATTTTTTTTTTTAAATTATGTAATTGTAATGAAACGATGGTATTAATATTATAACCAATGTTTAATATTTGAAAAATATAGTTTCTAATAGCTGACATAAGAATTAAACAAATATTGCACACCAATATTCATACAATCGGTTCACCAAGTTTTGAAAGTATGGAAAAATGTATATTTTTTCTATATACATTGTTTTAACACATCTTTCGGTGAAAATTTGTTGTCCTAGGAACTAGGAGTATGACAAGTTTTTAGAAGCTGATACAAATTGTTCCTAAACCAATCTAGGAAAAAAAATAAGAAGAATAAGAAAGAGAGAGAGAGAGAAAAAAGAACCCACTAGGCCCTTAAAAAGACTTAACTAAAATACCCTCAACCATATCCTTAGGAAAAAAACCCACTAAGCCCTTGAAAACATTTATTTTTAGATTATTATAGGTACATTGGGAAATAACACCATAAATCTAAACTATAACATCGTTTGCTATTCTTTCTTAATCATGAAACATAATCCGCCAAATACCTTACCCTTTCAGGAACAACTTGTGTATCCCTTTCCCTATAAAGATGGATACTGTTGAAGACCTCTTTTCGATCATGAGAATTATTTCACACTCTCAAATACAGTTGTTCATAACACTAACCACGTTATTGAACAACTATCGAAGGATAGAGAGACAACCGACATATGCTAGGCACTGCATTAGGCAGTTGACCTTCTTTCGCCTAATTTACAAGAGTGACTTGGCATGTCGTGAAAGCACCCGAATGGATAGACATACCTTTATGATTCTACGTAATATGCTACGGTCGATTGGTTGTTTGGAACCAACAAGATGTATGGACGTCGAAGAGATAATTGTGATATTCCTACACATTCTTGCACACGATGTCAAGAATTGAGGGGTATGCAGAAACTTTTCGAGGTCTGGTGAGACAGTTTCAAGATATTTCAACGCAGTTCTTAGGGCAGTCTTACAACTATTTTGTTAAAAAAAACCAGAATCGATCACAAATACATGCACCGATGGAAGATGGAAGTGGTTTCCGGTACAAAAATGACTTAGTTTTTTACATGAATACGTCATAAATATGCATGCAACCATAGATTTTTTTTTTAATTCATTCTGATCACTTGAGAGAAACAGAATTGTCTAGGTGTGCTAGACGACACATACATTAAAGTGAATGTTAGTGTCGTTGATCAACCTCGATATAGGACGAGAAAGGGAGAGATTGCCACAAACGTTCTTGCGGTGTGTGATCAAAATGGGGAGTTTGTCTTCATTTTGCCAGGGTGGGAAGGGTTTGTAGCCAATTCAAGGGTTCTTAGGGATGCGGTTTCGCGACCGTATGGATTGAGGGTTCCAAAGGGTATTATAATAACTGTATACGTTATTTAAACATGTGTACATGCCACAACACATATGCATGACATTTCGAAACGTGTACAAGATACTATTACCTATGTGATGCTAGAGATCCCAACGCTCACTAGAAGAAATTCGGGCTTTAATGTCAGCTTTAAACCGACATTAAAGGGCTTCAATAACACAGCCTTCAATGTCGGTTACAATCGACATTAAAGACCTTAAGTGAAATTTCCAATAGACATTAAAGACCTTCAGTGAAATTTCCAACCGACATTGAAGGCTGTGTTATTGAGGGGAACTGAAGGATTCTTGGCGCCGTATAGAGGGGAATGATACCATCTCTTCGATTGGCGTGGAGCAGGAAACGCACCGACAACTGCAAGAGAATTTTTTAACATGAAACATTCTTCAACAAGGAACGTTATCGAGCGAGAGTTTCGGTTGCTAAAGAAGCGGTAGGCTATTCTTAGGGGAAAATCATTCTACCCAATACAAGTCCAATGACGAACAATAACTGCATGTTGCCTTATTCACAACTTGATCACAAGGGAGATAGGAATCGGTGCAATGCTTGACGTGCCCGATGAGGAGAATTCTACATCAGTTGGTCTTGATGGGGATCATATTGAATTTGTTGAATCATCGAAGGAATGTACCAAGTTCAGGGATGACTTAGCGGTTGAAATGTTTACTCAATGGCAAAGAGCCTGATTATTCAATGTTCATAGCTTACTTTTCTTTTACTACTGAATGGAATTTAATTATGGAACATTCCAAGTATGTCGTGAAAATGTTTTGTGCCAAGACTCTGTGTGAACAAGTTAAATTGGAACATATAATTTCAGCAGTTTATCCTTTGTTTGTGTATGTGTTTAATTTATAGCATCTTTTCATTCAACAAACGTATGCATGCAACATAATGGCAGGTAATGGTAAGAGGTATAAACACGTATGGTCGAAGGTGGAGGACGCTAAGTTGGTGGAAGCTCTATTGTATTTGGTGGAGACCAGTTGAAGGTCTGACAATGGGACGTTTCGACCAGGATACCTACAACATTTAGAGCGAATTTTGCATGAGAAAGTGCCCGGGTGCGCACTGAATCAAAACACCATTGAGTACAAGATGAGGAGTCTGAAGAAACAATACAACGCAGTATCAGAGATGTTAAGTCAGTTGAGGTTCGGCTGGAACGAGGAGTTCAAATGTGTCTGGGTCGAGAGGGAGATTTTCGATCTTTGGGTTCGGGTAAGATTCTAGAAAAAAAATGTACGGGTACGTGTTATAATATAAATATTAATAATGTGTATGTGTATCAATGCAGAGTCATCCCAATGGAAGGGGATGTGGAACAAGCCATTCCCACATTACGATGACCTCTCCACCGTATTTGGGAAAGACAGAGCAGTAGGGCAATCAAGTAAGGACCCATACGTGATGGCGACGAATGCATTCAGAGAGTTTGAAGATGAGATTCGATTTGGATCACAGGACTATCACAGCCTGACTGACGTTCAAGATGAAATAGATGAAGACCCAGCAGAGCAATCTACAGGTAGAACGAGTGTATCTGCCGAGTCATCTCGAGGCAGTAAGAGGAAGAGGCCATCATTCCAAGCTGAAATGATCGACATCATGAGATCGACTGTTGAAATGCAGAGCACACACATGGGTAGACTTGCATCGTGGCAAAAGGAGAAGTATGAGCTAGAGTTCGGGCATCTGAAGGAAGTAGTAAATGCCATATACAACATTGATGGCCTGGATGAGGATGATCAGGTCACCCTTATTGACCTCGTTGTCACAGACATTCAGAAGATAGATTGCTTCCTTGCAGTATCAGAACACATACGGAAGAGGTACTGCCTCCGTCTACTAGGAAGAAACATATAGACTGACCACACCCCTATATTTTGTTTATAGTTCTTTTGAATAACAGCAAATGGACAATGGACTGTCATGTCGAAAAGAATGATAACTTTTGCATACTTGAAAACATGTAATTTTTGTGTTTGTAAATATAACTAATATTATAAGTATCGAAAAGAACATATATTTTGTGAATTTTTTTTTGGATATATATACATACAAACATTCAATATGAAATATATATACCTTCAACATATATACAAACATTCAATATATATACATACAATATACAATATACCAATTAATTGAGTAGCAATATGAAATATATTTTGTTGGTATGTTTTACCGTTTGAAGAGAATTAGAATTATTACAGTTTTTGAAAAGAATATATGAAAAATAATCTATTATGTTCTACAAATTGAGAAAAAAATTGAGATTGTCCAGTTTATGTCATAAATGATTTGAGAAAATACGTGTATATTTGAAAATTAATCAACAATAGCAAAGCATAAAACTAAAAAAATAAAAGAATGAAATAAAAAACAAACAGAAAAAAAATAGAATTAATCTCATTCACAAAAAAACTGCATCAGATCCTCCAACTCAACTCTGCACAACAAACACAGACAATTTAACTCCCCATATAATTTAACTCTCCAGATAATAATTACCAACTCAACTCAACTCAACTCTATACTTTTATCACATACCAAACACCCTTTTACTGACTTGGAAGTTGTTCCAAATATGTCTTTGCCAATCACACTTTATTGTGATAACGGTGGTGCTATGGAAAATTCTAAGGAACCTAGGAGTCATTGAAGAGGCAAACACATTGAACGGAAATATCACTTGGTTCAGGAGATTGTGCATCGAGGTGACGTGACTATCATGAAGATTGCTTCGGAGTACAACATTGTTGATCCGTTTACAAAGGCTCTCACGGCTAAAATGTTTGAGGGTCATCTAGAAAGTCTGGGTCTACGGGATACGGGATACGCGGAAAATTATCTAGGGCAAGTGGGAGATGTTACTGGGGTATAGTGTTGGTGGGAATGTCCTAAAACTCACAGTTCGTAAATTTTTGTGTTAAACATTCTATTTATCTAAAATATTATTGAGTATTTTATTCAATAAAGTTGATGATATTACATTCTATAATGAAAATCCAATAAACATATCCATGGCTATAGTATGAATACTTTAACTTTATGTAGTGACATAAACATGATCAAGTTAATAGTATATAGCCTAAATGGTCTATAAGTATATGGATGAAATTGGGTATCTCATCCTGGTAACACTATTGGATGTGGCCCATTTTTGTATAGGTAATATAAATGATGTGATCCACAGATCATTCATGTAAAGACATGTGAGTGGAGGCATCCTATGCAATGAGTTTGCGTAAAGATTGGACCACGAAATAGTCACTTTTCTTTATAACGACCGTTTACTGTTAAAACTAACTATTTCATACTAAAGTAACCTAGGATAACTCGATTTTAATCTTGAGCTAGTTATGAACTTCTGTTTATTCGGGATTGCCCTTTGATCCCCTTGGGTGAGAGTTGTCCAACAATACTGCTCAATAAGCCCTCCATTTTGGGGATAAGACCGGATAGATAGCTGGGGACATAGCCTTGCGAGATGGAATTCACTCCTATCTATTTTAGGGTTAGCAGATAGGTTGTTCTCTTAAGTGTTGATTCTAGGTCTTGAACAATCGGGGCCCTGCCTGCTCATAATAGAGAGGGACATGATTCATAAGTAGTATTATGAATCAATTGTTCATTAGAGAGTTAGCGGGAACTTAAGGAACAAGATGTGTTTACAATGGTAAAACGGTAATTTCGACCCAACAATAATTACGAACGACCTGTGAAGGATCGACTTACTAATTATTTTACATAGACATAAATACATCTACAGTGAGGAGAGTGCAACTATCGAGCTATAGTGGTATGCCTTGATAGTTAACGAATAGTAATTAATTCGGTTTAAAGAGTTTAATGAATTAATTACAAATCGTTGGAGCTCATGATCTATAGGTCCATTAGGTTCTCTACTAGCTCATAAATTGGAATAACAAATTGAGTATTGATGTGTGAAACTAAGGTTAGGAATTTGAAATGTTCAAATTCAATTTTAGGGTTTCCATTTGATTTTATTTGATACAATTAAAAACGTTTAATTTAGTTAAAATTAAACGAAATTGGAGAATCAATTAATATTTAAATTATGATTTAAATATGGAATTGAATCATATTTGTGGAATTGGTGTTTTATTAATTTAATATTAAGATATTAAATTATTTTTTTATTAAAAGGTTTAATTAAAATAAAATAAAATCAGTATTATATAAACTAATTTTATAAAACACAATTTAAATAAAATAGTTTTATTTAAAATAAAAATAAATTTTGAGAAAATTGAATATAAAACTTATTAAAGAGAGAGTGGATTTTTTTTTCCAATTTTGGAAAAATCCACTATCTCTGTAAAGTGGTAAATCATCAAATTCCATCTAAATTTTCATTAATTCTCCAAGTTGGAGTTTCCCACCATGCAGTCCTATTGTTTTGCATGATTTCTATCTATATATAGAAGTTTCATGCAGAAAGATTATGTAGAATTCTGAGTTTACTTACTAAAGTGCTAAAAAATTGAAAACCCTACTCCATCTTCACTAGTTCATCCTCAATTCAGCTTGATTTGAGTGTTTCTACCACACATTCCTTCTTGAGCATAGTGGAGAAGATCTTGGTGGTGGTCTTCTTGAAGAATCAAGCTCAATCTTGGTGAAATTCTGCTGAATTCGTGGAAGAGATCTTCATTGGTAATATTTGTTTCAAACCCTCTTATAAATGTCATATGAATAACATGTTTAAAACTCAAATTAAATGTAGTTTAAGTGCTTATGATTCTGAATTCTTCCGTTGCATTTTATATTACTCCTTAAATAGTGTATGCCCTAGTTAATTGTATTTTGTTATTTATACATTCGGCTCCCTAAGCTTTAGGACAAGTGGGAGATTGTTGGGATTGGTGTCCTAAATCTCTTGTATTCTCGTAGTTTGTAAACGTTGTATAAACAAATTGTTATTAATAAAATAATTATTATTTTATGAGCATACATTCAATCCAATAAACTAAGATCCTAAGTTATTTTATGTAATTTAAACAAGTATGTAGAGATATATAGGTGGATCTTGTTTAAATAATAACCTAAATGGTTTGTAGTAGATGGATAAGGCTGGGTATCTTATCTTGGTGACACTACGGATACGACCCACTTTGTAGATGTTACAAGTGTTGTAAATGTTGGGGTTGATGCCCTAAATCTCGTAGAATCCTATAGTTTGTAAACATTGTTGAAAAACTCATAATGTAATTAATAAAATATATGATATTTTATTCATTGTCTATAAAATATATGATATTTTAGTTGCACTAACCACAAACCAATAAACTAATATCCAATATTATCTTTGTAACTTAAACATGTATGTAGAGACATACGGGTGGATCATATTTAAGTGATAACCTAAATGGTCTGTAGTAGATGAATAAGGTTGGGTTGAAGGAACTTGTATTGAAGAGATCCTTGAGTGGAAGCGGATTGTCCAAATTCCATTAATTATTGAAAACATAATTTATAGTAAACAGACAAGATATGCATTCAAAATAAATTACAACATGCTTTTTACAGAAAAAGATGTTCAAGATACATTACCCTTAAAAAACCTTTCTTCATGAAACTCCCTCGAACAGAAACAACTTCTTGAAGACCTTCAAGATTTTCTCGAACAGAAATAGGTACCCCAAAGAGCTTTTGATTTTCTCGGGGTGAGAACCCAGAAGTGGTGAGCTCTGACTATTTTGGTTAGGAGGGATAGTTTGGGTGTAGGAAAGAGATTGAAAGAACACACAGAACTCTGCAAATCTCTCAATAGAAAATCGTGTGTTAGGAAGAAGAAAAACTAATTTTTCTTTTATTCCTTTTACCATAAAATGATAACTACCCACTAAGATAGTTAGAGAGAAAAGATGGAAAGTTATTATTCAAATAATAATAAAATAATATAAATATATATGATAATTAACTTATCATATTATATTTATATTAAATTATATGTTATATCAAATATAACATATAACCTATAGTTTTAATATTGTATCATATACAATATAAACTATAGTTTCTTTTCTCTATTTTATGGCATTTAGTATAAATCATATTTATATTAAATTTAACAACTATGAATCACATTCATAAAATAAATATATTTGAATTTCATTCAAACATTTATTTCCTCCAATTAAACTATAATGTATCAAATACATTATCACAATTATATCATACATAATTGAAACAATTTAATTATATCATATATAATTAAATCCCTCTAATTAATTTGAACAATTCAAATTAACCCAAAAACTGATTCTCAACTAAATCATTTTTAGCTACCAAGGTGACCTTATGGACCTGTAGCTTGAAGCTCCAACGGTACATGAATAATTAATTAAACTCTTTAATTACATTATCCACCATCCGTTAACTGTTGGGCACTTCACTAAAGACCGACAGCTGCACTCTTCGCATTACAGATATATTTCTGTGTCCATTTGATATAACCAATCAACAGTACGATAACCCTTCACAAATTGCTCGTAAGTATAGCTGGGCCAAATTATCGTTTTGCCCCTATGGTTACATCTAATTCTTTAAGTACCACTGATCCTTTTAATAAACAATAGATCATAGTCCCACTATGACTAAACCCCTCTTGGGCCAGGAGAGGGTGTGGCGTCATATTGTTTAAGACCTGGAATCAGCCCTTAAGGGAGTAATTTATCTACTTACCCCTACTTCGAGGAAGGAGTGAATTCCATCTTGTACAGTTGTGTTCCTAGCTCCCCAATCAGACGAATCCCTAAAATGGTAGGCTTGTTGAGTCGGTGATCTAGCCACTCTCACCCATACAAATCAAAGGGTCGCCCTCATAGCCAAGTGTTCACAACTCACTCAGGATTCGAGTCATGTTACCTATGGTCATTCTGGTGAAATGTAAGTCCCTATTATGAACAGTGTTATATAAGGAGACTAAACATTTCATGGTCTGGTCTTATACAAACTCCTTTGTATAGAATATCCTTGCTCGCATGTCTAATACATGAATGATCAGAATCAGATCATTTGTAGCACTTTACAACAATTGTATCACCTACAAAGGGGGTCATACTCGTAGTGTCACAAGGATAATGTAATTAAAGAGTTTAATTAATCATTCATGTACCATTGGAGTTTCAAGCTACAAGTCCATGAGGTCCCCTTGGTAGCTCAATAAGATTTAATTGAGAATCAATTTTTAGATTAATTTGAATTATTCAAATTATAGAGAGATTTAATTATATATGATATAATTAAGTTGTTTCAGTTACATGTAATATAATTGTCATAATGTATTTGATACATTATAGCTTAATGGGAGGAAATAAATATTTGAATGAGATCCAAATATAATTTCTATGAATTGGATTCATAGTTGTTAAATTTAATATAAATATGATTTCTATTAAATGTCATATAAAAGAGAAAAGAAACTATAGTTTATATTGTATGTGATACAATATTAAAACTATAGGTTATATATTATATTTGATATAACATATAATTAATATATATATATATATAATATGATAAGTTAGTTATCATATTTATATTTATATTATTATTATTATTATTTTAATAATAGGAAGGGAGTTAGAACTCTCTTCCCCTTCTTTTCTCTCCACCCACGTAAGTGGGTGGTGGTTATTTTTGGCAATGAGAATAAAAGAAAAATGTTTCTTCTTCTTCTTGTTGGTTGGTTAATAGGGGTGAAAAAAAAGCTCAAACCGAACCGAATTGCAAAACTGAACCGAACCGAACCAATTTATAAGCAAAACTGAATTTTTCGGTTCGATGCAGTTCGTTAGGCCGTTGAAACCGAATTTAAACGATTCAATTCGATTCAAAGCTTGAAAACCGATTTCTAAATCGAACTGAACCGTTTATATATATATAATATTAATATTTATTTAATAATAAATAAATAACCTAATTTAAACTCACTGTCACTTTACCTTCAGCAATCAGCACTCGAGGCTTCGAGCGCCGCCCTCCACCTTCAGCTATCGATTTCGCATTTCCATTTTGCAACTAGGGTTTCTACCGACTACCGCTGTTCTTCTTCGTTACTAGACCGCCGCCGTTCGTCTTTGTTATATTGTCTGGTTCTTCTTCGTTGACGACTCGACCAGACCATCTGGTTCTTCTTCGTCGACCAGGCCGTTCGGCGTTTACTTCTTCTTTCGTAGAACCAGAGTTCACTTCTTCTTTCTGCCATCGTTCTTCTTTGTCGAACAGAGGTAAATTGAACCGCCGTTCACTTCTTTGACGACTCGAATAGAGGTAAAAAAAAAAGCTCAAACCGATTCTTGAAACCGAACCAAACCGAATCGAACTGGTTTGGTTCAGTTTCATGTATAAACAAAAGCGGTTTGGTTCGGTTTGGCCATCAAACCAAACCAAACCGAACCGATTCCACCCCTATTGGTTAAGAGATTGAGAAAAAGTAAACGACAGAAGTGTTTTGTGTCTTTAAGTTTTTTTTGTGAAAATTCTCAATCCCTGAAAATCCAAAATAGCTAGAGCCCACCACTCTTGGGTTCTCACCTTAAGAATACCATTGTAACTTTTGTTGTAGTGTTCAGTTTTGTTTGAGGTTAATCTTAAAGAAGGTTTTCAAGTTGTTTGTAATTTGTTCGAGGGCAAACGTAAAGAAAATATCTTCAAAGGTGAGGTTTCTTGAAACCCTTTCTAAAGCATGTTGTAAGTTAGAATTAAATGCATATCTTGTTTGCTGTAAACTTTGTATTCAATGAAAATGGAATTTAGTCGATCCGTTTCCGCTCAAGGTTCTTTTCCTGTTAAAGTTCCTTCAGTAAAATGCTACAAATGATCTGATACTGATCATTCATGTAGAGACATGTAAGCGGGGGTGTCCTATACAAAGAGTTTGTATAAGACCGAATCACGAAATGATTAGTCTTATTATATAACACCGTCAATAATAAAGACTTACATTTCACAAGGATGACCATAGGTGACATGACCTGAATCCTGAATAAGTTGTGAACTTCTGCCTATGAAGGCGATCATTTGATTTGTATGGGTGAGATTGACCAAATTTCCAACTCAATATGCCAACTATTTTGGAGATTTGTTTGATTAGGGAACTAGGAACACAGCTACATAAGACAGAATTCACTCTTTCCCTAATGTCAGGGTAAGTAGATAAATTGCTCCCTAAGGGATGATTCCGGGGCTTGAACAATATGGCCACATACTCTCTTGGCCTGAGAGGGACTACGTCATAGTTGAACTGTAACTTATTGTTTATTAAAGGAATCAGTGGTACTTAAAAGAGTTAGATGTAACTACGTGGGAAAAATGGTAATTTGGCCCAGTTGTACTTACGAGCAATTTGTGAAGGGTCATCACACTATTGATTGGTTATATATAATGGACACAGAAATATTTCTGTAGTGTGAAGAGTGTAGCTATCAGTCTTTAGTGGAGTGAACGATAGTTAATGAATGCTAGGTAATTTAATTAAAGAGTTTAATTAATTATCCAACTACCGTTGGAGCTTCAATCTATAGGTCCATAAGGTCCTCTCTGTAGCTCAATAGAGTTTTAATTGAAAATTAATTTTAGATTAATTTGAATTGTTTAAATTAATTGAGGGAATTAATTATATATGAGATAATTAATTAATTAATTAATTATATGTGATATAATTAATATAATATATTTGATATATTATAATATAAAGTATTTTGAGAGGAATTTGAATATGATTCAAATACTAATTATATGAATAAGATTCATATAATTAATTTATGTTAAATACCATAAATAGTTGAGAGAAATTAAAATATTTAAATATGGATATTAATTATAAGGATGAGATTCATACAATTAACTTAATATAAATATGATTTATATTAAATGTCGTGCATTGTTGAGAGAAAATAAAACTATAGGTTATACTGTATTTGATACAATATAAAACTATTGGTTATGTGTTATATTTGATATAACATATAGTGTATATATATATTAAGGTGGTTATTATATATATATTATTTATTTCAATTAAATTAAATTATATTCATATTTAATTTAATTAAAGGGAAGGAGTTACAATTCCCTCCCCCTAATTTCTCTCAGCCAAAAAAAACGTGCAGTGAGTTGAATGATTCAGAAGTTTATCCTCTTCCTCTGGATCATAGAGAAGAGCTCTCTAGAAAAATCTTCTCCTCCCTCTCATCTTTCGTTCCTTTTCCAAAAAGTTTGTGTAGAGCCCACCACTCCTGCACATTCTCATTCCCAAAAGAATACAGAGGGTTCTCAAATGGTGGTGCCCAATTAGGATTTCGTATTTTGGAGATCGAGATCCATAACGAAGGATTCGTGATCTGTATCGAGGGATTTACACGAAGAAGATGTTCTACAAGGGTAAGTGTCAATTTCTTCCTTAATTCCTATGTAAAAGCATGTTGTAATTTTATGTTCCTTAATGCATATTTTTCTGTTCTGTAATTTTAATGAATTATGTGAAAATTGAATGGGAACAATTCCCGCTTCAGAAGGTCAACAAGCTCAAAGGCTGACCATCCAAAGAGATTAACAAGCCTAAAGGCCGATTATCAAAGAAGATCAACGAGTTTGAAGATTAAAATATATTTTTTCGAGAAAAAACATCAAATGATCATGTATTAAAGATTGTACTCACTGTACTATACTGAAATTAATATAATGCAATGTTCAAATTCCACGAATTAAATTCCTTTAGAAATCTCGTGTGAACAATTTGGTGAAGGAACCCTAAGGTCCATAGCGGAAGCGGGATTGATCCCAAATTTTATTTTCACATAAATCAAAATTTACAGTACTAAATTATGCATTAAAACAAAAACTACAACATACATTTAACAAAAGAATTTAGGGAAAAAGAAGTGCATACCCTTGAAGAACAATTTCTTCACGGATTCCCTCAAACCAGTCACGAACCTTCTTGGAAACACGAACACCCAAGGATGACACCACCAAGCGGAGCCTTCTGTATTCTCTTTTAGGACGAGAATTTCTCGGGAGTGTGTGGGCTCTGATTTCTTTTGAGAAGAGGGAAGAAAAAATTTGAGAAGAGAAAAAGAAAATTCTTTCTTTGTATCCTGTGGGAGAGAAAAACAAAGATCTACCTCCTCTTGTGTAAGACACTGGAGAGAAAAAGATCATCTCCTGGTAACCCCTACTCCCATGTCTGATGAGAGAAATTTAAAACTAAATTAATAAATTTAGTTTAATAATATATATATATATATATATATATATAGTTTTAATTCTTTCATTAATGCGTGGTATTTAATATAAATCTCATTTATACTAAATTTAATTATATGAATTCAATTCACATAATTAATATTTGAATTATATTAAAATATTTATTTCATCTCCATTAAACTTTATATTATAATGTATCAAATACACTATAATAATTATATCATATATAATTAAGTTAAATTAATTGTACCACATAGAATTAATTCCTTCAATTAATTTGAACAATTCAAATTAATCCAAAATCGATTCTCACAAATCCTTGTTGAGCTACAAAAGGGACCTTATGTAACTATAGATTGAAGCTCAAATGGTACTTGAATAATTAATTAAACTTCTTTAATTAAATTATTCAACATCCATTAACTGTTGGTCACTTCATTAAAGATCGACAACTGGATTCTTCGCACTACAAATATATTTCTATGTCCATTGGATATAATCAGTCAACAGTACGATGACTCTTCACAAATTGCTCGTAAGTACTTCTAGGCCAAAATTATGATTTTGCCTCTACAGTTACATCTAACTTCTTAAGTATTACTGATCCCTCTAATGAACAATCAGTCATAGTCCAACTATGACCAAACCCCTTTCGGACTAAGAGAGGATGTGGCGCCACATTGTTCAAGCCCCGAAATCAGTTCTTAAGGGAGCAATTTATCTACTTATCCAGACGTTAGGGAATGAATGAATTTTGTCTTGTGTAGCTATGTTTCCAGCTCCCTAATAAGACAAATCCTTAAAATGGTAGGCTTATTGAGTCGGTGATCTGGCCACACTTACCCATACAAATCAAAGGACCGCCTTCATAGGCAGGAGTTCACGACTCAGTTAGGGTTCAGGTCATGTCACTTATGGTCATCCCGGTGAAATGTAAGTTTCTATTATGAAGGGTGTTATATAATGAGACTAGTCATTTCGTGGTCTGGTCTTATATAAATCTCTTTGCATAGAATACTTTCACTCACATGTCTCCACATGAATGATCAGGATCATATCATCTGTAACATTTTACAACAAAAGTAATATCTATGAAACGGGACGTATTCTTAGTGTCACTAGGATAAGGTACCCAATCTTATCTATCTACTACAAACCATTTAGGTTATCACTTAAACATGATCCACTTGTATATCTCTACATACATGTTTAAGCTATAGAAGATAACCTTGGATGTTAGTTTATTGGTTTGTGAGTTAATTATACTAAATGTTGAATAAAAAATCTCATATTTTATTAAATAAAGAAAATATTTGTACATTACAATTACAAACTATAGAATCCACGATATTTAGGGCATCAACCCCAACAATTAGCACGTCTAGTGGGACCATCTCTACCTTTCATCCCTTTCTCTACAACAAAAAGAAGTCATGACATCTAAAAGCAATACTTCCAAAACTTCAAGCGATGTTTACACGAGAATAATTACTCGAAGTCGTTCCAAGGAAATTCAATGATATAAGGAGCTGCCACCCTTTAAGGTTGAGAAGAATATATGGGAACAACTATCAAAATCAACAAATAGTAAGATTGTCATCAAGGAGAATCCATTGTCTAATGAAGCCACTTCATCTTCTGAACATTCAAGCAAAAAAGCTTCAGAACCCAATATAATGTTAGTCATGATGACAAGCGTGGGTACAAATGAAGAAAGAATGGTTGAACTAGAAAAGAAGGTAAGCATGCTAATGAAGATGATCGAAGAAAGAGATTGTGAAATCGTGCCTCTAAGGAATCACATCGAAAGACGTGATGCTGCTGAATCAAGCCAAAAACCTGTTGTCAAGGATAACGACAAAGGTATGACAATCCTGTAAGAAAACCAACAACAACAATCAACTTCAATTGCTTTGTTGTCTCAACAGTTGTAAGATATGATCACAAACTCTATCAGGGCCCACTATGGTGGTCCTTCTCAAAGTTCCCTCTTGTATTCTAAATCATATACAAAGAAAATTGATAATCTAACAATGCCAACTGGATACTAGCCACATAAATTTCAGCAATTTGATGGGAAGGACAATCCAAAACAACATGTTGCTCATTTTATCAAAACATGTGAAAATGCTGGAACATGAGGGGACTTATTGGTCAAACAATTTGTTCGAACATTCAAAGGAAATGCCTTTAACTGGTACACTGACATGCAGTTTGAGTCAATTGACAGTTGGGAACATCTTGAAAAAGAGTTTTGAAGCTGCTTCTTCAGCATTTGACGAATAGTTAATATGTTCGAGCCCACGAACACCAAGCAACGAAAAGGTGAACTCGTTATTGATCATATAAATCTCTGGAGAGCTACGAGTCTAAATTGCAAAGATCGTCTCAATGAACTTTCTGCTGTTGAGTTGTGCATTCAAGGCATGTATTGGGGACTTCTTTACATTCTTCAAGGTATAAAGCCTCACACCTTTGAAGAGCTAGCAACTCACACCCACGATATGAAGTTAAGTATCGCTAGCCGAGGAGATGAAAATATTTTAGTCTCCAATATAAAGAATGAAGAAAATGGTGTCGATATGACTTTAGTAGAATCTATGGTTATCAAGACAACACCTCTTAAGTCATCTTTCAAAGAAAAAGACAAGAAACCCGAAAAATATCGAGAATATGAATTACACCGCTTAACTTTGAAAGAAAGACAAGAAAAAGTCTATCATTTTCCTAATTCTAACATTCCTGACATTTTAGAGCAGCTACTGAAAGCACGAGTGATAAACTTCCCGAGTCTAAACGACCAAAAAAGATGGAAAAAGTAGATGATCCAAGCTACTGTAAGTATCATCGAGTCATGAGCCACCCAATGGGAAAATGCTTCGTTCTAAAACAAAGCTAATTCTAAAATTAGCTAAACTTTGATAAAATAACTTAATCAAATCATGTTGTGGTAACAACAAATAGTTGCAATCAAATAAACTTTACAAATTCATATCATATTAATGTTGAAGAAATCAACGATCCAAAAGAAATCAAACAAAGAACTTCTGTCTTCGATCGTATTAAGCCTTCAACTACTCGATCTTCATTTTCCAAAAATTGAGTATGGCCACAAGAAAAGAAGTAAATTAATGTTTAACATCCATTTCCATATCAAAGAGAGATTGAACTTCGTCATCTATTTTTTATCGTCTCAAAGTGACAAGCGATCAACATGAAATAAAGATGAAAACCTTGAAGGTAAAACCATTTCAGGAAGCAAACAATGAATTCTTAGTCTTGTCCCTTCAGGCATGAAGAGGAAGTTATCTATTGTCATAAGTACAGAAGGTTCCTTAACAGTGAAGCCAAAACTTAGTATTGAAGAATCCTACAAATGAAGAAGAGGATCAAAGCCATGATGAAAGTAAAAGCTTTTAAAATAAATAAAAAAAAGTAATAGCTCCTTAGCCCCTTAGCCCAAGAGCCTAAACTACATATTGCTTGACCCATATGAGCTTAAAAGGTGAATGAAAAAAAAAAAAGAAAAAAAAAGAAAAAATAAACTACATTATGACTTTATCCCTTACTTCAAGGATACATAGGCAACTTAAAGAAATTTAAGTTCCATCCATAAAATATTATCACAAAAAGTAAGAGTGCCATAAAACCTAGCTATGACATTACAAAATTAATATTGTTCATCTTCAATGCTAAATGAAACTCCAAGTTGAAGATTTTTATCTTTAATGAGGGCATCCCAACAAATTGAGAGTATCCTAATAAATTGGAAACATCCCAACAAATTAGGGCAGAGCAAAAAATTTAAGATGTCAATCTCTAGTAAGACGAGATATAGTAAATTGAAGAAGTACGTTACTTTGCGTGAGACTACACAAATAAGATGCATACAAAAAGGGGCCTTCACTAAAAATATCAATCCTGTCTTTGTTATCTTAAATAAAGAAGCTTCAAGTGTTGAGCATCGCTTGCTTCAAGTTCAAGTCATCGTTTGCCTAAATTTCAACACTTCATCTTCAACATTGGGGCTTCCCTCACTTGAAGCAGCATTCCATCTTCAAAGTTCAAGATTGGAAGTTGCTTCACTTCATCTTCAAATTCAGTGTAGATGAAGATGACTGCTTCATTTTCAATTTATGGTATGGTTGGCTTCGCTTCGTTTGCTCAAGTGTGGAGGCTTCAACGACACATCTTCGAAATCAAGTACAGAGGATTCGTCGATGCTTCATCAAACTTATCATCAAAGAGTTCGTCGATGCGTCGATGCTTCATCATTATCATTGAAGAGTTTGTCGATGCTTCATCAAGCTCAAGTTCAGAGGATTTGTCAAGGTTTCTTCAAGTTCAAATGCGAAGGATTCGCCACAAAGCCAAGTCTGATGCGGGAAGTAGAAAGTCAAGGTTGAAAGTTTAAGACCTCTCTAAGGTCGAATTAAAATATTGGTGCAGTCGGTAAATCATTTAGACCACCCTTAAAATATTGGTGCGGTCGGCAGACTTTTCTGGGTCGAAATAAAATATTGGTGCGGTAGGCAGATAATTTAGACCTCTCTACGGTCGAAATAAAATATTGGCACGGTCGACAAATCATTCATACCTCTCTAAGGTCGAAATAAAATACAGTTTCGCTCCTCCATAGGAGAAAGTTATTAAAAAAAATGTAAAAAAAATGCAACAAAAAAATCTTCTAAAAAAAGAAAAGTGAAAAAAAAATATTATAGAAAGAAAAAAAAGGAAAACAAAAGAAAAAAAGGTTAAAAAAACCCAAAAAATAATAAGAAAAAAAGAGGGGAAAAAGGATAAACAAAAGAAGGATATTAGAAAAAAATTTGATAAAAAAAATTTAAAAAAACATGAAAAAAAAAAAGTAAAATAAAATTTAAGGGAAAATACCTTTTAATTGATTAATAGAAATTGACGATTGAAAGGATTTAATGAAAAAATGAGATTCAAAATGTAAAATCTTGAAATTTATGGACCAAATTGAAACATTTTGACAAAAAATTGTAACATTTTGACAAAAAAATGTAAGGAGCAGATGGAATCCCCCGAGAAGGGTTAGAATGACGGTTCCTGCTCCTTCGAAAGTATCAAATAAATTATTACATTATTTGAATCGGGGTTTTGAGCATAAAGATTCCAATTACTTATAAAAAGTGGTCCTAATCCTTGGAGATACGGCAATACATCTAAGAAATTATTCCATCGAGCATATTGATATAGACTAAATGTCATGTCCAAGCCAATAACATCCGAATAGAAACTAGAGTCAAAACTTAAGGACCAAAAAGTCCCTAAAATTTATGTGTATTATATTTTTTTTTAAAAAAAAAAACCCTAAAGTTTCGCCATCTCTCTTCTTGCAGCCACCCCCTTCCACACGATCTCCGTCCCTAAACTTTCTCTCACTCATCCAACAACGATGACTCAAAGACGGCAACGTAAAAAAAATTGGCAGCACCCAAACAACCGGCGGATTGATTCCACATTGACCCATGATGGCGAACTCCTGCAGCGGTTCCATGCCAACCCACACAAACATGGATCGGCGAATTTTTTCGGTGACGAAGCTTCCAGTGGCTGAATCAACTATCTGACAACACGACAGAAAATCGAACAAAGTTCAACTTTGCGACTCTGCACCTTACTCCGACGATGTTCCACGACTTCCAGCATAGCAGCAGTGGACATCGAAGCACAGAATGTCGGAGACTACAACGCGTAACCCACAATTGAAGCGGCAGCGAAAACTCCCTATTCTGCACAAGCACCATCTCCAATAGCAACTCAACTGTGATTTGCAACGACGCACAACCTACAAGGGACGTGAGAACAAAAAAACAAGAAAATCAGAGCACGATTCCGAGATGATGAAAACGGTGTGTGTTGCCTAGTATATATAGTTAAATTTTGACAAGGTTCTTTCCTAATCTGTTAAGATTTGATGAGATCCTGTAGTATAATTTGAAATCTAACTTCACCTTGGATTTATTTGAATTCAAAATATTAATGGTTGGGTTGGGATTCCAATTCTAGCTAAAAGTTCGCTAAAATTCAAAGAATCTCAATGAGGTGTGTTCTATTTCAAGGTAGAGAATTCCCGAAGGACAACTTTGTTATTCGGTTCAAAATTCGATTGGAACGAAATTCAAGTTAAGATCCTAGCAAACTAAGAATTTTATCTCAAACCATATTCCATCAAAAAATCAAGGTTGGAATAAAATGTAAATTTGTCCAACTCTCAAGTCTAAATTTCAGACAAAGTATAATTTATTCAAACTTCAAATTAAATGTAATTGAGATTGAAATTGCATTCAAATTTAGAGTATACCAAACTTCAAATTATCCAACTATGGATTTTTTATGCTAAGCCAAATTGAATTGTGATAAGACTTCATTTATCTTATCATAAACTTTGACAAATTCCAAAATTTATCCCAAGTTCAAATTGGTTCCTTATCTTCGAACCAATTTTAAATTGAGTGTAAGACTTTGAATTTATCTAATATTTGAACATATTCTAAATTTTTATTTCAAACTAAAATCGATCTAAATTCAATTTCACTCAAAATTCAATTTGCAATAGAAGTAGAATATAAATTCTACTTTAGTTTGTTCCCAAATAAGTCAATCGCTAAAATTCATCTTTTGTTTACCTGACGTAAAATGTGTCAAGTAAACAAAGTTTAAATAAAAATTTTGAGCTAAATTCATATTTTGTTCAAGATGACGCATCAAAAGAAGTCAAAATTATACTTTGATTTTAAATTATCTTTTTCTAGATTCACCTATATAGACGTGCATAAATCTCGAAAAGTGGGACATTTGTTGAATGAGAAATTTAGTTCGATTAAATTTTGCCACATCATCATAACAAAAGCTTAGGGGTGTTCAAAAAAATCGAAGACCCGAAAAAATCGAGCAACCCAACCCAGCTGGTTTGGGTTGGTTAAAGAAAATGGTTTGGTTTGAGTTTTTTTTTAATGAACCCGAATAGGTCGGTTTGGTTCTCGGATTCGTAGGAAAATCGTTCGGTTCGAACCGAACCAACCCAAGAAGAATAGGCTATACGATCGCCTATCCAATACTATAATAGTTGAGCTCCGCTACACGATCACTGAGTAACAAAATGCTATACGATCGTCTACCCAATGCTAGATGATCGCCTACCAAATGCTACACGATCGCTAAACTCGGCTACATGATTGCTGAGCTCGGCTAAAGGATCGCTTAGCTCTGCTACACGAACGCTGAGTAATAAAATGTTATACGATCGCCTACCCAATGCTATACGATCGCTTACTTAATATTATACGATCGCCTACCAAATGCTACACGATCGCTAAGTAACAAAATGCTATACGATCGCCTACCCAATGTTATACAATTGCCTACCAAATGCTACACAATCGCTAAGCTCGGCTACACGATCGTTGAGTAACAAAATGTTATATGATTTCCTACTCATTGCTATACGATCGCCTACCAAATGCTATACAATCGCTGAGCTCTGCTACATGATCGTTGAGTAACACTAGACGATTGCCCACGAAGACCCCGCGATCACTTACCCAAAACTACCAAATGCTATATGATTCGCCTACTAAATTGGAGGCTTATCAAATATCCGAAATATTCCGTCAATCTCCGTTTTTTTAACCCTTTTACTTAACACGAAAAAAATGTCAAGTAAGAGCTTCTTATACTTGACACGTGAAACATGTCAAGTAAGACCTTATATTACTTGACACAAAAATCGTGTCAAGTAAAGGTTCGCGTGAAAATATCCGAAATATTCCGTCAATCTTCGCTTTTTTAATCCTTTTACTTGACCTTTTTTTGTCCAAAATTATATTACTTGACGTTTTTTCCACATAAATATCAAGTTATTAAAAACTACAAGTGTCAAGTAATGAAGATTTTGTAGTAGTAGTTTTTTTTTGGTGATTCCAAGCTTTTTTTAAGGGAACCGATGGAACCGAACCAACCCAACCCATTTTTTTGGGGTTGGTTTGGTTTGGGTTCATAATTGAACAAAGGTTAATTGGGTTAGAAAAATACACAAACCGAAGCATAGGGTTAGGCCTAAAATATCCCTAAATCCAACCCAACCCAACCCACGAACACCTTTAACAAAAGCTCATACCCAATATGGAAATTATAAATGGATTGAGTAGACCTAACTCAATTCAAGCCTATGATAGAAATTTAGGTTAGAGGAAAGATTAGGTCCAAGCCCACCTTTAGCCCAAGCTCAAAATTAAATAGGCCCAAGCCCATATAAAGCTATAAGGAACCATTGTAAATAGATGTCTTACTTCTTCATTTGGAGGGATTGGAAGCTCGGAGGATAGGAAGCTCTGAAGATCGAGGTTCTGAAGAATTAAAGACCGAAACTCTTAAGATCTAAAGAATTGAAAACTGAAGCTCTTCAAGCTCTCAAGTTCTCAAGCTCCCAAGTTCTTAAGCTTCAAAGACCGAAGTTTTCAAGATCTAAAGAACTGAAGATCAATGCTCTTTAAGTTCTCAAGTTCTCAAGCTCCAAATACTGAAGTTCTCAAGCTCTCAAGCTTAAAGGCTAGAAGATTGAAGCTCCAAAGGCTGATCTAAAACAATCAACAAGCCAGAAGTAGATCCAAGTCGATAAACAAGTTAGAGGTCGATCCAAACTAATCAACAAGATCAACAAGTCAGAGACTGATCCAAACTAATCAACAATATCAACAAGTCAAAGCTCGATCATCTAAGAAGATCAAAAAGCCCAAAAGCTTATCCTCCAAGAAGATCATCAAACCCAAAAGTTGATCCTCCAAGAAGATCATCAAACCCAAAAGCTATCCAAGATCATGGCTAATCATCGAAGAAGGTCAACAAGCCCAAAGGTCGACCATCTAAGAAGGTCGAGATGGTCAGCAAGTCTAAAGGTCGATCATGCAAAAAGATCAACGAGAATGAAGATTAAAGTTTATTTTTTTCGAGAGAAAAGATCTTGTATTAGATCTTGTATTAGATCTTGTATTCACTAAATTGAAATTAATATAAATGCAAAGTCCAAATTCCACGAATTAAATTCATTCGAAAATCTCCTGTGAACACAAATCATAATTGAAATCACCTTATTTGATTCCTTTGGCATCCAAACAAATGAGTTCATTTCAATTTGATTTGAAATCTTCTCAAATCTAGTGGCTACAAGCGGGGATTGAAAGCTTGAAATTAACTGCTTTAGAAGGGCAAAAGCTTCCTTTGGTAGAAAGGAAAGGAAGAGAGAAAATGATAAGTAGTTGGACTCTGGGCCCTACAAACGTCCAATACGTCGTCGTTTAACGCCACCGACAGAGTCCCTGACGAATTTCAGATCTTGAATTCCCCTGATTTATCATTTCCGATTAACGGCTACTAATTTGCTCAAAACTGTTTTTCCCTTTTCCATTCCAGCTTTTCTTCACACAAATCCTTGTTTTCTGGTGTTAATGGAGAAGTCCGATTCGTCTTCCGACGAAGACGACGATCGAGAGAATCTACTCCACCAAAATGAGATCAACCACTCTCCTTCACCTCACTCCGCCGCCTTCCACGTCGGCGATGACCTCGATCTCCGTTCAACCTTCCCTCGACGTCGTTTCTCCTTCAAAAGGAGGTATCTCTTTGCCATTTTTCTTCCTATCTTCCTTCTACTCCTCTATTTCTCCACCGATATTAGGAATCTTTTCTCTGGTCGGCTCTCTTCGTCGTTCAAAGTCTTTGATTCTCTCGGTAATCGAATGAGGGAATCTGAATTACACGCATTGTTTTTGTTGAAGCAGCAGCAGTTAGGTCTTTTGTCAATTTGGAATCATTCTTTTACTTCTCACTCCAATTCCACATCCGAGGACCTCACCTTATCGTTACTTATGCAGATTTCGCTGAATAAAGAGATTCAAAACGTTCTTTTATCTCCATATCAGTCGGGGAACTCATCCAATGAAGTAAAGGATGACGGCCTCGATCTTGTTGGTTCTGGTTTCGATAGGTGTAGAAAAGTGGACCAGGAAGTTTCCAATAGACGGACTATCGAATGGAATCCGAAATCGAATAAGTTTTTGTTTGCGATTTGCGCATCAGGACAAATGTCGAACCATTTGATTTGCTTGGAGAAGCATATGTTCTTTGCTGCCATTCTTAATCGAGTTCTGGTTATTCCTAGTTCCAAAGTCGATTATCAGTATAGTAGGGTGTTGGATGTAGATCACGTCAATAATTGCTTGGGTAGGAAGGTTGTCATTTCTTTTGATGAATTTTCCGAGATTCAGAAGAAAAGATTGCAGATTGATAAGTTTTTCTGTTATTTTTCAAAACCCGATCACTGTTATTTGGATGAGGAGCACGTTAAGCAGTTAAACAATATAGGGGTTTCCACGGCTAAACTTGAATCTCCTTGGGATGAGAATATTAAGAATCCGATTGATAGAACAGTTCAAGATATTGAGTCGAAGTTTTCTTCCGATGCTGATGTTATTGCCATTGGGGATGTTTTTTATGCTAATGTAGAGAACGACTGGTTTGTGCAACCGGGTGGTCCTATTGCCCACAAATGCAAGACCCTTATTGAACCAAGCCATCTTATTATGGTCACTGCCCAGCGTTTCATTCAGACGTTCTTGGGGAGCGATTTTATAGCTATTCACTTTCGTCGACACGGATTTCTGAAGTTCTGGTATTTCATCCATCCCCCAGCTCCAATTTGTATCAAGTTAATGTTTTGTTTTTCATTCTATTTCCTAGCTAAGAAATATTATGATACACATCTTAAATTTACTCAACATTATCTGCCTATATCTATTATGTTGTTGCTGTTTGTGCTGTTCTTGGACTGCTTGATCTATTTTTAACTTTTGTATTGATGTTCATAATGCTGCAACTGTTTTTGTTGTTTTGTCCTCATTATTATTATTTGGTATATACGTTTACTATACCTCCTCCTAGTGTGAAATATTACAACATTTGTGCTTTATGAAAGGTCTTTACGCTGAGGAAACTCATAGTTTTTCTTTCTTGGTTATTTCCAGTAATGCAAAACGGCCAAGTTGCTTCTACCCTATTCCTCAAGCTGCAAACTGTATTGCAAGTGTAGTTGAACAGTCCAATTCACCCGTCATTTATCTTTCCACAGATGCTGCAGACAGCGAAACTGGATTGCTGCAGTCACTTGTTGTAGTGAATGGAAAACCCATACCACTACTTAAACGACCTCCTCGAAATTCAGCTGAGAAATGGGATGCTTTACTTTACAGGCACGAGATTGAGGGAGATTCTCAGGTAACTTATCTTTAATTATTCAAATCTGAATGATCTCATGCAATTATGTAGAAAATTTTATGCATCCTCACCAAGCATTGCTCATATTAAACAACTTCATTAGGCATCAGAGAATCTTCTCTGGTTAAAATTGTTGATGTGGACGTCACGAATTGATATTTAATCCAGAATATGGTTACGAATCACTGTTCATAACTCCTTTTTGTTCATTCTTTGGACATCAAATAGTTGTTACTTTTTTTTTTTTTTCTTCATTGTACTTTAGTAATCCCCCTGTGAATAGTGAGTAGGTTATGCTGAAGTATTCCATCCTATTGGGGTTCAAGTTTTCCTATTAGTTCTTCTCATTTTTTTCTCAATGCAAGTTCATAAAAGTTCAGTTTTTTTTTTTTTTTTTTTTTTTTTTCATAAAGAAAAACGTTTTCTTCTTGATTCTTGAAAGAGTATGCATAGAAGAAACTATGTGGGAGTTGCATATAGTGTTCATGCGTTATGTCTAGCATTTGAATTTTGCCAACCAAGAGGGTCTTACATGAGGAAGATAAGTGGTTAAATCTTTGGAATAACCTTATCAAAGTGAGTACAGCTCAACGATAATTGGCATGTATTTCGATGTTGGAGGTTCAGGTCCTCATAGCCCCACGTGTACGATCTTTGTATCAACCTTGGTAAACACATATATAATATTACTTACTGGGGTTTTTGTGTTTTGAAATGATGTTGAAGGTGGAAGCCATGCTAGATAAGACCATATGTGCTATGTCGAGAGTGTTCATTGGAACATCGGGTTCGACTTTTACTGAAGACATTTTGCGTTTAAGAAAGGATTGGCGATCAGCATCTCTTTGTGATGAATATCTCTGTCAAGGTCAGGACCCAAACTTTGTTGCAGAAAATGAATGACCAACACAGAACTTCATTGCTTTTGTTTTTTAGAGAAAAGAATTACAAACCGATTCTTTGATTCAATCCATTTTTATTCTCTGGATTTGATTTTCACTTGAAATTCCTCGGCATGTATCATACATAATGTTAGATCTTTGTAGGATTGAGAGTGTGCCAAAAAAAAAAAAAAAAAGTCTTGAAATTGTAGTGTTGTGTATCATATTCAGTTTTTTTTTTTTATTATTTTTTGAATGGATGGAGAATGCAAACGTAGGATATTTGTAATGTTACTTCTTACTTCCTATGAAATTTGATCGTTGGTGATTGTTGGATCATTTAGGGACGCGTTTCTGTTTTATTTTATTTATTAAGGATGGATAGGGTTGAACATGAAATCATGCGTTAGACATAACTGATGTGTTTGCTCCCATGCATCTGAGGTCATGCATCGGAATGATGATACGTTAATCTTAGCATGCAATGACCACGCGTTCCTATCACAAGTTTTCTTACACTTGCGCCAAGTATAACACAAACGCAAGTTTCTCGGGTAATCCGAGGTCGAATACGGGGACTTGTCACTCAATAATGTTTGTGAGGTGATGCGTTTGAGGCGATAAATAAGAATAAAAATAAAGCGAAGAAGGTTTAAAATGATTTACACACTACTCTACTCCTAACTAAATAGATTGAGCAATAAAAGACTTGCAATGAGAATGGGTAGAGACACAACAAGCATTAACGCATAGTAATGTTTACTATCTTAAATCGCCCTAGTAATCCCAGCTCGTTGCACTAACGTATCACACCTCTAGATGGTCAGTCGCATGACTATATCTCTATAGTGCATGGTTGCGTTGAGCATAAGATTGTGCCTATCTCTAGGAACAATACAAACCTTGCTTAGTGCGTTCTATCCCTTACCTTCTCAGGCAGTTAGATGCGGCTATTTAACTTATGGACAAACAATGCAACATCCCATAGACAGCCTTTCACCAGGCAAAGAAGATTAACTTACTTATACTTGCACAACGCACACCTCTCGGTGGGTTGCTACATGCGTCCTATCTCTAGGCTACACGATTAAGCATGCGATTGACTTTGATAAATAAACGCTGAAGAAAAACTATGATAGAGATGAAGATGATGAAAAAGACGGTAATGAAGGAATTAAGATTTGCATTGATCACAAAATATCTTAATATCTCAAGCTAAAATGTAATACAATACAGAGATTAAAAGGGAGATGAAGGACTCTGCGTCAAGGCTACCGGTGGTGCCATGGTTGAATGGTGGAGATGTCTCTCTCGAGCTCTATCTCCGGCGAATGCTCCGATCGTCACTCGGTCTGGGCTGTGGAGATGAAGAATTCTCACTGGAAATCTCTTTCAAGTTCTCATATGTGATCACAAACTTCTACCTTGAGGCAGAAGCTCGGATGTCTCAAAATGAAGGTCTCAAGGGCTATTTAGAACTTGGACACCGACAGCTGTAATGATGGAGGTATGGCTCACTACTGCTTTTGTCGCAGTATGGGCATTGTCACATCGCCTTAACTTGTTGATACTCCCAAGGTATGTGTCTGAGCTGAATTTAGCTGAAGTTATCAGCACATTCTACCCATCTTGCGTTCTTCTATTATGGCTGTCACTCCGTGGCCGCAATCTCTATTTGTTCACCGCGTTCTCCATGCGTTGGACGCATGCGATTACTGCAACTTCCATGCGTTGGACGCATGGGGTTACTGCAACTTCCATGCGTTGGACGCATGGGATTGCCGTATGTGTTCGTCTTTTGCGGTCGTCTGGCTTCAGTGCATGTGTTTGTCTGTGATTTCTTATTACAAACGCATGTGTTTGATTCCTGTGATAGCTCCAAAAATAGACACTTTAGCACGGAATAACTCATAATATTGGGTCAGTGAGGTTTTAGGTGCTTATCGACGCAAAACTTCAATTTTTCACAAATTCTAAGTATTATCACTGCGTACTCTACCTGTTAGCCCTCATAATTCTAAATAAAATGCTTATAATAACTGGCATTTCTGCCAGTTATCAGTGATGTTTCAACAGACTGATTCTCGACACTTCTAAGTGAATGTATGTGTTCTTGTTTGGGTGAATTTAGCTTAACGGTAATTGGAACGGCCTTCCTCTCTAAAGATTGAAATTTCAAACTCTCACCCCCTTACTATACTAAAAAAAGTATGTTTTCTTTAATAATAATAGAAAAAAAATTGTGTTGGATTTTTTAGTACATAAGAGTAGAGAGATTCAAATCACAGACTTCGTGGTCGCTAATACAATCATACAATAGTTGAGCTACGCTCATTCATTTTGGCCCGTGATTTGAAATCATTGGAACTAAAATAAGTGTGTATTTTTTTTATACAATATATGAGGTGGGAGAATAAAAAATAAGCACCCTTTTAAATACTTTAGGCATCTTTAGGTAAATTGAGAGGAAATAGACTTAATTTTTAAAAACAAAAAATAAAATGATTATCAAACGAGGTCTTAGTCTTTCATACTTAGTTTCCATTGAAAATCTCTATTGTAATCATCTTTGTGTGCTTATTTATTTCATTCTATCAATGAAATGTTTCTTATCCAAAAAACTATATGTGGGGTAGGAGAATCGAATCTGAGTGTTGCAATTATAGGAAGTATTGCTGATTATACAACTTATAATAATAATAGTTCTCACTAATCATAATAAAAAAACTAAACTAATATTATAGTTTTCATTAAAAAAACTAAAAACTAAAAACTAAACTAATATTATAATTACACCATTGCAATTTGCACATGAATTTTTCTTATATGCTTAAATTCTAAGCAAGACTTTGTTAGGATTGTTCTACCTTTTAAAATAGATACGAGTAATTTTACTTTTTTAAACTAATATTTGGTGAATTGCAGTTTTACGGTAAAATACGAAAAAAATACGAAGTTCCCTTTCTTACTTTCTTAGTAGTTTTTTCAAAATAATTTTACTTTTTTGTATTTTTTTTTTTTTTTAAATTGTTCTTCTTGTTGAGACTTGAGTCTAGACCTTATTATTATGGTATGACTTTCACTCTATTAAATTTTAATTTTGGAAGTGTTGATCAGTTCTTTTAAATTTTTTATTTTTCTTGAACTTTTTTAAAAATGTCTAATAAGTTCTTAAGCTCTTAATTAAAATTAAGTATCATGGATTCTCAACTTAAGTCAAGACCAAGTTCTACGATCAAATACGGAAAAAAAAAAAAAAAAAAACAAACAAACAGAAAGTCCAATGATAGAATGAAGATAGAAGATTTGATTTTTTTTTTTTTTTTGGTTAAAATATTAGATTTTGTATTCAAGTTTGTTTCAAAATATAAAAAATCTAAAATTATTTTGACAAAAAGTTCAACGATTAAATGGAAAAAAAAATTATTTTTTTTCTTTTTGTTAAAAGATTAGTTTTTTTTTATTCAAGTTTGTTTCAAAATATATAAAATCTACAATAATTTTGATAGAAAGTCTAACGATGGAATGACTATCACAACTCAAAATTCTTATCGAATCTTCTTCATCTTGTCTAAGTGTTGAGACATGCTTGTCCCCTCCGGATTCTTTCATTTTCATGTAAAGACCCTTTCCTGAATGAGTACGTTCACCTACTCCTCCAAATACGGATACACTTCCATGAGCTTTGGCAATGTTGTTGATCAATTCCATAATGAGTATTGTTTTACCCACTCTAACCCCTCCGAATAATCCTAGAGTTGATTACAAAATTACTAGTTTGAAAGGCTTGTTGGAATTGATCCACTACGGGATTCATTTCCTTCGACAACCCTTACTTGATAGTACCCCATCTCAAGTCAAGCTTCGTAAACCAGCTAGCTTCCCCAAGTGAATCGAACAAGTCCACAATAATCAAGAGAATGAGATACTTGTTCTTCATTGTTATCTTGACCCTATAGTTTTTACATCTAAAACGATAGCAACTCATGAACGAAGTGCTCGACCATTGAAAACAACTTAATCTTATTTTCTTTGCTTCACCGATGGGTTAACCCTTTCTCTTGAAATGATAAGATGAAAAGGGTTGTATTTGCAGTATTGGGAGATAGAAAATGTGTGTGTGTGTGTGTTTTTTTTTTTTGTTAAAAGATTAGATTTTGTATTCAAGTTATTTCAAACTAGATTAGGTATTTTTTTTTTATTTCTTCAAATTAGATCGTGTATTTTCATTTTTTTTTTCAAATTATATTTTCAATTTTAAAACTTTTGAAAATTATTTTTTTTTTAATTTTCTATTCCCTACTAATTAGATCATGTATTTATATATATATATATATACCTTTTTATTATTATTATTTTGTTTTGTAAAATAGATTTTATGTAAATCTATTGTGAACTCATTTATGTATTTTTAATATTTATATTTATTATTGAAAAAGTATTGATAGGATGGTTTTTAACTATTTTTTTTTATTTTGAGACATTTAGAAGGTAAATTTAGTATTCTATTGTTAATGTTTTGGCTTATGTATGAAAAATATATTTATATTATTTACAGATATGGATCATCGTACTTTGAGATTGATGAATAATATCGTGACAATGTTAATTTTTGGTATAGAATAAAATAATAAATTAATAAAGATTAATTTGTTGAAAAAAAATAACATATAAAAATGAATTTCGATTAATAAAAAATCAAATATGTTATATAGATTCGAATTATATTAAATTAATGAAAAAAATTGCGTGAATAGACGTATGGGCATTATTGGAAAAGTATATAAATTTAAGACATTCTCATGTACAAATACTGCAAAACAAACATAATTATCAATAATTCTCAAGCATCTATAGAACATATTCCTACGAAACAAATATTTCTTTCTAAAGATTATGAGCATATGCAATTTCAGCTATCTAGAATTTCGGACATCTAAAGATTCCGATAGTTTATATTCCCAAAAAACAAACGGTTCCTTAAGAAAATTCCTATATCAACAAACTTCACATTGGTTCCTCAAGAAAGTGAAATATATATATATATATATATATATATATATATATATATATAAAATGGTTGATTAATTAGTCAACTTTAAAAATGAGATAGGATTTGGTTTTTACAAAAATAGATGTCCATTGCTTAGTGTCCCAAAGATCATGTTGTCCATGTGTCTCATAGCTATTCATAATTATTCATGCTTGGTCTCCATGTACCACATCCTACTTGCCACTTTGCCTATAAATAACGGCATTTGGTGGATCTTAAAATCACACATACATTCATGAGAATTCCACTTCCACTAATCTTCATATTATCCAATTTCATGATTTTTGTTATTTTATTTTGTATTTTTAGTTTTTATTTATTATTATTATATAAAAAATATTATTATATTATATTTTTCATATATATATTTTCGTTGTGCTCCTCAATTTCATAACACGTTATCAGCACGAGCTCCTGTCGTTTTCCCCACTAAAGGTAGGTCCTAGAAGTATGTTGGTTTTTCCCTCTTCGTTATGATTAATAAATTTAATGTTATTTTGCACATTCAATATCTATTAAATTTCTAACATAAGTATAATATTTTATGATAGTGCTGCTATGACAAATCTCACAAAATTAGAATTTCGTCCTTGATACTAACAACAATAATTATTTGTCATGGGTACTTGATGCCGAAATCCATCTGGATGCTATGAATCTCGTGGAGACTATTAAAAAAGGAAATACGACATCCAATTAGGACAAAGAAAAAGCTATGATTTTCCTTCGTCATCATATCCACAAGAGATTGAAAATGGAGTATCTTACAATAAAAGATCCCCGTATCTTGTGGAAAAATTTGAAAGAGATGTATGATCATAAAAAACAGTTATTCTTCCTAAAGCCTGTTATGAGTGGATGTACTTGAAGCTAAAAGATTTCAAATCAGTAAGTGATTACAACTCTGCATTGTTTAAAATCAGTTCAAAACTTTTGTTATGCGGAAAGAAAATTATTAATGCTGATATGTTAGAGAAGACATTTTCTACATTTCATGTCTCAAATATGTTCTTGCAGCATCAATATCGAGAGAAAGATTTTAAACAGTATTCTGAATTAATTTCATGTCTTCTCGTGGCCGAACAAAATAACGATTTATTGATGAAAAATCATGAATATCTATCCGCTGAAACAACACAATTCCTTGAAGTGAATGGTATGAATTTTAATAAGAATTATGGTCGAGGTCGTGACGGTGGCAAAGGAAGAAAAAATTATTATTTTCACGATGGTAGTTCTAATCATTAAAAGTTCTATGTGAACTTGAAGTTCAGAAAATAAGCTCCACAAGATAAAAGTTCAGAGAGTGTTGAAAATAAATGCTTCTGATGCGGAATGACTAGACATTGGCACGTATTTGTCATACGTTAAAACACTTAGTTGACCTCTATCAAACCTCACTGAAGGAAAAAGATAAAAATTTGGAAGCAAATTTTTCATACCAAGATAATGACATATTTGACCCATTCCATATGATAAATTTGGATGTGTGGGACTTCTTTGAATCTCTTGAAGAGATGATTGACACAGTTGGCGGCACATTAAGTGTTTCTTTTGACTTTGAGAATATCTAGATTTAATGTTGTTGATTTTTTTTTTTATTTATCTTCACTTTTTTTAGTAACTTTTGTATATTTTATGTGTTGTTTTTCTTATTATAATTATTTTCTTTTAATGAAGAATCATAAATCATTTTCATATGTTGGGTAACTTAAAAATGAGCAAAGAAGATCTATGTGAACTTGAAGTTCATAAAATAATTCCTTTACAAAATATAATAAATCAATTACTAGATGCATTTATAAATGCAAATAAAGTAACTAAGTCACATATACCAGCTGCAAATGTTCCATAAAAAACCTGATATCCCAACACAACAAGTTGTCACTAATGAGTCTGGAACACGCTAGAAGTGCGGTAGACCAATGGGTTCCAAAGAAAAAAATCCTCGAAAATGAAAAATAATTAATAGTGAAAAAGATTTGGTTGAGGATGTAAATACCTATAAAGAAATCCTCGACATGCCTAGCGAGGTGAAATACCTAAAGATAATAATGAGATTTCAATAAACTATGTCATTACAGGAAAAAGATGGAATAGAACTAATGTAATTTTTAATAACATTTTTACGTATAATGTTGCTATTGATATTATATCTGAAAATGAGGATCCTGAACCAAAATCTATCGAAGAATGTCGACATAGAAAAGATTGGCTTAAGTGGAAAGAAGCAATCAAGGTAGAATTAAACTCACTTTCAAAATGTTAAGTTTTTGGACCTATAGTTTGAACACCAGAAGGTGTTATGTGAGATACAAATGGATATTTGTGAGGAAAAGAAATGAAAATAATGAGGTCCTAAGATAAGTAAGACTAGTTGCACAAGGTTTTTCACAAAGATCTGGTATTGATTTTGAGGAGACGTATTCTCCGGTGGTGGATGCAATTACATTAAGATATTTAATTGGCTTGACTGTGTATAAAAGTCTGAATATGCATCTTATGGATGTAGTCACAACATATTTCAAGATTTAAGGTACCTGAAACATATACATCAAATTTTCGGGAATGGTATTCAATAAAGTTACAGAGATCACTATGGATTGAAACAATCAGGACGGATGTGGTACTATCGCTTGAGTGGATATCTATGGAAAGAAGGATATCAAAATAATCCAATATGTCCATGTGTTTTTATAAAGAAATTACAATTAGAATTTGCTATTATAACTATAAATGTTGATGATTTGAATATAATTGGAACTCTTGAAGAGCTTTCAAAGGTAATAGAATATCTTAAGAAAGAATTTGAGATGAAAGATCCCGTAAAAACAAAATTTTGCCTTAGTTTGCAAATTTAACATTTGGCAAATGGAATATTTATTCATCAATCAACTTATACAGGACAAATTATGAAAATATTTTATATGGACAAAGCACATTCATCAAATATTCCAGTGGAAGTCCGTTCATTGGATATAAAGAAAAATATATTTTGACCTCGAGAAGATAATGAAGAATTCTTGGTCCTAAAGTACCATATCTTAGTACAATTGGTGCACTTATGTATCTTGCTAATAATACAAGACCGGATATTGAATTTTTAGTAAATTTATTAGCTAGATATAGTTTTTCTTCTACAAAAAGATATTGGAACAAAAGTAAGCATATACTCTGTTATCTACGAGGAACAATCGATATGAGTTTGTTTTATCCAAATAAATCAAATTTTGATCTACTTGGTTATGAAGATTCTGGATATTTATCTAATCCACACAAAACTAGATCTCAAATAAGTAATTTGTTCACATGTGGAGGAACTGCTATATCATAGTGATCGGTGAAACAGACAATAACGGTTACTTTCTCAAATCATGCTGAAATTCTTGCAGTTCACGAGGCTAGTCGAGAATGTGTATGACTAAGGTTAATGACTCAACACATTCGTGAAATGTGTGGCTTGTCTTCTAATAAAAACCTTCCAACAATATTATATGAATATAACACAGTTTGCATGGCCTAAATCAAAGGATGATATATTAAAGAAGATAGAATAAAATATATTTCACTGAAGCTTTTCTACGCTCTTGATCTTGAAGTAAATGACGACATCACTGTACGACAAATTTATTCAAAGGATAACCTGACAGACTTATTTACAAAGGCATTATCAATCGCAACTTTTGAAAAGTTGGTGCACGACATTAGAATGTGATGACTCAGAGATCTTAAAAGTGATGTTTTCATGAGGTAGAGTAAATATATTGTATATTTTTAGGAGTATGTATTATATGAAATATGTACTATTTTTCCTTCACTTAGGGTTTTTCCCAGTGGGAGTTTTCCTAATAAAGTTTTAACAAGACATATTTCATATATATATATAGGCATCTAAGGTAAAGTATTATGAATATTATAATAGAAAATAGATGCTCATTACTTATGTCCCATGGGCCATGAATCACCATTCATGCTGTCCATGTGCCTTCTAGTTATTCATGCTTGGTATCTATATAAGTCCACATCCTACTTGCAAGCCTATAAATAGTGGCATTTGGTGGATCTTAAAATCACACATACATTGGTGAGCATTCCACTTACACTAATTTTCATATTATCTAATTTCATGATTTTGATTATTTTATGTTTTTAGTTATTTTATTTTATAATTTTAGTTTTTATTTATTATTATTATATAAAAATATATTTATATTATATTTTTCATATCTATATTCCCGTTGTGCTCCTCAATTTCATAACAAAATTAATCTCAATTTCTTGTTTGAGTTTACAATAGGGGTCGGGAAATTTGAGTTGAACCACAAACTTAGTTATATACATATAAATGCCCATTGATTTATGTTCAAAATTGAAGATTGAAAATTTGTTAGTCAATAAGCTAAGGTCCCATTTGGTAATCATTTGATTTTTTTGTTTTTGTTTTTAAAATTAAGTCTATTTCATCCATATTTCTTATAATAATTTGTATTTTTCTTAAATACAATGGTTAAATGCTTAGTCAAATTCCCAAAACACAAACAATTTTTTTAAAGCTACTTTTTCTAATTTTCAAAATTTGGCTTGGTTTAATTTTTTTAAACCATTGGTGAAAAAAGATAATAAAAAAATAGAGGTAGAAATAGTATCGATAAACTTAATTTTTTTTAAAAAAAACAAAATGGTTAGTAAACCGAGCCAAAGTTAGTTGGAAACCAATTTTAAAACATGAGTTCTAATTAATGAATTCCTTCCCAATTAATTTTACCAAATACAAAAGTAAGATTCTCGTACAATAACTTTTTAGAGCAAATTTGGGGACTAAAAGCGAATTTAATAAAGTAGAAAAACTAAAAGAGAAGATTCAAAAAAAAAAAAAAAAAAAAAAAAAAAGGGTCAAAATGGAATGAATATAAAAATAGAAGGGCAAAAAAAAAAAAGAAAAAAGAAAAAAGGATTTCAACATTTCATTCATAATCAAAGTGAGTGATGCGGCGGAATTTTTCTCCATCTGCGTTCTTGCATTACTCGCAACAGCACGTATTTAACTCTCATTTCCTTCACTTCTCAGTTCTCTCGATAATTTTTCCACATTTGATTCAGAGAAAACCAATTTGCTTAGGGAATTAGGGTTTATGTGAGAGAGAAGGTATTTTCTCCATTGGAATTTTGGAACGATGAGAGCCAGATTGGTAGTGTTTCCAATCCGAGGAAGAAATTGGTGTTTCAGCAGATCCATCGACCCTGCCGCTTCGGATTCTGCTTCTGCTCAGACTCCTTCCACTTTCAAAGATCTTTGGACCAAAATTTCTTCATCTTCTTCCTCCAAATCCGACGCTGTTTCCAGCAATGCGGAGATTGTGACCGATTTCATCTCTTTTAAGGTTCTTCATATTCTTCAAGTTTCGTTTCGCTTCTTTGTTCTGGTATTCGTTTCGTTTGAATCAAATATGGCGATGCCATCGACGTTCTATTTGTCAGATGAATAAAGCTTGGACTGCTCTTGAGAAGGCTCCTCATGGATCGTTTAAAAATAAGCTTCACGGGTAAAATCTCCTCGCCAAGATTCTATTAGTCTATGGCGCATATCTAGTGAAATTAACCAATGCTGATCTCTTGATTTTCTGCTTGTAGGATCGGATTGAAGCTTTTGTCTCGAGTTAAGCCGTCTGAGATATTCTTGAAGTCTATAACTAAAGATGTTACGAGCGTCGAAATAACATATCCGTCGAGGTTTCATCTCTTTCACTTTGTTAAAACGTTTTTATAACAATTTCACGTTACCGCTGCTTATTTTTCGTCTTGAAATTCATTTGCCGATGTCTTTTTCAATACGTAATGTTATATAAAATTGGTTCCAAAACTAGTAGGAGAAGTCGATAAGGATTTGTTATGATTATTGCAATTTGTTATGTTATTTCACTAATTTCTTGCGACATTACAGTTTGAATCCACGGCTCGTTCGCAGGAGGTTACGACATATTGCCCTCAGGTGCATTTTCTTCTTTCATCCGCCAAGTTTGTTCAAGTATAAATATCGAATTTTTTTTACCCTCTAGTAATGCATCGATGATTCAAGAATGTGTTATTCTCTGCACCGAAGGATTTGAATAGACGTCTATAGATAATGTATTTTCTTTGGACGCTTAAGATCTGGTCATGAATCACGATCTTAGTAAGACCTTATCAGCACAGCCTCCAACAATACCAGTCTGTGGTTCCATGACAGAAAGTTTATTATGATCTCGAGTCCTTTTTGTTTCCAGAAAGCTATTCTTGTTACAAAAGTTAGAACTATGTCCCTTACTGACGTGAACTCTTTGTCTCGTGACCAGGGGAGCTGCCATCCACAGGAAATACTTCTATGGTTCAGTCTCGATGCTTCCATTAACAAGTGCATTTACTGTATGTTTGTGTTTATTTTGGTAAATCAGCCATACTTTTTTCCTGCATAGTTTGTTTTTCCATGTTGATGTTCTCATGAGTTGTATGCCTTTGACAACACGTCGTGCGGTTGCTACATTTCAATTCCCATTTCACTTAATGCATCAAGGAAAACTATAGGACTTATCTTGATTTCTATACTGGTTCACCTTATCATAGGTTTTACCTCTGCCAAACATTCCTTTCTTTTGGGTTTTGTTTCGCACGTATTCTCATTGGCGAGCTCTGCAGGTACATCGATTTAGTAGTTGTCACTTGACCCCAGGATTTTATTAAATTGTTTAAGAGTTCATCACACGTACTTAATGTTTCTGCATTTTTTTCGTTAAACATAAATATATATACTTCTAGGGAAGTGAAAAGCTCCTTCAGTTGGTCTCGGATAGATCTTACCCATGTGACTCATCCTCTGATGATAAGAAAACCGAGCACAAAGTCCAACAATATCCAGGTTCAGCACTGGTAAGTTCAAATTATTCTTATCTTTGAAGGCCTTAACAGGTTCACACTTCTATTCTTGATTGGAGTTGGAAAATGATCTTCTTTGATTTATCTTGTTCTCTTAGATGTCTTGGCAACCAGATAAATTTCCTATAGCAATTTTTTTACTCGATCCATGGTGTGCCTCCTGTGTAAATAAGCGTCTTTGGTAATCAAATGAAAAATTCATTTTGCATCTTAGTTATCCCAAGCTGTAAATTTATGAAGGAATAAAATGACGAGTACTATGAGTGAAGTTGGCCCCTTATTATTTCTAATTTCTAAATTTCATAGGCTATCATGTGAATATTTCCTTTGTTATTTTACATTTGATGATCCAATCCTTTTTTCTTTGGTTGATTATTATCTTCAAAGACATAGCAAATGCCATATTTTTCAGTCAGTCCTTGTATCATGCTTTAAAGGATCATGCATGCAACTGCAATCGCTCTAACTTGGATAGTGTTAATTTTATTTTATCTTTATGATTAGGACATGGAGCCATCTAAGGAACTCGACAAATTTTTGAGCCAAATGGAGGCATCTGGTGATATAACTGCAATTAAAGATATCTGCAAGATGTTTGATTTGAACATGACTAATGTTTTGAAGTACAAAGATACATTGTGATCAGTGTTCCCATCTTCAGACGGTGGGAAAGAAGGTGCAACATTCAATCAAAGGAGAGATGTGCTCATTGATATTCATGGGGTGAAAGAAGATCGACCAAAATCGTGGAAGATGAAACATGAGGCCGGTGGTTTGTTATGCTTCTTCTCAGTTTTTACATTGTTCTACCATTATAAAAGGAAGTGCATAGCTTGATTCCCCCGTTGGGCGGGGTGGCTTTTTAATGTGTTGGCTAATGTGAACTTATCCATTCCCACGGACAAGAATCGGAACCGTAGAATGCAACTGAAATGTCGTTGGCACCAGATCCCATACTGGTCAGTAACTTAACTAGCTTTCTTTGCTCGTAGAAACGAAGTCTTCTGTTTTATTTTTTGTTTTCGTGTTTGTAATTTAATAGCTTATCCTTGCATATCTTATTTTTGCAATAAACTATTTGATCTAACATTGAATGTTTAGGGAAAATAATGTATTTAAGGTTCTTTTGAGCCTACTTGTCTTCTGGTTTCCTTTTTCTCTCACTCCATTATTATCCTTAAAATTTATTTGAGAGTTGCATTCATTAAAATTCTTTTTTTTATATATATAAGAACCGATTTAGACAGTCCATTAGATTTTATTCTAGAACTATTAATATATAGTTCACACACATATATAAAGGCTTAGCAAAATATTATTGAGAAATGCTAGAATTAAATTGAGTAGCTGGGTTTTTTCTATAAAAAATTTAATGTGTTTCTTTTAATCCTTTCTACATCGATTTTTTTAATGAAAGATTATGAAATAATTTGTCATGTTACTGTAGTTAGATTATGGGAGAACAAGGGATTTTGAGTTTATTTTTGAATTAAGTAAAAATAGGTTATTAATTCTCTAATGTTCTAAATTGATAAACTTATAAAAGTTTAGAGTTACACCATAACTTGCTTGAAGTGGATGTTTGAGATTGATTTTGAAATGGTTAAATCACTTGTCATATTATTAAAATAGTGCATGTGCTATTTAATAAAAACATGTGTATTTTTTTCTTTGTAATTAGAAGAGAAATAATAGCTTGTCATGTTCCTTTCAAGTGTGTTTGTTTTCCTTCTGGCAGAATAGTTTGTTTTTTTTAGAAAAAACACCAAAACGGTTTTAACTTGAGAACATCTTGGTTCAAGTTAAAACTAGTAATGTGAATTTGGGATGAAGGATTGTTTTTAACCCAATTTAAAAGATAGCATTTGACAATAATTAAAAGTGGTTTTTCATAAGAAGATGACGATACTTGGACAAAACGAATCTTAGTTCAATGGACATGCTCAAGTACGTTTAACTGAGTATGTACTTGGTGCTTTCAGCTACCAGATATGAAAAGAACGAAGAAAAGGTAAGATTGAAGGTTTAATTCACCAACTCCAAAAGTTACTCGACAAACTTTCAAACAATAAATAATAAATTAATAATCAAAAACAGCAAGTAGAATACAACAGATGTTCATACAGTAATCACCGCCAATTATTTCTTCAGAATAAATGTATGTTGAAAATGAAGGGAGTATTTTACTGATTTCTATCAAAATACTAAAAAAAAACCTATGGAATATGAAGACCTAAACATCAAACGTGTAATATTAACAGACAAACATTATTATCGCCATTAGATAGCAATTCCTGGTTTCCGCCTCCTCTTTCTATATTAAGAAAGAATTACCAAGAAGAAGGTAAGATTTTGGCCTTACAAACGTGTCTCTGTTGTTTATGGCGTGTCCTCCCCACCCATTTCACCTCTCGGAGATGTTGCATTATCGTTTCCATATGTTCTCTTACTCATGTTTGCTCGTTGCACCAAACGGACCAACGCTTCCACCACCTCTGACATTGGAGGTCTGAACTCAGGTTCCGTCTGTTGTAAAATAGAGGAAGAGCCATTAAAGGCGTCGTATTATTTTAAATTAAAAAAAAAAAAAAAAAAAAAAAAAAAAAAAAACAAACAAACAAACAAACAAACTTGTATAATATATACCATACCTGTACACAAAGTGCAATCACATCTGCAAATCGGGAGAGAGATTTAACGGGATAAAGACCTTTGAGTTCGGGATCAACCATCTTGGTCAAAGCATCAATGTCATGAAGCTGAGGTGTTGCCCATCGAACCAAAGATTGCTCCAACCTCGGCCTTGAACTGTAATTATAACAACCATATCATATTTCAAACGCACTTAAAATGTCTTGTCAGAAAATATGAGGAACAAAGACAGAAATGGCAAGTGAAGTAACTAGATGAAAGTGCATTAAAATATTCACCTATCGAATGGTTTACGTCCAGTTAGCAGTTCCAACATGACTACTCCAAAACTGTAGACGTCGCTTTTCACAGTATATTGACCGGACATGGTAACCTCCGGGGCAGCATATCCTGAACTTGCACTCCCATCCACTGCCTGCACATTATAAGGTACCAGTTAAGTTCATTAATAAACTGACCGCACACCATCTGATGATACCTTTATTTTTCCTACCCATTTTAAGGTTCTCTAGTTCGAAACCCAAGTGCTTAATCTGTACATATTTCTTTACAACTTCACAGAAATAATGCCCTCACATTATGAAATGACGAGTGGAGTTGTGAACTCCTGAGGCCCATAGTATACGAAGTTAACAAAACATAAAATTCATGACTAAAAACATGGGGTCCACATATTCCTTAGCCAAACAACCCAATTCCTCGGGCCAAACACCCTCGGGAATTTTTTTGATACAGATTCTGTTCTTGAAAGACGTGTTAAGAATAAGTGGGCATGCATTACATTTGTGTGTATTTGTATATCAGTATATGACAACATGACAAGGTAAAAATAAGATTTATTATGTTTAAGATAACCTGATCTGCATTTGGTACAAAGCTTTCCAGTCCAGAATCAGAAAGGTGGGGGCTGAGTTCGGCATCCAGCAATATGTTAGCAGACTTGACGTTTCTATGAACAATTGATGGGGAGCACGCTTCATGAAGATACCTGAAAAGTTCCTCGATAAGTACCATCATCGCATCTAAGGAACAACAAACCTTAATCTTCAAATAATGTCAATTATGTTCCCACTAGACCCATATTTCTATTCATGCTCAAACCCTTTATGTTCACTCAAACAAGGCTTGGTGGTAACTTACTCTAACGCACGTGCTGTTCCCAAAGCAATCTTAACACGTGAATTCCATATCAGAGGTTTGTTGTATTCATCTGATAGATGTAAGAAGTCATAAAGCGAGCCATTTTTGTGGAACTCATACACAAGCAAATATTGCCCATGCTCTAAGCAATAACCCACGAGTTCAGTTATATTGGGATGGTGTAACTGAGAGACTTTAGAAACAATGTCAGTGAAATCTTCAGATAATTCCCTCGGTAGTGCAGATGAATTTATTTTTTTCACTGCAAGAACCTGCATCACAAAACATCAGTAGAAGTAATAGATGAGTTTTCAAAGCGCCAGAAGCAGTTTGGAGGAAAAATACAAGACAACCAGCTAGGTCTATGTTAAAGTGAATGTGTGATTTGTTAAATCCAGCACATTCAATGTGAGAGAGATCTATCATTGTATTAGTTAGGGAGTAACCTTCCCGTCATCAAACTCGGCCCGATATACACGTCCAAACGATCCCTCACCAAGAAGATTTTCAACATTGAAGCTGCCTGTAGCCATTTGAAGGTCTGCTATTGAATATGACTTTACATTAATGGGAGCTGCAGCACTAGCCTTCTTGACTGCGGCTCGTTTTGAGAAGTCGTCTTCATCAAATGATTTATGACGATCAATAGGTGGGGGTTTGAGATTAATTGTAGCAGAAGTGTCAAATGATGTTGGATAAAATGTGGAGGAAGTCTCTTCCGACTTTGTTTCTGCATAACAATGTTTGAAAACACTGGCTAATGTTAAATGTACATTTTGATGGCATAAAATTCCAACTTTTCACAATCATATGAAAACAAAGCAATATGAAATAACATCAAATTCAAATATCATGGATCAACAAGGGACTAGAAAACAAAGAAGTTGCCGTATGACATCCTAAAATTTAAAATTTATAGTTTCTTTTTAAGCACCAAAAATCAGACTGAATGGCTACGAAGCAGGAAACTCAACTGTAAACTGTAAACTCAAATGTTCTTTCTTGACCGTCTCTCATATCCTAACCAAATTATTTAGAATAAGAAATGATGGAAACTATAGAAGGAAAAACTAAGGCATGGATATTTGTGTTGGATTTTCTAATAATCGTAATAATGGATTGAAAATATTAGTTGTCAATATTGTCTTTTTTCTTTTCTTTATTTATAGCAGTGTTTTCTCCCATACAAAAAGACGAGGGATGCACAAATTTGAATCAAGACAGACTCTCTAAATTAAGAATTTTCAATATTAGTATAGATGCCTAATAATCATTTGAACTCGGCACGTATTAAAGAAATATAGAGAATATGAAAAAGAATGGCATAATGCAAATAATAATCTCATAATGTATAATATGACCTTGTGCTGCAGTCATTTTCAGAGGTTGCAGGGGTTGATTGTCGAGCTTTTCAATATCTGTGGATGATCTCTTGGATCTCCTCCTGACGAGGAAGAATGCTACTACAGCTCCAACAACGAGCACAGAAATGATAATTCCTGCAATGGCACCACCACTAATTCCTGATTTCTGATCTTCACTAGAACCACCATTTGATGGACTGCCACCTGAGTTGCGATTGCGGGGTCTTCTGGTGGCTGGGGGTGTACCAGGTGGAGGAGGGGGTGCAGGACCGGAGTTCCAGTTGTTGCCATTTTTCCTAATAAAATTGTCAATCATATTTAAGCTTAATGGAGTCACAATCTGTATTTGATTAAGAAAAAATTACAAGCCCAGCCAATGAAAATGTCAGATATACTCACTGCAGGTTGATGTTCTTCAGTGGTTCAGGGATCCATCCAGTGAAACGGTTATTTTCAACATTCCTTAAAAAATAAAAACCAATACATTCAATAAGAGTGGGGAAAAGATGCATCCCTTCCAACGTTAACGTAAATAATTTAAACTCACAGGTTATCAAGAGGAAGAGTTGCAAGAACATCAATTGTGCCGGTGAACTGATTGTTTTGCAAATACCTATTCAGAAGTTAATCAACAGATCAGAAAAAAAGACAATACTACTTTAGGTGTTAATAGCGTAGGAACTAATTTGGTGAAGACTTACATAGAGCTGATGCCAGAAAGAGAGCTAAAACTCTGAGGCAGGTTGCCTGGCATAGCATTGAAAGACAAATCCCTGATTGAAATACAAAATTCTGATAGTCACCAGGAGATGATAACAAACTCGAACATTTTCATACTTTCTCTAGAAGAATATGTTTCATGCATTACTGTAAATTTCTCATTGTAGAACAAAGTATCATGACTACTTTCAATCTTCCAGACTCTAGATGGGAAAAAAAAAATCAAAATTGTTTGGCCCACCAAGTATAAAAATGTGCATACAAACAATGTAAACAGGGATTGAATATTTGAAAGAATCTGGGCTGAAAAATCTTTGGTCAGCTCAATCAGCAGTCATTTAAATTCTCTTCATCAGAATCGAATAAGTAGGGGAAGATATCTTACAATGTGGATAGGGAAGTTAGCTGCCCATACACATCATTCAGTGGTTCCTGAAGCTGATTATGACTGATATTTCTACAATTTCAATAAATGAGGGAAAACATCAAAATAACAGCTAAAGTCTTGGGTAAAACAAACATACCAATTGATGGTTAAAAAAAAGAAATTGCTTACAAGTATTGAAGAGAAGTCATCAAGGAAATGGAATAAGGGATGCCTTTATTGAAGTTGTTTCGTCCAAGATTTCTGTAGATAGAAGAATAGGCATGAGAATGTCATGTAAGTTGTAGTCATTGAGCACATATGCAATAATTAAACTCAAAATATGCTTCATAATCTATACGAACAATCCACAAGCTTAAGTTTTTAGGAGACGACTTTGTCATAAAAATTTGTTTCCGTTAGTCTTTTGGTTGAAACCTATCTATCCTTCACTATTAACTTTCTGTGGTGGTTATACACTACCCTATCTTATCTTATGTACTTGATTTTCGACCTTTGGAATACAGGGTTCGGTTCATTTCCTAGTGACTAGTGAACAATTCATGAGTTTATGTAAAACGCAGAAACAAAAAAAAATCATATGAAGCATACAGTCTTTTCAGGTTAGGTGGAAGGTTGTAGACAATCTCGCCTCCAAGATTGTTATTACTCACATCCCTGCAGCATAACAGGATAAACCACATCAATAAAAAGTAGAGAAGAAACTAGTTAAAAGTCCATAACAAGGCTTCTTGACCTTACAGGTTGGTTACCGATGTCATACTTCCAAGCTGGTATCCAAGCGATCCACTGAGTCCAAGGCCAGATAAATTTCTGACAAAAAGAAATACAACATTCATGAGCATCAGTGTGAAATCGAATGAGGGAAGAGTTAGGGTTAAAAAAGTTACATTTCCGTAACCCGTGAGCCGGAGCAAGTAATCCCCTTCCATGATTGTCCACAAGGATCATCACCATTTGCGTTCCACTGGGTTAACTGAGATGGAGAGTTTAAACTGGTGTACAAAACCCTTAAAGCAGAGGCTGTAGATCAAAATGGGCAATAGTAGACAGGCCATTCAGAATGAGAATTCATCCACAACCGTGCAGTGTGAATAAGGAATGCAATAAGTAATCAAACACCCATGTCTGTAAAGAATGTAAGTATGTGGAAGTAAAGATGAAATGGAAAGAAAAGAAGAGTAGAAGCGAAGGCAAAAAGTGAAAAGAAAGATGCAGATAGCAGAGGAAAAGAAATGGAGAAGGCAGCAGCTGACCATCTGTTGGATCTGTGGTTCCTTGAATGCAGCTAGGCTTCCACCCTAGAACGCAAAGAATGATGAGAGAGATGAGCTCCCTCCATCTCCAATCCATCCTTTTCCGAACCTCGCCTCCCTCTGCCCTGAACAGGATTGAGAGCCTCAAATCAACCACCCTCTTTTCCTCAATCAATCTCACTCCCTCTCTCGCTTTCTGTGAAACTCGTAAATACTCGTTTATCTAATTTTTAATACTCTGTACAGCCACGCTCAAGTGAAGCTGGCAGCCACGATTAGCCAGGAAGAATCAAAACCCACACAAAAAAAGGCTGTCTCCATCTATCACAGTTTTCTCTTAGTTTATTATTATACTTATATTTTCTTTTCTGCAGCAGGTAAAAAGACAAAATTAGCCTTGGTAGGTGCAAGTAATCTACTTTCCATGGAAACAAATTTTTAAGAAAATAAGGTGAGAAAACGGTCTCTTTCACACCCTTTTTTTTTTTTTTTTTTTTTACTTAATTTGAAAAATGTCTTTCACAAGATTTGAATTCTTAATTTCAAGTATCTTTCACAATATTTCAAGCTTTTGATTAATTAACAATTGAAATTACAAAGTTATGACTCTAAACAGTCTAAGCCTCCAAGGCAAACCAACAGTATTGACGGTAGTACTGTTAATAATTCAACATTGAATTGATAAAAAATAATTTATTTTTTGCATTACATGGCGTAAAAATGTTGCCCCTATTTAATAATTGTTGGTTGTACTTGTGCATAACTATATTAATAATTAATAATTAATAATTGTTCTTGTTTGATGTTTAGATTGATAAAATTTGAATGAGGCATTGATGTTGGATTTGAAGAGCTTGGAAATATGGTAAGTAAAATAAACTTAAACCCATTAGTAATATATGGGTTTGGTGTAGTGAGAAGCGTGTGATGGGTGTTTCTTTCATAGTTTGTTAGAAGAGGACTTGGATGGAAGTGGAAGGAAGGCAATATCAGAGTCTAAAGCTAAGCAAAAGGGCCTCTCATTCCATTTCCCAACGCCTAAGCATCAACCACTTCGCTTCAATTAATCTATTCTTTTTCTTCCTTCTTTTTTCTAATTGTTTCATTTTTTCACATTGCAATCTTTATTCACTATTTCACCCAATAATATCCAAAAATTCAAACCGACCTATCATAAATCTAATTATATTAATCATACTTATCGTTAGTCAAACCTTTAACATAATTTTTTTTTTTTTTGAAAAAATTATTTTCTTTGCAATCAGCTGCATCTTTGATTTGTTATTTCCTCTGAGATAATTGACTTTTCTGTGATTCAGACGTCCGTAACCTTCTTGAGAGTGAGGAAGAACAACATCGTCTGCATCTACCTCTTGAAGTTTGCTCCTTCGAATTGGAATGGACGATTGAGGTTGGAGGACATAATATTGTTCTGAGTTGACAGGGCCATCACAGCAACAACAGATGGATCGCGTCTTAAAATTGTTGAAAGGGCTACCTCTGGTCGACAGAAGACAGCGGCAATCGAACGGTGTTGGACGTCTGAAATTAACCTGCAAAACAAAAAAATGTTATAGGCTAAGTCGCGAAACTCACTCTCTTTAAGATGTTTTACGATCGTACCCCTTGTTCAACAATGACCAAGTCATCCCTAGGATAAAACAGCTCGGAAAACTTACACTCTTTCTACTATTTTTGCTAGTGAAACAAGAATGAATAAGAGAATAGAGAGGAGCGGAGGCACTCAAATTATCTTTTGCTTCTTCTGAGGCGGACAATCACGCCGCCAATAACAGGAGACTAAATGAACGGATGGAAAATAATTTTTGTAATAAGATAAATAAATAAAAACAATAAAAATAAACCCACATGCGCCTTGCCCAGACGACAACGAGTGTGGTTGCCTATCTCCTCACCCCTCTAAAACATGATTATCCTTGGGGCTCAAACTCACGACTCAAGGTGAGAGTTTGAAAAAGAGGTTCCACTTGTTAAATTTAGCAACGTAGGATTCTAAAAAAAACTTATTTTTCATTTATTAAAGTTTTTCACCAACATTATATATACGGGCATGTTCATAAGAGTGAATACAACCAAAAATATGGTATTTGTATTTATAATGTTAAAAGTAGTAATGGTTGTATTTGTATAACTTTGAAAATTAAATCATAACAGCGAATAAAACAAAAAATATTGCCATAATCGGACAGGAAGTAGAAAATAGAGAGATGTTCCAAGCTTGGAAATTTACATTGCTTGATCATCCTTTTTCCTTTCACTTCACTCTATTTGTTTGTGTTTTTTTAGGGTCAATAAGTCAGATTAAAGAAATCATGGGGTTTACGTCATCTCTTATTCCATCCCAAAGTTCACTCTATTCACATTAGTTTCCTTTTACTACTTCTTGGATCAGCAAATGCTGTTTCGGACAACAACTAACACCCTACAAAATAATAATAGTAATAATTAAAATATATATTTTTTTTTTATCGAATGAAAATGTAACATGGCAGCATTTCATCAGGACCCATGTTGGTTTGTGGGAAGTTCTGATGTTTGAAGAGTTTTGATCGAGTATAATCGAGTATGTTCAAACACTAGAATGATATACGATACACAGAAGAAAAAAAATGATGAGATACGAAACACGTTCCGAAAATGGCCCCACAAACAATTAAAATCAAATCGGTGGGATAGGATAATGAGCCTCCAGACACTGAGATGATATAGGATGTGGGGATATACCATCTTTTCATGTCAACTTCTCTTCTCGTAAGCACACCGCTAGTTCGATAAAGCACAACCACGTATTTCTACAATGAATATATTTTGTTGTCTTCTTTCTTCCTTCAAATCTTGTATCTCTACAATGAATATATTTTGTTGTGTTTTTTAGGGGTCAATAAGTCAGATAATCTCTTCACATTCTTTAATCAATGTAAGACTTTAATTCCATTTTCAACACACTTAATACTTAAGAAAATTTTGTTCTCACATATCCATCATTTTCCCTCCCTAACCCCTACTGTGGGATTTTGTTCATATCCCCAACTAAAATCATTCTTCTTCATCACACCTTTAGGTGACATGACACTAGCTCAACATGATCTTTCTCTCTTTTTCATCTCTTCGATTGCCTATAAATGGTGATGTCTAGCAGCCTTTGGTGTCCCACTGGAAGAATTTGAGACCATAAGAATTATGGGCAATAGAAGACATTTTTACGAGGTGAGGTATAATGTTTCGTTCATTCATACGTATCATTCTCATCTTTAATTTTAGCACAATATATATTAATTAGTATAACTGGGTGGAGGATTGAACTTCCGACTCAGGTACAGAGGTCACGCTAAGACCACTAAACCAAGCTCGCTTTAACAAACATTTATATATATCGAATTACAAAAATCATCTTCATTTTGTAATATATTTTAATATTGAAGAGTAATAATTTATCAACTTAAATACAACTTAACTGATTAAGATATAGATAACTTTTTAAAAATTTTATGTTTGAATATTTTCCTCATGTTTAAATGTAATATATATATATATATATATATATATATAAAAGGACATGTGTTGCCCAAAAAGCTATTATAAATAAGTCCAATTATGATAAAAATAAAAATATTTGAAAACTCACATATATTCCCAATTTTTCCTTGTCACAGGTTTTGTCAATGTATATGACACAAGCAATCATAAATGGATCACAGATTCACAACTACTACATTGAAAAAAAGGCAAAGAAAGGATTAAGTGTTTAAAAATTGGTCTAATAATTGGTAGATAAATTAAAATATCAAATGCTTTAATTAAAAATATATTCTAATCTTAGTAGTTACAAGTGACTTTCACTCAAAATATCATTTAAAAAAAAGAAAGAAAAAAAGGAGGAATTATATTGGAATATTTACCAAAAGAATAATGATGGAGTTGTATAGGTGTCCATTTTCTTATATAAAAAAAATTGTCATTTCCATTCCTATTGATATTGGCAGGAAGCGTGAAGAGGTCAACAATCAACAATGTATGCATCTTGAGCGAGCTATGACACTTAAATTAAATCATTTGATTTTTTATTTTTTATTTCTAAAAATTTGTTCTATAGATATTATTTTTATCTTCAATTTTTTATTTATTATCTATTTTATATCCGTGATTTAAAAAATCAAGTTAAATTTTAAAAATTAGAAAAAGAAAGTTATTAAATGTTTTTTTTTTTTTTTTTTTTTGAAATTTGACAAAAAATTCAATCATCATAATTAAAAAAGATATAAATCATTTTAAGAATGAAGAAAAATAGGTTCAATTTTTTAAAAAAAAACAAAAAAATTACCAAATAAGGTCTTAGTTTTTTAATTTTTTGTTTCTAAAATTGGTACTAAATTCCAGAATCTCTCTGTTATGTTTCCTTAATAAAATTATGTTCCACCTTAGATAGATTGTCATGATTGAGATGTGGAGCTTTTGTTATAAACCATATTTTTATCTTATTTCTTTTTTTTAATAAGATTTTTTTGTTGTCTTTATTTCTTAGTTGTTGAAAATTGCAATATGCATATTATTTAAATTTTAAATTTTGTATTTATGTATTTTTTTTTTAAATTTAGACATTATTTGAATTTTCGGTTTTAAATTTGCAATATGTATTTTATCTAATATTTAAATTTTAAACTTTTCCAAAAATATATTTATATAGTATTCTAATTTTAAATTTAAAGTTTTCAATATTTATTTTTATATATTTATGCAATACAGCCTAAAATCGGAAATTCAACTGCCTCCACGGAAAAAATCATATAAGCATCACCTAGAAACTGAAAAACTGAAATAAAAATTTAGAAATCAATTTGATAACCATTTTGTTTTTTAAAAATAAATCACACAATTTTCGCGTTTAGATTTCTTTATTTATTATCTTCTTTTTATTAATGATTTAAAAAATCGAACTGAAATTTGAAAACTAAAAAAATATTGACCATATTTAGTAACCATTTTGTATTTGAAAAGTAAGCTTATGAACATTACTTTCACGTCTAAATTTCTTCATTTGTTATTTATTTTTCACCTATGATTTAAAAAACCAAACTAAATTTTGATAACTAAAAAAAGTAGCTATCAAAAATTGTTTTTGTTTTTTAAACTTGACTAAGAATTCAACCATTATATTAAGAATTGTGCAAATTATTGTAAGAAATGTTGATGAAATAAGCTTAATTTTCACCAAACAGAACCGTAAATTTTAAAATTTTGTTTTTGTTTTTTAAATTTGGCTAAGAATTTAATCACTATATTTAAAAAAGATGTAAATCATTGTAAGAAATTAGAAAGGAACATACTTAATTTAAAAAAACCGAAAACAAAAAACGAAATGATCAAACGGAGTCGAAATGATTGACTTTCCCAAAAAAAATGATTATAATAGATGCGGAATAAACAAAAGTTCACTTGATAGGAGAAATTTTTGTAAGAAAAATATATGTATTCCAAGAACATAGGATTAATGAGAAGAACAATGCTATTTAGAAAAAAGAAAATAAAAAAACTAATGGATTTGGCAAAATGAACCAAATTCCCTAGAATGATTCAAATCTTCTCTTACCTCAACCGAGTCAATGCCAGCTTGAGCTTTTCTGGTGGCCACGATCTATTGACTCTGCTTTTATTGATTATCTCATTTCCTATCAAAAGTCAAATTTTACGAGCCAATTATCAATTGAGAAATAATAAGGGTCTGTCTAGATAAAAAGTTAGTTATTATAATTGGATTATAATAATTTGTATTTAAGGTATAGATTATTACCGTTTTGATTATAATAGCATGTATTTGAGGTGTAAACTATTTTAATTTGAAAAATAAATAGTAAACAAATGTAGCAAAAAATAAAAGTAAAAAAGATAAAAAAAATAGTAAATATTGTAGTAAATTAAATAATATTTACTATAATAAAAGATAGTTTTTATAGTCTTAACATAGTCCTTGTTCCAAACGCTCTCTAATTGGCTATTAACAAAAACAAAAGTAGCGGATTACAGTTTTTGTAGTGTTAACCAGTCTAACAGATTAGTTCAGACAGTTGGGCCTATTAAAGCGTAGAAAATAATGGGCTTGAACGGTCAATGAGCTTCCAACGACGACATCCATATTTACTAACCAATACCTTAGCCCACGGGATTCCCATTTTCCTTTCCACCGGGAGAAGTTCCGTAATTTATTCATAACAGTTGGGTGCATCCCAATATGCTCTACTCTCATTACTAATTAAATAATAATAATAATAATAAAATAAAAATATTTTAAAAAGAAATAAGAAATGTGCTTATTTTAGACTTGACGAGTAGCATTTCTCACAGCATCAATGGCATGGACATTGCTACATATTGGTGTTCTGGCTTGAAAGCAAGCTAAACGCACTCACAAGAACATCTCCAGCCTTATACAACATCAGTACCTTCTTCTTTCATGTTGTGATCTCAGACATCTAGTTACCTCTTTAAAATATGATTATTTACTTCTTGAATTAAGAAAAATACTCCAAATTGTATATTTCCACTGAAGAATTTAAATTAGAGAAGCAACTTATTGACGTAATTTTCTTAACGTTAGCAACCTACAAACTTTGAAGAAACAAATACAAGTTCACATTTAGCCATCAATTATTTTTAGTTATATTATATTCAAAATACATATGGGAGAGTGATATAGAGGTGAAAAAAATAATTGGCTCAGAAGATCTCTCTCTCAATTTTCTCTACAATTCCCTTTTCCCCCTATCAGAATACAAAAGAGATCCCACCATGTCACACCCCGTCCCATACTACTCTCTGAGCCTAGGAAAAGATATGACTGCAGCAGTTATCAACCCTTTTGTTGACACTTACTGCCTAATAAATATAGCGAAAATCTCTGATACCAACATGTAACTCATACACACCGGGTGCCTCTTAGGCAAAATTTATTAAGTTTAAGACATAACATATTTAGAGTGATTACATTACTAGTTTCACAAGTCCCGATGACCAAAACCTTAGTCCCTATATGAACAACTGTAACATGTGTACAATATTTACATTAACCACCTAACCGACGGGTTACAATATCTTTGTCCTTTAGTGGCATAGCAGATGCAGAGTTATCTCCTGAGGATTTGACCGCTACCTAGGGAAAAGGAAGACATTTGAAAATGGGGTGAGTTTGCTAGTCCAGTGAGTGACTTAGGAAAGAAAACTGATTCTCATGCAAAAGTCTCAATAAAGAGATTAAACTGAAATATAAATTTCTACAGTAACCTTGTATTGCAGTATAAACATTTCCAAGCATAAAGCATATCAAGCTATTTTTGTCAGAAAACATTAAAACTGTTCCTTAGTTGAGAATAACCCTGTTGTGGTTAAATCCCAACGTCAACTGCTAGTCAAGAGATAACTCTTTTGCTCAATCTCTGACCTTAACTACCTACGTGCACATGGCCATACTAAGTACCGTCATGCCTTAGGTACTTTTGCTCAGATACTTTCTCAAAACTTGTCCTTTAGTATCAAGCTACTTGGATATCTTCTCAAATGTCCTTCGATATCGAGTTGGTCAGATACCTTTTAAAATGTCCTTTGATATCGAGTTTCAAGTAAAACTAGTTATAAAATGACTTTCTCTTTAAAGCATGTAAAGCATAATGCATAGAAAACATATATTTAAAGATACTAACGCATGCTTGGTGTATTTAAACACACATAAATAGTTTTTCAATAAACTTTCATACATGACATGCGTTTAAAACATAACTCATGGTTTACTTGGAAATTACTTTGTAAAACTAGCTAGCATGAAAATAATCTTTCTTTAAAACACGATTTCTTTAAAATATTGTAAATATTTAGTCACTCACCTTGGTCGTTTAGGAACCTTTCTCTCTAGAAGTTCCTTGATTACCTCGGGCTCCCTTTTGAACCCTAAGATCCAGATTCAATTTAAAGCTCAGATTACTCATAGTTCTATGCCTTATCTTGAGATACTTCCTTCTGTAAACATGCTCTAAAATGTCTCAGGAATCTTACCTTAAAATCTTAACTCAGAACTTCTCGTGTTTGGCTGGAATCATTAAATCCCCAAGACTGGCCCAAGCTTACCCGACAGCTTGACCCTTCTGTCTTTTTCTCACTTTCTAGTATGATTCCTTGGAGCTTCTTCTTCGGCAACCCTATCCTAAAAACTAGACTCGCGGAGCTTTCAGATGGCTTTGAAATCACTCCAAATGCACGAGTATGCTGGGAGATATTCTCGTCCCAAGTTGATGCTATTTCTAGACTTCACTATCCAACAACGTCTCCTCCTCTTGAAACTTTATGACCGACGCATGGTTTTTCTACCAACGTATGCATTCTTTCATCAACGCATAGTTTCCTCACAATCAGCCTTCATACACTCTTCTTAATGTCCTTTGAAGAGAATTTGAGTTATGATCTGAAGAGAAGTCCTTGGCCTTATTTATAGGCGTCCAAAATCTCTCCAAGGCTGACACCTTCTACTTGGCCCCATGTCCAAGTGTCTTTTCCCTACACTATTGATGCAACCTTCATGCCATCGCAATCTAAGGTGTCCTCCTCTTTCTTAGCCAACACATAATGCTTAAATTTACATGTCTTCTTGTGCATCCACCTCATTTACTTGAAGCTCAAGATTTCTTCCCAACAAGCCACACGTTCGGATGATTTAGCATCACCATCGACGCATTCCACACTCTCATGATCACAAGCCATCTTGGCAAATGCATCCATCCAATCACAAATGCGTCCATCTAACCAAAAATGCATCCATCCAACCACAAATGTGTCCATCTAACCACAAATGCATCCATCCAACCACAAATGCGTCCATCTAACCACAAATGCGTCAATCCAACCTCATATGCGTCCATCTAATTGTCGCAACATACCTATGTTTGGATACCACCCCTTGGTGCATGCATCCATCCCATCTTTGCGCCCTGAGGTGTCTTTTTAAATCTCAACATAACACCCTTCAAGTCATTGTTGCCTTGCATCTTTCCCCATATGCGACCTACAAACCTCGATTGTGCCATTTCTAATTAATGCAACCTTACCTTATGCATCCAATTGACGCAACTTGGTCACATATGCTAGATGCTCGCAAGGCTCATCCTGACCTTATTGCTTGGTTGTGCATGTCCTTTTCTCGGTTAGTCATCATCAACTCGTGGCTTTCTCATCAACGCATCACTTGAGTAAAAACTCAAGGCATCGCATCCTTGGCCGCATACCTTCCTCTCCCGCATGGCTTATCTTTGGCCTATGCGCTCAACTACGATTATGTCTAGCACTCTTCCAACGCATACTATTGATGTGTTATTTTATGAGATGAAATTATGGAATGAAATGCAGTGATGGAATTGTGTTGAGCAACAAGTTTTCTCAGTGGAATCCAAGTATAGACCCCACTGAGTTTCCTTGTAAGTCCAGGGGCGAACTCAGGGACTAGGGAAAACGGTATGCAGTGGTAATTTCAAGAAAACTTTGCGGTAACCAAGAAATCAAATAGTTGTTTTGGGTTGTTGTTTGCGGTAATAAAATAAACGAATGCGGAGGATTTGAGAAAAGTTCGATTATGCGGTAGATACACTAAGTATGCGGAGAACGGGTTGAGAAGGTCTTTCGCTAGCATATCCCGGGAATGCGTCAAACTATGCAATCATGCTACACTCATGCGACATAAAATCATTTTCCAATACAAATGCGGTGCTCCTAGTTCTAGGACACATGTGTTGAATGCAACAATGTCCATAGAGCTTATTCCTAAGTCTCTGTTCTTTTCCTATGTGATGATGTGAGATGCACACAAAGACAAGGTGACTGCACACAATCATATCCTATCTCTAGGATGAATGCGATGCGTTAATAGCGAACAGTGCTTATTCCTAAGATCTTATCTCTTAATTATGCGTTCTAATTTGACTCTCCCGAGCCTAGATTCTAACCTGACTTTTCCAAGCTTAGATCTTGTCCTTAGACTACCCTTCTGAGTATCCCTAATGGACGAATGAAGCATACATAATACAAGATAATCACAAAGAGTGAAGATCCCTAGTTATGCTAGCTAAGTGCTTCTCAACCCATTCGACAGATTTAGCTACACATACGTAATAAACAGAGAGTGAACAGATATAAAGAAGTAAATTTCATTTCTATAGATGAGTTTAAGTACAAAATGACAATGGAAGATAAGGTTAGAGAGCCTGATAGCAATCTCTTGCTTCCCAAGACTTTTACACCGTCAACTCTATTCTGTTCAAAAGATATTCCTGCTTCTACAGGAGTTGGCACTCTCTCTGATCTTGAAGCTTCCGGCACTCTCCCATGTTCACTGGAACGATCTATCGGCACAATCTCGCTTCTCTCGCTTCCGCCTTAAAATAAAAGAAAAACTAAGAACAATGCAATTCTAACTATGGAGAAAATTGTCTAACTATTTGAACTCCCCCACTCCTTTGCTGAAGGTTGTCTTGGTATTTATAGAGCTTCGGGGTGAAAGGCAGCTTCTCTCTTATGATTGCACAGATGGGATGGCTTTAATTCTCTGACTGATGCGCCGAATATTTGTCACCGAAAAGCTAAGTGTACTTGTTACAGTATACCGTTAGCGGCTTGTCAACTTAATTCGGACTCGACTGTCATCAACTTTCTGTCTCATCGTGATTAATTATGCTTTTCACCCAGATGTGCCCACCAAGTTGCGCTGGCTCTATGCGACAATCCTTCTTGAGCAAATGTTTGCGAGCACAAATCACTGCACAACCTTGTGGTAACGCTGCGCTCATCCGTTGATTTCTTGTGATCGCGCTTTTCGCCTTGCGTCAACGCATATTCTGCATAAAAATACTAAAGTTAACTATTTTTATGCGATGGACACATGTGGCCGCAATGTTGCAAACTTAATGCTTTTTGGACGCAATCTTATATATTTTATCAACGCAAACCTGCATTGTTTAATAACTTAGCATTGTAATAACGTGCATTTATGCCCGTTATCAACTGTTAGCCTTGTCCTATGCGACCTATGCCCTCGGATGTCCACGCATATAGCAGTTTGCATAGTTCACACCATGCTTTCAATGCCAATGCATAGTATTAGCCTTGTCCTATGCGCCCACATGCCCTCAGATGTCCTCGGCCATAGCACATTACCAACGCATAACAACCTTATGTACCGTAAGCCTTAGCAACGCAAGACGTTTCACCATGCGTCCACCATGGCTTGTCTCATCGCCTAGCTCATCATCTAGTACTGCTATCGCATAGCACCATCGCATAGCGTCTGCGCCTATCGCATAGCACACAATCTACCGCACAGCTCTTGCTCATCGTGTAGCGCTGACGCCCATCATCTAGCGCACACGGCCATCGCGTAGCGCCATCGCCTAGCGTCATCGTCTAACGCTGATGCCGATCATGTAGTTCCACGCCCCATCGTTTAACACTATCATCCAGCACATAGCACTATCGTTTAGCGTGATCCTTCGCCTCGTCTAGTGTCGCACATCTGCTACATGATTGCCTACCGCATCGCTTGGTTTCGCACATTTTCGATACGATCGCCTGGCACCCACCTACACAATCGCCTACCTCATCGTTTAGTGCCGCTCACTTACTAGACGATCGCATACCCAATCGTGTAGTGCTGCTCATTTGCTACACGATCATCCAGCGCCCGTTCATTACTACACGATCGTCCCACACGCATACCTCCAACGCCCAACGCCCATGTCCATCCAACTTGAGGCTGCCACACGTTTTGCTAATCCCTCAAGACATCGGCTACCGCATGCATTTCTCTTGGCCACACTTTGGCTTCCTTCACCGTCTAAAATGAGCAAGGCCAACACATGGAACAACACTTAGCCAATTTTCTAGCTTCCAACGCATGGGTTACATTTAGCCAATTTTTCCAAGCTTTACCTAATTGTCAAGCTTTCAAATTCACACTTTTCTTCTAATTTTTCACCCTTTTCTCTACAATTACACATTAATTTCCACATCAACCTACTCACCACACTGGTCTCAGTAGGGAACATACTCAAGTAGAGAAATTAGGTTTCAGGGTTTACATTTACCTCCCCCTTATGAAAATTTCGTCCTCGAAATTTTGGTACAAGTCCGTCAATTAAACAACTGTAGATACTTGTTTCTTATTTGCTCTTCAGCTTCCCATGTTGCTTCTTCAGTGCTATAGTTTCACCATAGTACCTTTACCAATGGTCTTGTCTTATTCCTTAAGACTTGTTCTTTTCTGTCAAGAATCTCCACTGGTTCTTCTTCGTAAGACAAATTCTCTTTCAACTACACTGGTTGCTCAGGTAACACATGGGTAGGATCTGGCACATACTTTCTTAGCATTGCCACATGAAACACATCATGAATACGAGATAACTTTGAAGGTAAATCCAACCTATACGCCATTGGGCTAACTCTTTCTATTATCTCGTAAGGTCCAATATACCTCGGGCTTAACTTCCCTTTCCCACCAAACCTGAGTATTTCTTTCCACGGAGACAACTTAAGAAGTACTTTATCACCAACTTCAAATTCCAATTCTCTTCTCCGCTTATCGGCATAACTCTTTTGCCTGTCTCGAGTTGTCTTAAGATTTTCTCTTATAATCTTAACACTGTCTGATGTCTGCTGAACAAGTTCTGGGCCTAGTAATTTTCTTTCACCGACCTCATTCCAACATATCGGAGTTCTACATGGTCTTCCGTATAGTGCCTCATACAGTGCCATTCCGATACTCGAATAGTAACTGTTATTATACGCAAATTCAATCAACAACAGATGCGTATCTCAACTGCTCTTGTACTGCAATACACATGCTCTCAGCATGTCCTCTAGTGTCTAAATCATATGTTTAGACTGGCCATCCGTCTGTGGATGAAAAGCTGTACTGAAATATAACTTGGTGCCCATAGCTTTCTGTAAGCTAGACCAAAACTTTAATGTAAACTTGGAATCCCGATCTGATACAATCGAAACTGGAGCCCCAAACTGAATCACAATTCGATCAACATACATCTTAAATAATTAGTCTAGGCTAAAAGTAACTTTAACAGGTAAAAACTTAGTTGTCTTTGTCAATCTATCCACAATTACCCATATACCATCATAGCTCGCTGGTGTCCTAGGTAAACCTAACAGGAAATCCATTGTAACATGCTCCCATTTCCATTCTGGTACTGGGAGTGGATTAAGCAATCCTGCTGGCCTCTGTCATTCAGGCTTAACTTGTTGACATACTAAACATCTGTCAACATACTCTGCTATTTCTCTTTTCATACCAGGCCACCAGTACGATCTCTTTAATGTTCTGTACATCTTCGTACTGCCTGGATGTATAGCATAAGCCGAACTATGTGCCTCTTCCAGAATAGCCTATTTAAGTGCTAAGTTATTAGGTACACATACCCTACCTTCTTTTAATAGCACTTTATCTGCTCTTAACTGGTAGTTCGTTCTCAAACCTTTACCTACTTCTTCAGCTAACTTCTGAAGATCGGAATATTTTAACTATTCACGTAGAATATCTTTTACGAGAGTAGGACGTACTTGAAATGAAGCTAGTAAACCTTCTGTTTGACCAATTGATAATGTTGCCTTAGTATTATACAACTCATGTATCAGTACACCTTTCACTGAACAGATAACAGCTCTGGCTGATCTGGTCTTTCGACTTAGAGCATCAGCCACCACATTCGCTTTACCTGGGTGGTAATCAATTGTACAGTTATAATCTTTGATCAACTCAATCCATCTTCTCTGTCTCAAGTTTAGCTCTTTATGATTAAAGATATACTTCAGACTTTTATGATCAGTGAATATATGACAACGTTCACCAAACAGGTAATGTCTCCACAACTTTAGAGCCAACACAACTGCTGCTAACTCTAAATCATGCGTAGGGTAGTTACATTCATGCTTCTTTAACTGACGAAAAGCATAGGCTACTACCTTTCCTTTCTGCCATCACAATAAACCTCAAACTCTTTACCTAGTGTAGGTAAAGTTAACACTGGTGTTGACACTAACCTCTGTTTCAACTCTTGAAAACTGTGCTCGCATTCTGGCGACCATTCAAACTTCGCATCTTTTCTGGTCAGGTTTGTCAATGGTAGAGCTATTTTAGAAAAGCCCTCCACGAATCTCTTGTAATAACCTGCTAAACCCAAAAAACTGCGTACCTCTATTACAGTCATGGGTCGTTCCCAGTTGACTATTGCTTCTATCTTTTGGGAATCTACGCTAACTTCGTCAGCTGAAACTGTATGCCCAAGGAATACGACTTGGTTTAACCAAAAATCACACTTACTAAACTTTGCATATAACTTATTTTCTCTTAGCATTTGCAACACCATCCTCAGATCTTCCTTGTGTTTTTCTGCACTACTAGAATATACTAGTATATCGTCTATGAAAACTATCATAAACTAATCCAGATAAAGATCAAATATCCTATTCATCAAGTCCATAAATATCGTAGGAGCATTCGTCAATCCAAACGACATTACTAGGAACTCATGATGTCCATACCTAGTTCTGAAAGCAGTCTTTGGAACATTTGTTTCTTTCACCTTCTGTTGGGAATGTCCTAGAACTCGCAGTTCGTGTTAAACATTCTATTTTATCAATAACAACGACATGTTGATTTTACATCTTAATGAAAATCCAATAAACGCATCCTTGGCTATAGTCTGAATGCTGTAATTTTATGTAGTGACATAAACAGAATCAAGTTGACAGGATATAGCCTAAATGGTCTAATAAGTATATGGATGAAATTGGGTATCTCATCCTGGTAACACTATTGGATGCGACCCACTCTGTATTTGTTACAAGAAGTTGTAAGGTACTATAAACGATGTGATCCACAAATCGTTCATGTTGAGACATGAGAGTGGGGGCATCCTACGTAATGAGTTTGCATATAGACTGGACTACGAAAATAGTCACTTTTCTTTATAACGACTGTTTACTGTTAAAACTGACTATTTCATTTATTATATAACCTAGGTTAACTCGATCTTAATCCTGAGCTAGCTATGAACTCCTGTTTATTCGGGATTATCCTTTGATCTGCAAACGGTGAGAGTAGTCCAACAGCACTGCTCAATAAACTTACCATTTTGAGGATAAGACCGGATGAATAGCTGGGGACATAGCCTTGCAAGATGAAATTCACTCCTTCACTATTTAGGGTTAGCAGATAGGTTGTTCTCTTAAGTACTGACTCCAGGTCTTGAACAATCGGGGCCCTGCCTTCTCATGATGGAGAAAAGATTTAATTCATAGAGATTATGAATCAGAATTGTTTATTAGAGGATCAGTAAGAACTTAAGAATAAGATGTAGTCACAGGGGTAAAACGGTATTTTTGACCTAGCTGTGATTACGAACAAACTCTGAATGATTGACTTACTGATTATGGTTATTAAGTGGATATAATATATTTACAGTGAGGGAAGTTCAATTATGGGCTATAGTGAAGTATCCCATTAGTTAACGAATGGGGTTAGATCAGACTAATGAGTTTAGCCAATTAATCTCGAATCATTGGAGCCCATGATCTGTAGGTCCGCGAGGTCCCCCTATAGCTCGTAAATGGATAATCTTTAGGGTAACTTGAGAGATTATTTTGAAACGTTCAAATTAACGGAGCAAGAGAATAAATATTTAAATATGATTTAAATATATAAAGATGATTATTGTGCAAAAATTAATTTAATATTTGATATTAAATTAATTATTTTTTAAAATTAATTTATGAAATTAATTTAAGAAAATCAAATTTTGAATTAATTTTTTTTTTTGTTTTAAAAAGAATGGAAAATCGTTTGCATGTTGCACAAAAATGGAAAATGGGTTTTTTCCATTATCATCATCTTATGCTACAGAAAAAACATTATCTTCTCTACTTTGATTCTCCAAACATGAGCTGCAAGCCATGCATTCCATCTCTTTGCATGTTCATCAAATATATATAAAGAAGACTGGAGTTGTTGGAGAGAAGAATAATACAGAATTTCGAGAGAAATTTTTCTGAAGAAGAAGTTGTCTTCTTCAGTCAAGCTGTTGTGAGTTTCTCTAATTTCTTCACATGTTCAAGCTGTTCTTGAGTCCCACAACTCTGCCTAAAGCTCCAAGAGCATAGTAGAGAAGACTTTGAGGTGGTTCACATTGATAACAAGTGAAGACAACAGCTGAACAAGCGTTTTCTTGGAGAGTTCATCAAAGGTATGTTCATAAAACCCACTTTTTGAGAAGAGCATGCTTTAGTTTTTGCTAAAATTAAGGAATTAGAAAGCTTATGGATCATTGATACTTCCACTGCATGTTGTTTTACTCTTTCACCTTCAACTGGTGATAACCTAATCTCAAATCTATCTTAGAGAACACTGTGGCTCCCTTTAACTGATCAGAGAGATCATCTATAGGAGGCAATGGGTACTTATTCTTAATGGTCACCTTATTCAACTGTCTATAGTCTATACATAATCTGAGAGTACCGTATTTCTTGACAAAGAAGACTACCACTCCCCAAGGCGACACACTGGGTCTAATGTACTCTTTATTCACAAGTTCCTGTAACTGAACTTTTAACTCCCCCAGTTTTGTTGGGGCCATCCTATATGGTGCCTGGGATAACCCTAAAAGAAAATATATAAACACATATATAATTTTCAAAATTCTTTCCTTTTCCCTCTCCAATCCCATATACCAAAATCTTCTTGAATTTTAAATCTCAATCCCTTTTGCCAACAAATTTAAACCAATTATCTATAAAAATTAAAATTTATTTCTTTGCCAAATTATAAACAATTTCTAAGTCTTCTAATTCTAATTCAATTTCCTAAATTAAATTAAATTTTGAAATAAAACAAAATTCTCCTTAAATTAAATTTAAAATTCCAAATCCTTCATTTCCAACAAATTAAATTGAATTATCTTCAAATCGATTAATCCACCTCAAATATATCCAAAATTTCAAATCTTCTCTAAATTGAAATAAATTCCCACCAATCAAATTTAAATTGAATTATCTTAACCTAAATAATTCAATTTTTGCCTCAAAACTTAAAATGAAACCTAAATATTTAAGATAATTAAATTAAAAATTACCCCAAATTTTATGTTATTACAGAAACAGTACAAAGCATGTTAAGACCTATAGAACCTTAACTAAATATTTTAAAGTTGTCCCAAATATGTTCAATTTAGAAAAAGTGCAACAATTTTTCCATTAGTAATAGTAAGTTCAATCCCAAAAATAGAGATGAAAAATAGTAAAACAGAAAGGCTACGTCACTGATGAAGATGGAGGGAATGAGAGAAAAAGAGGA